>NC_138823.1:50346753-50936753 GCF_965183815.1 Platalea leucorodia | reverse complement strand
CCCCCCCCCCCCGCAGTGTTGTCCTAGAGATGCTGGATGCGGTTTTGTTTGTAAAGCAACTGACCTGCCAAGTCTCACTCATTACGGATTAACTTTAAAGGCAGTTTTGTTTTGTTTTCAAGAGGGGGGGGAAGTCTCTTTGAGTCTGGTGATGAAGGATTTTCCAGTATGATTTAAAAATCAGTATTTTTACAACTCGCTCATCTTTTCTTTTAAAATGTTAAGCCGCTTAAACTATCATTGGCTGGCAACCCCCGAAATAACTTTTCTTTTTTAAAGCTCTTTGTGAGAGGTAAGAAAACATGCTACTCTCGGTAACTAAATAATATATTACCAGGAGAATTGTTTCTAAAATTGATTGCGCTGGTTTCCAGATACAGTTTTGTTTACTAAGACTCCCCTCCTCCCAACAAGAACCAGCTCTGTGATTCACTCTGCAGAGCAAGGGTATTTATTTATTTACTAATTGATTGGAGAGAATATACGTGACATAGTACATCAGAAGCTATGAACAGAGGACCTTAAAAACTGCTGGGACCTACATTTTGCTGTGTAGAGGTTTAATATAAATTAAGCGGGATGATTAACTGTGTCAGTATCTAAAGCGAGATGAAGAGAAAGCATTGCTCTGCGCTTGGAAATCAAAGCAATCTCACCCCACTTAGAAAGGGAGAGAGACGTACACATGTAGACGTTAACACACAGCGTCATTAACCCGGCCAAGTCCTTTCACTGAGTTAACTCATTTCCATGCTGAAATCTGATATTTAAAAGTAGCAGTGTAATGCAAAAGCCCATGATTTTTTTTTAATTTTTTTTTTCTAATGTTCTTATTTTTATTAACTGAGCTTCACCAGTTTCAAAGTTACAGGTGGTATTTACTATGGTTTACATTCGTGCTGTCAGTCAAACAAGTGTCACTATATATCACTGTGTGTTAAGAAAACATACTTTGTGATTGAAGAATGGAGTTGTGTTTGGACATGTATTTTACAAGTAACAAAATCCATTTAATTGACATAAAAAAACACGGCTGCTGCTAGTAACTTTTGGGTAGAGTCCTGCTCATAGTCATAAAAATAACTCCAAAGAGAACAAAGCGCTTCAGTCCGGAGGAATGGCTGTTTAGGTAGCCGTGTGGGTGCCATGCTTTCACATAATGATTGTGTTTATACATGACAGGAAGCATCTGTAATCCACAGCTGCGGGTGCTCCAGCCCAAAGTCCTGATAAAATCTACACCTATGCTTCTGCATGAATGAAAACAGACTTCTTGAGCAGACCAGAAAAGCAGCCTGCGTTTCTAAAGTTTTTAGCACTCGGTGGTCACCGTCGGTCTTCTCCCTACTTTTGTGCACACCGATCTGTGTTCTGCCTGCATCTCTAACAACTCTACCGCGCTCGTTCCTATTACACTTTTTGCTCGAATACTGGCTTCCCCCCCCCCCCCCCCCCCCCGCTTTGGCCAGTAGAAATGCATTTATATTGTCTTCTTTCCTCCCCTTCTGTCTTTCCCCCCTGCACCCCTCCCCATTGCAGAGAGGCACAAAACAACCAGGCACTTGCATCTTTCTTTTTTTTATTAGTTCAGCCTTCAGTGTTGCTCTTTTGCCAAAGTGAGAAACACTCTTTCCCTGAAGTTACCTTGTTTCAGAAGCAGCAGCACCCAGATGCAACAAAAACAAAGCTGTATCAAGCCGTCCCAGACCAGTCTCATCGATAACTCCCCTTTATTTCCATTGCTGTGTCACACAGGAAAATCAAGCCGGAGCAGAGAGTATACACTGATTTCTTAAAATATTTTTAGGCTGCTTCAGCTGTCCTTTCTCACTCCCTCTGTGGAAGAAGTGTGCAACAGTTCAAGTTGGAACTGGGCAAAATGAAGTTACGGTTGAACAGGACACGTAACACCTTCGCAAAGATGACCTGTAACACGAGGTCTACTACGTTTCACCGTTAGACCTGCACAAATAACAGCCTGAGGTTTCCAGGCACTAATGGCATCTGATTTCTGTGGGTCTGTTCCTTAACGATAGAGCCATCCTTTAAGAAATCGTACTCCAGTGTCTAGTTTATATATCCCCATTTTCTTTCCTGCTGCTGCGTATGAATGCTCCGACACAGAAGACAGCTAAATAGGAGTTGTGTAAATATGATTACATGATCTTTTGTATTTCTTTGTTTTTGAGAAGACTGGGTTAGAATAGTGGCAAAAGAAAACAACTGTCTTAAATTAATTACTGTCCTAATTTGAAAAATACCCTTCCTTTTCCCAGTAATTAATTTCAGTTCAAGAATTCAAAAAATCAACTGCAGTGAAGTTTAATCCATCTCTATAAATGCACAAGGGTGGAAGAACATGCAGCTTTTCATAGGCTTCTAGCAATACACAGAAACGCGTGTTTAAGTTTCCAAAAAGCAAATTAAAAAAGCCCGCATATGAGAGAAGCAAAAAATCTTGAATTAAAATTCTCCATTTGTTACTGGTCCATGAGTTTTATAGTATCAGATGTCACTCACTTTCGCTTGCTCCAGCCTAACAACATATACAAATGGGAAATATCTTGTACCTAGTGAAAATGTTACGTGATGCAACTCAACAGCAATTTCATGATGGGAGTCCCTTTACAATGAATAAAATGATTTTTGTATTTATATTTTTCAAATGTTCTAACAATACAAAATCTTGCTACAGTAGATTAAACAGAAAAATAACAGTTTATGAAATATGACCTCCAAAAAACTAATTGCAGAAGAAATATTCATTCCCAGTCCAATAAATCCTTAAATTTAAATGTCAGCTGCAAAACATAAATCCCTTTAATAGATTTCAAACTGTGGTGACAAAGTTGTAATTGTAGGGTCCAGCCCACTCAAAATCAGTCCAACGCTCTCGCTTTGCGTTAGCCAGTCTTCTGGTTATTTTTTTGTTGTATTTTAATCTCATCTCCAATCTTTTAGGAATTTTCCATTGCATTCCTGAGCCTGGTTCTGGATTACTTTTGGCTCAAATTGAATTGAATCTTGTTGCTGTTCCTCAATGGATGTCTGAAGTGCAAAGTCTGCTTGATCATAACTTTCTGTGTGGTTTACTGCAGGGTAGCATGCACGTAAAGACCCTCAAGTCATGTGAAATAGGAGCCTTGACCTCAAGACACAATAAAGTTGGCTAGTTCAGTTGTAGCTCAAAAGGTCACTTTTTGGGGGACTGCCTCTGAGGGCTGTTTTAAACTAATTATTACCTTTGATTTTAACTTATCATTTGTTAAAAAAAGAAAGAAAGAATGAAAAATACCCAGCCCCTCAGTTATCATAATTTCAACAGTTTGACTGGCATGTATTTAACATTATGGACATATGAAAAGACAAGGTCCCTACCTGAGGAGCTTGCAGTGTAAATTAGACAGAGAGCACTGTGAATAATAAAAGCAGACAGAGGAGAGATTTGTATAAGTATGTGGGGAGGTGCATAGGGAAATATGCAGAGTTGAGAAATATTCTACCAATTGACACTAATTATGATACTTTTCTTTCTTGCTCTATTTTCGTGTAAGTATGGTAATAGTTTTGTTTTTCTCTATTTGCTTGCTTGTCAGTGAGCTATTCCATTGCAGAAGCTTGCCTTCTGATTTCTTTTTCTGTTCTAGATTCTAGTACCATAGGTAATGTAAGTACATCTTTATTCTTCTCCTCAGCCATAGCAAATAACACTGAAATCCCCCAAAATGTTATATATACTTCCCTTGGCAGTTTTCCCACAGCAATCCACAGTGACTCGATGCTGAAAAGTACGATTCACTATTAATAGAAAACATAAATGAACTTGAAATTCTGGGCTTCTGACACTATCACCCCCTGACAAATCTCTGATGCATCTTTAGGGTTTTTTGTAATAAAACAAAAAAAGGGTATTTGCTGTCAATTTCTTTTACCTTATGCTTAGCTGCATTAGACAAACAAAAATACAAAAAGAAAAAAAGAGCCAAACAGCTTATTCCCGCTGTTCTTTAACAAAGAGAATGCAATAATACACAGGCTTTATTCTTTTTAGCTGTTGAAAGTGAGACGCTATCAGAAATAGGGATATCAGAAAAGGTGATGGATCAACCCGAGAAATTAAACTGCAATCAATCAGTAGGACCAGATGGTATTCATCCGAGAGCTCTGAAGGAACCGAAGACCAATGCAAGTGAGCTGCTAACAAAAATATGTAATTTATCATTAAAAACAGCTACCGTACCGGAGGACTGGAGAGTGGCCAAGGTTGTACCCATCTCTTAAAAAGGTGCTAATGATGATCCTGGGAATTATAAACCAGTAAGTCTTACTTTAGTACTAGGAAACTATTCGGAGAATCAGTAAAAATAATATGCTTAGGAACACAGATAGCAAGAAAAAGCTGCAGTGCTTCTACCTACATTCTCTCAACCCTCCTAGAACTACAGGAAAGAGTTAATTACATAGTCGATAAAGTAGAACCAGAAGATACTATTTATTTAGTGTTTCCAAAAGCTTATGGTAAGGTCTCTTGCAATAAAAACATAGCAGCTCCAGAATTAAAGTCTAGCTATGGTGTAAAAACTTGATAAAAGACGGAAAACAAGACCCGAAATGTCAGAACAATTAGAATTTTGCTGCCTTGAAAGCACTTTATAAACCCTGGCAGATTACCACAGCTTCCTAATGAGCTGGTTATATTAGAGACGAAGTAACTTACCTATAATCATAAAAGCAAGCTGTGTCAGAACCAGGACTTCACTTCATGAGCACCCAGGTTCCAGAGCTGCATTTGGATGAGTAGACAGCATCCTTTTCTCCAGGTACTGCAGAAGAATTGGTGGTCAGTTGAAGCAGAGGAAGAGGTTAAGTCTGAATTGCCCCTGGGATCAATAGCAGCAATAAAGATGGGTTTGTTCAACTTATTCATTAGCAATCTTGAAAAAAAGCTTCTGAAATAAAGATGGTAAAATTTGTTTTCGCTACAACCATCACAGCCTGCTTTCTGGTATTTAGACTCAATGCCCGTTGCTCTAAACGGGAAAATTCATGGGAGTATTTTTGGCCGTTTATTAAGTTAACTGAATTTAGGCAAAACTGGAAGAAATTCCAGAGCAAGCCAGTGAACTAAGATAAAATGGTGACACGATGGCATGTAAAATTAAACAGACTAATGCCAGGGAGTGCATGCTGGAAAATATTTTCAAGAACTGATGGCTATTAATTAGCACGGGAAAATCTAGGCATTATTCACTGAAAAATGCTCTCCAGCATATTGCAGCAGCTTAGAAAACATACAAAAGCAGAGAAGACACTCAGATACACTGAGAACAAAAAAGATGGTTAAACATAAAATATTACTATGTGATTTCATGAGTAAAAGCTGCATTTCTGGACATTCTGTTGCATTTTAGTCTATGGATTATAGGCAAAACACAGCAAACATACAGGGAAATGCAGTAAACATGATTAATGAAACGGGGGACAGGACTGAGTTAGAAGGCAGATTTAAAAGAAGAGATCATTTAATTTAGAAACATGAAGAGGGTGAGGAGTTTTAGGACCACATAAAATTTCAGTTGATACAGAAGAGCTCAGGTGTTCCTGTCTGTTCTCTTGCGTTTCACAAAAAATAAGTGGGGAGCACATTTAAATGAATATATGGAGATGCTTTCTTCATCAGAATATGTGGTTACATTGTGGGATTTATTATTGCTGCATAGGATTGAGGAAAACAGCTTTGGGGCAATTGCTACAAAAAAAAAAAAAGGAGGGAATAAAAGATTAGAAAACAAAAACAAAAGCACATGAAAAGAGGAGGACTAACTCTTTGTCATGTCCTCCAGTTCCCTGAGACTCTTCAGCTGCTCCTCCACACAAAGAGCACATGGGCAGTGACATGCAGGTTTGGTGAAAGGGCATCTCAGGTTGCAAAGGAAGACCTGAGAAACCTATGCAACACAGTTTCCCCTCTAAAACCATTGCTTTTTCAGGCAGAAATCCAAATAGCTGCTGCTATAGGTCTCCCTAGCTCCAACTCCTCAGTCTAAACAGCCCTCTTGGCCCAGGATAAGGGACAGAATGAGGGAGGAGGAAAGAGCGGCCAAACGTGGAGCCCAACTCCCCTACGAAGCCTAGGACTGTGCTGCTTAACGTCCTTTCCAGCCCTGCCAGCCTCTCCACAAGCATGCAAACTGTACTCCCCTGAGAGGGGAGAAAGCAGTGGGAACTTGATGTGATTCTCCTTGTGGAATTTCTCAGCACTTTTTCCTTCCTTGGGATTTTTCCCGAGAGATGGGAGTATTTAGCCCTTACTTAGCTTTACCAAAGTATTAGACATTTATTTGATTAAGTATAGCATCTGCAGCCACACTAGCTAGAATAAAAATTATAAGGGCTATCAATCCTCATACTTCAGGGCATAAGCTGATCACCAGCTGGGGTCGAAAAGAAATTTCCCTCTGTGGTATAGTATTGCAATTAGGTGCATTAGGGGGGGTTATGCCTTCCTCGGCAGCCTCAGGCATTGGCCAGTATGAGAGGCAGAGAGATACCAGACTAGATGGACCACTGGTCTGCTCCAATATGGCAATTCCTTTGTTCTTAGGGCTGAATGTTTCTGCTGCCGAGCCGCCCTACTTTGTCATAATGTCAAAATCCAGCATTAATTATAATTCTGAAAATGAAGGAATATTCATGAATTATTATGTTGGCAGTAACCGCGTGTAATACAATACAGACAAAACCAGTGTCTGCTGCAGCATAAAAGGAAGTTGACAGCTTCGAGCACAAGGCAGTTTCTGTTTCCAGTTACCCTCCGGAACTCCTTGCACCTGAGAGTCAACACCTTTGAGAATAATAAAGTAATTACAATTTTATTTTATAGTATTCTGACAACAAATTTGATTCAATAGTGTCTGCACAGTTCAGACAAAGCAAAACACTCCAACAGTTTGACTGTGCAATGCTGATATTTTTTATGAGCTCAAATTTAATCCTCAAAATGGAATGATGGTCTTGGTGAATGCATTTTAAATAAAATTTCCTTCTGTAGTACTCTGGTTCCATCAGCATTTTGATAGAACTCAAAAAAAAAAAAAAAAAGAAAAAAAAAAACACAACAGCTGCTTTATTCCTGTCATGTTCTCTTTCTAAAGCAACTCTCGGAGATGATTGCAAGAGTACATTAAAGGCATGCATTTTCGAAGTTAGTCAGTTGTCAAAGTGATTCTGAGGGTTGACAATCACCTTTAAGACAAATACAGAAATCTGAAAGACATGCTTACAAGCAACTCCGTATTCTGGGCAATGATTTAGTTTGGAAATGCATCCAGTTCAAGGGTTAAATGAAAGCAAAAGCAATCACTTCAACCATGTTTTTGAAGAAAATAAAACAGCTTGATGTAAGCTAAATGAAGGGGGTCTGTGACTTAAAAGGAATGGACAGATAGAGAAAAAGGTCAGAAGATTAAATTTTCCCTAAGGGAAAAGTCATTCTTTGGAATCATTAACCTCCTTCTAGGTCACTACTGAAAAAAACAGCAGGAAATCCTACTGCTCCTAGAAAGATGGGTGCATCGTATACCGCCCACTGACCTAGCAACTCTATGGCAAACATAATTGTGCTTACAAATTCTCCTCCAGGCGTGCTTGGTTTTACTATGCCCATTTTAAAGCAATATGATCTTTTAGCTGAACTCTGAAGTGTATCCATAAAGACAATATTCTAGGGGCTTGGGATGTTAAAAAGAAGAATCGCTTGCTTAAATGTCTTTTCTTTTAACAGAGAGAAATCTAGAAGTGGAGTTTGTGAATTTAAAAGTTGGTCAGTGATATGTATCATCCATTAGCCGTTTCTCTTTAGGACTGAAATTCATCATCATCATTCCATTTTAGTGGGTTTTTACAACCTAAAACATATTGTCAGGATGCCAGGATCAACTGTGTGTTTCAAAATAACTTTTTGTCTCACAGAACCGGCATCAGGGTGTGTTTTCCAAGTTTTATTGTAAGCTAATTCTGCTCTCTCCTAGAGAAGGCAGAGTAAACATTACACCAAAGAGGAGGACTGGGCCCTTGTATAAGAAATACAATCTTCCATAAAGCATTTGGAGGACATTCTGTAGCATTTATCAGACCATATTCAGATGAACAGTTCTTACCAATATCAATGGAAACAAGTATTTTGTCATGGTCAAGCCCCAAAATAAGTGAGGGAAACTACCTCTTGTCAATTTGTGCCACATGATACCATGCAGAAGCACTCACATCTTCATCAAAATGTGACCTCTTTTTCTTCCCCTTTTGCAACAGAAATAAAACTCTCGATCAACATAAATGCGAATTCATATTTGCTTTTGATAAAGGTCCCAATCCAGCAAGGGCTGGCAAGGTAGTTGCATGCTGTAGCTCTGCAAAGCCCCTTGTCTACTTGGAGACTGCAGGCAAAGCCTGTCTCCTGCTGCAGAATCAAGGACTTACTTAATCTTAAGAATTTGTATTACTGGAAAATATTCTGGCAACTATCTTAAAATCTTTCATCTCTGGTCAGCAAAATTTCAAAAAAGGCACATTCAGAAGAGAATTTTAACACGGAAATAAGACTTCAACAACTTAAAAGG
Organism: Platalea leucorodia; assembly: GCF_965183815.1. Lineage (NCBI taxonomy): Eukaryota > Metazoa > Chordata > Aves > Pelecaniformes > Threskiornithidae > Platalea > Platalea leucorodia. The sequence continues at coordinate 50,928,135 of NC_138823.1, read as the reverse complement.
ATGTTACACAGTAAAAAACATGAGAATCTTGGGTCATCTGTTAAGATGTCTCAAATCTCAGGCCCTCTGAATGAACATTGAGCAATACTTTTTCTTAATTTGATGTTGTCTCTTTCCATTATTTTTACGTATATGAAATTGAAAAAAGAAAACTCCACAGAAATTATCACAATGAATTTACTGCCCTGGAAGAAGAAGGTGTCTTGATCAGCTTTAATTTCTGAACTTGTGCATTTCATAAAAAGCCACTTTTCACATGTAAGCAAGATCTTTCAAGATTTCAGAAGACAATGACATGACCCCTAGAGAATAAAGGCATTGAAAGAAGTAGCTAAGAGAAAGACAAATAAAGCATAGTTTGTGGAAATTAGCACGTGTTAGAAAGCGTACATGAGGACAGAATCACAGGGAGTTCACATTCTTCAAGAAATCATAATTTTTACTCATGTTCGCACAACGACTGAATAGCCAATAAACAAGAATCTCTTCCTAAATGTTAGCAGCCCCGTTACCTAGTGTGAACAGGGTACATGGGTAACAATTTCCTGATATCTGTATGGCAAGAAAGAGAATCATATGCGTTGCTTGTTTGCTAGCCAAAATGCATTTCTGAGGCAGGAAATCAAAAACACATCACAAACCTTGCAAGTAGACTACACACGTTCACTCTGCCGATATTAGTAACTGTCAAGAGGCTGTCAGACTCAGGGAGTCACAGCTACCCAAAGCAGCGCTTCCCCCATACCTCCTCCCCAAAAGTGTGGTTTTGGATCAGGCTTTGCTAGGAAATAGCGAGGAAATATTACAGTGTCGTTGCAGCTGCTTAGAGAACTCCCCAAATTCAATGCAAACGGCGCTCTGAAACAAAGCGACCAAGGAATGTTGCAGCAGAGCCCTCAGCTGAGCAGCAAGATGCAAGATTTATTATGACACAGTGCAGGGGATATCTGAAAGGGAAGACAAATCATTAATGTGTCTTTTCCTCCTTTTTTCCCCCCGTCTTCTTTTTTCTTCGTAATTCATATATATATATATATATGTATATAATTGTTTCTTTTCTCAAGTGAAATGGCATCTAAAATGATCCAAAATTTTAGGAGGTGAGGGTTTCCTAAGATCTTTTCTACTTGTTTTTCCTGTGTTCCAGTGTTCTCTACCCACAGGACTCTGAAATGCTGAAATTTCAGCAGTTCATATGTCTGCCTGCCCACCTCTTTTATTAAAGGGTTGTGTTTCTTTTCTGTCAACACCTATTCTTTAGCACACATCTCTGCTATCATTCAGGAAAATGTTGGCATAGCCTTTTTTTTTTTTTTTCTTCTTTTAAATTAATTTCTATAGCTGGGCTTTTCCTTTTAAGTCCCCTTAATTTCTGTCATCGGTTTCAACTCCGAAGTTCTCACTTTCGCAAGACAATGAGCTATTTTCACACGTGTAAAACGCTCCGTAAAGTGGAATCGCAGATGTCACATTTACATGTTTACGTTTTCTGTTTCTTTTTTTTTTCAATCTGTCGCTCAGTTCAGCTCTCCAAGTCCAAGGTATTTCAGTGGAGCTGAGAGACTCTCTCAGTTCCTCTGCCCAGACCTCTAGCTTTACAAAATAAGCAGGTATCTTGAAATACGTGGCAGCTTCAGTTCCAAGGATAAAAGCAACTGCAGTAAAATCCAACAATGACCCTGTGCACAAATGCTCACAGCCTCTCACACACGTGACCCGTAAACCAGTGCAGTTAATTTTCCATACGGTCTTGTCCCTTTCTATGTGGAAAAGAAAAGAGAGAAAAGAAAAGAGAAAAAAAGAAAAAAGAAAAAGAAGAAAAAAAGAAAAAAGAGAAAATAAATAAAAAGAAAAAAGAAAAAAAAAAAAAAAAGGCTGTGAAAGGTGCGTTTTGAGGAAGGAATTCCTCTGAGGCTCCTCTTGCCGAGGTTCCCTGCCAGGATTGCAGGGGGCAAGAGAAGACCTGCTTTTGGCTCAGTGCGGTAGAGGCCGTGGGATCTGCCCCCAAATCTGGCAGCTCGGTGGGATGCCGTGACCTCTCACCCCGGCGCCTAGGCAGCTCGGCCCCATTGTTCCCGGGGGCGGGCGGGCTGGCCAAGCCGGGAGGGGGGTGAGCATCACCGCAACTTTTGCGGCGCTGGGAAAGGAGATCACCTCCACGTGGAGATTTGGAAGGCGTGAGCTGGCCCGTATTTAATGATATTATTCCAGATTTCCAGGGTGCTCAGGTAATATGAAAAAGAGCCACGCAAGTAAAAAGATGCAGTCACTGGAAGTGGCATGTGCAAATTTAATTTGCCTCCTCCAAGCATTCTTACCTATATGTACATGAGCTCATGATGTTCTCTCTTCAGCTCAGGGAAACAGAGAGCCCAGGAGTGAATCACTCTACCTTGAGCTCCAGTTACTTGCCCCACGCTAACCTGTAGCTACCCGCTTCTCGGATTTTTCAAAGGCTTCTGATTTGGCCAGATCAGGGTCTTTTTTCACAAGAACAAAAAAAGGCTCATTGCTGTCACGAAAAGTGACACCCTCCCCATACATCTCCCTCCCCCTCCTGCACATTCAATTATCGAGTCTCTTTTCCAAAGTATGAGATCTCTAGAGCTTCTCAATGAAGGGTTTGTAATAATTCTTTTAACATGGCAAAACACCACATTATTCCCTAAACATTAATGTTGCATGAATGCGAGACTTCTTTTCCCCATGAAATTTCCTTTTTGATTTTACAAAACAGAAAGTGCAATTTAAAACAATGCTAATGGAGTGCCTATATTCCATAATCTAAAATTATTTGGTGTGGCACCAATAACTAGCTTGCTAAAATGCTTGTCTGAGGAACACCTGACCTTGAACAAGGGCACTTGAGCCCTTTCTTTTGTGACAGTGTCCTTCTGAGTGCCCAGTAAAATATATCACATCATATTTGGCCACTTGTGTACTGAAAGACCACAGCTCCATATTTCAGACCTGTTTAACACCTTATAAAATACCACTCAACCACTTGGCACTAGCTAAATTCCTACCTATTAAAATGATTACATCCTACCCATGGTGTCTTTCAGTTGCTGTTTGGCACAGGGGCCTTTTTGCCCTCTGTGGTGCTTCATTCAAGCACAAACCTCTAAACTCTTGAACAACCTGAGGTGCTAGAGCATTTGCTGGAGGCAGCGGCCACCGTACATTCAGGAACGCAGATGCAGAAAAGGCAGGGAGGCTGTAGAAGTTCTCATGGTTTTGCACCCTCTTGGAGATGCAAAGTCAAGGGGTGGCTGCTTGAAGGCTGCCCAGCAAAACAGAGAGTCAAAGGAGGATTTACTGAGGAAAGGCAACATGGATATGCACAATCAGCTACAATCAAAATACATGATCTGAGGAACTATGTTCTTTCCTATCGAAACCAGCATCTTACTGTTTCTATCCTTGGAGTTAATATTTAAAGACTAGAGCTGTAATACACTCCAAGACACTTTCTTATTTCCTTTCATGGGGTCACTTTACTGTATTTTCTTGTTTATATAAGTTGTAAATGGTATATCTGGTACATCCTCCTTGAAAACTGAGTTTTTAACCAGTTCGTATCATTATTCAATCCCAGCACCACATTCCACATTGATATCTCATAAAAACACCTCCATGCCCAGTTTTCTGCTGGGGTGTCATCACTCAGTGACCATGAAAGCGTGAAACCAGATACTGTTCCAGCAGGTCGGTGTAACTATGTTTTGGCTAAACAAAAATAAAATAGCTTTTCATGCTTATCGATCTTGATTTTTTTTCCCCATTTTTATGCTTCATTGACAATAAACTCAGTAAGGATGTGTTTTGTAAAAGGAACTGAAGTTTCTCTTCTCAGTAGATTAGATATTTCACATTTTAGCGACTCCCACTAACATTTCCATTCCCCCCTCCCAAAAGCAGCCCTTTCCAATGACTTAAAAAAAGGTTGATCTTTAAGTAATACATATGATATTAGTTTTTCCGTTTTAAAATAATCACATTATTGCAGACATTTTAATAGCTGTAGAGGTTGCTATGTATTAACATGATTCATGGTCCTTGACAGCAGTGTCTCTGAAAATCCCACAGGAATGCAAAATACAAAACTCCACACACGTTCAAATTTTACTGCCTGCAGCTAAAAGAGGGGAAAAAAAACTTAAAACTGTTGAAACCCTTCAACTTTAAAAGCATTAATAGATGGTCCCAGGGGATTAAATCTAAATCTTAATGTGTAAAAATCAAGTTAATAACCACAGAGATTAATATGGTTGCATTTGATTATTGTGATAATGCAAACAATTAGTACTGCTAAAGTGAGATATATTAGCCTCCTACTTGCCCCACACACATCTGCAAAGCATTGGAAATAAATGGAAATAAAACATTTTGCTCTGAAAGGTTTTTCTTTTTTCTTTTTGCCTTTGTCTTATTTTCTCTGTAGCTGACTCATTTTTAAATTATAATTGTTAACATTTTATTATTAAGCCTCTCTTTTTATAAGACTCTCATAAAATTGGTTGCCATAATCATCCATTCCATATTGTCAGCAAATTATGCATTCCTCACCAATACCAGTAAATAAATAAATCTTCTAGATAAACGACATGGCTTTTTTTTTTCTTTCTTTCTTACTTTTAAGGACAAAAATGCCATACAAATGTATTAACCTGAGAAAAAAAAGAACTTTTTCCTAGTCCACTGTGAGTCAGTTGGTTTAATCCAGAATGCCCTGGGAACAGAACCAGGCATCTAATCCCATCTATATTATAGGCGGAGTTGGAAGTGCCACCTATACTTAATGCTTGACACTTCCCATTATAAAACCCTTTTTTCAGTTGCATATAACTGTGCCAGACTTTAAGTGTTCAACTAAAATTCCCCATGCTGGATGTCTGCCTCGCTTTGATTTATTTGTTGTTCTAAAATTTTAGTGAAAATAGTTCAGCAATTTCCAAGAACAAGATTATAGAAAATATATTATTTTGCCCACATCAAAAAAAAGTCTTTGCAACCGTTTAATCGATTAACTCTAATATATCCATCCCTTGGAGCACGGACATTACGTTTGGCATAGAAGAGGACCTACCCTGATGTCAAGAATGTGAAAACAGACCAACGTTGGCCAAATCCTTAGCCTTTGCTCAAGTTCAGTAGATACTTCTCAGGAATTTGGCAGCAATGTCCTCCAAAGGCTCTGTCTGTACCAAGCATGTGCCAGCCCCCAGGTTGCAGGCTCTGAGCAAAACCTGCCCCACTACTGCTGCTCCCAAATTCTGTGTGTGCACGTGTTTAGGCACGGGATGCAGGACTGCAGGGAAGTGGAGGCAGAAACCTGAGACTAGATGTCAATGATTTGAGAGTGTGGAAGAACGACTGTCATCCTAGCTTGGTGAGAAGCACATGCGCGGCAGGACAGGGAGCTCAGGAAAGGAGCCCGGGAGAGCAGCTTTGTGACTTACTGCCTCACGGGATGGGAGAAGGACTGAAACTTGGATGAGGAGCAAGAGGATGAGAAATTGGGACTGCGACCGAGGTGGGCAAAAAGCAGGCTGCAGGTGAGAAACCCAGTGAGAAAAACTTAAACTGGCTGGTGGCACAGGGAGGGGGAACTGGGATTCCCAGTCATGGGACTGGGGAACCCTGGGCCAAGGGACCCACGGGGTAGAGATTAAAGGTCACAGGTTGGAGGGGGGGAGAACGGGCCACTGGCTGCTCATCTCCAGGACCTGGGATGGACTCCAAGCATCTGGAGTCATCCCTTATGCACCCATGAAACCACCCACAAAGTGAGTGTCTCATTCCCTTTAAGCACTGGTGTGCATACAGGGCAGTATTAGCCACCTTCTCCTAGCTTGAGTGGCTGAGGTCAGCACTGTGATTCTAAAGATTTCAGTCCTGCAGCTGGCCCACCATGGTGGGACTTCTGTGGGGTTTTCAGATTGCCTTTTTAAGGTAAGATACAGGATAGTACATACACAGAAAGTTTTAAAGGGCTGGTATCACACTATAAGGCATTCAAGGTGTCGGAATAATTAAAATTACTTATGCAGCCCTAATTTGCCCTCCCCTTGTTATTTATCTTCAGTAAGATGTGGATGGACTTGTCTGGAGATCAGTTAGGAAAAGTAGCAGAGAAAGACCAGCACATGATGTGTTGCAAGGCTGGAGGATTAGGAAGAAGTACGCAGGAAGAGAAAGGAGGGCTTCCCAGTTGATGTATTTTAATGTTGTCCTACACAGAGGGGTCTGTCTTTGCTTATTCCTCATCTGCAATGCTGCGGGCTGTTCCTATATGGTCACTTACTATATTTTGAGAGCATTTGACTTGACACTTCAGCAGTCCTTCCCAAGCGCCAGTCACTCACAACTGCGTCTGAGCTGTGCACTGACAATATACATGGCTGTGCAATGCCGAGCGCTCTGACAAACCAGGGTTTAGTAACTTAGCTTGGCCATCTATAATTAGTGTGAATGCCGGCCTTAGTTAAAGTCTGGTTGCCTCAGTTCCCCTTTTGAAAAATGGGAATAACACCAACCTACCTCTCACGAGTGTTGTGAAAATGAATGAATTACTATTTATGAAGTACTGTAATGATGAGTGCCCATGAGGAACAGCCCATGAGGAAATTAATTATTCTATCTTTGGAACAGGGTTTGAATAGTGAGCAGTAAATAGGATGTAGGGCCATTACACTGAATAATGAGAATGAAGCAGATGAATAGCATCCACTCTGTGCAGTGAATGAGGCAGGCACTTGAAGAAAACAGTAGGAAATCATGTGGTTAAAGACCATATAAAGATGTACGGAAGGAGAAGATAACTCCGCCATATACCAGCCCTCGAGTGCTTGGGTCCCTGTCACAAACCCTTCCCAGCTCTGACGATGCAGATGTGCCGTACAGCCTAACATCCCCTGTGATCTCGCCTTCTCTCTCCGACAGTTCCTAACCCAGTTTCTGAGTCCAGCCAGCCCCAGTCTCCTCCCATCTGACTCATAGCTCTAGTTTCCTTGCTCGGCCAGGCCCTGACTCAAAAGCCCGTTCAGTTTCCCTCCCTTCATCCACAGCCATTAACCCCAGTTCCTACAAAAACAGGAAAAAGCACATTCCTAACACCGAGACACCTTCCTCTACCAAAATCCTAGCACAGCTCAAAAGCAGAGGGCTAGCAGAGCTCCAAAAGAAGAGAAGGGATAATTAGAAAATATGCACAAATATGCACAAATATGCAAATATACACTTTCTAGCCCCAGCAGCAGCTATAGCTTTACATCATCATCACAAATTTTCCAAAATTAATTCAATATGATTTCAGCCGAGTATTTATCTGGAGTGATATAGGTTGGAAATTACAGCTGAAAATGGGGTTTTCTCCTAAAATATATCAGCAACCACAATCACAATAGCTGGCAGTCCCTGTCCTTCTTGCATAATATTGTTAATACTGAGGTGTGTAAGAAAGAGAATTCAAATGCTAGTTTCCTGGGCTCTGTAGCTGGAGGACAAATATATCTATACTGTACACTATTTTTTTCATAAAATTACCTCAGAAGTAAGAAGCAGTCAAAACTGAATCCAAATGTAGCTCATCCTAATTCCAGGTATGCCAAACTTTAAAGAAATCAATGGAAAAAAATCTATAAATACCTTTTAGCTAGCAAGCTCAGGTTTGAAAATACACATTTTCAGATCAGTTCCCCATTTGTTTCATTGCCTTTTAAGCCATATGTATCTCAAGATAATTTATGCCAAGGGATAAATCCAGATTTCTCATTTTAGGTGCTGAGTTTGTAGCTCATCTGTGACTGAGATTCTCTCTCAAATTCGAGATTTTATAAAGGTTAAGTTTGTCAACTTTGGAATTGGCTGCAAAGGATTAGTGACTATTTTGTACCATTGACGTTAATGGTGCTATTGTGCTCAGGGAGAAAAAGAAATTTAAGAGAAAAGAGAAACATTTAGGAAGGAATGTCTCTTCATGCTGTGCAAGCCATTTGGTGAAAGAGAAGGCAAAACCCCAAGCTTTTAGCTGAAGCTGGCTGGGTGGGAGAGCCACCAGAGCAGCAGCTGCACTTCCTCCTGGCTGTTCGGAGGAATACGCGTAGTTGATGCCAATGCCACCCTTTATGCAAGATAGTTGAAGGGTAAGACTGGAGCAAAGGAGCAGAAAAAGAAAAGGGAATGAGACCTGGCTTCATCTCTCCAAATAATTATTCCTGCCCTGGCAAAGAAATAAACAGAAGGAAGGAAAACAGCAAACCAAGCTGAGGCTCTTTTGTTCTTCCACCTTGACAAGGATGGAGCCAGGAAGAATAAATACCAACCAGCAGCAACTGTTGCAGCTCAGATAGAGCAATGGAGTAGCTACAGAGTCGGGAGCAAAGATCAGAGGCTATTTAATATTGTGACATTCTGCTTTCTGGTTGTGCACTGCACACCCAATAATGTTATGTGGCACATGCATGGAGTTTCATGTAACTAGTGTCACAAAAGCAATGTTCACACTTTCAGTGCGTAATTGGGGTGTTAGTATTATTAGCTGAAGTGGAAACCCATGAAACCTGGTGATCAGTTCTTCCACAGATAACCCAGACAGGTACCACTACCCCACTTTTACATGCTAGCCCATACCTAGTGCAAGTGAGGTGGCATGGTCTGTCCCAAGACTGACATTGAATCCCCTACCCTTGTGAATAAATTACTCTGATGATCTGCCAGACCCATCTCCGTTTCATCCATTTCAGTCTTGTAACACTGTCTCAGCTGGTCACTCCATACCTTGTAACATCCAGGCAGTATGAGCCTCATGGTCATCTTTGAATCTGTGATGCTTTCTGCCCTGCTGGTCCACACTTCATCACTGTGGTGAAGGTCCATGTAATCCCACATACAGTAGGGAGAAGGGAAGATACATATTGGAGGGTTAGCTGACTTATTTCTAATGATTGGGCAAGTCTGTTCTAAGAAATTAATCTCATGTATTGCTGCAGGATCTCTTGGACTGCTCTGCTCAGGAATCATTATTACTGGGAGAGACTCTACACACAGAGTTTGTGGATGTTCTCCATGCTTGCTGACCTTTGCTGTGACATACACTGTCATAATCCAGTACAGAACAAAGACAACTTCATGACAATCATTTAACTGACTCAACACCTGAAATGTGTGGGCAAGGGCACAGAAGGAAGATAGTCCATCACCAGGGAATCCTGACAGGATGAAACCCCAGGACTCCTTTGCATCCAGGGTGCATGACCTTGGCATCATCTAACCCAGCCAATGCACCAGTCTATCAATCTACACATATTATTTACTCATTCCCGTGCAGCAGTGTGTTTGATGCAACTGCTGCCAGTCCCTATTTTGTCCCAGCTGAACTCCCATTCTGCTTTCCATGCTGCACTGATGGCTGGGGCAGCAGGTTAGGCTTCTTGGAAGTGGAAAACGTCCTAAAACAGCCAGAAAGTGTGCCCTGGCAGCTAGTAAAAATTGTCTGTTAGCCATTATCATTGAGGAATGGGGCACAGCTGTATCAGTGGGGTTTGGTTTTGGTTGTTTTTTTCTTCTCTCTCCCCTTCATTGTTCAAAGATTTCAGGGGTGAGGACCATCATTCCTTTTACCTTAATCTGCCAGGTTTCTAGTGTTCCCATGGATGGTTTCCTACATCCCCCAGAAGTCTGTAGGAGCAAACCGAGCTTGGCAAGGGGACATCAGGGGTAAGTGATACGTTGCCAGGAAAACTGTCATCATGATAAGGGCTGAGGCAGGTGATGAGGGCAGATTGGGGGCAAGGGAAATAAGGTAGCTGGGTGAATAGGTGGCTGAGGTGCGACTTGGAGAAGCAGGTAGTGCTCTAAGCTGTCATGGGTGAGCAACAGAGCTGCAGATTCACTGGGCTCCCTGCTGAGCAGGGTCCTAGGTCCTCAGTGGATAGACGGAGGTGGCACAGGGTGAAGGCAGGGAGTGCAGGGGTACATATTATGGAAATGGAGCCTGGGAGGTGGGAGGTAACATCAGAGGAGAAGGTGTAGAGCTAGTTAAGTGAAGTCAGTGAGGGAGATGGTAAGCAGTGGTGGAGCGAACAGGCAGGAGCTGCAGAAGAGATGCTCTCCCACCTTACTGCAGCTCCATGGTGTCTGTGAGTCAGTGATGGGCAGCAAAGCAGCACGGCACCTTCCCTCAGCAGCCGGGGAGGTCACCAGGACCAGTGTCTTATTGCCTCCTTGCTGCACCATGGGTGCCTGAAGTCCCTTTTGAGCTGTGGGTGGAGGCCACAGGCAGAGGCTGGGCTCCCTGTCTGAGTACCCTGCAAGATGAGTAATGCTTGCTAACCTGATACACCCCGGTACGGGTGTCCGGAGAATTTGACACTTCTCTTTCATAAGCACATAAGAAGAGAGATGCCTGGATAACCTGGAAGGTGCTGTCTTTGTGTAGAGAGTGGGGACTATGAAAGAGGGGGCTTTCTCCCCAGCTGGCAAAGAGGACAAAACCCTTCCGTGCAGAACCGGCCGGGTTCCCAGCCAGGGCTCCGAGCAGGTTCCCTGCCAGAAACTAGGCATTAGGGATTTTACACTGGGGAATTTTGTCAGTGTCTGTGTGTTTAGTCAGATTTTCCTGTAATAAAACTACGTTTTAGGCACTCTGATTCTGATAACATGGGAACTGACACATAATTTACGTTTCCAGCACTGTTTTTCCTGATCCTGATGGAGCTGCTTCACCAATATTTTTCATGGACAAATCTCCTTCTTTTTGTCTTTCAGCACTTTTTTTTTTTTTTTTTCATCATTTTTAACCACTGTTTCCAGTGCCCTTCTCCCTGGACTATGCCCAGACACAGTGGTCTGGGTTTGTAATTATGGCAAAAACTTGTCTCATGACTAGGCGATGACTAGAGATAATTCCCCAGAAGAAACACCTACAGATGAATGCCATTTCTGCTCTTTTCCTCTCCTTTTGCTTGGATTTGTCAGGCTGCTGCTCATCCATTGCTTATTATGCTGCTGCTCATCCGTTGCTTATTATTTTTAACCCTTCAGCTATATCTTTTCTTCGGAAATGAGATAATTCCCAATATTAGAGTGCATTTACAATATGAAAACATTGCCATATTTACCGTAATACTCCTTAAAGTCCTAATGTGACTATAATTCACAAATTAAAATCAGCCTACTTGTCTGTCCCTCAGTTTGTCAGTAACAAGAGTATGTGGGTCTAACTTATTCTGTATGAACAATGAAAACATGTGAACTTCTTCCAGCAGGATGGCAGTAGGTGTTGTGCCTGTGTGTGATTTTACGTTAAGTGGCATCTCCATCGGAAAGGAAATGCAAAGTCCTGTGCTCAGCAGGAAAAGTCATTGGAGCCGTGTCTTTTCTTTTGGGGCAGTTTGCTCCATAGTCTAGTGTCTCAATGGCAAACCTGGATGATGTGGGTTTTTTATGGCAAATAATTAAGGTCTAGGGATTTAATTCTCAAATATTTGTGAAATAATCTGGGTATAATTAGAATAAGACACTACACTTTTTCACAAAAACACAATATGCATTTTAATGCATTTCTCAGCGTTTTTTAAGATGTCTGTGTTGGAAGAGAAAAGAACCAAATGAAAATAACTTATGTACAGTGAGAACCAGGCTGTGGCACTTTCTGGCATGAGTCATACCTGTCTGCAGGGTGAAAAGCTTCTCACAAGACACATATTTGGCTGTGACTTATCGTTTCCAGGTTAGGGACATGTTTGCATTCCTTGATATGCTACAGAACATTAAACTTTGCAACCTGTGCTCCTCTTGTTTTTAAGCTCATATTTTAGTGATAGTGAATTTGATTTAGAGACTTCAGCAAAGGAGTGACATGGCTTCCTTTAGCATGGCAAGTGCTGTATTTCTGTATGCTGTGTACATTCGCATGCACAGTGACCTCTCCCCTCAGTGTGGCTACAGATGTTCCAGCAATGTGCCAGTCGTTATCTATGTGTGTGTGTATGCACAAATGTGTCAGAAAACCTAGGCCAGATTATCATGCCTGGGCTTGTGAGCCAGTTGACGCATGAGCTAAAGGTGAAAAAAATGCTATTGCTCCAGTTAGGAAGCAGCAACCATAAGTCACCCTTAGGCATCCTCGTCTGGGGAGAAGGGAGAACGACACCGTAGCTGTGGAACGACCAATTCTCCTTGAGCTATAAGAGCAGAACTGCTAAGGTGTCCTCTGGGGAATCCTCAGCAAACTCAATGGGTACTTTCAGCTGGCTTTCAAGTGACTGTGTGTAACTGCTTACCCATAGCTCCGCTGTGGGACTGAGACTAAAATGTGTATGTATGTGTGCATGTGTGTGTGGGTGTGTAGCTTATATTCACAGCAAAATTAGCAGTTCCATAACATAAACAGGGATTAGCATTTCACCATTTTTTTTCCTTGGGAAAAAGCCAGCTTGACTTTTTTTGGGAAAAAAGAGAACAGTAGCAGAAGGATCCTATCTCTGCCATCTTCACCGCTGCCCAGTGCTCACACATGCAATCTCGAGCACAGTGTAAGCATTGCTGTTGTGGTGAATATTTTGGTCATCTCAGGGGGGTTTAACATTATGTGGTATTTTTAATACCGCCATACCTCTAAGCAGTGTCGGATATTAACGGTAGTATTGCATCAGTGACCTTAATCCTAGTAACTAACAAAAAGTCTGCTTCCCCTTGATGGTGTTGCACCCTCAATACCCAGGTGTGCTGCTGCACCTTGCAGGGGTGCCTGGAACAGCAAAGTTTTGAGCCATGAACAAGCGAGCAAGAAATCAAGGGCTTGATCATCTACGAAGAGGCAGCATATTTATGCTGCTGAAATGTGACGAAGTGGCTGGAACCTGTAGTTCGCTCCTCTTTTCCTTCAAGCCAGTGATGATGCTTCTGCACCAGCTGCCATCTGTGATATAAAGTGGAGCCACTGGGCTCTCCAATGGTTATAATGATGCTTAGGCTCAGACTGAGTCCAGGATCAGGCCAAGGCTGCTTCAGGGACCCAGGAAGCACAGCATCATTTCTGGCTCCCACACAGCCTTCACCTGCAATGCACTGAGCGGAGTCCAAAATATATTTTGCATACAAATTAATGAGATACATGTATAGCACCCCTTAGACAGCTTTATTCTGTTAGTGCTTACCTTTATTACTGTGTAACATACTCAGCTCTCATTGTCATAAATTGTGCTCTACTTTTGAAGGGGGAAAATAATTCCATATAAAAGATAAATAAATATGAAGAACAAAATGTTCTCAATTCCTGTGTGGCTACCAAAAATGGCAAAGTCATCCCATACATAAGTAAAACATCAGATCCTGACACTTAGTAATTAGAATCTTTCGACCGATTTCGACGTGCCCAAAGTCAGTACACCCGGGAACATCCTTGTGTCTCATGTGTGCACGAGGTAGTAGGACAGGGCATGCACCATTGTGGCTTAGGGGCTTCTGCAGGCTTAGGAGCCTCTGGGGAAGGTGGTGTGATGGCCTTAAAATCATCCATGCAAGCTAAGTAAATTTTTATCTACAGCAGTATCCAGATGATTCCACCGGTGATATGTATTTTGCTTCCAAAGGTAGGTAGCAAAGTTAAAAAAAATGCATGGAAAATAGCTTTCCCCTGCACTCAGCCAACCTAACCTGTGGGTTTCTGCCCTGTGATATGAAAGTGTCTGCGCTGTTGGCAGGATATTTGCAGTGTTGGATTTTGTGCATTTTCATACACACATATTTAATAGCCAAGGGCCACAGGTTCTCGCTGTGCCCAGGCCACTTCCACGTTGCTCTGCCTCTCCTGACTGCAATTTGTACTGGAGTAAGTGACAGCAGAAGCACGGCTCTGCCGCCTAGTCAGCCCCTCACCCATCTCCGCTAAATCACAAGTCACATCCCAGCACATTAAGGTAAATTTCAATCAACAGCAGTTTAAATGAGTAAATTGGGCGATGAACTGCAACAGCTGAGGAAAGGTGAACGCAGCCATTTTGCCATTTCTGAGCTATCCTCCAGGTGGGAAGAGGGGCAGGGGACCCGGGGGTAACCTCCTGCCTCACCCCAATGTGATTCACCAGGGCTCATGAGTCACAGCCATTAGACATTAGGGGAACATCTTCTGTGAACAGGTATTATTCGATGTGAGTGAAGGCTGCAAAATTGGATCCTATTGTAGGAAGGCTTTTAAGTTATATTAGCCTATGTTTGCAAAGCATTTGTGAAAATTTTCACTTTCTTTAAAAATAAAAAATATTTGATTTAATTTTTACAAATACACAGAAAACCTGAACCACCTGGACTTTATAGCAGTTCTCTGAACACACTGTTTTTAGCACAAGTTCCCTCATTTTGTTGAAGTTTCCTTGTACTTTGCAGCAGTACAAACTACGGTGGTTGACATGGATGCCGGAGGTGACCCACATACCACAGGGGACATGGGCATCTTCTGGGCTATGTCACGGAGACCTCTGCTCTCTATAGGCAGAGTGGCTGTTGTTTGCCCACACACAGCGGCTATTAGTGAATGCTTTTAAGCAGCTCGTCGAACTAAGTATACTTATTAGACAGTTTAGTCTTTGTAATCCTGCTCTGCTTGGCACAGGTTCTGCAGTGTATTCAGATATTACACCTTTCTCACCTGTCCTACAAATGTTTAATGATACATAGTCAAAGTATCATAGATGATACCCCAGTGCAGAAAAGGTAGACCTGTGTTTACAGCACAACGGCATTCTTGGGATAAATGATAGCAAAAAAAAAAAAAAAAAAAAAAAAGATTTTTCTGTATTTCCTTACAGACTCGCTTCTGAAAAGTGTGCTATTGTCTACCATTCATAACTAACTGCATTTATGAGTAATAGAATAATTCCTTACATGTGAGGATAAATGTACAGTATTATGGCATAATCAGCTAGGATGTATTTCAGCAGAGCTTTGAGTAAGAGAAACATTGCAATTCAGAGGTTATCTTGAAGATCAAATCCCCAGTCAGAAAGCTATATTGTTGCCTTCATTTTCCTTTCTCAACCCCATGAAGGCTTAATTGGCAGCTAGCTTACATTGTGATCTCCTAGCTTCTTAGAATTTTCTTTTTTGTAACTGATTTTTTTTAATGAGCATTTTCTCGAGGGAATTAATTATTACTTTGACTGGTATATTCATATATTTCTATCAAGAAGTTTTATAAATTACCAAACTCTTGACACAGTATGCAACCATAAAAATCACAAAGAGTATCTGTAGTTCTTTCTAATCCCATTAAATAATTTTTTTCATCTGGAGCTTATTCTCCTCTTTGTTAAATGACAACATTCACATTCAATTGCAGCTAACATCTAATGTGCCTGTGCTGTGACACTGCTATGGATTTATAGAAGCTGTGCCATAAGAAGAAATACATGTCACGAAGTGAAATGAACTCAAATGAATGAAGAGTTTCATCACTGCGTGAGCATCATTTCTGCAGAGAGAATGCTCATTACAGGCTTGACTTTTCTACCTTGTTTACATTTTATGCAGAGCTTTTAGAAACATGCTCACTGTGAGGCACTCTGTGGGAAAATGTAGTTTCAGTATCAGTCACCATATTAACAGGGGGCCTTATCCCAGGGCCTCAACTCTGTCTTTAGACAAGCAAACTTCAGTCAGGTTAAGGACTGAGACAAGCCCAAAGGCTTTGGCAGTGACTTAGCCGCAGACCCTTAAGAAAGAAAACACTGCATAGCTGTGCTGCTCCAGAGCCGAGTACAGAAGCCAAACACAGCAGTCACAAGCCTGTTTGTGAGTCCGTCCTTGATCCACAGGGAGGGTGCTCTGTGCCCTCCCTACACCTAGCAAAACCTCTCCTTTGCCTCCAGGCGCATCTCTTTTCTCGGGCTCCTTTCTGCCATTGCCTAAAATTTGCACCCATTATTTTTTCCTGGATGGAAGCAACTGTTGCAAAAGACTTTGGGTTTCAGGCATGTTCATCATAATTTGCTGCCTTCCACAGATGAGGGTCTGGGACAGGAGTCTTCCAAGCCCTGTATTTGCTTTGGTTTTGCTTGCAGTAAGCTCTCCATCTAGCTGGTCAGCATGAGGAGGAGCGCGGGGACGCAGGTCCTGCCAACAGCCTGTGGGGAGGGTGGGCTCTCGCCACTGAGGTCCTTCCCCACCAGTGCCCCTTCCACTGAGAGGACTGAAAGCCACCAACGTGCCTGAGTAAGGAGGCACCTTGTTCCCTTCTACTTTCTCTCCTTTCTGCCTGAACTGGCTTGCCAGAGTTAAAGTTACCCTCAGTGTTCAAGTTACAACTTTGTAACAAATGAAAACAGCAATTAAGGCTGCCACTTCATTCCTAAGTCACACCATTTTGTCTAATTGCAATATATATAATACATAAGATCATGCTGTGCTGGGGGATATATATGCAATAACTGAACACAGTGGCATGATTTAGGACAGACTGGCTTTGAATTTCTTTGTGTGAGCAGGTGGTGTTTCTACACTGCCTCAAATATATTCAATGTGACACTATAAGGTCAAACTTACCCCTTCTGAGGGCTTGCCTTTATTAGTAGCCCAAATAATAAATAACAAAACACAAACTTCAGCCAAAGCTCTCTTTCTAGAGTTTACGGAAGGAATTCCCTGGATTTGCTCTCAGCTTGTCCATCCAGCAGGTATTTACGCAGGTCTTATGTTTTAAGGGACTTCCCAGGACTACTTTAAGAAAATTGCAATAGGTAAACTGGTTCCTGCTAAGAAGTTACTGTCCATCAGCTAAGAGGGGGTAGCTGTCAGTGCGCTCCTTGCCCAGACCATCTGTCAAAGAAAGTATTAACTTACACCCTCATATGCCTTATAATGGAAGAAAGGCAAATATAGTACCCATAACACCCACTTTAAGAAAGGGGAGAAAGTGCTTGCGGCAACTATGTGCCCTATTTTAATATAATCTCAACAGTATGCAATCCTCTAGGACAAAGGCACTGAGGTAAATGAAAGATGGGACAGACTGCAATGTACGTTTGCCAAAGGCTGATTGTGGCAGAGTAACTGGATAGCTTTCTTCCCCGAGATAACAGATTTTCTTGACTAAAGAAATGCAGTAGGTCTCATCTCTATGGACTTCTGAAAAGTAGGTAATAAGGTGCCACATGGGAAATTATTAGTTAAGCTGAGGAAGATGGGAATTAGTTCAAAAAGTATAACGTGGATAAGAAACTAACTAAAGGGAGATGCCAACTGCTTGTGTTGAAGAGGGAGATTCAGTCCTGGAATGAGGTTACCTGTTGCAAGGATGTGGGCTTACAAGGTTACTAAGACCTAGCCTTTATTTGTGAGCTTCATTTTGAAACTGTAGTGCAAAAGTAGGACTGTGCTAAAAAAAAAATAAAATTACTGGTCACAAAAATCTGGGAGACATCATAAATGCAGAAAGAGCTAGAAGAACAGAACCACACCCGAAGTGCAGAATTGTGTACTTGGAGGTCAGTTTGCTCATCAGCCAGAAATGGTGTTGGGAAGAGGGAAGACCGAGAAGTTCTTGTTGGTCACGCCCTGGCTCTAAGTTGGCAGACTGGTGGCAAAAGTAGCCATAATCCCCACATGGATGCCAGTTCCCATGGAGGCACAGCAGTGTCAGCAGCACTACAAGGGGCCCTTCTCCAAGTTCAACGAGCAGCTCTGGGTCCCTGTGTCCAGGAGGAACACCTGCCACCTGGGAGAGGGGCACGGAAAGGCTATGGGGCATGAGGGGAAACGAGAACCTGTCTGACTTGGGGCCACGTGAAACCAGCACCTCTGCAGTCTAGTAAAACACAGGCTGAAAGGGAAGCTAATTGTTACCTGCAAAAACATCAAAGGGGTAAATGCCAGGCAAGAAAAACGGCTATTTCACCTAAAGGACAATGTTGTCACAAGTATGAATATATGTATATAAATAGAATAAACTTAGGCTGAATATTAGAAGCAGATTCTAACAGTTAAAGACATCCTAAAAGCGTATTGAATATTAGAAGCAGATTCTAACAGTTAAAGAGCTCCTAAAACAGCCTTTTGCCTGAGGTTCTGAATATTTATCTGAATACTTTTAATAGGGAACCTACTCAATTTATGAAATGGGATTATATGACAATAACTGTCTATGTTATAGCAGGGGGTAAAGCTTCGTGACCAAAGACTTTTCTAGTTCTCTGCTCCTATGAGCTGTTTGATTTTCCCAGGTTTAAGATTTTATTTTTCTAGCTAAGACTGTTTGACAGACTCAATCCAGAAATTCTTTTAAAAATACATTGCATTAATTAAAAAAAAAAAAATTGTTAAAAATGTATCCGGTTTTACCTACATGCTTGTTTGGTGATGATTTGTTTCTTGCCATCTCTATGCAAAGTTACTTGTGTTAAGGGGATTCTTAGTCTTTTACTTCTACCTTCAATGCAGCATTAAAAACTGAGGGCCCAAGGGGAATAATGTCATTCTACTATGAAAAATACACTAAATAAGGGTGGAAATATTCATGGAGATAACTCTCCTAAATGCAGATGCCATGGAAATATCTCCTTTTAACATTTGTGTCAAATGTTTCAAAGTTGGAGCAGTGCAACTTCATGCCCATTTTTGTCATTTTGAATTATCATATTCTGTCTTTTGCTATATCTGTACTAATCTTTTCCTCCCTGGATTGTCTACCCCAGTTCAGGCTGATTCAGATCCTGTCCCCACACATTGCTGAAATGAGCCAACGTCAAGGCACAAGGAAACGAGGTGGGTAGAGATATACTGAAATTTTAACCTTTCTGTGCTGGTACTACCTGTAGTGAAAAATAAGTGGAAAAAATGTTCAAATATGTGATTTCCGCATAGCTTGATTGGTGCACATTTCAATACAAGGATGGTAAATTGAGTCCAAAGGTTTTCACTATGTGCACTGTCACCAAGACTGACTTTTACACAGTGGTGTGCGCTAATCAGTGATTAGGGAATAAGGCAAGCATGACTGGTAAAAGATAACTGGAGAAAGCTCTTAAAAAATTCAAGGCCCCTTCCTATGTGTGATTTTTCCTAAATGACTTTGGCTTGCTCCTTCCTGAGGTGCGTTGTAGGGGAAGGGTTTGAAGTTCTCTAAATTTGCATGCCTTTGCTGGTCAAAGTCAGAATTCTTTGTTTCCTGTACATTATGGGAGCACATAAAAAAAAAAAAAAAACAAAACCAAACCCTACCCACTCACACACACACAAAGTGGGCCTAGGGCACTTAATATTTTATTCTCATGAACAAGCTATATATATTAAAAAAAAGCCATCCTGTGATGCGAACCAGCCAGTTTGCCAGTCTGAGCTGAGGAGCTGGAGTGACTGAGGCAAATTGGTTTCCAGCAGTTGTGAGAGAAACCTCAGGAGATGGCTGGCTCTGCACAAGCAAGCTAAGCTGTGCTTTACAGTTACGGCATTAAAGTCCAAACCTCACAGAAGTGAATGAGCATCTGAGGAAAGCTAATCAGAACTCCAGGTAAAGGACCTTAAATCTGCACTGCACAGACTTTGACCCGGACTTTTCTCTGAAGATTTAGTAAGTCTTGAACATCCACAATGTATAGCAGAGTAAAATTCATTTTACAGTGGTAAAGGTAATCAGCAGAGCATCTGGTTAAATTGTTCCAGGCAGAAGAGTGAAGGTAAAATATAGAGGAGCATTTTAGGGTTTTATTTCATATTGCTCTGTGTAGGCTGAACACAACTTAAACTGCTTTATCTTCTGCATGTTTTAATCTTAACTCTTTCAAATCAGTGTGCGGAGACTACATCTCTTACAGAAAGATACAGGGTGAAATATGAATTAACCACTATTGAATATACAGAATCACCATTAAATGAGTAAACCTATCAAATTTATAATCTATACACATAGAAAAATAATTATTTTACCACTTATTTTGATAGCAAACATTTATTTGAAAGAACACTGTTATTAGCAGCCTGCTTTCAATTAAGAATCTGTTCCTTTATGACTGTTTTTTGAAGACTTAACATCATGGTTGTTATGTAAGTCTCATCAGCTTTTTGGCATAAGCATTCTCAGACCAGATGCAATAAGGTTTCATTTGGGTAAATTGTGCTTTTAGTAACACAGTTAAAAAAATAAAACAGGTTTGGGTTTCATCCCATCTTTCTCACTTTTAGAAGAGACAGAAAAAATGTAAATTTAATAATGAAAAGTAATGGTGATATTTACAAAGATAATGCTAATTGCGCTGTGTGCCTGAGTGGTGGTGTGAGGTGAACATTTGTCTTTCATAACCGAAGCAGAACCATTAAACCTATTTCACACAGGCTGTCAGCCATCCATCCAATGGCAATGCCTTTTAGTCACAATTAAGCAGGCTACTTTAAGCTTTGTCATTTGTTTTACTGAAATAAAAAAAAAAAAAAAGTCAAACTTTTCTTGCTAAAATGAATTTAAGTAGGAGAATTATTTTGTTTCATTTTTGGGTGATGCATCAGCCTGTTACAGCTGAAGACGGAGTGAAGAAATGGTGAGAGCTAAGACCAGCTCAGTTGGAGAGCAGCATGAAAACCCACTGCAGAAATGTTCCCAACACCCCAAGCCTCTTTTCCTCCTCCACACCCTTCCCCATCCCACAGCTGCATCCTCCAAAGCATCCTCCCACCACTGCTGTGCGAGTTGCTGGGACTTCTGACCCATACATCAGCTATGCCCTCCTCCCTACTTCCATACCATCATCACCAACCCCCTCAGGAGAGGGGACAGTCACCAGAGGGATGAGGGTGCAGAGCCAGCAACGCTGCTTTGTGCTTTGTGCAACTCAGCAACAGCAGAGAAATTCCTGTGCCCCTGAGCAAGGCAGCTCCCCGGCTGCTCTGCTCTGCCTGGCTCCCGCAAACCCGCTACGTGGAGAGGCAATGAGGGAAAGAGGAGGCAGAAGGAATGACAGGGACTCAGATGCCCAGACTAATGCAGGTGTTATTATTATCATGATTTTATTGACAGTCTATCAGGTTTGGATGAAATATTCAAAGATAATGCAAGTATCATGTTAATGGGAAGTTCTGTAGTATGAATTATAGGCATTGTGAGGCTGCCAGAGCAAATCCCGTTTCAGTGGTGAATTGGGTAATCTGTTGCATTTTTAAAGGCCATTCGTCCTGAGAGATTATGAATTTATATTGCCTAAGGTTGTATTCCATCATTACAAAAGTGCTAGAATCCTCCTTAAAATTTGTTTTACCTGTAGCAGCACTGGGAATTTTGTCTCCTGCACTACGTTCACTAACACTGGCGTTTTGACATTTGAGAGCTATCTTTTTGGTTTTACCTGCCGCAGGAAAAAATTAGAGACACAACTTCTTTTAATAATGCAACTAGTGGTTCTACTTATTCAGTAGCCTCAAGCCAATGACACCTTTCTTTACTTTCTATACAATCATCTTCACGTACAAAGGTCTACTGTTAAATGATTAAATCGGTGATCAAACTGTGATCTATTTAACTTATCCAAGGCTTGTCTCAGCAAAAGAGAGATGTCATTTTACACTTTCTCCCACAAAAATTTGTATATGCTATATTCCGTTAGTAGAAGGAAATGTAAAGATAAAGGGGAAATGTAATTACTGTACAGTACTACTGTGCAGTAGTCTACTATTTCAACCAAAAAATGCCACATATCCTCAACATATCTCTTTTCAGCATAGAGTCCCTTTTATTTACAGTCATTCTGAACCTGAGCTTGGCAACTAACTCACTATTGTTTGCGTGAATTCAATTTTGGAAGAATTTAAGAGCTGATGGAACTTTGCCTGTATGCCTGCCCATTTTTCTGTTACATTTCCCTCTGCTATTCTAAGGAATTCTTTTGTTGCCAGGAAAGTTTGTGGAAAAAGTACCTTTTGAGCAAATGGAAGAAAATCCTGTAAAGGGTGAAGCTTAAGCCCACTTCAGATTTGGCTGAGAAAGGGTAGAAAGGACGTGCCCCCAGGAAGGAACAAGCCCCAGCCGTGGTGACTCACCGGTAGAAGTGATTTGCCACGAGAACTGATATTCTTGCATGCTTATCAACAACCCACATTCTCTTCCTCAGCCTGGCTTCAGACAAAGGATCATTTAACATTTCTGTATTAACTTTAAACAATCTCAGCATTTCTGGGTGTGCTGGACCTTCTAGGCCGTCTTCTGTAGGATCTGAGGGTGTCTGTTGAAACAGAGAGAGTACATAGACCTATTCAGAGACTATTCATCTAGACATAACCTTCCTAGGCACTATGTATTTAGCAAAATAACCATTTAAGTAGCACAGCAAAGGCACTCTGTGTGTCCTTCATTCTCCCAACTGTGCTTAGTTTTATTTTGTGTTTTCTTTCTCCCTGGACTTCGGTTATTGGTTTATAGAAAATGATAGGCAATATATTTCATTTATTTTGTACAAGCACCTACTGTTTATGTTGAGATGGCAAAGAAAAATTCTAAGACAGCCTAATCTACTCAAATCTTCATGAAAAAAGGGGTTTGTTTGCTGTGTGTCAGCTAGAAAACTTAGGAAGGTGTCTTACACTGTCTTTTCAGAGGCCTTTCAGAGATTTTCTAGTAAATCCTGACCAACTGCTAAAGATGGCTTGACAAACGAAAAACTTCTGCAAGAAGCAGCTCTGTATGGATGGGAAGTGCTTACATCTGAAGGAGTCCTAGAAGATTTATACCTGAAAATCATGGTGTGGTCCTACAGAAGAAGGCTGTGAATATGCTGACCCCTAAGTGCTGTTTGTAATCCACATCTGACCCACATGGGGATTAAAAGTTGGTGCCTTCCATGCGGGCTGAAGAAGCAAACACTCAGTGATACAGAAGCGATCTCCAGCATATCTCCAGAGCATCCCCGAATTATCCATTGATAAAAGGGTGTTTTACAAGTAGGGCAAGAAAGAATTTGTGTTGGAATTGAAACAGTTGGTCAACACCTCTGCAACCACCATCTCAGCTAGAGACTCCTGTAAATATAGTAATTGGGGAATGTAGTTCCCTGGGGCCAGCACAGATGACATCTAATTGGAATCACAGGTTTGAATGAAGTTTGAGTGTAATCTAAAACGGGGGACTATGAAGGTCTTTTAGCCATTACCTGGCATTACTGAAAGTGAAAAACACAATGGTAGAAATACTTAAGATTATTTTGAATAGGATATGAAATGGAGATTCATCTAAAGCAAGTGACAGGAAGACCATTAGATAGAAGGAAAAAAAATAGCATTCAGGCAACCTAAATGTATAACCTATCTGTGGCTCTGTTCTGCTCAGCTGGTTGAGAAGTAGGGTTTTGCTCAGGACATGAACCATCTTTTAGGTTTTAGCCCTGGTTTATTTTTTTTGTTTATAGCATTCTTGGGTCTGCAGAGCCTGGCTGTTGTGACAATGGATGTATGTGATTTGTAAAATGGCAGGCCTTCATAAAAGAAGTGATGCCTTTGCAAGAGAATATTTACCAGGACTCAAACAGGATCTTGTAGCACTTATGCTTGATAAGGCGTTAGAGGTGGGGAGACACATAAAACCCCAGATCTGTGGGATGTTGTAACAGTCGTACTGATGGTCAGGGAGTGTCAGTGACATGAGCCTGTTTCTCATCCTCTTAACACCAGATGGAAATGCCAGAAATAAACAAATATTTCAGTTCTGTATAAAAGTCCTTGGGAAAGGCCAGGACAGATAAAATACTGGGGAGGGGGAAGAAGCACAATGGAGAATGAATCAAACAATAAATGTGACCATGTGCACTGTGAACCACCTGACTAAACCAGATGCCTCTGGAGAGGAAACGGCAAAATACCTTTATATCCCCTGGAGCCATCAAAGGAAGCCTGCAATGCAGGGCATCAGCATTATCCTCTCAGGTTTAATATCTGATGTGTTTGCATCTGTGATGGGGGAGCAAGGCAGAATTCCTGTTAGAAGAATACAATAGTTATAGCTCTCCTACAGGCTAACACCGCGTAGGCCAATAGTTATATGGGGGCACATGCTGGACTCAGATGTGTCAGGAGAAGGCTTGGGATTTTTTTCCCTTGGTATTTGAAAAACCAGTAAATGGAGTCAGACTAATACTATGTATCATCTGCTGCACCTTGAGAGGCAAGCCTTGTCTGAGACACACTGCTGTTCATAAACAATGCTGTTAGTTCAATTTCATTCTCCTTCTGGTTCATTGTTATTTTAATAACTCTTTTATTTGCAATATTATTTTAAGACAGCGAGACAGACGGTAAATAACTTGACAGCATTCATTTAAGCTTTCTGGATGCAGAAAGTTTCTAATAACTCTACCAATGGGTCAGTTCATTCCCTACTCACAACAACTAGCGAAAAAGGACAGGAAACTCCCTCAAGGAATTTTCTACAGACGGTTCCATCAGGAAGGCATTAAGTGTATATTTATCTCTTGCCTCCCCCTGTTCCTCTTGGAACAGGCAAAGCGGTTCGGATCTGGGAACCAGGATATCTCAAGGGATCTGCCAGAGGTCAGACATTTCTGCCTAGAAACCCAGAGCCTCTGTGCTACCCGTACTCCCTGCGGTTCTTTCTTAGTCCTGGCAGTGTAGCTCCAGAATACAGCCAAGGCATGGAGAGGACTTCACACAATGTGTATTTACTTTTGGGTAGATTCTTGATTATTTCTGGATGAGAATCACACAAGACATACCAAACCTCCTGGCCTGAGTATGCAACCCACCCTTTTTCCACAAAGTGGACACCTTCAGACTCAGGACCAGGCTGGACAGAGAGGACGCTGCAGCCTCCTGTCACCATCTGATTCACACACAAAATCATTCACAGTTTGTGAGGGGTATGTGACCTAAACGCATGATACCTTTACCAGCTCTCGAAAATTTTAAAGAAAAAAATATGTGATGTAAATGACACCGTGTTCTTGTGATATATTCAATAACATTGATTTGATTGGAAATTAGTCAGAACTTATTCATGTCATTTGTCATTGTCTCTTTGTTAGCATCACTGAATATATTTGCAAGTTGTTGACCCAGTTAAACTTTGGTTTTCTATGCCTCACATCGCTGGGAAGGAGGTTTTTCTAAGGAAGGAGGCTCTGGAGAGGAACAAACAGTGCTTCACAGTGTTTTGTAAACCTAGGGCACATGGAGAAGTCAGTCAAAACAAAATAACACAACAGTAAGGTAGCACAGTGACTTAAAATGCCAACAGAAATAGAGAATAGATCTCTTTTATATGAATTGCCAGGGGCCACCTGAGTAAGGAGTACAAGATTTGTCCCTTGGTCATGGTAAAGCTAGAGATTCCTCAGGAACCAAGAACATGTGGATGAAGGGTTGTGTCACCAGAGGAAAAGGGATATGGCAAACGGTTGAGGTATTTTCTTCCTCTGCAAAGTGGAGTTCTGTTTTCTTGAGGCCAGTCTGTCCCTCATTCAACTTTTCTTTTCTCACAGTAAAAAGCTGTCACAGGTATCTTATCAACATATAAAATGCAACAGAGCATAGGAAAAAAAAGTTTGGGGATAAATAATTGATTGCTTGAGGAGATACTGACAAGGAACAAGTATTTTTTCTGTAAATACATTATATGTTAGAAAGGAAGAAGGCACTGCTCTGGAAGGACGAGGACAAGAGAGAGATCCCAGCAGAGGGTGGGGAAGAGCACTTACCAGTATTTTTGCCTGAGCGGCAAGAAGTTTCTCCCCACAGGTGTCTATAGGAAAAAGGGTACTTTTGTTTCCTCTGTGATCCCCGGTTATATCCTTGTCTAGCAGTTCTGGGATTGTCAGCCAAGAAATCACCACGGGGGCAGCATGCAATCTTCCAGAGCAAGGAGGAGCTGGAGGAAACCCTTTCACCACCCACTCCCTTGCAGTTCAGAAGACAGATGCGTAGCTGGATGCTTCCCCTGCACCTTGCTTGCTGTGGGCTGAGGGATGGAAATCAGCTGAGGGAGGGGCAGAGCCCCGGCAGCAGCACAGCCCTCAGGGAGAGCACTCCGGGGGCAGACCCAGGTGCCTGGGCCATGGTTGGGCATCAGCATCCTGGAGTTCAGATTTCAAAATGGGACCCGGGGACAGGCATTTGCTGTGTCTGATCCAGTACCAGCAGTCAGAAATGGAACTATTTCTTTTTATCTTGCATCCACATCCGATCAGTACCTGGCAGCTGGGACAGATTTTTAGTATTGAATTTATAGAAAAGAAAGCTTTGGGGGCAAACTTGCTTAGCTGTGGGGACATGGCAATCACAGGTTGCCACAATTCCTCTCTCTTAATCTGAATAATTTATCTGGGGAAAAAAAAAAAGATATAAACTACTGTGCATTATAATACAAATACTGTATTTTGGAAACAGGTAGATCCACAACTCACAGTTTAGCTGGATTTTTTCTTCAGGAAAAAAATGTCGAGAAAGAATTTTCTTGGGCATTTTCCAGAGCAACTTAGTGATTACCTCCCTACTACAGAATGAGAACATCTCATTTAGTTTCACCCACTGGATTAAGATAAACTGGAATATCGAGGTCTTTTTCTTGGAATAATTAGTCCAGTGAATTAAACTCTAAAGGGGAAGAGGACGCTCTGCTGCCAGAACTAAAAATGTCTACAACAGGGAACTATTCAAGAAGAGACATTGTTCTGTTGAGTCTGAATTAACCTGACATGAGAAGGTAAGATCCTTGACAAGCAGGAGGAGAAGGAAAGATCAGAATCTGGCTTTTGTACCCGAGTAAGCCTCCTGGGACCCTTCCTATGAGTAACACGTGTGTAGCCACAGAGCAGGGGCGGAAATGCCCCAGTTCAGGTCCGTAGGTGCTGCGTGGTAGGCGGTGGGAGCATCCTGGCATCTCTGATGGGAAGCAGTGGAGTGAGTCATTTCACCAGTGACACCCTGGGCACTTTGTTTCTTTGTTTTTGCAAAGGTTTATGCTTTATTTGTTCTTTCATGGTTGTTTTCTGTAGTCAGTCATCAGCCTGAAAGCAGCTGTTTTGATCTTGTTAGGTGAAAGGAAACACATTTGGACTCTTCACATGGGTAGGGATTACTTACCTGAGCTGAAGGAAAAGCCTGACTGACTCAGGCTTGGATTCCCCAAGGAGAGGCTACTTGTCAAAATTAATGATAATGATACCTTTCAAATTAAGGCAACAGTCAATGAACATCCTCTGTTGTAGCAACTGTTTGCTATGTAAGGGCTTTTTCAGGCAAATGCCTTTGACTCATCTCTGCTCCTCTTTAATCCTTTGGTACTGGAAATAGGAATTTAGTAGAGGGCAGAATTCCTCTTGTTTTCACTAACCTCTGAAGAATACAAAGCCAAGACCAGGAAATCCCAGTGCTGAAACAAAATATTTCATCTTTTATTTTTTCCTGACCCAGCTTGCAAAGTGTTCGGTGTCTTCTAATTGCATTTCTTACTTGCAGTATTTGCATTATTGGCTGTAATTATGCTGTATCTGCTAAAAGTATTAAAAATCAGTAATGCACAGTTGATGTATAGACCATAAAAAAGTAGTATTGTTCTGGAGTGCAATGAGAATAGGAAAGCAGCTGAAATTCTTGCCTTCTCTTCTGGATAGAATAATGGTCCGAAGATCTATTTATATTTTACATGATTATTGGCTTTTCCATCCTTAGATTAATATTCAAAATCAATTCACATAAGGTGGGATGATACTGCTAGTGAATGTAGTAAAATATCTGCCACAGAAAAAATTACTCCTCTCTCTTCTTTGAAAGTCATAGTTAAAGGTGCTGATAGCAAAAGGGTCTTTGGCAAAGTGGAAATCTCAGCTGCAGATGGGAGGTTTATTGCCTTCCTTTGCATTTTATAGCATATTCTGTAAGTCAGCTGGGGAAAGCAATGGACATTTGCCAAAGCAGAACCCCATTTGTCTAATCACCAAGTATACCCACAAGCTCCGCAAGAGAATATACCCGTGAAGCTCTTTACATGACTGTCTGGAGTGTAAAACAGAAGAAATGAGGGAGCGCTAGAGTTACTGTAAATGCTTGAGTATTTCTGCAAGTGTACTTTTTCTTTTTTCCCTTGAAATTGTGCATGACACACTCATACTGTTAAGATCTCTGCATTCAATTTGTCTTTCCCCCCGCACCCTCCCCCCCCCATGCAAAATAAACTTCAGAAGATACTGGGGAAATGGCGAAAAATCATAGAGAAGGTCTTTCTTAAGGCATCTAACAAAAAATTAAAGGAAAGAGACTTACTGCCCCCCTTCTTTCCCTCATACCTCAGGAAACCTCATTGAATTTAGTGCTGGGTAAATTTACTGGATCCAAAACCAGAACAGATTCCGCTCAGCACAACACATGCAATGGCAGAGAGGCATCCTCCAAAACGCCCTGGACATCCTGAGCTGAAGAGACCATCTCTAGGGGTGAAACAGTGCTTTGGTCTCAGTGCTAATTCAGTCCTTGTCCTCTCTGCTGTGACTGCCAACAACCGTATCAATTAGTCGTACCAATTGTGATGGTGATTTCTGTGATGTGAACACCTGTCCTCTAGGAACTGGGCGAAGGCGACCAAACAGTTGTCAGATGGTAAGTGTAATGCTAATTGATCCAATCCATAGATCTGTCTCTATATAATGCTTAGTGCCAGAAAGTTACAGAGCCAGACATCTGGCAACTAGATGACCGTCTAACTCTCTATCAGTTTGACTTTGGCAGGCAACAAAGTTGGTCTAGTTGTGCATGCTGTGGGCAGCTTAAGAAAGTTAAAGCGCTGGTTTATGCCTGTTGAAGGCCTGCCTCTGTCTTGGTTTTTATTAAAATTATAATGCTGAAGTGACCTTCGGTCAGTACCAACCTATCTCAGACGTGAACTGATGACCTAAGAGTGAAAGGTTCCTCATCTAGTTAATCCAGTTGTGCTGTATCTGCTAAAATACTGAAAAATCAATGAAGTAGTGATAAAGCATAGACTGTATAAAAACGCTGTTTCATTGTTTTTTGCCTTGAATACATTCACTGCTTGTCATGATTGTAAAGCAAATTGGGCAGTGATGAAACCTTCTGATTACAGAGGGAATACTGGATTAATATTCACAGTCAGTTTATTAGCAGTTGCACTTGCAGCTTAATGTTCATGAGTCCTACACGTGGGAGCAGAGCGTTCCTTACGTTAAATGCAGTCAGAGTAGCAGCGCTTGCCTATTACATTCAATGCTGCATATAGAGGTGGTGTGAGCATCGTTACTAAAATGGAAAGATAAACATGATGCTTTTTTCCATCTATCACTTATACTCCTAGTTTAAGTGCTGGCAGCTTTCTTGGAACACTAGATGGCAAAAATAAAGGTAGCTTCTATCCCAAGGAAATTTGAAAGACCAGTAATAGCACATGAGTTTGGAGCAGTTGCAGGAAAGACTATTATAACATTTTATTTCATTCCTTCCTTCATGATGTTGAAATAGAGTGTGGGTTGGTATCAGTGGCTTTTGTGGACCTTAAAAAAGAAGAGCCAATACAAGGAGAGAGGTTCATAGTTTGCACATGGAACATACGTCCTCTACACAGACCAGAGCATGAGATGATGTGTATGAATGCAGAAACAACATTGCAGGGTTACAAGCTACACTGAGGGAAGCATTAAGAAAGGAAATACAGAGTGTAGACCTGCACAGAGCTGCGAGCACTTAGGAAGGCAAGCATGCCTAGAATTTGTTGTGCCCAAAGATACTGTGGAGGAAGGTAACGTAGTTTAAAAGAGGGCTTAACGAGGTAATACTGGGAACTAGGTTTTGAATGGGGTGAACTGGATACAGGCTGAGAGAGGGAAGAAAGAAAGGAGTTACAGATAACAGGGATGTGGTTATCAAAATCAAAAGAAAGTAAATTTCTGGAGACAGCAGCAGAAAGTAGTTTTGAGAAGCTGGAAGTCTGGGAGAAAAAAAAAAAAAGAAGTTTCGGAAATGGTCTTGTTATGGCATGAACAGTGGTAGAGGTCAACAGAAAGAGAGGAAGGCAGAGGCAGGAAGAAAACTTAGAAACACTGGCCTTTAGCAATGTGTTTAATCTAATGACAATAATCTACCAGAAAGACATGTACAGAGACCCATGGGAAAAACGGACAAGTAAATTTGTGAGCTGTCAGCACTGAGATAAATCTTAAAGACAGGCCAGTCTGAAGTCACACAGATGTGTATGCACATGCACAGAGTGCCCGAAGTAGGTGATGGGCCTCCCTGAGGCTTTTTCCCAAATGATCAGCCCCGTATCCCTACCCCTCCTTAGGATGCACTGTGACTATTTGAAGGAATTGAGCGAAGGACAGTGCTGCCCAAAGAGGAAAGGTAGACCTGATGAACTGCTCTACTCACAGTGCCCACTCTCATTTCTGGTCTGTCCCTGCAAACAATGTTGACTGACTGATAACATCTTGCCTCTCTGTGAGGCACTGGCTTTTGGCTCTCACCAGCTTGAAACCATATTAATGCAGGTAAAGATAAGAAAGAAATCAAGGAGTCATAAAAGATTGAGTCAAAACAGGAGAAGAGAGGAGAAGGGGCAAATGTAGACCCGTGCCTTTTCAGACAGGCTATTGTTTGCATTTCATCTCTGCTTTCATGACCTTTACCAGTGTTTTAAGGATGGAAGAATATGTTTGCTGCTTTGCATGCGTCAGAAATCTGCAAATCAGGGCACAACTTACTGTTTCAGCATGTGCCAACCTGATGGTCCTGTCTTTGGGATAGCGGTTGGAGGCGGGCGACTTTCATGAAAGTTCATTTTGCTTCAGAGACTCCCCAGGAAGGCATCACGGCCAATGTCCTTTCCTCACCTAACCGCAAATGAAGTACCAGACAGAAGTGAGCTTGGCCTGCAGAAGGTACTCGGCACCAATGGCTGGAAACCACTTTTATTAGAAAGGGGATGATCCAAACCATGCCCTTTGTACTCTCTGCAAAACACAGATAATTTGACGGGAGAAGTGAGTAATCTTTAATGTACTCATCCAAATCAAATATTTGTCTCTGTGGTTTTGGAGGCTATCTCTCCTACACCATCTGCTGAATAAGAGCTTGGCAAAGCCCGTACTGAAGGAGAGGAGTAGTCCAGGGAAGAGGATTCCCTCTGGGTTTGCAGCTTCACACTTCAGCAGTATTTTTGCTGCGTGACTGGCACAAGGCAGTAGTGGGGTCAGCCTGTCCACCATCCCCAAACAGGAGGGAAAAATACGGTTTTGTTTGCACAAGGTTTGAAGGGGAAGTGATTTTTAAAACAACATCCCGCAACACTGCTCTGATGCAGGAAGTGGCAGAGATGATTACACTGAGTTTATAGCTCTGAAGATAATCTGACTTCCAAAAGCTCTTACACTGTAAGGAATCGATGACACCATAATGATTCTGCTCCATCATTGTTAAGTCCCACATAGGCACAATGTCATGAAAATAAGACATATTCAGACATGTTGAGGATAAGTTCCTGTATTTACCTCCAATATGTGAACAGGAAGCGAAACGACA
This sequence comes from Platalea leucorodia, assembly GCF_965183815.1. NCBI lineage: Eukaryota > Metazoa > Chordata > Aves > Pelecaniformes > Threskiornithidae > Platalea > Platalea leucorodia. The sequence goes on along the minus strand of NC_138823.1, from coordinate 50,896,623 downwards.
GTATATCTTTTGCTTGCTTGAGCTTCAGGACTGATAGATGGAAATATTCTGCAATCACCTTCACTGAAACTATTTCCCCTGAAGCTGTAGTGTCATCAGTTCACATTAAAAGCAAAGTACCAGGACTGGGCTGGGCCAGCCTTTATGTGGGAAACAACTAAGAAAGACCCAAAACACTACAAGATTCAGAAGGTAAACACTCCTCATCATTCTGCTAAAGCATATTTGTCTTCTGATTTCTTGAGGTGTTTGTTACAATGCTGTGGCACGTTTGATGAAAGGAAGATGTTAACTCCAATGCCCTGACCCCATCTCCATCTTTCATCTGCTCCAATCCATCCCTCCTACAGCCTGAATGAATTTTTAATGCTTTTTCTTTTGGTGCCCTACCCTGAGTGCAGTGTGTCTGTATACTTAAAATGGCAGCCACCGTTCTACATCACAGACTGCAATTGTCACAGGCCACTGAAGACCTCTCAGCTGACAATAATTTTCAGTCATTTCATTAGCCATTCAGGCTCAACTTCAGCCAATGACTTGGACGTGACAGGTTTTGTAATATCACATTAAGCTCTGGAACCATCTAGCCCCAGATATTTTGGAGGTGTGTTTTGTCAACAAAGAAATTAAAAATGTTGGACTTTTTCTCTCTCTTTGATCTATAAGGCACAATCGGTGTATTTTTCTTGAAATTTTGAAATTATGTTGCAACAGAATAAGCAATAATGTAGGAACTACTTGGTATCACCCGACTCTCTCCATTTTCTTTTCCACTTGTAAAAGCCTCAGTGCAAAGCCTTTCTCTCTTCAGCTTAACTGAAGCTTAAACTTTGTTCAATATTTACAAATTGTGTTGCTAATCTGTGCTCAGTTTAATTTTAACAAACTTACTATGTCTTTTACCTTTCTGTCTTCACACAGGTCAAGTAATGTAGCCTCAGAAGGAGTCACATCATTAGTGACATTAGTTAGTCTGGAATACAATGGTAATTGTCACCTGCATTCTGCAGAGAGCCCTGGGGAAACCTTCCTCAGACAACGTGCTTCTCTTGTAAGTGCTGGGGTCAGTGTCTGAAGCAGACTGTGTATCTCATGGAAGGTGGAAGGCTGTCTTGTCCAGCAATCCTTGATGGTTATGCGGTGCTGTATCACAACTAAGTCCACCACGGCAGTAGCAATTCTTTTTCAGGTTCGTCGGGATAGCAGCGAGAAACTCTGTATGTAAAGTGAACACAAAAACATTTCAGGAGTAAGTGAATGGGCAATCTTTTGTGGACTTTACACTCAGCTTTACAAGCACCTCAGTAATATTTAAGCACTTCACAGGTGGTCTAGTCACCACAGCCACAGCAAGACCAGTGTGTTTGTCTCTCTTTTTCCAGGGACTGAGTTTTCTTTCTCAGCACAGGGCTGCTTAGTGGTCCTTTTGCCACATCCAGAGGCAGCCTGCAGGAGCAGGTTGACTCACTTCCCCGGCAGTCCCCTGGGTGCAGGAGGAGTCCTGCTGCACAGGGGCATGGGCGGACAAAGGGCCATTGTCTCTGACAGCAGCTGGGGGGGAATGTTTTAGGAAAGGGCATAACAATGGGACAAGGCTACACCGATACTTACCCACATATCCCAGAACTGACCTCATTATCTCTCATTAGCTCCTCAAAAGCTGAAGCAAACAACTCGGTTTTCTTCTTGACTCACAGCTGTGCGTGGTGCCAGCTCTGACTAAGGGCTTCCTAGGTAGGGCTCCCTCCTTTCTGCTGGGAAGATGGACAGGGCCTGTCACCAAGCACGGCAGCATCCCAGACTCCAAAAGGTCTATTCATTTTGTGACATCAAGTTTGAGCAACCAAGGTCGTGTCTACGTAAGTGCTTAATATTTTTTTTTTTTTAATTTCCCAGTGTTCCTAATTCTGGCTTAGCTCCACCAGCGCTAGCAACATGAGGATCCCGGAGGTAAACCAGTTGCCAGCACAACTAATACCACATAATTTCATCCCACTCATAGCAGTTTAATCAATATAGCATTAAAAATTCTGGCAGCAGCCAGGCTATAGTAGGGCTCCCCATATTACTTACATTGACAGAGACGAACTTGCGGAGAGCAGGAAATCTTCAGAGGGTCCTCTGAAGATAAACAAGGCCTAAGGGACAGCATTGGTTTGGCTGAGGGAGCAAGAGCTGGTTTGTAGGGGTCTTCTCATGTCGAGTGTAGCGTGCATTAACCCAGCTGGTAGGACAGGGAGATCACAGCCATAATGGTGTCACAGACGGCGTGGAATTAGTGTTGTGCTGTGTTCATGCTCCTTTAGCATTGCCTCGAATTTTTAAGTCAGAAAAAAAGACAATTGTCTCCAAAATGGTGAAAATTGACTCTCATAGGACCACATCTATTAAGTGATAATATACTGTCTTAAGTTCTGATTTACACCAAGGGATTCTAGAAGAAAGAAAAGTAAAACCCAAAAAGAAAAAGGAAATAATTTTGAGTGGAAAAAAACCCAACCAACCAAACAAATGAAGCAACTCTAGAAAAAGTCCCTGTTGTTTTCTGTGTGCCTGAAACTTCACCAGCCCACAGAGCATGTGTGATGGGCAAGTGAAAGAAGACCATCCCACATGCCAGCTATTCACAATACAACTCCAACAGCAGTTTTTGTCTGAGAGCATTGGTGTCCATTTTATTAGTATGAATAAAGGGAGTTCTTTCACATTTAGCTATATCCAGAAGGGCAATAGTCCATAAATCAATACATGGCATGGCTTTGCTTTTCCAGTCCATCAGTGTAATTCTTTTGGCTGCCAGTGCTACTCTCAGGAGTCATCTCTTTTCCCATTTATTCAAATTATGTAGCGAGTTGGTGAATTCCAATACCAGCACTGCTGCAGCTTTGTCTAAATTGATTTCCAGGACTAACTCCATTTATCTAAGAGCATCATTCCAGAAACTGGCTGTTCTATAGACGTTTCATGTCTAAAATATGAGGGTACTTTTGTCAGCACTGAATCTACAACTTTGAACACAGATTGAAGTCGATGAGTATGTGCAGATCTTGTAAATTGTTTTTCATGTTGGGCCCTACTGTTTTGGTCAACAGAGTTCTTCTGAGAGGCAGAAAACAAATCTATTCCAATCTTACAGTTTTCTCTCTGGCTTTTGGAAACTAGAGTTTGGTTGGGGTTTCTGATCCAAACTTGGAGGCTGAATACAAGTAGCCAGCAGAATGAGAGCTCGCTCAGTGTCCTTTATGGTAAAAGCACTGCTACACCTCTAGGCGAGTAGCTAATTATGTCACATCTGGTTGATCAGTTCTGGTGAGGACAATGAGAGTGCCAAGTGAACAGAGATAATTTGTTGTAATAGACTGTTTAATCCACTTGCTGGCATATTTTATTAATATAGACATTCACAGATCTGTAAATGTGTAGAACATACAACACAGGAATATACAAATGTATCTGTAACATATTAGAAATGTGATTTTTATGTGTAAGATTACTGCAATGTTAATTATTTTCTTTCAGATTTTATTAGGATTCTGAACTCTTCTAAAATAGCTGTACATATATTATACAAATTATAATATGTACATATTATGTACATATATTATACATATATATATTGTACAGATATATGTATAGCCATGTAACCACTGTTGTTCCACTGTGGTAAGATTTCAGAAGCTAAGTTCAGGAATAAATCTCCTGGACTCATCGTAGAATAGAGTAAATCAGGCAAATATTTCAAAGAATTATTAAAAATGAGGACCACCAGCTTTAATTTTGCTTGTAACTCTAAAACTAGTGAAGCTGTGAAAGCTCCATTACATAGCATATGATTCTGTGCAGGCTTATGCTTCGTTTCTCTGGCTTCTTGTACAGTAGGTGTTTGTCTAGTATTGTCATTGCAATTTTTATTGCACCGCATGATGTGTGCAGATGTGCTTCATCAACATCCCATGAGGAAAAGATTCTCTGCTCAGTATCGTTGCTCCCAGATGACGTCTACCTTATAGAATAACTTTCTGGGCTACCTCCTCTGGGATCAGGTAACCATTTAAATTCTCTGGATTTTGGTGTTTTAACAAGGATTTAATTACAAAGGTAAGTGTATGCACCTGCTAAGGCAGCCCTAATTATTTGATAATGGTGCAATCTTTCTCAATACAACCAGGTTTTGTGGTGGTAAGCTACACTAATGAAGCACACTGAGAGAACAAATCCTCTCTATGTTAAAAGGCTTATTTAAATTAAAGAAATCTGTAAAGACTGAGAGGCTTTTTTTTCATCACAGGTATTGACAACTGTGGAGCTAATGTTCATGGAGTACACCCGTTACTACTGGAGGACGCTTGGTAGTATTTTTGCCTTGTGTGACTTCATTAAGTAATATATGGCATCGGCTTTTAATGATCATTTCTGACATTTTTATCTCATCTGTTGCTTTTGAAAGCTGGTTTATATCTAGAGCTACTCAGTTGGAACCAATCAGTAACATTTCAACAGCACTACTGTATTTCCTTCATCCAATACATCTGCTGCAGGCCTGTGTGGTATGCACTGGGTCAGTATTGTGTTTTAGTTTTCAGAAACTCACACCTTATAGTTAGCCCTGTGCCAATTTACGGTTGCAGAAGCCAGAAGCTAAACTACAGTGTTACAACTTTATAATCTCAGGCTAATGAAAAAAAGTGGGGGATCCATAAGCCAGATGGGTTCCAATGCCCCTGTCAGAAGCTATGTTGATCATATACCACTTGTTTTTTTGTTTCTTAATAACCAAAAACATGTTAGCATTAAAAAAGCAAATGCACTTGACAGCATCAATTCCATTATGGTTCCCAGTCATCTGCTTTATTGGGTTTGAAGGAATTTAGCCAGAGCGCTCTATTTTCACTAGAATGTCATTAAAAACTTTGCAGCTTAGGCAAATGGTAAGCAATTTTGAGGGAAAATATTTTTTTAACTCTGTTGTTTTGCAGAAGGGTTTTCTTTTTTCATTTCTTTTTTTTTTTAAAATATTTTTACCTTTTTTCTTTGTTCTTCTTTTGCACTAAAGAAACATCACTTTTAAAAACTTCAATGCTTCTCAGCAGTGAGATGAAAAATATTGACAAATTACAGATGATGAAACATGGCCAAATTTTATTCCATTTGCTGCTGAATGGTAGTTGTGCCTGTAGAATGGATGAAAACAATTCAAAGTTCTAACCCTGAGGCAGACCCCAGATTATTGGAGCCCAAGCAGAAATTTCAGTATTTGGCCCATAAATATCAGGAGCTAAAAAAAAAAATCAATTAATGCCACTGCTTAGAAACTGCGTACAAAATCCACAGACTAAACCTTAGATCTCAATTCTTTGACTCTTCTTAAGCAATGCCTATACAGTAAATCCTCGCTTCTTCATCTGCTGTCTTTTTGCCCATCTTAAAACAAGAAAGTGGTAAGACACGCCCCCCCCTCAAAATAGACACCCAGGGAAGAAAAGGAATTTGTCTTCCTATGCAATCCAAGTAGCAAAGTGAATCTTTTCAGCCAATTCCTCAGTGTCCTAGAGATCGCTGTTATTAATATGGCTGGGGGTGCATGCTGCTGATAATTACTGTTAGCTGGAATAATTAATAAGAATAATTGCTTGGTATGGTAAGAGAAGGGGAAGCTCTGGGAAGGGGAAGGAATAGGCTGGAAGAGTGATAGACTCCCTGAGCGCATTTTTACAGACAGGAAGTTCAGCAGAAAGCATCCTGAGAATAGAAGAATTGTCTGGATGCCAAGGACAAAAGTTAAGACATATAAGACCTAAGTGAGATAGGGGTAGCCTGGAATCCTACAGTAAGATCCCATCATGGATGTGTAAGAGAAATGAATGGCTATAGGTTTTAAAGAGGTACAATATATTAGGGATTGTGAGGTGGTCTAAAATTAGTAGTGTAGGCTTTATTTCTGGTGCAGGACCACTTGAGACAGACAGAAGTCAGGCAGAATAAAGAGAAGTGGTGCCTGTGAGATAGTTTTTGTGTAGTTTATCCCAGCTAGAGAGAGGACAAACTAGTCATTAGAAACAAAACACAGGTGCCCGGGGTGTGGAGAATGACCACAATTTTGGTATAATAGGATAAATTTCCTGCACGTTTTGCACTTAGGGAATGGCAGGCACAGCTCTCAGTGCTGTTAACAGGAGCAGTGCCTGTAGCAGGGCTGGATGCAGCCCCCGGGGATGGGGAGGCTGCTCGGTGATGCAGCTCTGCCCCGCCATGCCCCCCCGCAGTACCGGTTACTCCAGGCGACGCTGCTGTGGGACCACCACCTCCTCCCGGAACATAGCCAAACATCCCCCCCTGCAAAGAGCCATGCTGACTGCAGAGCTTGCTGCCCCCAGCCCATCCCCAGCTGCCTGCTGACTCCTGCCCCAGGCCGGCCAGCTAAACTCCTCATGCAACTGCTCTTGATCCAGTCTTGAAGCACGTGAGCTTCAATAGCAGTTTGTTACTGGTCTTGACGGCTACATGAAGGTGAGCTAGGGAAGGATCATGTTGAGCTGCAGGGTCTGGAGGGGAGGGGGACAGAAGCTGTCCCCAGAGAGATGGTGACAAGGCCCTGGATGATATCCTCTTTGGCCAGCACAGCTGAGACCAGGACAGAAGAAAGAAATTGCTCCTGAACTCTCTTCTGACACCACCAGCCACAGCCCAGAGTCTTCCATGGGCAGAGGAAGTCTCTCTATTTCCTAACCCTCAAAGGACAAACTCAGGAGCTAAAAATCCAATCCTTTTTATTTATTTTGGTTTTAATCCTTGTAGACCTTTAGCAACAAGGATTTTCACAGCTCTGCTATGGTTTGTGTGAAGATGCATTCTCCTTTCATTAGTTTAGAAGAGCACCTGTGTTCTCCCTCTCCTCCCCTGCTCTTTTCTGATGAGCTTGGTGCTGTCTGTACACATATCCTATGCATAAATACCCTCCCTACGCTCAATAGGATGTAGCTGTAGAAATCAAAGTAAACATGGATAGAGGAAATGCAAGCGAATACAGGATGGCAGAGGCTGTCTAGCAATCAGAGCAGTGATAATATCATAAAGAACAAGTGTGCTCATAGTGACTTTTAGTTTGGTGCTTGTCATAGCGATATTACCATTTGCTAGAGACAAAGTATAGCATTTAATTCTGTCACAGGAGATAAGAAAAGCTTGTACGGACAAGGTGTGACTGTGTATGATTTCACGTTCCTAATATAAATCTTTTAGGGAAGAGCAACTGAAACTGAAAAAGATAGATATAGTTAATTACTTCTGTCTGGCACAGGGTAAAATCCCATTACAAGGGCTTCAGTCTGGATCTTGTCTTCCCCCATGACGCATACTACATAAATTAATTAGGGTCATACGACAAGAAGAGATGCCAGCCTACCAATGCAGAAAAGTGACACGCTATCTTTCCCGAAATAATGCTGAAATTGCTGCTGTCACCATGGGCCCTGTCCTGTTCCCATTCCTGCTTTAGCGGCTTCTCAAGTCTGAGATCAGTAGAAATGATTTTAAAGGAGTATTACCCAAGCCTTTCCCCATTCCTAGCAGAAGGAATATCCTCCAGAAGAGGATAGAAACTGTTAACAGCTTTTCCTTCAATGATGGAAGGGAAATGTTGGTACACCACCAGTACAGCTGGGTCTTGGTCTCGGATGGAGCCTCTTGGCTGCTACCCCAGGACTGCTGCCAGTTGAAGGAATTCCTCCCTTAACTTAAAAGGACACATTTTCTGTGTACAGTCTCTGACAAACAGGGAAGCCTCTAGAGAGTTAGGAATGAGACCGACGTGAAACAGCCTTTATGTAAAGAACTTTCAAGCCCGTATCTGTGAAGAGCACCAGAATGGCTTGTCCAGGGGAACATCTGATACTTTATTTCAGGCCTATCCCATTTGTTTCGTGATGATGGTTTCTTTGTCCGGCCAGGCCTTGGAGAAAGCAGTGTCCTAAGGATTACCTGGCTTGACAGAACACACAGCACTGCCAGCCAGTTTGTTCGCAACCTCCAAACCAGCATAACTAGAGCCAGATAGTTTAGCTGATACAGGAGTTTACCATGTGCAATTTTACAAAGCATCATTTTAAGAGGTTCATATCTATCCAGAGAAGCCTTTCCTAGGTGATTGATTGAATGCAGTCCCTTGTTTAGGTTAACTTCTGAGCACCCAAACTGTTACTGACAACCTCACTTCCCTGGTAAGTGCATGTCCTTTGGTGCCACAAAGCAGCTGCAGCAACAGCTCGGTTCTCAGGCAGGTGAAAGCAGCCAGGAGAAATCTGTGACGGGGTACTGCTGCTATACCAGTGTCCTCTCTCTGCCTCGGGGCAAAGGGGACTTGGCTCCTGTTTTGTCCCCTTGGTCTCAAGCAGTTGGAAGAGCGCCTTTTTACTCTGGATGTAGTGGGTAGAAACTGGGGCAGGCAATGATGCACCGAGTGCCTGGTGAGGGTGGGGCATCTTCCCACCTCTGAGCAGCAAAGCAAAGAATATGGGCAGCTGAAAGAGGTAAGCTAAATAAATAAATACATAAATAAGACCAGGCTCTGATCCTGCAAGATGCTGAATACTTCCAGGTAAAGGACTGAGCACACAAGGGTCTCTCTGAAATCAGTGCGGGAAGACAGTGCAAGAAGCTGCACATCCTTGTGAAATCAGACCCGTATAGCTGTCTTTGTATCATCTTCCTTCTTTCATCTGTTTTGGTTCCTCTCCTCCTTGGCCCATGTCTGTATCACTTAAATCGCAGACGCCTCAAGGTCAGGAGGTACCATGCGCAGAGGCATGCGTTATATTAAAAACAGTAACTGAAAATAAAGATATTCTCCTAAAACTTTTGGGAGGATCACGTGCTGCAGGATCCTCCCCTCTGCTATAATGCCTGCCTCCTGAGTGCAGCAAGAACACCCGCCCGCTGATAGCTCTGCACCGGCCGTTGGCGAAGGGACTCCTGGGGGACGGTGCTCTGCAAGGCCAGCCAAACAAAGCACTTAATCATCTGCTTAACTTTAAGCACCTGACTAGCTCCATTGAGTTCAATACAACCGCTCACATGTCTGAAGTTAAGCACATGCTTAAAAGATTTGTTGGATTGGGGCCCAAAAGGTTAGAGCTCTATAAAAGTAGCTGTGATCTTTAAAATGACAAAATGGCTTTCTCAATGGTAAAGAGAAAAATATTAACAACTCTGGAGAAATCGGATGGTAAAAAAAAAAAGCCCTTTAAGTCTTTCACATGTATGTTATGTATCAAGAGGTAAGGAAAAGCTAATAAAAATTTTAAGGGAGCTAGAGCAAAGAAAAAAAAAGAAAGAAAACAAATATGAAGAGATTTTTCTCGTCACCTGCAAGAGAGTGGAAATCAGTCAGGGAGAAAGTTAGAATACAATGGCACAGGAAATGAAAACGAAGAAGCTAGTGAAGGCTTTCCTTTGCTCCCACCTCCCCCCACCCTCTTTAAATGAGGTATTGACTGACTTCTTCAAACCGAATCTTAAAAAGGGAGACAAAGTTAACTACAGGTCAGCCTGTGTCAGGGTCACTAAGGCCAGTGGAGGAAATTACCTAAGGAAACTAAAATCTAGGACATATCCAGGACCTGGAGGAAATGATGCTAGATGCTAAAAGACATCTGGAAGGAAATCTTTGATTTATTGTCATAATTTAAGTGAGTTCTTAGAAAACAAGCAACCACAGCATAAAATATAGGCAGGAGAAACTAAGCCCTTAAACCACCACCCTGCAACCTTGTATAAGACACAGTACAAGGTATACTCAGAGGTTTTTCCCATTCGCCACCAAGGCAGGGCTGAAGGCAGGAAAACAGGGTAGTGAGAGCAGGAGCGGCTTCATCTCTAGCCTCCTAAACTTTCAAGCAGGTTGCGGTGCATGGTGAAGGGGCATGGCTACTGCGGCGCTCTAGACAGCCCATGATAAAGTGCCACATGACAGTCTGCTACTGAAGCTAAAAGCAGCAGGCGCTCAGAACAGAAGAGGGGAGAAGATAAAAACACAGCTGAAAAACAATGTCACGCTGCAGAGAAGTGTTGAGTGGGGCCCCCGCAGGGACCATTGCGTGGACCTTTAAGGATTTCATGTTCGCATGATTAACTAAGATGAAGAGGCCAGCTGCAAACTTTAATTTCCTGATGACACAAAGGGCCATGAACAATATATATATAGGGTTTGAATTTGTAATGGCACTGGGCGAATACATAGCAAAGGCTATTCAGCGTAGACAAAAAAAATGCTGTTCAGGTTTATTGGTGCTTCATAACCAAACAACGAGGTTGTTTCCCAGATAATTTTGCTCGTGGACAATCCCAGGGAGATACAAGTGAAAAAAAGAAACAATGAAAAATAACAATGAAACCAAGGAACAGAATGCAATTACCAAGAAATCTTCTGTTATTATCAGTCTGAGGTAATGGTTAAAAATTATCAGTACTTCTCAAAACTGACCAGGAACAGACGCTTATAATTTAAGAGAAGTAAAGGCCACTACAAGACTGTTTCCATGTGTTGGTCCATGGAAAGAAGAAGCTGGATAAATGATGATACCTGGCAGCTTTACATAAAGCTCATGCCGAAACATATTGGGGCAGATAATAGCCCTACTCTGGTGGTTCAAAGGTGCTGTAAAGATGGGTTAGACACATCTTCGGACCTGCAGTCTCCAAAGAGCACAGCAGGTTCCAAGTCACTTTTAACCCACTAAATTATAACTGGCATACAGGAATAGAAAACATACTCTTTATGAAAAAGCAGGTCTCATAGTAATACACCATCAATGCCAGGCACTGTTTACCATCTAGATTCTCTCTCCATATTCAATTAGCATTCAGTATATATTCATATGTATGTATTCAGTATAGCAAAGCTAGCATGCGATATGCAAAATCCAAGTTTAGGGAGCCTGCTAAGAAAACTGATATTGGTAAAGGCTACATCTCCTTGGTATTATTTTCTGCACTTCAGTATATGAACTTCTTTAAAACCCCAAAGAAAAAGCAAACCCCACATTTTTTTTTCATAACTAGCTTCACATAATTTAATATTATCTGGGAGGTGACAAGAAAAAATTAACCTATTTTGAGAAAAATGCAGGAATTTATGGGAGAAACGTAACTCATGAAGCAATAATTTAAAACTGTCCTTTTAATGCATTTCACCAACCCAGAGATAAACAGTGGAATGTTTCAAATTATACAAGGGTCTGCCTTGATCTAAGTAGGTTGAAGAGTCAGATTAAAAGCATCTCGCATAAATTCAAACCACAGTTACAAATATTTCTACTGCAATACTGACATGAGTAGAAAACTTTTGGCTGGAAATTTTTAGAAGGAATGTCAGTTGATAAAAAGCAAACACTTTTGCAGCAGTGTGTTGGTTTCAGTGAAATGTTGTTTGGAAAGAATAACTGAAATATTCCGTTCAACTTCTTTGGAATGGTATGTTTCTTTTTCTTTTTTTTTTTTTTTCAAGGCACTTTTTCCTCTGTTTGAAAATTTTCTCTAACAAAATAGCTCAAATCAGAACGGTGCATCTCAGTGAAATCAATTTGTGAAACATCATTGTTTTATAAGAAACATTAGATCTTTTTATTTTTGTTGTGTTCCAGAACAGAAACTACAATTTCTCCCTTAAGGTGGCAAGCCCTGGTTCCTGAGGTGCCCTGGCAGTGAGTGTGGGGTTTCTATTTGCACCGGTGGCATTTTCTGACCACCCAAGAGATCCTGAAGACTGTAGGTAGCTTGTCTGCCTATGAGTATGGTCTGCATTTCTCTACAAAGAAGGTTGCTTAGAGACTAAAGCACCCAAACAAGCTGGAAATGTAGTGGTTATTAAACCAGTGGCAATCTATGATAGAGAGCAGGTACCTGTCAAATATTTCTTGAACGGTCCTTGAAACCATCCATCAGGCCCTTTCTGAAATTAGGCAATGGGTGGGTGTGCTAAATGAGAGACAGAAGCTCATCGTATACTGAAGCCTAGAATAACATTTTAATTGCCACTTAAATCACACTTAACCAAGTGCTGGGATTTGGGGCAGCAATCTTAGACTCTTAACCTATCCTCCTGACCAAATTATAAGATGAAAAACAAGAGCTCTCAGATATTTCCCTGGAAAGTATTAAGGATAAATAAAAGGTACCAAGAAGGGGAGAAAATGTTATCCTTCTATCACAGGTTAATAATTGGCTGGAGATGTTTACCTGAGTTGTTGGTAATGATAGCCTCTGGCGCATCAATAGAAGTGGAATACATGCTGTCTCGAAAGAAATACTGAAGAAAAACCTTTTATAGCTCCCCCTACCCCCAAAAAAAGAGTGGCCTGACAGCAAGAGGTTGTTAAAGGCAAAGCGCATTCCTTGAGCCACTTATTTTTGAGTGGACCAGCCTGAGCCCCCCAAGCATGGTGCCAAGAAACCCCATGCTGGTGTTACATGCATTCACATTGAAAGTGTCAAATACCCAGATGCTCAGGAGGAGTGGAGCAGGGGAGGAAGGGAGCACACTCCTACACATTTTATTTTCCCCAGGTCCTTTTGCAGGGCTTTGCCACAGCATGTTTCCTTTGTTTGGAGGGGTATTCCCTCACACACGGCTTTCTGCCAAAGCACTTCTGTGTGAAGCTCAGAAGAAAATGGCCCATCAGGTCCTGAGTTCCTATCACTATCAATACTCTCCATATAATGGAAGTGACGGCAAGACTCCTGGAGTAACAGATGCTCCATATGTATACATGAAATTGCATCAAAGAAACCGCGCTGCTCTAGCCCTTCCTCACATCCATGGAGATTGAACTAATTGACGGGAATGAAAATAGCTGAACTGCGAATGTGAGCCAAGGAAGTGTTGGGGGTCCAAGAAAAACTGCTCTTGGCTTATGTCACTAAACAGCTTAAGTTTCAATTTTGAAAATTACTTCAGTTTTACTTAAATAATTCTGTCTGCCAAGCAGCCAATTTGGGGAACTGATGAATGACAATGTCGCCCCATCTGCACTGAATGCAATATCCATTTTATATGACCTGTAGCAAAAAGGGAGGAAAGCATTATATTCCCAGCTTCTCCCTGGCACTCTCTATAAGACTAAATGGGGATAGGGTAGAGAATTAATAAAAGACTAGTTTGCTCACATGGGAAAGGAACAAAGGAAATAATTGCCTCCTGTGCTGGAGCTGTGCTGAGTGCATCGCTGCGCAGTTTCTTTTATCTGCATGCTTTGGGACTATCACAGCCATACAAAACAAGTCTGATACTTTTAGTCTATACAGGTCTTATATAATGCTAAAAAAACAGCATATGATGAGGCTACAAGTGACCACTTGAAAAACCTAACTGAACATTGATATGTGCAAGAAGGATGGGCAATCCAATAGCAGGTTATCCATATACCATAATGCCAAAGCTCCAAGAGCTCACGTTAAAATTAAAATTTGTTTAAACTAAATTTGTCAGATTCTGGGTTGCCCCTTCCCAATTACCAGGCTAGGGCATAAGCCAGATATTCCAGTCCCAGAGACTGTAAGTGAAATATAAATATCCAGCTGGCTGAGTGAATAATTTTTACTTAATTTATGGCTTAGCTGGGCTGGGGTGGGGCTACTGACCTTCCACTCAACATTCTGACCTAAATTTTTTCTTCCTATTTTTGTTTTTCCTCTTCTTGAAGACATAAACATTTCGACATCAGGCCACCACCTAGGAGTGCAGACAAAGGCTTATGCCTCGATGCCTTTCATCCCAATCTCTACATGTGGCCTCAGTGCTGGTGTGGGAACACCAGAGGTTCTTTTTACTTCTAGTGTGTGCCATTTTCTTAGCTTTGGTTTTATTTTTTTTTTCTTCTTTTTATTTCATTAGAAAAATAAGTGTGCCAGCATCTTCTCACATGTCAGCATGATTGGTACTATGAGATGACTTGAAAATATTTTGGGTTATACCCTTGACATTAAAATTTTAGTAGAAAAAAAATTAAAACTTGTGTGCTGAGATTTACAATGCAATAAATCTACCCAAGGTCAGGAAAGACAGGCACCAGTTTTGGACCAGGAACTATTGAGATGTATTCTTATTATAACTTTATTTGAGTGCAATAAGCAATGAGTGGAGAACTACTCACTATGAAAAAGTGAACCCCACGTGTAAATCAGATGACCGCATTAAAAAGATTAAAATGTCAATGGCTGCTGAAGTCCGAAAAAGGAGTCTACAGAGACCTATAAAATTATAACTAAGAGAGGGAGGTAGCCCTTAAACTTTTAACCAGATATTCTAGTGTATGAATGACCACATTAGTTAATTTTCATCATGACAATCTAATTTTGTATTGATTATTTGCTTTTATTAGTTGGCTCTCCTAAGAGATTAATAAAATCTGAAAAGGCTCTCAACCCCCACCCTTGGAATACTCTTTATGAAAACCAAAGATCAGGCATTACAAAAAGCAGGCGGCTATCCTGGTTTTCACAGGGTTGCATGGGAATTATGTCCATGGGGCAGCCTTGCACTGCTACATCTCAAGGTTCTCACTCAGGCAACTGGGAGTTTTATGAGGAAGGATGGAGAGAGGGCTTCAAGAATTGGCCCCTGGTGAAGAACCTTATACAACACAAGCATTGTGCTGCATGCACTGCCAAGGGCCCGCAGAGAGCTGTCTGAAACAGCAATAGACACAAGGATTTACGACAAGAAGCAGCAATTGCAATATCTGGCGCTAAACATTTAATCTATGGTTACAGTTTTTACTTTGGATCAGAGCTGAAGTCAGCAGAATTAAATCTTCAAGTGTATTTCAGCAGCCCTAAATCCTTCTGATACTGTTAACAGTGGCAGACTTCCAAAATGCATTCTGTTAATAAGACAGTAAAGTATAAAACCGAGTTATCTTCTTCAAGGGGAAAAAAAAAAAGGAAAGTAAGAAGAAAGAGTCTTATAAAACTGCATTTGTGGTGTCCTGGCCGTTTTCTAGCTGAATTTCTTTCCAAATTATTTTTTTAACCTACTGTCCTTGGTGAATAGGAGAATATTCTACTAGGAGAGAAATTCTTCCCCCAAAGCTTCAATTTTTCCTCTTATTTTTACAGGTTAGAAGAAGTTAAGAAATCACCAATCAGCTGGTAACATGCAGTACCAATTCTCCGTAGGCCAGCAAAAGGGATTCAGCAGCTGTTACCTTCATCTTTGCACTTAACATAACTTTTTGTTCACCTGCAGCTAAAGAAGATTTACGCAGAGCGCACTGGGAGGTTGTTCAACTCCCCAGGGCAACTCCATTAGCTTTCCCAGGAGCTATATTAAATGCATATTAAACCACACACACACACACACACACAATCCCTTCAGCTAATGCACTGGTTCCAGCTTTAAACTGACAAAAGTGAGGATACTCACAATAAAGGTCCAGATACCATCCTTAAGTCCCTGCTTTATGTCTCAAAATTACAGAGTATATGGTAAATGAGAATGCCTGCTGCTCTGAGATTCCTGTGGGCAAAACTAGATGTTATGTATTTCATTTCATCCTTTGATCCAAATGTCTTTGCTTCTGTGAGTTTCACTCAATCTCTTCTTTGGTTTATCCAACATGGATTGCCAAGGACATTGCATTTGTAAGACCTGAGTGTTGTGTGTATGCGTGTGAAGGGTTTTAACAGGTGATTAAAGAAAAAAGAAAAGGCTAACATCTCTCATTTGGAGATAAGCGATCATATGAACCATTATCTTATTTGTGTGGTTGTGCTGAATGAATGGAATTGTGGTGTACCTTGAGAACCATGCACCTGAGTCTCTGAAGGCTATATTATGGTTGCATGAGCAAACACTCTGGAAAAGGAGCTGTGGAAATCAGTGCCTCAACACCATTTGCTCCAGGCCTCCTACCTGCAGAGGGCTCAGGTAGTAGAGGGCCACTGGGAGCACACAGGGAGAAGGAGCAGCTGTGACACTGGCCTTAGTCTGCCAGAGCAGCAGTTCTGGTGGAGAAGTCCGTGAAAAAGTCAGGTGGGATTTAACAGCAAATGCTAATTTCATTGCTGCATTTTAAGCCTAACTGGTAGAATTTGTTGCTATATTCCCTGGGATGGTTATAAGATTTACCAGAATGCACATCCTACTGAGCTTACTGTATTCTGCAGAGCTTGGGAATAATTTTCAGTGCATTTCAGCTTCTGAAGGATCCCACTCTGTCCAGACTGGGAAAAGCTGTTCTGAAATGAAAGCCATCACAGAGCTCGCCATGATGTCACATTAATCCAGGCTTCAAGCATATGAATGCCCGCAGCATGACCTCTGCTTTCCAACAGGGTAAACCCATGCAATGGGATTTTGGTAAAGGAAGGGAAATGGGAAGTTCTCTGAGCTCTGACTCTCCCTTTGAGCAACCACCAAGATCAGTGAAAAGACATATGTTACACCAAAAATTGTACTTAAAATATGTTATTAAACTTGCAAAACTATGCAGTGGGAAATTAGGATGTGGGAGCCTGTCCAACCTTTTTTCCACTACCACAGGTGGGTGCTTGCACATGATATAGTTTTCAATTACCTGTCCAGGCAAAATTTTTTTCCACTAGCTCTCTCCTTCCCTTAACACAACCCTCCCAGCAAATGGGAACATTATATTCAAACTAAAAGAAACTCCTGTCAATTGAAATGTGTATTTTGCTCTAAGCATATTTCAGAAAATGGCTAATTTCTTCTAGAAAAGTTGCCCCTTATAGTTCATTTGAAGCAGGCAGCTACCACGGAAAATTTTGGTCTACAACGTTAAAGCTTGACAGATTTACAAAGAACTCAACATGGAATTTTACAAAGTGAAGTTTTGGCCATTTACCAGCCTTATAGTTTTAATAGTTCTTAATAGAAATTTGTTTCCTGCAGAGAAATCATCAGAATCACTGCAATGCCTTACAGATCTTCATGCCAACCTTTTGATAAAAAGCGTTTTGCTATGATGGTGAGAGTCAGATCATACTGCAAAGCCTATTCAGATTTCAACTGAGCAATATCACCTCAATGAGCCAAGGTCCTTGGAGAATTGCCCTGGGCCAGTCAAACTTTCTGCTTGCAGTATTGCCTATCAGCTGGTGCGGTGGGAGACATGGGGCATGCCAAAGTGCTCTAGAGGAAAGGTAACTTGGGCAGATGGTGATGTCCATTCAACATAAGGTTCCTTGCAGCTCCCAGGTGGGTTGAGGCAGCGTGGATCAGAACCAGGGAGCCAGAGCCAGCTTGATGACAACACTTCTCTTTGCTGTGGACACTGCGGATCTAGAAATTCTGCTCACTCGTTTGTTTGTCTGGACTTCCTGGCTTAGGACAAGCTTTCGTTAGAGAAAAGGACACAGAGTAAGTTTCAAAACCTTAGTAAAGGAACATACTCAAGCCTTTACTCAGTTTTCTGCAAGTACTTAAGTCTCAGTGTCTTGAATAGAAATCAGGGGTGTTCTTGCAGTGAATCTTGTGATGAAATATTGTCCTGGGTTACTAATTTTTATGCCGTAGGTAATTTAAGGAAACATTAAGTAGAGGCAATTTTTTTGTTTGGTGGTTTGGACAGTGGCCTTTATAAGTTTGAAAAAAAAATCTGCCAACATTTTGTCTGTCTCTTTTTCCATCTTTCAGTGAAAAGTTGTCAGAATTATGGGTTTTCGATATATTTCTCCATTACAGGTGCAAAAGAATAATAAGAGATGATGCGGAACAGCTGGATAGTTCTATCTCCATGATCTTATTTCTGTTCAAACAGCAAAAGATCAGTCCTCTAGAGCAACATGCATATCAAAACTAATTTAAAATAGGCCTAGGAATGGAGAGGAGGGGAACACAGCAGGGGAGCCAGGGGCAGAAATCTGGGGTTGTTTTTCAAAATGTCCATCTTAGTCCAAAGATTTTAGATCTGTTATCACCAAGGCACAAGGAGCAGATTTCTACAAGAAACTCTTGTTAACAGTTTGCAGGAGTCACTTCAGCCTTTTTCCTGGAAACATTTTGTGTTTCGGCGTTCCTGCCCTAAGCTCGGTTTCAGAATAGCAGCCCTGAAGACCCTTAAATAGAGCTAGGTTTGTGGGCACAGACATAATTCCTACAGCTGTGCAAACAGTAAAACAAAGATAGCATTTCTTCGGTTGCAACCCTGCAGATCACTGAATGATAACAAGGTGGAGGATTTACAGTGGATTCAAGGTGCTTCTCTGCTCTGGAATTCCTTCTGACTCGTCAAAGAGATGACAAACAAGTCCCTCACTCCTGAGGTGTCACACGCAACTTCGAGGAGCATAAATATGCAGCCGCATTTCCCCTTTCAGCAGTTTACTGTGTGGCATATTTCAACCATGTATGTGGCATATCATTCACTGCACCTTTCTCAGACCTGTAAATAAGGTCCTGTTCTCTGGCGAGGAAAGTTCTGGGATGTTCTTCCATGTGCTGATGGACTTCAATTAAAAATGAGCTTTTCTAATGAACTAAGTGAATAGAAACTAGTTCTGCAGTACATGCCATTATCCCACTGTTTTTTATTTCCACATGGATTTCTGTAGGTCTGGCTCTTTTCTCTTTATGACAGTCATACAACTCTCTTGAGTTAATAGAGTTACTCCTCAATGCTGTCTCAACATTTTCAGTTTTCTGTATGTTACCAATTTTATACTAAAAGAACCTTAAGGCATTGTTGGTGTTGGCAATGGAAAAACTAAGGTTTTGGCAGTTTTGTGAGGTAGTTGGGTTTTGGCCCACAGGCAGGTCTTACGATTTAGGACTGTTAAACAGGCATATTACCAAGAGTTTTCTGTTACAGTTACAAGGAAGTAGCTAATAGTGCTGACATTTACATGGTATGCAATAGCTGAAATCTAAGCTAGAAAAAGATACTGACTTAGAGAGAGAGAGTCATAAAATAACACCAGACCACCTTCCATGGCTTGGTACTCCACATTTGGCCACTGCCTGTCTCCACAGACGACAGTACGCAAAGTCCATGTAAGCCATCAGGGAGAAGCCTGTTAACAGGCTGTGTTAACAGCATGTTGCAAAATGCTCCAGCTGTGGTGATGCCGCCATGTTCCTGCCTGCAGTGTTCGTAGTGTTTAGCAACAGAGAGGTGATGAGTTTAGGTCTTAAGATACTGCTGGATGCAGAGTGAAATGGGTGGGAATTGGTCAGTCCTCACAGTGGGGGTGAAGGTGATGGACAAATGTTAACTTACCCCAAATGCGATGTGGCTGCTCATCTAAAAATCAACTAGCCAAAATGGTGTCTCATAGTGTGCTGTAGCTTTTATCTTACACTAAGCTATGCTATAGCTTTCTGACAAAGATTGAGCCACTAACTTACAATTAGGTAAACTCCAGTTTCTAACTAAAATAAGTTTGATTTCTCTTTGTAGAGTCGTAAATAGAAATTCCCCCCCCCTCCCCCCCCAAATCGTTATTACCAAAATGTAGCTTTCTAAATCCAAATTGCTATGAGGATTTTTGATAGTTTGTAAATTAAGAACAGAGTATAGCCTCTAAGTGTTTCAAAATAAAACCAACCTATTGAAACCATTCATTTCTATTAATCATGCTATATAATGGGCTGAATCGAGACACTGTATTTATTTCACTCCAGAGGAAAGGTCTCCATAACTCAACTGCATCTTTGCCACTCATGAATTATCAAGTCTCGCTTTGCTTGTGGGATAAATATATCTCAGTTATGTATGCTCTCTTTTCCTCTCAGTGTATCTATATATTTTTTGGTGTCAATTTTTATTTATATGCATATACCTGCAATGCTCACAGTGGAGATTGTTACTTTGCAATAAGTCGAAGCAAATCAATTTCATCTACAAACACAATTTATTTTCCTACTGCAGCATTCTCCAGTACCATCGCAGGAGATGATACCTCCACAGCCTTCACTATAACTGTTAAAGTGTGCCACATGGCAGAGATGTGAGGGGGTCTAGCATTTGATCAAGTTGACAGGGAGTGTCAGGTTCCTGCTGTTAGCTGAAACACCAGCATGATGACACGTAGTTGATGTCATTTCAATGCAGATTCCGACATAGGCCAATTTATGGTCCAATTTATGTCTTGACTCTCATACCAAGGCCAAGCAAGCTATAAAATGTAATAAGAATTTCTTCAATCAATGTCCAGAGGAAAAACAAATCACTTGGTTACTGACACAATATTGCATCAACACTCTGCTAAAGTTCTCACAAGTGTGTGACATGCCCCTGAGCTACAGTGAACATGCAGAGTAAAAGGCTGGGCATGACAACATCACATCCCTGAAACGGGAGCTCCTCAACTTTACAGCTGTTGCCAGGTTGGTCTTTCATCCTTGCAGCTCTCCAGTTTGTTAAGAAGAAAATCCTTCTCTTTTTGCTTCCCCTTTTCTTCCCGGCTTCAACCTTTCCTCCCCACCGCCTATTTCTTTTACTCTGTCTTGCACACTGTAGCTAGTTATCTAACAAGTCTCAGCACTAAATACCCAAACAAGGTTGTGGTGGTCAGACATTGATCACATGGCCTGGCCAGCGAGTCTGTTAAAGGCTTATATTTTTTCACTTTCAGATGCTCTCAAATCAGAGAGAAACTTCTACCCACGTCTTCAGCTCTTCATAATAAAGACACTAACCCTACCTCAGCCAGCTGCTAGAAGAAATTGTCAATGGCAGATAGGCATGTACAGCACATATTTTTAATTGGATATGGGATACGGGATGATGTGTTTTTCAAAAGCACAGTTACTGCCTCTGTAATGTGGAACAAATGGTCTTGCCCTGTGGACAACATAAAGCAGGCATGAGAAAATGTGTGCGTGGTCTTCACTGTATGCCTTCATTCCAATATTCCTCTGATTTTGTACATTTAGGACTGTGAGTATGAGTATTTTTGGTTTTCTGTACTGAACCAGAACAGCTGACAGGGGACTTATTTTATTTGGGAAGGTCTTGGCCCTGGTAATTTCAGGAAAGTTACTGTGCAGATGGGACTGACTCTTTAGATGGCTGCAAAAATGAAAACAAGGTGAAGGGACAGTACTCTACACCTGAACATTTCTCTGCACACATCATTAAAAAAATTGCCCTCTGAAGCTTGCCCAGGTATACCACAGGGCCACCTACACTGCAGTTACACTGCCAACAAAATGTCAATCCATTTGTTGTGCAACAAACGGGCTCCGACCTGACGAAGGGCAGGGCGTGGGGCTTCGTGTAGGTTGTCCTGTCCCATTTCAGAACCATTGTGGTCATCCTTAGCCGGCAGAGCAACTAAGACCCCAAACAGCTTCTGCTGCCAGCATGGTCCTGGCAGCCAGAGCGCAAAGTGGTTTGCAGAGCTCTTATACCTAGACATATAAATTCTGCCAAACCCATTCTCCGCACGACCTCAGGGAAGCTGTATTGCTTGCACATGGTTTAAGCATCTCGTACTATGACTATTCACACCTCCTTAGATTTGGTCATCTGGATATCCACACAGGTTTTTCTCTAATATTTCCCTGGTACTACTACTAAAATCTCTTTGACCATAATTCAAGGTATGTTGTCCTTCTGTTATCATCCCTTTGGTCCCAAAACTAGCTCTTGCTGCTTGTTGTTATGTTTTCCTCCTTTCCCTGCTACTTACTTTACTAACTTTCTTGTTCTGCCCTCATCACCTGAGCCTGTCAATGTAGCACCTACCACTAGTGCAGTAAACAAAGTGAGCAATATCTGTCAAACATGATTCAGCCTCTCTCTCCACTTCTCCCCCAAAACAGAATGGTAAATGAGGAATTTTGTTTTAAAAGAGATTGTTACTTTGTTTGGTTTTTTTAAAGAAAGGTTCATATTGTTTAATGTTTTTATATTATAAAGGGCAAGCATATGTGTTATGTTGGAAGAAAAAAGGAAAGGGCTATGAAAAGAGCTGAAGGTTTTCCTGAAGATTGTTGATATTTGTTTTTACTACATCTCAGAACAGCCTTCCAGTTTCAAAATTGCTTTCAACTGAAGATGGCTTGCTTTCAAAAAGACAAATCAAAACAAAAGTTTTTGTAATAATAATTGCAGATGGGTAACACAATACATTTTTTCATGAAAAGTGTCTCATTGAGAAAGATCGAACCAAACGTTCATTTTGTTGCTAAAACTCTCAATTCTCCTGCCCAAACATAAATCCAAATGCTGGTGAAATTTTGATCATCTCAAGTTACGTTTTGATTGAAACAGGTTTGCCAGATACTGTTACAGAATAGCTTTTCTCATTGACTCTAGGATGCCTGAAAATGGAGATGGTTCCTAGCTCATAGCCCTGACTGAACTCTGCTTCCTTGAATCCTATACAAGCAAGCCTTGCTCTTCTGGAAAGAGTGTTGCTGGGTCTGGGAGCAAAAACGTTCCCTCTCTTTTGTTACCCATCTACTCCTTACTGCTGTTTGCTACTGTATCGTTACATGTCATCTTACATTAGTTTGCACATTTCTTGCAGCAGAGGCATTGGGCCATATTCAGGCTCTCTGCTGTGGTCCCTAAATTTAAAAAAGCAAAAGACAACTGGGATCATCTCTTTACTCTACCTAAAGAGAACTAGACAAGGTTTGGTTGGCCCGAAGTGGTCAACACTCCTTTGAATTTAAGCAATGTTGTAAGCACCTAAGACTGTCTTAGGCTTCATGATGTGACATTTGAATATGTCTCCCTGTGCTTTTATATGTTTTTGTAATAAGCCCGTCACTCTGCCAAGGTCTATCACAGGACATTTTGGTCACTGTACAAATAATAAATGATGGCAAAAAAAGGCATTTTTACATAATCCAGTAAATCTTACTCTACCCATGGCTAAAAAACCACCATGGCATGTGCAGTTCAGTTCAGTGTTACACCTGATATAATTGCAAGCACTTGTGTGGGTAGGGGTGCATAGACAGCTCTTGGTCCAAAAATATTTGTTTTCTCTTCATTGCAGTTTCTAGTGTTATTATGCTGCATGTGGTTCTAAGAATCATACCTAAAATGTTGTGCTGTGTGTATATTTACAACGCCTGATGTAAAAGTGATTATCTACCCATAGCTTATATCACTGTGAGCTGGCGAGATTGTCTAGTTTGCCCATTTCTCTGTACAGTACCAATTTAGAGGGCTCTCCTGTATACACTAACAACAGGGACGTGGTACATGGATATCATGAGCAATATTCGATCCAATGTGAACTGCAAGGAGGAATTTGCCCTGGGTATTAAGTTGTGCTGTCAGTAGTATCCATGCATCCTCAGTCAATGCATGATCGCAGCCAGCCTCCCTTAAAAACTGAAACTGTTCCAATACAACCAAACATCCCCAATATACCTAAGAAAATCTGACAAAACTGAATCTAAGAAGTTATTTTTATAGCCCTGTTTATAGCCCTTTGTTTATGCAGAGATAGGTCAGCTGAATTTAAATCTTTAAACCCTTAAGTGTCACATACGATGCTAACTTGCAAAAAAAAAGTGTAAAAAAACCCGATCAGGACTTGTTACACTTTCCCTTCCAAGCATGAGGTTCAAACAATCTTTTTTAAAAGCACATATAATTGATATCCACTCCTATTCAAAATCTAAATTAATTTCCTCTCTCTCTAGTGTACCACCACTCTGAATACTTCCATCAGAGAGTGGTAAACCAGAAGCTTGCTGTGTTTGCACAAAATAACTGCTGCAATGTGCTGAAAAATATCCAACCTGCACTTCCGCTCAGAGCCTGTTGTTTCATGCTGTATGGTCAATAAGTGCATGGATAATCAGGAAGCTTGGCCCTCTTGTTTCTCAGAGCTGTTTTTCCCTGAACCAAGAAGCCTCTGTATAAAAACACAATTTTGCACTGATGAAGAAATCGCAGTGTGAACTGACATTACGGGAAGCTGTTTGCCTCCTGGGATTAGATGAGAATTTTTCATGATATAAGGGATGACACTATCAAGCAACATAAATATGTAAGTATAAAACATACTAATGATATGCAATGATAATTCTGTGACCTCCTGTTCGCTTCATCAAAAGAGAACTGCAGAGGACTTCAAAAACAGTTACAGCTCCCTGTCAGGTCAGGGTGGAGATTATGTGAAGAGTGCCTTTTCCAAACACAAAAGAAAAGGAAATAAATTGAACTAGTGGGGAAGTAAATTGCAAAATATGTGCTGTGCGTTGTTATAGAGTCTCACTGTTTGAACGGTGGTGTGATAAACCAAAGATTTGCTGACACTTAGGGAGCAGCGCTGACAAGGTGATATTGGCCTTCCCACCCCAAAAGTAGCAACCTGACCAGCTGGATGTTAATTTATCAGAGCTGGCAGAAAAGCGCTGGGGGAGACAGTAAGAAGGGAGAATCATCTTAGCAGAATATTCACCATAAAGAAAACCACAATCATGTTTTTTGCAGCCACTGGGGCAGTATGCTGGAAAAGAACAAAGATATTGTTGCTTGGGGAGTCTTGTCTTTTCACAGGCAACTTGGTCCAGCTTTAAATTGTTGTCCGTATGGTGATGTTTGAAACTATCTACTTGCATTCACCTTGAGTGGTTCTTTCCTGGTAGTGAGCCTAAAGACCTTCCTCATGCAGTAAAGCCTTTTGAAAGTTTGTCTTATATGAAACTGTCTTGATCAGGTAGGGGAATAGGATGGTAATATTTTTCTTTTATTTCCTTTTACTAATTGGGTGATCTTTGAACTCAGCCTGGGCTGGGGAGGAACTGAAGTAGTAAGGGGAGAACTGAGGAA
This sequence comes from Platalea leucorodia, assembly GCF_965183815.1. Classification (NCBI taxonomy): domain Eukaryota; kingdom Metazoa; phylum Chordata; class Aves; order Pelecaniformes; family Threskiornithidae; genus Platalea; species Platalea leucorodia. The sequence continues at coordinate 50,871,868 of NC_138823.1, read as the reverse complement.
AACCAGAGTGTCTTCAAATCACTTTGAGACACAATATAACATCACGGCAACAGCCTCCTTGTAGCAGGCATGCATGTTTTACATATACAGTCTCCTAAAAATGACCAGATCTGGTTTTCTTCTCTGTTTGAGTGTGCATTTGGAAACCCTCCCAAGCTGCTCAGAGTGGCTCCCCAGCAGAGCCACCAGCTTCCTCCCCTGGGATTTTCCCTGAGAGGATGTGGAATAATCTCAGTATTTTGCCATGCTAACTGGACAACACAGGGCTTCTCCAAAATGTGTATGCCAACTGAACTTGATTTGTTGGAGTTACCTTGGCACATATCTCTCAGATTTTGGCTCCTTTTGCTCTTAACTGGACTCTGTGCCTTCCCTTTGCTTGCTGGCTCTGTAGGTGAAACCACAGCAAAAGCAAATCAAGATATTCCCACCAGATCTGCTGGTATGCTAAGCGCATCCACTCATGAAACCAAAGGGGGTCCCAGCTGTGACTGTGTGTGCAGATTCCTCTGACTCTGTCCATGCTCTTCTTTTTCATGTGGACACTAGTACAATACATCATGATGCTCACAGGAAACTTATCCTGAGGCTTCAGTGATGGACTTGAGATAGTTTGAAGGAGTCCAGTTCCTCAGGACCACTGTCTCAGGCTCTCGGCTGACTCAGGAAGACAGTTCACATTTCAGGGTTATCTGGAGTCCCAAAAGACGTCTTCCTATGGAAGAGATTTTGGAGTGAATGACTGCATCATGAAAAAAGTAAGAAAAAAATAAATAGAGAGAGATTCATTGCATGTGATTCTTAGGAGTTTATTATGCAGCTAAGCATATTACGCTAGAACGAGGATCCCCGTGTAACCCATTTTGTACAGGAAATCCCTGATGGTCTAATACAAGGATAATACACAACACAATGTGTATAGGTAGCTGTGCAATGATCCAGTGATCCAGAGTGCTCAAGATCTGACTCTTCTTTGAGTTACACTCATATCAATTGCATGGAAGTTCATGGAATTACGCCAGTGTAAAATTAATCTGGGATCATAACCATGCAGGGAGACTTTAATTAAGTTACATTCCAAATCAGTACTGAAATCTCTGAAAGCAGCTTTCTGCAAAACTGTTTCTCTATGTCAGCACTTATCTCCCTTTCTATATTTTTTTTCCGAAATTCACGTTCCTTTACATACTGTGTGAATCCTTGTGTACTGTAACCATCCTACACGGTATACAAACTGTTAATATTTTATTTTAAAATGCATAGATCCTGGGGCTATGTTTTAGTATTATTATTTATGAGGGGAAGGGGGATGCAGCTGCATGAGTTAAAAGGTGGGTCAGTTTCCTGGTACAGTTCACAGCTCCATCCCACAAGCAATTGTGCCAGGACATCTGAAAAATGGCATCATTTGCGAGGGGAGTAAGAAATAGTGGTTGGAGGCAAAGGGTGTGGGTTAAGCTAATACCAGTGACCAATACTTTACACTGTGAAACCACAGCCCGAGGGTCTCAGGTAGAGGTGGCAGAGACACAGGACCCTTTGGCAGAAAAAGTGCCAGAGGGACATGCTTTCAGAGGAGAGAAGTTTTAAACTCCAAAACTACCTCAGGGAGAAGCAAACTATCTGCTAAGGAGGGAGATAGATTTCTATGACTTGGAAGGGTACCCATTCAAAAGAAATGGGAAGAAATTGGTCTTAAATGACATCTAGCCTAAGCTGGAAACATACCCGGAGGAATCAGGAAACAAACAATAGAAGTTATTTGTTTCATTAGAATTGAACACTTCTCATGCTAGTCAGAGTAAATAGTAATTGGTTTGTGAAACCTTTTGCAAAGTCTCTGTGCAATTCTATTATCAACTGAAGAGGTTAATTTCAAATCCAGAGTCCCCACAAAATTGGAGTTCTGGAAAAGGAAGTATTTGGGGTATGGGAAATTAGAAGTGGCACTTCTACTCTCTGAACATAGGTCCCATGAACTGCGAAGTCCTATTTTTTGAGAGGATATAAAAAGATATTCTGGGCCCATGATGGGCAGCAGAGAAGTTGAAGAAAGAGCCAAAGCTATCCCTCCTCAAACTGGCATCCATGGGCCCAACAAGTCAGTGTCAGGGACATTTAACAGGGAGACAAGTGACAGGTTCCTTTAGAATCATGGAATCATAGAATGTCCTGAGTTGGAAGGGACCCACAAGGATCATCGAGTCCAACTCCTGTCCCCGCATAGGACAACCCCAAAATTCATACCATATATCTGAGGGCGTTGTCCAAATGCTTCTTGAATATTGTCAGTCTTGGTGCCGTGACTACCTCCCAGGGGAGCCTGTTCCAGTGCTCCACCACCCTCAGGGTGAAGAACCTTTTCCTATTTTAATATCCAGCTCGTCTGTTTTAAGGGAAAAAATCATGGTATCTAACCTAAACTTTTTGAAAGCCACAGCACAAAGCTGCATTAATAATGGAAAAACTGACAGGTGGATTGCGAAGAGCAAAATTATACAGTAAATCCGTATGTTACCAGTAGCCCAAGTATCTGTGGTTGTGTGAAGATTACTTCATTTCACTGTCTTCAGATAACACCCATTCCTTTACATATCTTCCTGAATAAATGGAAGAACTATTTTTCACAGAAGAGCTTGAGAGAAACAAGCAATAGTTGTGGCCATTAATTTTATGAATGATTTGTTGGAAACTGCATTAAACGACAACATCAGCCCACAAATGAGCTTTGAAATGTTCATATTCTGAGTCTGTGCAGATGGGCAATTTGCTGTGTAATCAGTTTTCACAGCCACCCTTTCAATCAGGGTCACTTGTCTTATAACCGTGCTCTTGTTTTGCAGGTTTATATTTCACCACATCTCAGAAATGCTGCATGTACAAGTCCAGTGACCAAAAAAGAGATAACTCAGAAAATACAGCAAGATTATGTCCATAGGCACTTTGAACAGGGATTTCAACAAATATAATACTCTGGGAGTGTCAATAAAAGATAGAGATATAGCTGAAGAGGAGCTATCTAGGAACCAGTAAGTGACAGAGCTTGAGATTATTATTCTAGCTACTCTATGAAACTTACACTTGTGCTGTAACCCAAGTAAATTACAGCAGCAGTATTCTTGTATGCAATTAAAAAGAAGTCTCATCTAGAAGTAGAAGAGTGATATGGCAACTATGTATATCTAGGATGATGCCACCTAAAACACTTTATGGTCCTCCTAGCGCATAGGTACCGTGCTGGAGAACATACAGAGATTAGCCACCAAAGTGATACAGAGATCAGAGTATAAAACATATGGGAAAATATCAGAGGAACAAAATTTATACAGAGATCACTCACTGGGGACATTACCATTATGTAGAAGTGCGTTTAATGAAGTAAGGGAATTCTTCACACTAGTACAAGAAGGTAGAACAAGAAGCAGCAGCCTCAAACAAAGGAAGAAAAAGTTTAGGTTAGATACCATGATTTTTTCCCTTAAAACAGACAAGCTGGATATTAAAATAAGGCTGCCCAGAGACAGGTTATCTTCTTAGGATATGAGCGAGAGCAGATAAAACTTCACGTGAGAGGGGATGGCACAGCCACGCAAGTTGGAGGTACCAGTTTGAGCCCTGCCAACTCTCCTAAACCAATAAGCCACTTCTGAAAGTAGTGGAGAGCGGCGGCACATGTGCTGTGCCCCTTCGCCACCCATCGCGTGAGGAAACTCTGGCAGCTGCTTGGGGGAGCGGGTTGACACTGGCTCACCAGAAGCTCTTACAGCCTCCATACTGGTCAGGTGAGGTAGAGCCACACATTTCTGAGGATTTAGATGACTCAGGAGTTTTTTTCCAGTCCTTTGTTCTTGCTTCCCAATGGTCTATAAATTACATATCTTACTTAGTATATAAAGACCATCTGAATGTGAATCTGAATTCTCTCAGTGCCAGGAGGCACACAAGGCGCGAACATTGTTCTTCCACTTCGATCGGACTGCGGCTGCGTGCCAAGGGCCACAGCGCAGTCTTCTGTTGTTTTTTTCCTCAGGACATGACCGATCCAGTTCCATCTCCTCCTCCTCACTTCATTACTGATTTTCTCCATCTCTGCCATTTCGTTTTTTTTGAAAGTTGATGCTCGTCGTTTCTGCAACTTTTTTTTTTTTTTTTTTTTCTGGGAGGAGGTAGTTGGCCTCCTGCCCAATCCCCATGACTTGGAGGGCCAGTGGTTTTTCTGTCACGGTGGCCTTCCCTTAGGCTACGTTGGTTCGCGGCACCTTCTTCAATTTTATCCGGTGCACCCTCCAGAGAGGGATCCCCTATCCACCACCCAGGGGACGCGCCTTCTAGCCGTGCTGCCCCAGCCAAAGGATACAAAGACCAAGGTTACTATTAATTCACTCTGTGAAACAATAAAGCAATGAAAGACCAGGAGGAATGGGTAAAAAAAAGCCAGCAAAATGAAGACTTGCATGTGGCACCTATATTGAAATTTCTTATCTAGGGATTTCAAAGTACCTTAAAATAGTGTAGGTAAGTCTTGATAGACTAGGTTTGAGGGCATCTTCACTGTGAGTTTAGGATGCTCAGATTAGTTCCAAGTAGTGAAAGAACATGTAAATAATCTCAAGAGGAGATGCAGATTTTTCCTGTTGCTGTGCACCATTTTCGGCTCCCTACACACAAATTCTGAAGGGCTTTTGTAGATTTTTTGTGTCCTTATATTAATGTCTATTCACTTACCACGAGAGCCTTCCTTTAGTTTTCACAAGTCTGGTTAAACAGAGCCCAAACAGCTGAAGAACCAAAACCTCTGTTGTTGTAGAAATCTCTAGAATGTACAAAACAGTATCATATTAAGATCTGATACCTCAGATGTAAAAGCTCGACTGTGCCCCATTAGAAATCTTCCATTTCCAGTTACACCTTTCAGCAGCCCTTTCTAACCCTGCTGGGTTGTAAAATACTGGACCTTAAATGGGTTATTCTGTGTATGCTGTTAGTCCTGGGACTTGAGTGGTTGTATTTTTCTGGAGGAGGTGAGGAGGAACAAGGCAGGTTCCACTTAAGGAGAAAAAGAAATGTTACTCTGCTAGTTGCTTTTTTTGGTTTTTTTGGGTGTTTGTTTTGTTTTTTTTTTTTTTTTTTGGTTGTTTTAATGGCAACCTTTTTGAAGCTACTCTCAGAGGTTCAGAACATTAGAACAAATCCAGGCAGAGAGATTAGCAGGCAGGATAGTGCAGGTGAGGCACTGAAAGACACAGGATAAATACAATTTATCACCTGAATTTAACCAGAGCTAGAGGGTATCTCTCTGCCAAGTGTGATTTGATTCATGTGGACACATACACATGTATGCGTGCACACACAGACGTGAACGTGTGCATGTGTGTATGAGAGAAATTTCTTCTGTGCTTTGTATTGAGGGTATTCGCTGGAAATGATGTATGAAATGAAATCCCCATGCTAACGGCACACAGGGAATATCAGACAGAACTCCACAATCACTGCAGAGATGGGCTTTGCTATTGGCAGATCAAATGCAGCCAGAAGAGCAAACCAACCTGAAAGACTCTGGGGAAAACAAATATTTTTTTTTAAGTTATAAAATAACGTTCCCACCATTTTAATATAATTTCTCCCATTTTCTCTCCCTCCGGCATTCCCCTGGGCAGCCAGCTACATTAGCTGGAGCCTTAGAGAGATAAGAGCCCTCCCCACACAGATTTCCCCTTAAAAGCCCATCACAATGTGTTAAAATTACATTTTGAATAACACTTTCTAGCTTTTTTTATTAATTTTTTAACGTGTTTTTACCATTTGAGAGTTTCTTCATAGCAATAGTAGTGGGCGGTCATATGGGAAACAGAGGGTTGTGCTCTTTTCTCCTCCACGCTCGCAAGTACCACGCATTTGATGTTGCCTCTTTGAGAATCCAAAATAAATTAAACCGTCTCCCAGCTATGCCATAAGTTGTAAGGGGAATCTATAACAAAAGGAGAGGCTTTCCCAGGCCTTCCCGTCAGCTAATCCCAGGGCGAGAGTGTGGTGGAAGGGCTGTAAGAAATCCTCCCAGGGAAGGAGCAGGTATGGACATCCACTGGCTGGGGTTTCCCTCCACCCATCACTGATGCTCAAACACACTTTAGCATTTCTAGACTGCTCTGTTCATGGTGAGATCATTTCAGCTTGGCTATAGATTGCTGAAGAAGGACGTTTATTTATAATACGCAGTGTAGGAAATTAGGCCATTGTACTTCTGCACAGGGGAAAGATTCATAAAAAGTCACACAGAATTATTCTTATATAAGTGACAATGACATCGTTGTAAGGAGGAAGCAGAACTTTATTTGTCTTACTTAAAATGATATATAGAGCACTTGTCTGTTTATTCCACTGCAAACAGCTTCTGCAAAAACAGCGGTAATTCCCTAGGGGGTTCTGCTGATAGTTATAAGTTACTTGAGCAAAATCTCTCAAGTGAGCTACTGCCTTACAGGTAGCCATTATTCTAGATTCAAAGGGCTTTTTGTTGTTGTTGTTTGTTTGTTGGTTTTTTAAAATTATGTTCTGTGTAATATTGCTTTTTAAAATATAAATTGTGTCATAACACCACTACTTTTCAAGTAGGTAAGTATCTGTATCTAAATCAAAGGATGTATTGCCAAAGGAGAAACCAGTCAATAAATTGGCTTCATAATCAAATCTGGCTCAGGTTAAAGCAAAGTTAGTTTGATGGATTCAGCTGAAACCTAGTAAATAGCAGCCTACATAATTAAGCTGCTCTACCTTCATGTAGTCTCCCTGGAAGCTTATGGGCATCTCAAAGGCACAAGAGTGACAATCAGTAGCTAAGCCGAGGAAATGAACAGGCAATATTGCCCACCCAGACGTCATTCCTTACCCCCCATTACCATTGTCTCACCTCTCAGAAGGATTAGCAGAATTTGTCTTCAATTCTTTGATGGGACGACAACATCTTCCTCTAATTTAAGGATGGATTCTGGGTCTGGAAATCAAATAACTAATATTATGCAACAGGCAAAAATCAACACTGAAACTTGGTCTTGCTCTCTTTTTCTCATTTATGCAAGCTTATGAGCCTATTGTCTGTGAAGTCTCAGCCTTCAGCAGCACATTTAGAGGGTGTTTTTAAACAGATGACAGGAAGAAAAAAAAATAGAAAAGCAGGATAAAAACAAGCCTTGTAGTCCTCACAAACAGTTTGCATTTTTTTCCAGGAGGGGAGGAAAGAGAGTAATGAACTATCTGATGAGGCCAAAAGGAATGGGAATTGGCACTGAAGCTGACATGGGTTTGCACCATATTCTTATTATTAATTAATTGCAATCATCGAACTATTTCTTCAACTAACTCAGCTTTCCATAGCCCATTTTAATTCTTGATTGATATTTTTCTAGTTATTCAGCAAGAAAGTGAAAACTGCAAGGTCTGTAGTTTCGTTTTAGTGTTTTAGTCCCAAAAAAGAGGTTTTCGAAAGTTGAAAATGTGTGAAGCTTGGCTTAATTTATTCACTGGGAAAAAACCAAAACCAAATTAATTTCCAGGAAATTAATGCAATGTTTCTAATTTACTTTGAGAAGTCATCATAATTTCTTGACTATTTTTGGTTCTTTGGTGACCCAGGAAAAATCTCTTTCACTATGACAAAGCTTCTTTTTCCGTAAAAAATGGTAATAATAATTACCTGCTTCACAGCAGTGCGGTAAGATTCAGTTAATTAGTGTTTTCAAAGTGCTTTGAGATCCAAGGATGGAAGATGCAATAGAAATGCAAAGTATTATTATTATTCAGAGTTAACAACCAAATTTCAACCATTTGCACTTATCCATCTTAACAGCATGTACTCAAGGGAAGAAAACACATAACTTGTCAGCAGACAGTCCTCTTAATGTGGGTTATAAAACCACCTTCTTGATTACCATCTGGAGTAACATTCACAAGTGAGGGATAGCAGATGTGTGCGCATGGAGAGATGCATCCCACTTTCCCAATCCATTGGACACATCAGTGTTGCCATACTGCATCCATCCAGCCCGGTATTATGCTTCTGATGTCAGCCAGCGCTTGATGCTTAAGGGCAAACAAGAGTGACTCTTGCCTTTCCCTCCATCTCTTCAGGAAAAAAAAAAAACAAGCAAACTCCCCCTTCCTCCTTCCACTTCCCTCTTTCATAATAACAACTCAGCAGCCAACTGTGCAACGCTCTACAGTGGATGAAAATGTCTTCCTGACCCCTGTGTGCAATTAGTTTCCTCCCAGGAGCATGAGATTTGATTATTTTTGCCGTTATCTTCGCTTGTACAGCCACAAGTGTTATTATCTCTTCTCCATTTTTCAGATAGGCGCTTTTTTTTCCCTTGAAGATTAGCCTGAACCTTCCAGAGCCCTTGCGGCGAGGTGCTCCGCGGTGCCACGTGGAAGTGTGCTGCCTCTTGTAAGGGGGAGCAGCAGCAGCCTGCGGTTGGCTTTCACGTCACTTCTGGCCCCTTGGACGTCTCCAGAGACCTGTCAGGCAGCGATGGGGATCGCTACGAGGGTGTGGAGGTGGAGGAGCTTAGTGAGCAATCTGCAGAAGACAAATTTGCCTAGGTTTAATGAGGAGAAATGGGTGTTCAGACTTTGCTGCCATCCTGCCCCTTTTTACAGGATGAGGAGGCAGGCACCGAGGGAAAGCCACCACTGAGCACACGTGGCTTAGTGGAATATTAAATGCATGGTCCTGGTACCATTTTATTTGTATACTTTGGGTGGGAATAAATTGAAAGCAATCCTGCCCTCAGGACAGGAACATCAGCCCTTCCAAGTGCCATGCAGAGTGCTAAAAGGTCCACCCCAAAAAGCAGCGTGAGTGGAAAGCAAGCGTGCATGGCTGCTAAGGACGGCATGGGCTTTGTCATCAGAAAGGCTTGTGCAAAGTTATCCCAAAGTTCGGGGTTCAGCGCAGTAATTCCCAGAGGCGCCGTGTCCCAGACGCAATCCGTTTCATGGCTGCTCTCTCTGCTGCTCTGTGTTTTATGGGGAGGTGGGGCCAATAAAACACCTCACGCATTCAGCAGGAGCCTTTCTGCTGACACCGGTGGGCTTTGGATCAGGCCCCCCATGGTCTGCTCTAAGTCAGATGCTGACATTTTCAAACTTCAGAGGTGGAAGTGCTGGAAAACTTAACTGCCTATGAACTGCTGTAAGAAATGCACTAACAAAATATTTATTAAATGAGCCACTTCCTTATCTTACTTGCAAATTGCGTTAAAGAGAAAAAGATTTATAGGTGACAGAAACCAATATTAAAGTCAACCAAATGCACACAACCCTCCGGATCCCCAGGACGCCACTCAGGGCAGTGACAGGCCATTTTAAGTCAGTGAACCTGCTTTGTTGCAATGGTCTCAAAAAGCAGGAGAAAAGCCGTTTTGGCCTAGCAGGTCTCTTTGTACTGCCACGTGGCTATTTTGGTGGTGAGCTGGGGTTCAAAGGAGCACAGTGTATCTATCACTGCCATAGTTAATCCCTTCATTAGAAGATATAAACAACCCTCTCCCACATTAGCAATGTTTACCTTATATTGCTCCAGCATTCATTTTCACTAATATGATACAAAAGTGTAATGATGTATAAGTGTTTTTTAATGTTAAGTAAGTGAAAACAGGTGGGTAATTTACCACTGGCTCTGTACAGATTGGAGCTGGCATTTCACAAGGAAGACACTGGACTTTTTCTTCTGTGTTTTTCATATATAATTCTTTTTATTTTTCCAATGTCTGCTGCTACTGTTTATAGTTTATGCCACCAAGTCAAAGCCATAAGTGCTACCGTTATTTTGGAGCCGGCAGAATGAAACGTTTGTTTATAAAGCTTTCAGTTAGCCACGGGATGAGCGTGTTCGATGCGGAGGCAGGTATTCTTTACTCGTATTTGTGTTAAGACTGAATGTTTTGCTTGTGTAAGTTACTTAGGAACTAGTGCATGCTCCTGGGACATGATCTCTCTTGGAAGAACGAACCCTAAAATGGAGGAGACCAGATCAGTGCTGACCAGTGGTTTCTGTGTTATAAGATGGGAGATGTGCAGGTTTCACATCAAATTTACTGGATATCCCATTTTTACTTTCACCATAGAGTACATTCTTATGCATTTGTTCCTATAAATATAGTAATGCCCAGAAACCCAAATAAGAGATATCACACTTTGAAAAAGAACTTATAAAAACATGGACAGAGAGAGTTTTGACCCAGCAAGCAGCCCATCCACATGTGGCTGGTCCCCTACGTAACGGATGGGAAGGGGCTGAGGAAGCAGTGAAGTCAATGGGCTTTGCGGGGTCACACAGGTCAGACCCCACGGGGAGACCCAGTGCTCCTGCGTCTGCTCCGCTATACCGCGCGGCTTCTCGCATGCAGGATCACGCTTAATTTCCACTTCAAGAGAGTTTTGACTCCCAAGCTAGTGTTGCAAGATTATTTCTTTTTATCTTTGTTCCTTTTTTAGAATTCCTTTCTTTCAAACGTTTTGCTTAGTAGTAATTGCTGCTAAAATTTCACAGAACATTTGCAAAAGTGACAGCCTAATTCCAGAAAATTTGAAACATTTAAAAAGCATTTGTACAGAATTTTGGTGCTGAAAAGCTTTGTTGGTGAAGTTTTGTTCGCTGAAGTTAGCTAGGTAATTTTTGCAAAGCAGAGGCCTTAAATTTGAGAACGCTCCCCTTCCATGCATTTCCTTGCTATAATTGGCATAACTGGAGGAAAAATTGTATATCAGAGATTCTGTTTTAAGGCACGAGATGGGAATTTCAAAGGCCTTAGAAATGGTGCAGCAAGTATTTGCTGAAAATTAAGAAATTTCCAGTGAAAATCCTATGAAAAACAAAGTATCTGGTAGCTTAAAATGGTTATTCACATTTGCTTTTATACTAAATCAGGGCACTAATTAACTCTCAGTGTGGCAAAAAAAAGTGGCATTTTATGGAGTCTCACCATTTCCTTCTTGAAATAGACCTGGATGTTTCCAGGTGGGCTGCAGCTCCGCAGGGATTGGAGGAAGACTCCCATGAGGGGCTTCACGCAGCCTTCTCCAAGGAAGCTCATGTGCCCATGGCCACTGTGTGTGCATCCACTCGGGAGAGCTCACGAGCAAGGGCAACAAAACCTGCCATGTGTGAGCGTGACCATGGATATTCAAAGTATCCCTCCTTTTGGGATAGTGGAAAAGGACGCATAACTCCGCGGGGCTGGTGGGGGCTGCAGGTCCCTGCCAGCCACCAAGCCTGCATGTGGAGCTGTTGGGGGGCAAGGACAGCTGTCCCTGCTCCCAGCCCAGCTAACAGCTCCATTCCACTCCCAGCCCTCTCCTTCCTTTCCTTCAGGCTGTAGCCTTTCTTCGTTATTTTCCTCTGGGGCTGCAATTTTTCCTGGTTAGCCACAGACAGTATATAAAACACATTTTACTAAAGTTCTTCCAACAAAAACTTCATTGAAACAACTTTTAAAGTTGTGAAAAAAATAACAGGAAATTCACACTTAGGCCCTTGAGGATGAAACATGACATATGTCTTCCAACACATAGGCACAATGGGGTGCGCTATAAAAGTAAATAAGGATCACACCATGGTGCCTAGCTGTTGGAGGACATGCCTTTTGCCATTAAGTTATCATTTCCTTAATTTTTTGTCCAAACTCCCATGTACTTTTAATTGTTGACTCCAGTGACTAAATTAATCTTCTTTCTTTCTTTTATTTTAATAAAGCAATGTGTGACCTGCCTTAAGGTTAGAGACTAAAAATTAGCACAAGCATTAACATTTAATATACCAACCAAAATGAAGATTTACATTGCAAACGGATAGGCAGTCTAAATTTAGGCTGCTCACAAAATGAGGCTATACACAAATGTATTTCATTAATTATATATGTCTAGGAGAACTTAAATACAGCCAACATTTATGCATGCTGAGTACATGTGCCAAAAATGTTATAGTCTTGTATGGTGAATGCAGTTTTAATTTGCATGTGCAGTATGTTTTTTCAATAAAAAGGGAAAAAATTCCCTAAAATCTGCACTTGCTTTCATTCTCCATTTAAAATATTGGCAAAGCAGATCTTCACACTAATAATCATAGACTTCACTATTAATATCCAAGACGTATTTCATTCATTTGAAAGCTTCCCTTGTGAAATACTAGCACCCATTTGGACACTTTTAATTCTCCAAAATGATCAGCTCTTGGGTTTTCCTTCCCTTTGGGGGTTCTGGTGTATTTTTAAGGCCAAGTCATTCCTCAGAATATGATAGAGAGGTAGAAACACTGTTAACTATGGCGGTTCATTGGGTTGTTCTCCCACACGACAAAATAGGACACGGCCCATCGATAAAGTCACATTACCTATTACTGGAACACATTTGTGAATCTTGTTTTAAGAGACCCATTTACAGATGAAAGTGTGCACCCCAGGAGCCTCAGGGTTCTGCAGGAAAGTCAGCCTTGCTACAAGAAGAGGCCTCCTTCTGGCTCCACAGAGATTCGTTGCACTTTGCAGTTCCTGCACACCCTGAATCCTTACAAGCCCCGTATTTTCACCCAGTAGTGAAATAGCAACTTACTCTTGAGCTAAACTGAGGCACTACAGGATGACCATTGCTGTCAGATTAAAAAATGTATCTCCACGTTCCTACCTGACCATGCCCATTTTTCACATTGGAAGGAGTTAGCCATTGAACCGAAGACCCAGTAATCTCTTGCTAGTTCTGGGGTATTTACCCTGATTGCTGGGCTCAGAATAGCTGTGCTGCATTTGTAACCAATCCAATTTCCATGCCTGGGTCTGATCTGCAATGGGACATACCCTTCCACTCAGCTGGGGATTAGGGGCTAGAAAGGAAGATAACTGACAACTTCAACTAAGGGGGAACATAAATATACCTGTGAATTGTGGAGTAAACAGCTGCTGAGTGATTAAAAGCTAAGTAAATCTGAACCACTTAATCAGTTTTTAAAGCTGTTTGTTGCAAGCATCCTGCAAAGTGACAGATTTTTTTCTGCTATATAACAAAACATAAAATGAAAGAAGCCTTTCTTCCCTCATGACAGCTTAAAAGTGCTGTGCTGTCATTTTTTCCTTCAGACTCTGAAGTGGTGTCACTTCAGGAGAATAGCTGTGCCCAGGAGGGACCAGCACGTGAGAGGGGCCCATCTCCTCCCCTCTGCATTGCAGAGACCCACACTGATGAGACTGACCCTTCAGCAAAGGAAACTGGAGGTCAAATACCATCGATGAAAAATTCCGAGGGTCAAGTCTTTTATGGGAAAGCATGTTTTGCAAGAGTGTGCCCCAAAAGAGGGTGGCCCAGGCTAGCACGGACAGACCGTGCTTCCAGTGGTGAACATACGCTCCTGAAAGCCACCCCACATATAAATGCTGCCCTTAGGGCAAGTGTCTGCTATAACCAGCAGATTGCAGTCTAGCCCTGAATGGCAATAGTAAGTATGCTTTCTGTATTGCCCAGAAAAGTCCTAATACCCTTTCTAGTTTCTGTACTATATACAGGGGAATGAGGGCTCTCACCACTGAAGTACTATGGGGCAGAAGAAAGTTGCCCACCATAACTGAGAAATACTAGGCACAAGGTTTACCACAGACAATCAGAGAGATGTTTATGTAGACAGAAAGAAGGTTTCTAATATATACCCAGCATCTAGCATCCTTTTTATTACAAGCTCTTTTTATCCATTCCTCAGAAATTATGCAAGAGGGACAGACTTACAGACCTGGTCCTTTGACTCTCAGGTTAGTACAAAACACTCTCCACCACAGAAGCGAAAGTCATCTTCTGTCTTTGGAGGATGAGCGCACTTCCCCACAGGAAAAGAATGATGCCACTGCTTTATACTTAGGCTGCCAGAAGAAAGCAGAGGCCATCAGATAAGGAAGGAATCCTTCCTCTCCACCCCTGCAAGAGCGACGTGGAGCCAGACGCCAGGGCTGAGCGGCATCTGCTTATCGTTTTGGCCAACTCCATAGTAGCTCTCACGTGGTATCTGCAGAGGAAATGAGTGTATCTAGGAAAGTGGCTAGATCTCTACAGAAAAAGAGTTTGCTGTTCTTATGTGAGGCTGTTTCTTGGGAAAGAGATAAGCAGAGCAGCTGAAACTTCAGAAAGAGAATCATGGGACGTGAAGGGTCCTTTCTGAAACTACTTGGAAGTCAAGATGCTGGGAGCCAATCGTTGACATTTCTATCTTATTGCTAGTAGATGCGTAGCAATGCTTGGTTTGACAAAGGGATAGGCATGAGATAAACTAATGGGAAACTGTCCAAAGGAATTTGAAGAGGCATTTGGAGCTAGAGTGACATGGCACTTTCTATTTAAGAGGATTTTTGATCAGAATTCTATCTGAATCAGACTTCAGGTCTGATACTTGAAAAAGTTTGGAATTGCACTTTTAAGTTTTGATTCAAATCAGCTCCAGGTCTGAACGAGTACACATCAAGAACTTTTACACAGACAAACCTTGCTGAGTTTCATGTTGAATCTGCAGTGCAGCACAGCAGCAACATTTATTAGCCTCTCTTTCATACTGTCTCTTAAACGTGGGATATCTTTCTGATTGATTGACAAAGCTTCTACCCTCTCCTTCAAGCCTCTCCTTAAGACATATCTCCACTTTGCTTTTACAAAAGATAAACAATAGCAAGTCAGGGAAATAGGTAGGAAAAGGGAATATTCAATATATATAACCGGGCCTATTACCAAACTCCTTGCACATACTCCTGAGAAATAATATGCTGTGTACTCGTCTCCAGACTTGCATGCATTACTCATCTGCCTAAATTGTCTTCCTTCTACATGTTAGCATCTAGCTCAGTGACTAAGGGTTTTCTGCTGTTTTGTAGCAGCTGGATGTGAGGACTACATTAGAGGCAAAGTACTTGCACAGGGTAGCAGCCTTTCAGAAATGGCTTAAGGTGGGACTGGGCTCTAGACCTCACAGTCCCTGTGAACGGAAGAGCTGGGTCCCTGAGAGGATGGGAAGAAGGATGCTCTGCCAGTGCATCTTTTGGGAGTGGCATGAAGAGCTGAACTGGAGGGGCAGAACATGCTTCTGCTCCTTCTCCTGCAGGTGTGGCATGGGAATGGCTTTACTGCCGTGACTGCCCACACACTTCTCATAACCAGGTGCCTCGTGGGGCTTTCCCTGCTCACTCATCCTCTGCCTGGTATTTATCTATGCCTGGAGAAGAAGATGGGTGCTTCTATTTTTAGCTCCTTCTCTTCCTCCTGTGGCACTGTGGTGGCTTCTTCCTGCCCTTGCTGGAGCCCTGGAGCTTTAACGGCTGCGTCTCTGCTGGGTGCTTTCTCAGAGGTGATCAGTCACCCCACTCCACTGGCCTCTCCTTCCCATCCCTCTACCTGGCTTCAAGGCTGTCTCTCAGGCGGCTCCTGCCTCTGTGCTCTGCTGTTGCTCACAGACTCTCTTATTGTCATCTCCGTACTTTATCTATTCCTGTGGATGATGGCTGGTTATGAAGAGCCTCTGCTGCTCTTTCCTCTCCCAGAGATGGATTTTCTAGGGTACATCTCTGACCTCAAGTTGTTTGTGGGTGGAAGAGTTGGTCCTGCCAGATATTTGGCTTTGCTGCCAAGAAGACATGCCATCCCTGGGACCTTTTTCTAAAAAGTTATCAGTTTTTATGGCAACCTACTGCTCTTGTATTCTGAATCACTGACCAGCTCCCCAGAGGAACTATGGTTCTTCAGGTAGAGTGGGATAAGTACAGAAGCCCCAGACAGTCTGACTGCATCCCAAGCATGGTAAGGTAGCATTAGGTCTGCTATTTAAAACTGCAAAATAAATAAGAAATAGGGAAGTGAGATTGACTTCACATTCAATGTCCCTTTCATGAACTGGGTCTCTTGTTTTACAACCCAGTACACAGCTTGTCTCTATGAATATCTCAGTGATCCAGTATGAAAAAAGTGTACATCAGAGACATGAGGATTGTGTCTTCCTTGTAGCTTACCAAGAAAGTATGATTTACAACGAGAGCAGCATTGTTATACATTTAAAGCAGGCAGTCCTTGTAGTCAGCAACTTGTGATGGTAAAATATGAGTGCTGCCTCCATATTCTCTACGGTACCAGTGCACAGACTGCAGCCCCAACCTGTGCAGCGGGGACAGCAAGCACAAGAGGCGGGAGGAAGGCAGTGCAGGATTGCCATGTCTGTCCTTGGACTAGACTGGCATTCACAACGCCTTTCGTATTCTCTCCCCTAGTCCATGAGAGGTGCTTAAAGTTTTAGGAGGGAGATGTTTGGAATGATATGGATGCAATGATAGTTGTATGTGCTGGGTATTAATGCACTTGTTATCATAGATACCTCAGGTTTTGTTGCTACCATAAGTGTTTTTTCAAGAAGAGTTATTGATGTTTACAGGCGTGGCCTTGCATACAGAGTTTTAGGCCATTGGTGGTCTTCTACATTAGAAGACATAAAGAATAACTTCAAATAACAACGAATTGTAACACTTTGATTCTCGTTTCAGCTCTATGCTAATTGTCTACAATGTGGTGAGAATCTCTCATAACAGCCTTTCAACTGCTTAAAAATACCTGTTCTGCTTTTTGGGAGCTGCTCACTGAAAATATCTATCTTCATGGAGACCCTTAGGAGAAACCTTATAATTTCACTCTTGCTTTTTGTTTGTATTTGGACATCAAGCTAAGAAAGTTAAACTATGCACAGCCTATGCACGGATTGTAACTATGCACAGATTTAAGGCTGGAAAAATAATCACTGACTCATTAAAAAGCTTAATTCAACTCCATGAGCAGGAGAACTAGGATGTATCTTTTCTTTCTGGAGCTCCTTTCTGAGCTCCCGTGTAGATAAGGCAATTTGCTCTCACACTGGAACACAGGTGAAAATTTGTTCTTGCCTGTAGCAGCTGGATGTGAGCACTGTATTACGAGCCCTGTATTAAAGCACTCACACCGCAGTGCTAGTCTTGGAGGGAGGTTTCAGAGAGGGCTGGGCAGGCAAACTGCAGAAAACTAATATAAAGAGCAGAACACGCACCTAGAAATTTCTGTTTAACACTTTCAGAGTGCCGGATAGCTGCGAAGGTCAGACTCTGAAGGAAGAAACTTTCCTTTGGAAAGAAGACCTGATCTATCGGGATCTGCACAGCAGAGAGAACTGCACAGCGATGCACCCGGAGGGAGCTTGGTGCAGGACAGCAGGCCAAGGGAAATCTGTCCCCCACAGCGAGGATACTGGTGCATGAGGCAGCTGCGTCACTCTTATCCAGCAAGAGTCTGATGGACTAATGCCAACAGTGGCACTTGAAACACTGTCTCTTCAAACACTCCCATTTCTTAGCTTGTGCTTTGGACCATTTTTATTTAGGACTATTGAGAAAGAGGAAGAAAATGCATGAAATACTTAAAATGTAGTCTTACTGAGTTGCGGAGGAAAATACCATTGCTAAACCACATTTTCCTTTTTTCCTCTCACCTGTGTTTGTCTTATCTATTTTGACCATAGGTACCTTTGGAACAAGTCCCATCTGCTAATCTGTTTTGACATTTACCTTTTTTTCACTGGATCTTAGACACTTTCTTTACTACACAGAGGTAGGAATGAAAAAGAGAAAGCCGTGTTCACACAACTTTTGGTCTAGTCAGCATCACACAGGAATTTGCTACATCAAAGCAAATTCAATATTCTTCCTTCAATTTTTTAGTCTGTTTCAGTACAGGTGCTGCAATGTGAGCAGGCATCAGTGTGACACAGTGGAAACTTAAAGACGAGAGGCTGTAAAGATAAACTCTGTCTTGGCAGAGAAGGTCTGAGGGAGTCTTTATTCCCTCAGATATTCCAGGAGAAGTGGGATTCATCCCACCTGACTCTCAGCACTTATGTTGTAGACACGCATCTCTGGCTATGTAGGTGCCCTTTGGAGTTAAGGGAAGGAAACAGGCATTTCAACAGTATAGCTCATTGTCCCTGTTTTTGACATCTACCTTAGGAGCTGCAATTTGGAGGTTTTTTTTCTTCCTACAAAGTGGGTCTAGACATCTAGTTCAGATCTAGATGTTGAGACTGGGGATATCTAAAGCTGAACAGAGTAGTCTCACTTCAGCAATGTATGTACCAGCCCCTGTATAATTTGGAAAAACATGTGTGAGTTGTGGGAGGGAAGACTTTGGAAGAGAAATCATTATATCAACCTATATGTCCACTGTGAGGATGCTACAGGTGTGGCTGTACAATAAGCGACACTGTTAATAAAGAGAAGATTTATTCCTACTGACATGGAATCCATATGGTACGTGAATATGATGCCAGTGAGACTCACAGGACTCAAGGAAATGTGATTAACTGCTAAACACAGTAACCTGGAAGAGGAGCAAAAGAGCTGCACAATCCACTCTCTAGAATTATCTTGGCATTGTTCTAATGACCCCCCCTGATATTTCACAGACCTTGATGACATCTGTGATCTCTTGTACTCTCCCCCTCTCCATGGCATGTTATAGTTGTTGGTCTTCTGCTATTATATCTACAATATGCTGCAAGATGGTGAAAAACACTTTTGGCCTGAGTGAAACAGATGTTCTGTTGATCCTTCTGGGTGAGCTGTCAATTGCAGGGGTGGGTGCCTGCTCTTGGAAAAGGCTGGACAGAATGATACTGGTGATTCCTTCGATGTTGCTAGCTCCTGATGTTCCTAGCTCCTGGAATAGAGGACAGATACTAATCAAACATTACCCTCATGGTCCAGCATAAACATTGCGACAGGCAGTGCTCACACCAGGAAAAAAAAACTCAGCCTACGAACAGCAGGAAAGAGATAAATAATCATGTAATGTTTGAATGTATCACCTCCCAGAAGGGGAAAAAAATAGCAATGCTTGTAGAGTCTAAGGGCATGGAGCTGCCCAGTGGAGAGAAGGCTGTCTACCAACAGGCTGTTGACAGATTTCGAGATTTAATTACCATGCATGGCAGAAGAAGGAAACTAGCCATTTGCAGTTATGCTGTTAGACTGATGACCAATTAGATCCCAGCTGGATTGTGTAACAGCTGCAAGATATTTCCAACAACACTGATAAGTCATGATATTAGGCAGAAGAAGTATGACCAAGTGTTGGCAACATACAGTCTAAACCATTCTGACACCAGTGGGAAATGCACATTGCCGAAGAGAAACCAATAAACATGAGCCATTACCACTTGACTTTGTCAGACGATATGCTGAGGGAAAGGGGAAGGAGGTCACCTACTGCTGGGTCGCTGGTAGAGCAGTGCATAGGTTTAATCACAGCACAACACCAAAATGCACTTGAGAGAGAAGGCATGGCCCAAGCCAGCATTCTGGCAGCTGATAGGGACATATTTCTCAGACATTGGCAGCTTGAGGGCAACATGAAGTTAGATCACGAAGTGAAGCCCTTGGAAAATGTGAAAACACAGGATCCCATTCGGTCTTCTGCTTCTGCAGAAGGAAGCAGTAACAACACAAAGATGCTTCTGTACATCCACTAAGATTAGCAGAGCACATATCAGCAGCCCTGGGACAATGCAGACACTTAGAGACAAACTCAAAGAAACCATTGGAAAGAAGTCCCTCTCCATTACCATCTGCTGAGAAAAGTGTCTGAGTTATCAAAGGTGAAAGTGTTACCATTGGTGTAGTCAGAAGCCTGCTCTGGCACACTCTTGAGGGAAGGAGAGTGAGGTTAGCTTTTCACCTACCTGACCACCTTTTGTTCACTTTTTGGCAGGGTGTTATAAGGCAAGACCTCTGCAGACAGGTAAATGAACCTAGAGCACTTCCAATAGGACCCACACAGGAGAAGCTGCAGGAGACAAGAAGTTGAAGCATGTTCCAGGAAATCAATGTATGTCCATGTGGCTGTAATGTTAACAGAAATTGCTCCATCTCTCTTATTAGATCTCTTAATCAAAAACCAGCTTCATTTTGCAAGTGCGAACCTTTTATGTGGTATTATCCATTTGGCAATTCACGGGACAGGCTAACCTAATAGTGTTAAATGGGTGCAAACGTTTTTCTGACTTCCAATACACAAGTTTCCAAATGGTGGCATGCAGTAGAGATAACAGGTTACACTTTATTGGCTCTTCTACCTTTTTTTTCAGCTGCTGAATTTCATTAAAAGGCAGCTAAAATACATTAATTACTTCCCTAATATTCCTGTAATTGCTATTGCTTTGCCACAGGGAGGATAGATGATGGGAAGTGGAAGAGGAGGTGATCTTTTTAACTGGGAGAATGGGAAGGGAGGTGTTCATCAGTCAGTCCTTCTATTAAGATGTGATCCCAGATGATAAAGAAGTTTAAGGACCCCTGCTGCTTTAGCACGTCTCTGTGTTTTCATTATTGGAGCTAGAGAATGAACTGCCGGGCTCACAGAGAGATTGCGTTGTCGCTGAGCTGGTCCCTTACTTTCACTAGTTTTATATCTTTGTAACACTGCTGATTTCAGCAGAACCGCCCCTGATTTCCACCAGGATAAAGGAAGGGGGACTTTGTCACCCCAATTTCATGGAAATTGAAGCCCAGTAATACCTTTCAGTGCTGATATTATTTTTCAGAAGGCAGTGACACAAAACCATCGTAGCACAGGAGGCATCAACCTCCCTGTGGCACCAACTGTCAACATCAAATGCTTCTGTCTGTCCTCACTAGTTTGTACCTCTCCACTCACTCCAGAAGGAATTACCTTGCTCCTGACTAGGTGCAGGGCTGGACTGTACAGGCACCTAGCAAAGCGTGTGACGTGGTGCTCAGCATTAAGGCAGCAGCTCACACCGCTGTCTCCTGACCTTCACAGCCCTGATGAGTGGTGCAGCCTTCTTGCTCAGTGTACAGCGCTGCTGGTAGGTTGCAAAAGCTGCAGTCCTGAGGTGGGTCATTCCAAAATTCATCCTTAGCCTCGTGTCTTGGAGTAGAGCTTGGATGAACTGGTTCACAAAAGTCTGAAGGCTCTCCCATTGGCTCACAAATGATCATTATTATAATTAAAAGGTGCTTTAGCTGGAAGGTTATGGCAATAAACCTTTATTTAACATTAACAGAAGAAAAAAATCCTGCCTATTTGGATTCTGTTTATTGAATATACATATAAGCAAATTTTAAAAACCTTTCCCCCTTTTTCAGTACATTTATTTCTGATAGTGATGTTGATTTCTAATGGTGATAAAAATATAGCTGATTATAGCTTTTTGCGTGTGTAAAAAGTGCAATGCAGTTTTGCAGGTGTGCTTAATCTGCTCCTCTCACTTCTTTCACCAGCCTGCTACATCTTTGTGCCTGATGAGCTCCCTGAACAGGAGCTCTCTCTGTATTTACCACTGTGCTTCACTTATTCAAAAAAGGAGTCATTAAGTAGCACAGTTGTGATATAATAACAAATAATAAGGGCAGGCTTTGGAGGCCTTGGACCTCCAGGGCTTTCCTCTCAACCTGTGTTCAGCTCATGATGTTAAATTGTCTGAGACCTCACACATTGCCATAACTCTAAGACAAAGCCTTGTTACTCATAAATTAATTTACAGATACCAGCTACTTGAGTTGTAACATGAGACTACCAAAACTGCTTTAGAAATGTAGGCATATCTCAGAACCGGGCCAGTTTTGAAAATCTTGCCTTATTGGAGGCTTTTTTTTTTCTTTTGTTTGTTTATACTTCTTTCAATACTCATCTTTACAAACATTGTCGACCTTTCTGGGCACATTATTCTTACTGTGTGTGTACAGAGACCAACATAGTAGTGGGCCCTCTTCTTGTTGAGAAATACTGGGCACAACTTAGCAAACAATAGACCTAAGGGAAATCATAATACCAGTAAGTGGATGCCCACAATCAGATAGTTCAGTTCCATTTGTGACCCTTAGATGCAGCCCAGACACTGGTTTCTATGCTGTGGCTTCAGGGGGATCAGGGAAGTGCTCTTAGGGCATGAGACTGAGCCCAAAGGCCAGACATCTCTTTCTGGTGGATGAAAGTCAAGGTTTGAAAAGGAGAGCAGCGACCTTGAAGAGGACCCCAGACTGCTGCCTGATTCTCACAACTAAAAACAGGAGACCTTTTGAAGATTTTCACTGTCACTCATTTTAATATCTAGGTATGTTTTGATTCACTTCCAAATCAAACAGCATAACAATATTCTGGAAATTAATAAATGTGAAAGTGAGGGATGTTCTTGGCAAAATACTGTGCATACCTATTGCATGGCATAAATAATACATTGTGATAATTAATAATGATAAATAATAAATAATGCAGTCAGTTGCACACTGGGGACTGTGAACAGACCTACATTTATAAAAGTTGAAATTCTAAGATAAAAGGATAATGTTTCAAACACTGAGCTGTGACACTTTGTATTATTGCACAATTCAGACCATTTTGGCATTTAGTAAAGATATTTGGTCACCCGTCTTGTTTTTAGGAGCCTAACACCCAGTGACATCAATGGCAGTTACATGCCTGCATACCTTTGAGCATCAGGTTTACATGTCTGCAAATCAATTCCAGTGACCTAAACTGCTGCCACGAAGCAGGAGCGGACATACAGTTGCACCAATAATCAGGTGTGCCTTTAGAAGTAGGGGCACAGAGAGAGACATCTGATGTAGCCAAACAGCAGCCACAGAGCGTTTGAAAATTTGTCATTACACAAAACATACTTAATATTTACCATCCTATACTATTCATAGTTGTATGTTGCCTCTCCTCTTTCACTGGACTCATTTATCGGTCCTGCATATTAGCCCCCTGCTCTAATAGGAAGTGGGAGAGCTGATTGACAGTTCATTGAACCAGATACTTCTTAAGGGAAAAATTGAAGAGGTTAATTATAATATCTCTTACAGCTTTAGTATTTCAGTGAGCCACAGTGTAAATATAATGTAAGACTAGAATGGGAACCAATATTTTCCTGACACCTCCCCAAGCAGGCACTCTGGATTTTATGATGCTGAAGAGTCAGAGAATTCAGATCCTGTTCCTCTGTATAGCAAAACAGGGACTTTCAAACAGAAAAATAAATTTGTTGGCTTTAACAATATATATTTTTAGTTAACTTAGCAGTTTCAAAAGTCCCTGCTTTCCCATGAATTCAAATGGGAACTGAATTCTCTGAGTTCTGCTCTGCTGCAGACTGTCATGCTGGCAATCTGTAAGTCATTTATTTATTATTTTTCACTGTAAGTAAGTGCAGCACCTTTTTCAGTGATTTGATTTTTTGGTCAATTATATATAGTGGTTAGAATGGCCATTGTATTCTACTGCTATTTCATTTAAAGATACATTGCTTGGGCCTCTGTTCAGCCAAGTACTTAGGCAGGTACCCAACTTAAAGTGCAGCACCATCAACACTGAGTCATCTGTTTTAAATTAGGCGCTCTAGCTGAACCAGGATCTTAATTAGGCAAGTACAGTTTTAAGGACTCCTTTGCCTTTTGCCATGAGGCATAACCCGTCATCAATGGAAAGTTTGCTTGAGTGCAGACTTTGTCCCTTTATTTCCAAGGTGCAGATCTCCCCAGTGATGCTGTTTTATCATGTGTTTTTATTACTCCATCCCTAACGTCTTTCACTGCACAAGAAGAAGAGAAATGAAAAGAAAAATGCAGAGACAGGAAGGTGGCAATTTAGGGACTGTGCGTCTGTGTGACAGGCATCCTAAGGGAGAAGGAAGAAAAGCATTTAGGAAGTTCTGTACAACCACTGCTCAACTACAAGACCACCCCACTGCAGGTAAGAAATGAGAAATTTTGAGGGCTACTGAGCACTGACTCTTCACAGTGGATCAACACTCAAAGTTATTTAGCACAGGTGTTTCTGTAATTGTGACACACTGATAAAATTCCGTGTTCACTGGCCCTCAAGCACCTCCCTCCCACCTGTGTGGTGGTCTGGTTATTAGTATGCTGGGGCTGTAATGAAAACCGTATCATCAGCTGGGCTGTGTCAAACCCTGCATTTTCCTCATCTTGTGCATGCTTCTCTCCTTGCCTGGGCATTGGTCTGTGCATTTGTAGCTTATACGTGTGTTTGGAAAGGAATCAGATGGTTATTGATCATTGTGTGTGTGTGTGTGTATGTAGTATCTCAACAGAGCTAGGAAGTTCTTTTTTTCTGCATTTGTACAATGTGAACTCCTTTTTTTGCATCCCAACTCCAGGTTAGGATTCCAGGTGAGGAGACAGTGGGTGCATGTTGTGCAGGAGAGAGACACAAGGCACAGATGCTCCAGGCAGATTTCCATACAGGATGAGAACTTGGGCTGTTTGCAGAGAAGAGAAGCTCAAATTTCTGTTTCTTTCATGTGGCAGTTGACACAGCATCCCTTGGTCTTTGACCCAAGGTCTCCTAATATCCCTTTACACAGACATGGGGCGGGGGGGGAAGAGAGATGAAAGGAGGGAGGGAGGCAAAGGCCGGGGGGGAGAGGGAGAGAGAGAAAGCAAGAAAGCAAGCAAGCAGGAAAGCAAGGAAGAAAAGAAAAGAAAAGAAAAGAAAAGAAAAGAAAAGAAAAGAAAAGAAAAGAAAAGAAAAGAAAAGAAAAGAAAAGAAAAGAAAAGAAAAGAAAAGAAAAGAAAAGAAAAGAAAAGAAAAGAAAAGAAAAGAAAAGAAGAGAAAAGAAGAGAAAAGAAGAGAAAAGAAGAGAAAAGAAGAGAAAAGAAAAGAAAAGAAAAGAAAAGAAAAGAGAAAAGAAAAGAGAAAAGAAAAGGAAAAGAAAAGAAAGGAAAAGAAAAGAAAGGAAAGAAAGGAAAGGAAAGGAAAGGAAAGGAAAGGAAAGGAAAGGAAAGGAAAGGAAAGGAAAGGAAAGAAAAGAAAAGAAAAGAAAAGAAAAGAAAAGAAAAGAAAAGAAAAGAAAAGAAAAGAAAAGAAAAGAAAAGAAAAGAAAAGAAAAGAAAAGAAAAGAAAAGAAAAGAAAAGAAAAGAAAAGAAAAGAAAAGAAAAGAAGAAGAAAAGAGAAGAAAAGAAAAAGAGAAGAAAAGAGAAGAAAAGAGAAGAAAAGAGAAGAAAAGAGAAGAAAAGAGAAGAAAAGAGAAGAAAAGAAAAGAAAAGAAAAGAAAAGAAAAGAAAAGAAAAGAAAAGAAAAGAAAAGAAAAGAAAAGAAAAGAAAAGAAAAGAAAAGAAAAGAAAAGAAAAGAAAAGAAAAGAAAAGAAAAGAAGAGAAAAGAAGAGAAAAGAAAAGAGAAAAATGGAAGAAAAGGGAATCAAAGATGTGAGATTTTTAAGAGGAAGTAATAATTTTATGATACCAACTGACACCCTTAGGTAAAGCCTACAAGTGACAGGTTACTTCACATCCAACACAGAAGCAACAAACTTTAAACTCAATACATGTTGTGAACATTTGCCTGAGTTTAATTTAATTATGTTAATCAATTAGACATGCTGAGAGAAAATGGTGGTTGGCACCAGTGTCACCAAGGGGACTTTCCCAGGGATTAAGGTTTCTTGCTGCTGTTCCAGCCTTGAGGAGGTTAGTGACTGCCCCGTGGATGGAGGAGCAGCCAGTCAGACATTACATGCCCTCTAATGCAGGGCTGGTTTGTCAAAAACTGAGTAAGACTCCCTCACCCCAAATTGTAGTTCCCGGAGTGGAGAGGGCAGAGCCACCTGAGCAAGCTTTGCAGGAGGCAGCTTGGCTTTGGTGGCAGCAGCGCAACACACAGACAGCTCTCAGCATGGCTGGACCCTGCCTGTCCCTGCTGCCGCGTGCGGAAGTCTCCCGAACCCAGTCCCCAGTGGTCCTGGGTCTGCTCTCACTCCACGCAGCACCACACTGGGTATCCCTACAAGCCCAGCGCAGTTAATCTGCCACCTGATTCATTGCTATGTGAACACTCAAGAGCTGACTGTAATATAATACCATCTTTATAAAACAGGATTTTATTGCTTTTTCCCTTTTTATAGTATGGGAGTGACATATTTGTTCCATTTCTCTTAGGTATAGGAGTCTTAGACTGCGGCACTCAAGTTTCTAATTCTTTCCTCATCCCTGCCTATGAATCATAGGGTTTTTCACCTCTTGCTCCACCTCTTGCACAACATGCAGCTGGGACACTTCTTCATTTACACTATTTTGCACATCTTTAAGAAGTGCTGCCTATGCTACCAAGCCAACACACATGTCCCACACAGATGTTAGAGCTCTTAAGACCCAAAGAGAATGTGTCTGAGAAAATTCAAGAGCAGGACACGGAAAGAGGCAATCTCTCTTCCCTTCACTCCTAAGGAGAATAGCAGCAAGTACAGCAGCATAAAATTAAAACAAAAACCAACATGCAGGAAAAAAATAAAGTATCTAGCATTTGACAGATAGACAGGACTGACAAATAGACAGGACAGACATGGTTATGGCATAGAAAGTGTTCGGATAAATAATATTTATTCTAACACTTCATCATGACCATATCAGCTAGACACTTTGTTGGTGGGGAGAAGAGAAAAATAAAATTTATCTTGCCATTTTTGCTTTACTAGGGAATATGTAACAGTTGGCAGTGTAATACACTTTTTATTTTCATGAGTTATGGATGTGCATGGCCATCCCTAAAAAATTGAAATAAAAACTGTATTACACCGCCAAGTCTCATATATTATATTTATACCATACCAGAGGAGGTGTCTGCAGAGCAACTATAGATATAAACTTTTATTATATCTATAGTTTCTCATGTTATTAGTATAGTTGTGAAAATAATAGGATTTACTGAAGGTTGTTATTCCCCCTAGCATCACTGATGTGGTATAAACAATATATTGACCTTTTGGATATTTTTGTACTTTTGCAATGGATTTGAAAATGTGGTCACGTGACGCGAATAGCCTGAGCTCTTGTTCCCAGTCTAAGGCAATGGGCTGGTAGTACCTTTGTAAGGCAATATTCAGATTAGCCTCATAATGTACATGCTGGTACTACCGACAGCGCTTCCCTTTTCTCCTTCTCAGTGTGCGGGGAGCCCTAACTAAACTCCAGCCCATTAAATAAATGCAAAGAAGGTGTGAAGGCCCCAGGCTGCACCAGACTGCAGCCTGGTGCAGCACTCCATCACCACGCTTAGGTTCTTACAGGAGAACGTCACAGAAATTTGCCACTGAAATGGGTAAAGCCCAGAGACCTTGTTAAGCAAGACCTCTGCAAGACCTTACGAGGTTTTCCAATTGGCATTCATGCTTCTTGACTGATTTCTCAGCTTCCCCCCCCAAGGCAAAACCCTTGCCCTGTGGGAATGCATTGGCTGCTCCCTTTTCCTTAGCCCTACAGAGAATAGCAGAAGAGCAGGCAGGAGCAAGCACCTACTCAGTCTTGCCAGGGAGGTCCTGTGGTGCTCAACACTGCAAAGCCACGGCAAAGGATCCACACAGGAGGAGCCTCTGGGTACTGGATGAGCCCTGCTGATGAGCAGGCACAAAGATGTTAGGAAAAAGTATGAAGGAAGAAAGCTGCCACAGATGGTCGCTGTAACGTGGATGGGCTCCACCATCCTGCACACCTCATGGAAATATAGCCTCTCTCCGATGCAAGGGAAATACGCTTATTGACAAGTTGCATTTGCTTCCCGTAGCTGCACAAAGGTACCCGCTCAAGTTTTCTGAGCTCAGAGGCACAGGAGAAGCCAGGAGCACCTGTTTACTGATGGGAAATGCCATTAGAAACGGGTCTGGGAGAGCAGCATATTTATAGCCTCACACAGCACCATATGGTGCATGGTAGCAGAAATCTTCAATTGAGATAGATGAGCAAATGCAAATTTCAGCTTAGGTTTGATTTTTTTTTAATTATTTTTTAGCAATTATTTTATTTGATTTGCTCTCCTTGTCTCTGAGTGCTGAGGCTGACTTGGTTGTATCTTGCCCCTTGCTTTCTGGAGAAGGCTGTAGGGGCATACAGCTTTAATTGTTTAAATAAGCCTATATCCACTGGAAGAAGGGGACGGGGAAGTGTGGAAGAAAGGATAAGCCTGGGGATGACAGGCTGAGAAGCTGAAGTCAAAAGGACACATAGCTCAGGCCCTTAGGACTGGAAAAGCAGCCCTTAGAAATTTGAGGTCAGTCAGGCCAGAGGCAAAACTGATTTATTTTTAATCAAGCTTAATTGTTTATATTAATACATGAATTTGTGCACAGTGATTCCATTCACCTTTTTAGCAGATCTTTAAAGGAAAATTTTTTAAACCTTTTTTTTTTTGGCAAGGGTATCTTTAGGCCTAAGTCTGTAAATGACATTTAGGTTTATATAGGGCTGATGTAGTACTTTGAAAATGCAGCAGTCACCTTGCTATTAATGCACATGCAGCTCAACCCAGAAGAGTCTTTATTTCCTACCCTATTGCCATTCCCCTGATCATCGATTTAAAACCAGTGTAGCTCAGCTCCAGCTATTTTCTATAGCCTCTACAAGTTCAGTCCTCTTAGAAGTGAACACGGGGCACTGCCTTTTATGTCAGGATTGTACCCCCTGGCTGGCACAACTCTGGGCCACCACAATGCAAGTATTCAATCACTCCTACTAACACAAAATCTTCTGAATTAGCAGTCCTAGTAGTCTAAAATCAATCTTCCTCACCTTTCTTTGCACATCAGCTCAAGAGATACCAGATGGAGAATGAACTTACACCCCTCGGTGGGACCATATCTCTGGGTCAGGACAGAAGTGTCTGAGGAGGTCTCCATAGTGATGCCTGCAACAGTCCAGGGTTTCCGCGGTGAGCAAATAGCATCCTCCAAAATCTGGGGTGCTCAGTCTGCCATCACACCGCACACCCCTCACAAGCCATGCACCAAAATGCAAAGGACATGCTTTTGTTAATGTGTTAAGGTAGCTGATGGCTCACCGAGAGGCGTATGTAATGATTGTAGTTGTGCTGATTTATTAAGTGCCAATGGTGTTTTAATACTGTTTGTGTTTCAGAAATAAAGATAGTCACTGCCCTGAAGGCTTACAGTCTGAAAGACAGATACACACAATACACAACTCCCTATGGATACTCAGAAGAAAGATTTTTTTTATTAAGGAGCTATTCTGATTTAATTTGCTTCTTTAATGTGATATTGGAGCAGTGTGGGGTTGAGTGTCAGCCAGCTGAAAACACTCCTCTGATGGGCTGCAAAGACTGCAGGAGGAGTATTGGCATGTGGAGAGAGGGGACGCGCAGCCCCAGTCTGACTCGATCAGAGTTTCAGGACGTTGATTCCTGGTGATTTATTCCTTGACCAGCAACTTCCAACAACCTGCTGCTTACCGGGGACTCCCACTCTTCAACCCGAGCCAGGAAAGTTAAGCCACAGGGAATGTGCTAAACTAAAACTTGGTGTTAAAGGACACGATGGTGAGGTGACGGGAGTTTCTGGCTGTTTCACAGCAGGGTCGTTGAAGCAGGTGGTGTATGTGGTGCAGGGAGGCAGAAGGGCTTAAGATTTTATAGGCCCCTCGTGGACAGTGAATTTGGCACCCCCCTAGAGTTTCTGTTTCTCTCTGTGGTCGGGATCTCTGGGATGGATGAAGTTGATAGAAACAGACTGATATTCACCCAGCCGCTCTGTCCCGGAGAGTGCTCACACGCTGCCAGAGAGCAGTAATCTGGGAATCCAAAGGGCATGGGTGGTACCTCTGAGAGGTCCTGCATCCAGGCAGCTGCGCCTGCGCGTGCGTCTGGATGCATGCACAGACATATGAGCCTTTGTCAGCCTCTGCGGGAAATAAAACAGCCTGGAGAGTCAGGATTTTGAGGGGCTGGCAGCAACTTCTGCAGTAGCATGTGAGGTCAGCTCTGGCAAAAGGCGAATTCAGGCGGGCGTCCCTCTCCGGCATTTCGCGGGGCTGACAGCTGCCTTCTGCAGAGCACGCGTGGCTTCCACTCGTTTCCCGTGATTCCACCCAGGGCCCTGCACTCCCACATGGAGCGAGCTACGGGGGGAGAGACATTAGTCCTTATTCTTTCACTTAAACCAGTGCCAAAATCAATTTTGAAAAATTATCTCAAAGTTGCTTTCAACTCAATCTGGGTGTTTCTTTACTGCTAGAATATCACCCCGTACACTGGAATCGTTATTACATCACACTAATCTAATTTAAATGCATTTTTACTGTACTTGGTTTAATGAATGTGGAATGTGTCACTATGAAATTGCACCATTAATTTGATAAATAGGACTTGAAGGTATAATTTTTTCCAGCATTGCAGACTAATGAAGCTAAAATACATATATAATAAGAAGTGTAAATAATAAATTATTCTTAGGAGCAAAAAAATTAATTAGATCTTACCACAAATTGCATCTCAATGTCAAAGTTTTTTTACACTACTGACTTTCAAACTAGTTGGAACATGACTGTGATCCTTGGAAAGTTTCTCAAGTAATTACTGTGTGTACACATATTTGGGAACATACCTTAAGAAACTACTTTAGTTCGTACCAGTCCTCCACATACAGCTTTCTCATGTTCCCTGCCGTTACACCTGAATTTTAATAGCATTTAGAGGAAGTCCTGTTATTATTTGTTCTGAATTTCAGCATTTTATTTATTCTTTAAGACTTGAGGAAACTTTTTTAAAAAATTTCTGACACTAACGAGAGAGCAAAATTAGGACATACTACATGCAAATTCTCTGCAGAAGCGACTGTGCCCCTGCAGCTAGATCGCTGCTTCTGCTGTTGATATCAATGGGAGTTTTTGCCACCAACTTCAATAGGAGAAGAGACTACTGTACAAAGCACACTACTTTTCACCAGTAATGGAAATGTCACAGCGGTGCCATTCAGGAAGGAAACCAAGTGGAGGGAAATTAAAGAGGAAACTCCAGTCTTGTGCAGTTTAGTTGCTGATAGCTCATCTCGCTCAGCCTGCTGCACCCTCGGCCGGTTACACAGTGCTGCCTGGTTTAGCATTCTCTGCCTCTTTGTCCTTTCTTATTGAGTCCACAAAGAAAGGTTTTATCTCACTGCTCTGGAAAAGAAAGCACCTAGAGATTGAAGAGATCAGGTGGCATTTCACCTCTAGTTTTCTTCATTCCCAGCTGGAGAGCTTTGAATGCTCCAGGCAGCCAACTATTCTCTGACTATTCTATAGCTAGATGAAGGACCATTGGCCAAAATGTCATCTCTAACCTTATTTTCTATTCCTAGTCTGTAGTTTAACAACCAAGATTTTTACTTCCCGTTGCTTGATTTGCGGCCAAAATTCTGATGTGTTACCAGTTTTGTTGCCAGATAACGCATTAAGCCTTACTAAGGGGTAAACATAATGATCTTCATTAAACCTTCTAAATGAACCCACCTCTTGGTTCTTCAGGTGGAGGAAGGCATTGACAAGGAACACTGCTGAAGTGTCTTACAGCTATTTTCCCCTTGCAAGCAGAAGGAGGGAGAGATGAGTGGCAGCTTTTAAAGAAGGAAAAAAGTTAGATAAACATGAAAGGGTCTGTGAGATTTCTTTTCTTAATGGCAAAGTTTTCCAGCAATAAATCACAATTCAGTCCATGCCATTAGTTTTGGGGGCATTATATCCCCTCATTAAAGTGCATAAACAATTATATTTATTGAAGGTAATGTACTGTGTAGTGCATTATAACGACACTCATTAACATATGTAATCATCATTTGAATGGGCTTTACTACAATGTAAACTGATAATAGCATGATTACCCACTGGGTTATTAACTTTTCAGTCCTAAGATAATAAAAGGTGATACAAGAAACAAAAAGCACATGTGCATTGCCCTTCACATGTGATTTATGTGTTTCACTGTGGAGCTATGAACACAGGTACCCATCATTGGGGAGACTGGCTCTTTATTGCACATTGTATTTGACAGAATAATAAATGTAGCTGAATGGTTCTTGGGTGGGCGTCTGGGGAAAAAAAGTCCTGTGAATAAGGCAGCCACTACTCCAAACTGCAAGACCCAGCAAAGGAAATAATTTTGTCTGTCTCTCTGTCTCTGTCTCACTGGCACTCTGTGGCTTACAGATCTTCATATGCTCTGTCAGACTCACACAGATTAAGGGAAAAAAAAAATCTATCATCCTCTTTATATGTTTCTCCTCCTCCCTCCTTCTCAGCCCGCCACACGCTCCTCTCTGCCTGGACTATAATTGCTGGTTATGAGAAAATGAAGGGATGCGCTATGCTAGGGTACCTGTGTGCTAAGGTATTCATATTATGCTAAGTGTATGCTTGTATCAAACAGATGGTTTCAGGTATTGAAATGCAGCTTAGCTGCAGTATCAGAGAATAGATTTATCAGTTTGCTGGAGCTTCTCTTCTATAAAATGCCTATTTGGAGGCATCAGAGGTATTATAAATACAGCTTATTTGTGTAATTTATCAGCCCTCTCCGGGGTTTGTCTCTATGGAATCTAGTGCCTTAATTTTAATGAATGAATCTGAGTTTGTTTTAGGAGCGGATGAGTTAAGAAATATTAAAATAAAAAAGACTCACCAGCAGCCATTCAAAAAAGCACCAGTTACCAATAGACAGGGCCTCTCCAACATTAAGTGGCATATATATGCTAAAGTGAAAAATGATGCCTAGGTCTGCAGTGCCTACGGTGAATTGAAATACATGGGATATGCCTGCTGAGATGTTGTAGCGGTAGTAGGACCCATTTCTCCACTATACTTTGACTTGTGGACAAGGTGTAGATATGTTAATAGATGATATGAGTTTGCCCTGACACAACACCAGTGCAGAAGTGTGTGGAGCCAGCGACTGGAGAGTTCCAAGTGGCAGAGAAACAGCCTGACAGGTCTGAGCCAACTCTCGACTGTTTATAAGATAGAGAGTGGGACAAGGACAAGAACGGTGGTGGTCAGAGCACATCTGGGTCCAGCTGCTTTGCACACCTTTGGGACCATGTGCAACAAGGTGCACAGCTTTGCAACTGTGCTGGTAGATGTTAGCAGCCAAACAGATCCAGCCACAAAAAGGTAGCATAAAAAATCCGTGCCCAGAAAAAAAAACCCAGCCCACAACCCTGAGTTTGGTGGCAGATATGACCAAGCAGAGAAACAGAAGGGAACACCACTGAATAAGAGTTAATGCTGCCATTAAATCATATTCATGTTAATATAGTCATCTCTTCCTTTGGAAATTGTTTGAAACAAAATTGTTTGGAACTTCTATTAGCTTGGCATTCCTTTAAGGAGTCCTCTGTCAGTCCCTGGCCCTTGAAGAGGCTAAATATCTGCACTTTCAGCTCTCCATGGAGTTCTAGAAAGCTCTGGGATGGTTTATGGTTTTCCATTAGCCAAAGGTCTAATAGAGTCCTGAGATCCGTTAAGTGGGAAATTCTTCTCATGGAAAGCAATATACCGTAATTCTTTGCTAAAATCTGAGCCCACACAAGAAATTTGAGCTTGTGGTAAAGACCAGGGTGCAGGAAGTTTGTGCAGGAAATTACTTCATACTGTTTGTTATTGGACTATTTATCCATGACTTTTTAGACAACAGACATGATGGACTTGATTCGCTCTTGAACCAAATGGGGCAGATGCTCATTAGATGACTGGCCCTGCAGACGGGCGCTTTAAATCACACCCTGGTACTGCAAATGCCTTGTTAGTGATTTGGAAACTGCTCAGGGGCTAAGGAGAATGAGAACACCCTTCTCTGCTCTGGTGACAGCATTTTTCCAGATCAGCTGTACTCATTTAGGGAGTCAGGAAGGGCTGTGAACCTTGCACCGCTCTGACCTCCCCCGGGCTCAGGCAGACTTTCTGCCGCGGTAGTGCCACAAACAGCAGACGTGAATCAAACCTATTGTTCTTTCCTGGCCATGCTAACTTGACTTACTCTTATGACTGAACTGTTCCTACAGCGTATGAAAACCCACAGTGAAAAATATAAAATAAGAGAAATATAGTATGTGAAAATACTCTATACTATGTGAAAGCTAAAAGAATTAATGGCTGCTTTTGCTGTTGTCAGTTCCAGCTGATAACATCAATGCTTATTTCCACAATCTCTCTTTTCTTATTTTCATTTGTTCAAATGTATGTTTTAGCAAGGAGAAGATTAAAGATAAAAGTGATTATGTTTGGTAGCATTTACAACAACTTGGAAGTTTAAAGATCTCTGTATTTCCTTCAAAACATCATCCAGTATCATGGGTTTTCAGATACTTCACTATTCAGTAACTACTGCATGAAAACAATGTGTGGTTTAATTGGAGAACTTTTAAAGAGAGGAAAGTAGGGAGAATTAGCATATGCCATGCAGAAGTTTGTCTGCTGTTAAGCCTTACCATCTCTCTGGCAGCACTGGAAAGTCAACTGATTTCAAAGGTCTGACCCTCCCCAGGGCAGTGTGCTCAGCCCCCCCTTGGAGAGGAGGAAATACCTGGCATTGCTCTGGAGTAATTCCTGCTGCTTCATATTCACAGCAGCGCTGATGGCTTTGGGGACAGGGGAAGAAAATCCCCCTGCAGCTACTGCAGAAGTTGTGCTAGCAGAGAGGCATTCAGAATGGGTGAAGGGAATCAAAACTGGGCAAGGGACTAAGTAACTCCTATAGTAGGCTTGTGGCACTGTGCTTATGTAGCCCAGGTTTCAGAGCAGCGCAAATACTGGATTTACTTGGCCCACCCAAGCAAACTGTGGGCAAGTGTTTACTGATGAGGAGGAGCTGCAGAACATGCCTCAGCCTGGCATCTGGTCTTTGCCCCCAGATAGTTTTGTAGTCCTTTGTTGCAGGGAACAACTGTCGAGCAACTTGAGGATTGCGGTTAATCCAGGAAAGACTTGAAAATGAAAGAAGGGAGGACCTCACGATAGTTTTCACGCTAAGGAGATATTTTCTTTCCCCTTGTGCCATTGTTCCTCTTGTTTTCAAAGTCTCAACACAAATCTAAGAGCTCTGCATGAAAGGTACAGTAGTCTGGGTATAATTACCACAGCTGCCACAGATGGCTCATTTTAACAAGAGACCCTAGGTAAACCTAGTTGTTTAGCCTGCAGCATAAACAAAAAAATATTCTACTTAAACAAGTGGATCTGGGTCTGCAGAGGTGAAGCTCAAATCTGCCTTGCTAAGTTCTGTCATTAAAGAAGTGCAAAAGACGTTGATGGGACATGGGTCAGTTCAAAGCTCAGTTTTAACGTGTACCTGGGTAGTCCCCGAGGAGGAGGAGGTCTGGGTGTTGGGA
This sequence comes from Platalea leucorodia, assembly GCF_965183815.1. Lineage (NCBI taxonomy): Eukaryota > Metazoa > Chordata > Aves > Pelecaniformes > Threskiornithidae > Platalea > Platalea leucorodia. The sequence continues at coordinate 50,836,666 of NC_138823.1, read as the reverse complement.
GGCACTTTGCCCTTCAGCTGGGGTCCCCTGAGCACTGCCTGTGAAGTGCAAAGCATCCTCCATTCCCCTGGAAGGGAAGGGAAGAGAAGGGAAAGGAAGAGAAATGTAAAAATGTGTGAAATTTTCCAGTGGCACCTACTTAGTCCCTCTAACAAATCTCATTTCAGGACAAATACTCCAAAGATCACATTCTGTTGTACACTACTAGTTGCACACTGTGAGGCTCAAGGTTAATATCTTTTGTGGATGAAGAACTAGAAAGACTCCTCCTGCCTGGCAAACAAGCAGTACTCCAAATCAGGTCAAAGAAGATGGGGCTGCAGGAGACTCGGTAGAGAGGACATTAACACCTAAAACTGCTTTTCTTGCGAGAGAAAATAAGAGAGAAGAAATTATTTTTAGCTTTCTGTATCTGTTCACATTTGTGAACTGGAGCTCCAAATCAATATACGTATTCTTTCTGAATGCTCACAAATTGGTATCTGCAGGACACCTTTATCCCTTCCAGCCCTGTATCTCCACCTCCATCAGCAAACTCTCCTCACAGAGGTCCTGCTGGCACCAGCTCATTAGCACAGAGCTACTAATTTTCCTTTCCCAGACCCCTCTGCTTCTTCCTCTGCCTGATGATAATGTCATTAACCTTTCAGTTGTTTAGACCCATGTTGTAGTGGTCATTTTTATTTTCTCCTCCAGAAACTGCTGCCTGTGCCTACATGGCATTTCCTAGGTACCCCGCTTAGCTAAGCCCTGCTGTTGACCATCACAACCTTCCACACAGCCCCCCATGGAGGTAGACAGCCCCATGTCATGTCCTCCTCTAGATCCCAACTTATGACACGTCCATTGTAACACCTGTGTTAAACAACCTCACCCTAACACCTCTGTAGGGAGCCTACTGACTAATGGATGTGTCTTTTTTTTTTTTTTTTTTTTTTTTCAAAAAGAAATGACAGCCTGCAAAGATTTTGTTGTGTGTAAGACAAGAAGTAAGAGGTTTATGTTATAGTAAGACACATTCAGGTTCATGTTAATGGTAAGGGAAGAGCACAGGCTGAGAAGAAGATGCCTCAGAAGGCTGTAAAATCTCCATCAGTAGAAATCATTAGGAACAAGTTACAGAAATGTCTATTAGTGATTAAATAGTTAGAAATTAACCTGCCTTAGGACAGAAGAGTGTACAGGATAACATCACAGGTCCCTTCCAATCCCATGACTTTCTCATGCCTTTCAAATCTATGTGATCCTGTGTGTGTTTGTCTATCACTCTCTTCTTCTTCCTACTCTTCCTTTAGCATGCTTTTTACCATTTTCTGTTCCCTGGCTCTCTTTCAATAACCTTACTACTTATTTCACCCAGCCCAAGAGGGGCCTTGGTCCCTCTTGGGACTTCTGGGCATTACTGTAACAGAACCACAAAGATGTAATAACATTAAACCTTTGATTCATTCCCTATCCTAAGCTGTTGTGCTAGTGCTGCTGTGTGCCAATGAAGCTGCTGCATTTTTTTCCTTGGTGAAGGGATTCCTGCATATACGAATTTTGGAAAGCATTTGGGCAGTCCTTTGGGAAGAACAGCACTTAATAAATGTAAATTATTATTATTATTTCACCAACAGGAGTTGCAGAATCTTCAACTGGTCTCTCTGTTTTAAGAAAATATCCAAGTGGGAAATTAGTAGGATGTGGTCACACTGGGCCATGTGAAAATTAAATTCTAGCAAAATGAACTGAAATGAGATTGATCATTATATGCTAAGGCACCACAGCCCTGCCATAGTGTAGCTGTCAGCAGTAAGACAGGAGAACTCTCTCTGACTTCAGCTACTCCTGTAAACAGTAAAGGCAACAAAAAGCTCATTCAGCCTGATTCACTGGAGACCTCTTGAGAAATCAGAAAGGCGGTCGGCTACAATCTGAGTCATTTCTTTGTGTCTTTCTTTATACAACTCTTTTCTGAACTCTGCATAGCTGACCCTGCCATGACATCCAAGGCTGGAGTCTCGTCTTCTCCTTATGCAGAATTGAACTGCAAGAAGAGTTTATTTTTAGGAGTCCCTCCTTCTCTGGCAGTTTTAGATATTCTTGGAGAGCTTCAGAGACCTGGGCTCCCTTGTGTGTGGTACCTCTGCAAGGAGCTTGGCCCTGGTGTAGCTATTGGAAGAAGCCCTGGGCTCGGCTTCCAGGGCTTCAGGTCACAGGGAGCCCTCTCTGGGCAAACCACTGCTCAACCTGGGGACTGGTGGGCAAGCAAGAGGGTCATACCACAGGGCCTGCCAGCAGGTCCTGCATTGCTGGGGCTGTTCAGGGTGGGGAACTGAGCATGCAGTGAGCATCAGACCTGGTTGTGCTCCCAGGGCAATAAAAACGCCATAGACTGGCTGGGGAGGTGAGGAACAGGGTGAGCTCAGGAGGGCTGTGGAGGGTCAGCTGTTGGGCTGAAGCCCCTCTGTAACACATAGAGAGAAAGCATGCAAGAATATACTCAGCCTTCTCAACAGACGCTGCCAAGGGGTGGGGGATAGAAGCATATAAGTCACCTTCCCAGCCCCGCAGACGATGGGGGAGGACAGCTACCCCCGGACATGGAGCTCCATCACGGCACTGCGAGCTGCTCCATGTGCAGCTGTACCGGGCACCTGTGCACAGCACCCAGGAAACACGGCTCCACCTGTCTTGGTCTGGCTGCTCTGGGATCTTGCAGAAATCCACCAAGAACGTTGTGAGAGAAACAGAAAGGAGGAATGGGTTAAGCTGGTGTGCCAACAGGCCTCTTATCTGAGAAGGTTTTTCCTTTTTCTTTCTTTTTCTGTTCCTGTCTTTTATTCACAAAGATCCACAATGTGTAATATCTACGTACATGTATATGGAAATATTAGATTTGGTTATGAAAATATGGGCTGCAGGAGCCTGTGGACAATGCTCCCTTTTTAGTTGTTATAAAAATGAAAATAATTGTGAAAGCAGAGAGAAATCTGCAGCTGCTCCAGGCTATTCATACCATAAGAGATCCCATCAGGCCTTCTTTATTGTTGCAGTTTTGGCAAATTATTTTCTTATCACACACAACCTATTCACTTCTGTTCCTGGATAAGCACTTAGGCTCATAAAGCAGTGGGTCAGCAACAGTTTAGCATAGAGCACATGGAACTGCTGACCTTGGGGACCACTGGTGCCTGCCCCTCCAAAAAGCAGCAACTGGAGTCAATAAAAAACTGGCCAGGCCAGTCCATTAGTGAGCCCAGCTCTGTCACTGCTCGCATGGCTTACTCAGTGGCTGTGTAACCTCCTCCTTCTCCTGCCATTGTGTCTCACCTTATGCAATGCAATCGTCGCTCCTTCCCCAGGAAAGTGGAATGTATAGCTGGCTGCCTCCCTGAAGAGGTACTTTTTCCTAGGGGAGGCAAAAGTACCTATCTGTGTGCATATACGCCTATATCCATCGCGTGCATGATTGTGCCCAAGGAATGTGCGATATAGATTAGATCAGCAGCAGTGCTGCACTGTCTCCAGGCCAGGCAATGAGTTTATTGTGCCCAACACACATGTGCACTGGACAAATGCTCTGGCATCTTCAGCGTGGGCAGAGAGCATGCTGCTCCTATTATACTAGCCCATTAGGGAAGCAATTTGAAGAAAAATATTTAGCAATTTGGAAGGAAGCAAGGTTCCAGAATGGCTTGTTTCTGTGTGACAGCCTGCCATGTACAGATGAAAGGGAAGGCTTATAACAAATTTTCATTACCCGCAAATAAAAAAAAAAAGCAACAGCAGGCAGACCAAGTGCTTTCAGGCTGAGAGGTGTGGCCAGAAATCCCCCCAGGAGACCACAAAGGAGCCTCAGCAAAATAAATCAATCAATCTATCAATCACTTACACTTGCATAGCGCCCTTTATGAAAATGGCAATCAGTGCCTGACAGCCTGTCAGACTCTGGCCTTCAAGTCTTTGCCTCAAAACTAGTCATTAAGTTCACCAAAATACAAGCTACAGCTCCCTGCTCTTGCTCAGCATCCTTGCTCACCTTCCCTAAGCCGCCATGATTTCTCCATAGAAAACATTCTTTGCTCAGAGCAACTGTGACCAGGGTAGGTGACACCATGCAGCAGAGGAGGGTCTGTAAACAACACAGGCATTTCAGATTTGCTTAGTTCCCATTCTCTGCTGCAAATTTGGATCCAGCATTTAGTGTCTGAGCTTGTCCTGCAAGGAGCAGTGCCATTGGAAGCAGAGCGCATTGCTCTGGTACACCCAGTGTCTTGCACTGCTTGCCTTTGATCAGGCATTTCTCTCCAAAGGAGAGTTCAGGGAGCAAGTAAAATACCTCTGCGGAAAGAGGGGTCCACTAAGACACCATTGCTCTTCACAGTCATATGGAAATCTGCCTGCTGTGTATATAGATGAAGGTAGCCCTCTAGATACAGCTTCTAGGTATGTCAGTCATTTAGCTCTTTCGCGCTGAAGTGTGGCACAAAATGTTCATCTGCTAGCCTACAGCTCCTCCCCGCCCGAAGCTAACTAAAGTCTCTTGGCTAAATCCCTGCACAAATAAAACTCTCCAAGTGAAGAGATTTGTTTTTAGAAGAAGCACAAGAACTTGAGGCTGAGGCTTTAGCTTAGAATCATAGAATCATTTAGGTTGGAAAAGACCTTTAAGATCACCAAGTCCAACCGTTAACCTAGCGCTGCCAAGTCCACCACTAAACCATGTCCTCAAGCACCACATCTACAGGTCTTTTAAATACCTCCAGGGATGGGGACTCAACCACTTCCCTGGGCAGCCTGTTCCAATGCTTGACAACCCTTTCAGCGAAGAGATTTTTCCTAATATCCAACCTAAACCTGCCCTGGCGCAACTTGAGGCCATTTCCTCTTGTCCTATTGCTTGTTACTTGGGAGAAGAGCCCGACCCCCACCTCACTACAGCCTCCTTTCAGGTAGTTGTAGAGAGCAATAAGGTCTCTCAGCCTCGTCTTCTCCAGACTAAACAACCCCAGCTCCCTCAGCTGCTCCGCCTGAGACTTGAGCTCTAGACCCTTCACCAGCCTTGTTTCCCTCCTTTGGACACACTCCAGCACCTCAATGTCCTTCTTGTAGTGAGGGGCCCAAAACTGAACACAGTACTCAAGATGCAGCCTCACCAGTGCACAGTACAGGGGGACAATCACCTCCCTGGTCCTGCTGGCCACATTATTCCTGGTACAAGCCAGGATGCTGTTGGCCTTCTTGGCCACCCAGGCACACTGCTGGCTCATATTCAGCCGGCTGTCGACCAACACCCCCAGGTTCCTTTCCGCTGGGCAGCAGCCACTCCTCCCCCAGCCTGTAGCACTGCATGGGGTTGTTGTGACCCAAGTGCAGGACCCAGCATTGAGCCTTGTTGAACCTCATACAGTTGGCCTCGGTGCATCGATCCAGCCTGTCCAGATCCCTCTATAGAGCCTTCTTACCTTCCAGCAGATCAACACTCCCACCCAACCTGGTGTCGTCTGCAAACTTACTGAGGGTGCACTCAACCCCCTCATCCAGATCATTGATAAAGGTATTAAGCAGGACTGGCCCAAATGCTGAGCCCTGGGGAACACCACTTGTGACCAGCTGCCAACTGGATTTAACTCCATTCACCACAACTCTTTGGGCCTGGCCATCCAGCCAGTTTTTTACCCAGCAAAGACTGCGCCCATTCAAGCCATGAGCAGCCAGTTTCTCCAGGAGAATGCTGTGGGAAACGGTGTCAAAGGCTTCACTAAAGTCCAGGCAGACAACATCCACAGCCTTTCCCTCACCCACTAAGTGGTAATCCACCTTGTCATAGAAGGAGATCAGGTGGGTCAAGCAGGACCTGCCTTTCATAAACCCATGCTGACTGGGCCTGATCCCCTGGTTGTCCCGTACGTGCTGCATGATGGCACTCAGGATGATCTGCTCCATAACCTTCCCCAGCACCGAGGTCAGGCTAACAGGCCTGTAGTTCTCCAGATCCTCCTTCTGGCCCTTCTTGTAGATGAGCGTCACATTTGCTAACCTCCAGTCAACCGGGACCTCCCCGGTTAGCCAGGACTGCTGATAGATGATGGAAAGTGGCTTGGTGAGCACCTCCACCAGCTCCCTCAGTACTCTTGGGTGGATCCCATCTGGCCCCATAGACTTGTGTGTGTCTACGTGGTGTAGCAGGTCGCTAACCATTTCCCCTTGGAGAATTATGGGGGCTTCATTCTGCTCCCTGTCTATGTATTCCAGCACAGGGGGCTGGGTACCCAGAGAACAACTGGCGTGACTATTAAAGACTGAGGTAAAGAAGGCATTAAGTACCTCAGCCTTTTCCTTGTCCTCTGTCACTATGTTTCCGCCCGCATCCAATAAAGGATGGAGATTCTCCTCAGCCCTCCTTTTGTTGCTAATGTATTTATAGAAACATTTTTTATCGTCTTTTACAGCAGTAGCCAGATTAAGTTCTAGTTGGGCTTTGGCCCTTCTAATTTTGTCCCTGCATAACCTCATGACATCCTATGAGCTTGACTGATAAAAACAGGATTCAGGTACAGACTCTGATTTAGAAAGTCCTCAGTCTGGGAAACTGCAGTTTTTGTGCTGTATAGCGTTTCACAGATGTTTCTTTTGTGAGTTTATCCTATCACGTTTGGGACCTACTTTTGGCCTCAAGATCCTGTGACTCCGAGTTTCTTCCTTTTGTTTATTTTATGCTTGCTGCCCAATATTTTCATTTGATGACCTCTTTTTCTTTCATTTTGAGAAGTAATGAACAGTAACCTCCATTTCCTCCATTTGCTTTCTCTGTGCTTTTACAGACCTCTGACTTATCCCTCCTTGATCATCTCTTTTTCAGGCTAAAAAGTTCAGCTGTATTTAATCTTTCTCACTTTCAGGAGCTGCTCCATAGCTTTGATCACCTTTTTTGCTCTCTTTTGTGAGTTTTATGGTTTGATCACATACCTTTTGAGACAGGACAGAAAAGCATATGCACTTGCATGATGATGTTTACCATTTGTTCTCTACTGATTTCCCAGTAATGCCTAAAATTCAATTTTTTTTTTTCATTTTTAGCCACAGCTAAATGTTTTGAGCTAACATTTTCATAAAGCAAATCACACTGGCTCTAAGACATCTTTTTGAAAAACCAACAGTTAATTTGATCCCAACATCTTCCTTGTATACTTAGGGTATTTTTTCTCTATGTATGCTACTTTGCACTTATTAACATTGAATTTCACCTGCTATTTTATTATCTAGTTGTTCCATGCTCAGTGTCATGAAGCTCTTCCATATCTCATTGCAGTCAAGTTTGGGTTTTACTATTGAACGTAATTTTGCACCATCAGTAAATGCCATCATACCCATTTTCATTCTCTGTTTTATGAATATGATGCAATACAGGGTCTCAGCATCACATCCTTGGGACTCCACCCAGTGGTATACCTCCTTTATGAAACTAATTATTTTTTACCTCATGTTTTTATTTTTTCATATATCTACCAAAAAAATTGCCCTGTACTGATTATTGTCCTTTCTCAAGGGAACAATCACCTTTGTGCTCGAAAAAGAACACACTGTATGGTCATTTTAGAAAGGATATGTCATCCCTACATACATATTTTCACAGCTTGGTGCAATACCACACCATTTCCAGCACCTCTCCCTTCCCCCCCAAACCCTCAACCTGACTGAGGACCAGTACAGGTCACAGAGCTGGAGAATTTGGATTTGGGGAGAGGGTGAAAAAGAGGCACCCATCCAAAATCCTTCCCTCCTGTACAGTATTTACACCACACAAAATCCCCTGTCCTTTGCTGTAAACCATGCACCACCTGTAAGGTGAACCAACAAGGTAGCTTGAATTCTCATTCAGATATAAGCAGCAGACAGCCCTTATTAAGTGTTGAATTTATATTCTACGTGATTATATGCAACTGTTTTGTGGTCCTGTGAAGAGAGACCTGTCACACTAGTGCCCACGCCGGGGAGTACAGAGTCCTGTTCTCTCCTGTGGGTGAAGCCTGAGATGCTGACGTGGGCAAAATGCTGCAGCTTTAACAATGAGCCATAAAACTGGGCAAGGGAGAGAAGACTGGCTCTTCATTTATAAGATTAGGACTTACTAGTACCTTCACTAATACTTCCAAAATGTCCTTACAAGAAACATATAGTCAGCCATGAACATAGGCCAGAGCCTTTTTTCTACACATTCACTCAGTGTTTTATGCAATTGGGTTTCCACTACTGCACAGGAATGCTTTCTGCTTTTCTAGCCCCTTTCTCAAAAAGGAACACGGGTAAGGCTCATGGGTGAGGATAATACGCAAGGTGAGCAGCCTGAGGCAGAATTAGGGTCCCTGTGATGATAAACTTTTGTATTTAACACCTCCATTCACTTTCCATTTCTAGAGATTTTTGAAACCTCCATTAATGACTGAAAATTCCATTGAGATTGAATTTCTAAAAATCTTTTTTAAGTGAAGAGACAGAAGTCATTACTTTCTAATAGCTATCAATTAAACCTGAATTTTTTTTTCCTTCCACTTATATAATGTTTTCTGATTATGTGTATTCCTGTTTCTTTGTTTGCCTCTTTTGGTCCGTGGCTTTTGGCTTCCTTCTAAGCACTCACAGAAACTGAAATTATGCAAACATATAAATAAAATGAGAACTTAGAACCATTAATTACAAGTTTTACTGATATTTCTCATGTTCATTCCTATTTTCCTAAGGGGGAGACCCCTTCTCAAATATTATTAGGAAAATGATTATAAAAGTAGGGAGATAAAACATTGGAAATATATATTTGAATACTGTGTAAAGAACCAATTTTTGTGTGTGTGTGTGTATTTGTGGACAGATAGCTACAATACATAGGTAGGTTGGTAGGTAGATGGATAGACAGACAAATAGATAGATATTAATGAGATCTTTCACTTTGGATGGTGGAAACTTGAACAAAGCTTGGAGCCAAAAGAGTACAGAACAGAAAATGAAAGAGGAGAGAAATAAGAGAAAACATAGAAAGAAGGAAAAGACACAAAATAACTTCAGAGCAAGTGACATAATATTTTTTATTTGTTCTTTAATTCCAATTGCATTTGAAATTGCAGAGTTGCTAGAATTTAATCACCCATGTTCTCAAAATAACTGCAGGTATTTAAAGCTGTGCACCTCCTGCTTTTCAGAGGAAGCTGACCCCTGCTTTTATCAGCTATTAAATAAGCTATTTTTAAAATATGTAGATTGCACTATAAAGTAGCTCTGTTGGATTTCAGGCCCTTCATAATGTAGACATCAACTGTATTCAGCTGTATCTCTCATATCTAAGCTGTATTTTGCACTGTAGATTCCTGATCCTTGTTGTGGGTATAGATACTCTTACAACATGAATGTTTGTATGTATCTATGCGTACAAAAGAAACACTTTTTCTTTGAACTTGAGAGGCCACCTTTTCAAAGCTTTACCTGTACTACACCCTCTGTACTTGCAAAAGCATCTAAGCATGCACGCAAAAAATGCTGGCCATGCTAAGGAGTAAGCCAATGCCCTTTGTTGTGCTTGCCATGTATATAGCTTGCTGCTGGATGATGAGGAGGAAAAAAGAGGGAAAATATCCTTGCCAAGTCTTGGAAAAGAAGTACAGTTGCATTACAGCATTACAGAGAGTGTTTTCTTCTGGTCTGAGAACTCTGCCTATGTGTGCTGAGGAAAAGGATGCAGGAGCCTGAAAAAGCCTCATCGCTGTCTTTGCTTTGCCACATACTGCTGTTGCGTGGGTTCCATCAAACTGAACATGCATTCTTCTCAACATACCTATATATATGTACTTGCACGGTAAAAAAACATAAATATCAACTCAAAATACAGACATCTATGTATACACTCATACGTGTATACATTCTTATATGCCGTCTGAACTCAAAGACCAATACAGATACACTCTCATATATGAAGGTCACTCTTAATACTATAAGATAAGTTTTAGTATTGACCTTGTGTCTAGAAATCAGGTCTTGGTCCAGCAGACAGAAAGACGCTGCATCCTCAAAAAATTTGCAGCCTAAATGTTGCCAATGTGCTCTCAACGAGCTAATTCCAGGTGCCAGTCTATGAAACGAAAAAATACATTATTAAAGTGATGTACACATTGCTGGGAGATGCTGAGTTTTAAATATGTCCAAGAAGGGGAGAATGCTGCCTGTTTTTAACTTCTGTGTTCTCTCAATGCCTTGCCCAATTTGTCTTACATCTTCCTGAAAAAATTCATTTTGCCATAAGACTTCAACAATGTTGAAACTTCATTTCATTGAAGAGAGTGGAAAGCAGCGGACAAGAGAGAATAGAAGTCTGGTTTCTATTAGAAGGTTCATAAGATGCCTAACTGCTGGAGAGACTAGTGTCTTTCCATACTATGTTTAATATTTAAGGACCAAGAAAATGACTGTGAATTTCCTTCCTTTTATGATTTTGAATTCAATTTTACAGTAATTTTTTGTCCTTAAGAATTCTGGTAGCTGAGTAAAACAGAGAAATCACCTTCTGACAGAAGAAAATGGAAAGTCATTGCTGGAACCATTGGGGTTTTCTCCAATTTTGGGGTAAAAAGATTAAAAACCTACAAATTCTGTTACCATTTTCAACTGTATCATCCATTCAAATGATGAACTGCACTTCCTATGTCTGTATTTACATCAGATGTTGATATGCCACCTTCCTACATGATTTTTAATTATTTTTTATTATATTTTCAGCCATTTTCTCTGTAATTTTATGTTTTATGTTATACTTTAGCTTCAATGAACTGCCTATTAGCTTGCCGCTCTATATGGAAGCTGATGCATTCTAAGATCTCCTCCGGGTCCTCCATATAGCTCTGTTCCAGTGGTAGTGTTTTTATTTTATTTTTTTACAACGACTTTTGATTCATTCTGTACATCTAATTTTCCCCACATAACATCAGTAAAAGAGAATATAGGAGGGGGATGGTCTCCTCCAAACAGGGGGTCTCCCTCTTGGCTTTGATTTGCTTGGCAATCAGAGATTTTGTGTACATCTCTCGCAGCAAAAGGTGAGAAATGCAGAAGCACTGGCTTTTAACAAAAATACAGACGGCAGCAGGAAGTCTTCTCTGCCCAATTACAAGGTGATCCCAGTTCATTTTTATGGTTTGATTTTTTTTTATCACATATGTTTCCAAACACAGTCCTGATATCCTGTGGGGATGCTTTTGTAAAGAGCCAGAGCTTCTGATTTAAGGAGCTTCAAAAATAGCTCTCTGCCTCTTCTGTCTGGAAAAGAGCAGTCATGTAACAACACATTTATTCTCTTTGAAAAATAGAAGGATGTCAAAAGAAAAGTTCACAGTGAAATTAGGCTGATTTGTTTTGTGGTCCTGTGATTTTGGCTTCAGATGTAGGAGGGAAAAAACAACAGTTTGTTTAATGGGCAAAAATTACTATTAAAATGAATTTTGTGCTCAGAAAATTCCTTTGCCAAATAGGCAGCGTCATAAATTATACAAGACCCCTGGAAAAAAATACAAATAAAAAAGGCAAACTAGATATCCATGGATGGATTTTTTTTCCCTGTAGTCAGCATACAACTCAGCCCTCACGTTCGGAGAGGGAAAACCTCATTAATTTTGATAGAAATGATCAGCAGTTCCCACAGATTTCTTCTCTGTTGTGACGGATACTAACTGGAAGTCTTCTAAGATCGCCCTCTCCTAGTGAGAACAGCTCCCACTGATGCCGGTTGGGAGGAGCTGCCATTTGGGACCTGGTGAGAAGTCATCAAGGCAGTCCTAAGTGTGATTTTTTTCCAGGGAGGACCACCCAGAAAAGCGCTGCCCAGGGTATCAGCCGAATTCACTCTGCAAATTTTGTACAGCTTCCTCCCACAGCATCATCTGAATAATTACATCCTGCATATCTGCATTAATGAATTCCCTCTCTATGAAACTCACAGAGTAATTACCCAGATGGTAAAAGAGAATGGCATGGCCATCTTCCTCCTCAGCGTGCTAAGTCAGCCCAACATGCATATAATGATGCTAACACAGGTGGGAGGTGGACACCCAGACGGTGCGGTGGCTCATCCTCAGCATTTCCACTCGTGTGGCAAGTATGATTGTATATCCCCTGGAGACTTATTTCAGGCACACAGGGTGCACTACGTAGCGCTTAATGATAGACAACTTTCTCCTAATGATGTGGCTTGCACCAATTTGTGTTTCTCCAGCAACATTTCCCTTTTAAGCAGGTTGGACTCCTCTGTCCCTAGGTAGCATGCCATTCCCTCTCTCCCCCTCTCTTGCACACAATGTCTCAAATCACCATGTTAGAAACAAAATACGAATCAAACCAAAAATGAAAACCAATTTGAAGGTCCTGTGTGTTGAAACCAAGACCTAGCCCAGAACGCAGTGTCCACTGTGTCCGGGTGCCCAAAAGGAAGCACCCTACATTCTCAATGCAGGAGGGGACAGGCAGTCCTTGAGGGACTGTCAGTGCTCTGTAACCTCTAAAATGGGGTCAAAAGTCAGGAAATCTGAGTTCTGATGCTTGCTCCACAAACACACTTCCTCCATGATTTTGCAAAGTTGTCAACAATGTCACCTCATGCCTAGGAGCAGCAGGGTCAAAATTCCTCCTAGCTTCAGGGTCAAGCCTGTAATTTCTCCAGGTTTTGTCCAGCCTGTCTGTGCAATGGAGATCATAACACTGTAGGTAGTGTTATCACTACGCTTGCTTCCTGGAAGCCCATCTCCATTTGAGATTCTTCAACAGAAGCCAATAGAAAAATGCCAAGTATTAATAGTGATTTTTGATGGCGCTGAAGACTTTAAAAAATATAAAAACAAACCTAAAAGTCCACTCCCAAGAGCTCCCCGTTGTTCTTTCCCTCTGGCCTACTGATTTCTTTACATGGCATGTCCAAGAAAAGCACCATGAATATCTCCATAAATAATCAATGACTCATAATGTAAATAGTTCCAGGATATAGGAAAAAGCCATACAGAGCATAATCATTTACAGTGAAGAGTTAGCACATTTATTAATAGTGTACTGAATTCTTAAATAGTACAGCTAGCAAGAAATTTAGCAACCAAACTTAATAGAAAATACCAATTCCTTGTAACAGTTCTTCATGAAAAAAACAAAGAACCTCTGAAATATCACCTCAAAACATGGATGTTTATGCCAAGAGCCATAAAAAAGCACACGGCTGGGCGATGGTAAATGGCTAGAGCAGCTGTACCAAATTTTGGGAAAAGAAAACCGCTCTCTGGGAAATGAGAAGGGATGAAAAATATTCCAGTATTTCAACCAGAAATTGAATGGTGTAGTATTGGGTGACATTTTTAGATATGCTGCAGTCCCCCCTTCATTCACGAGGTGGTGTGTGAGGAGCTTGCGTAGGAAATGTTACGAGTTGCGGCTCTTAGGAAATGTGAAAGAAAGACAGAAAGGCTCTGCTGCAAAGAAGTACTGGAGCGAATGCCCTGTAATCTGTCATTGTTTTGAAACATACTTATTCAGACAGCACAGTAAACAAATTCATTTATTCATATATGAAAGGAGGATGGGAGCTTCAGTGCTTCAGATGTGCCTCATATATAAAAGGCCCATTGATTTTCTATTACCTAAAGAAACAGGAGGGAACAGGAAAAATATGGCTCTCCACAGTCAAGATTTGCACTTCTTTTTGTTCGTCTCATTGTTATGATATTAAATGTAATATATGGAAATACATAAGAGAACAGAAGAATCTCTTTCACAGCTCCATCTTATATTGTTCATAATCCATAAAGCAGCTGTTGGCTCTGTGTGTCTACCCAAAAATTGAGACAAGGAGAGAGAGGGAGACCTTCGTGAGGAAGGGAACATTTCTGCCTGTGTCCTGGACAACTGATCATGCACCCTCTCCCTTGAACGCACAAGCAATAGCATCATGTTCCCCGACTGTTATTTGAGAACGCAAACTAAAAGAAGACGTTCCTAATAACAATCAGAGAAGTAAAACCAGGGCAAATAGTCATCATCTTCCAGGGCATCACGCGTAACACATCAAAGTAGCTTCTAAATAATGTGAAAACATTCGGTTTGTTTTCATGGTGGATATATCATTGTCTCCCATGTGATTTAATGAAGTAATAATCCTGCCTCTTGCTGGGAAGGTGGTATCCTGCTTGCATGTGAGCCCCATCCTTTTTTCTCTCCCTTACCTGGTGCAAGATTCCAATATGCAGTCATCTCCTCTGGGAGGTCAGCATAATCCAAACAGGCGAAGCAGTGATCTTGGAAATGTGTAGCATATAAGTCACTGACAGAACAGCAATATATGTCAGGAACACATGAAATGTTATAAAAAGCCCTGTTTGATACTTTTATGATTTTTAGAGTTACACATGCCACACTGTGTTGCTGATCTTGTTGGAGAGAGGTGAATAAGTTCTAAGTCAAAAGACCTCCATGAAACCACTCTGTGCCTTCTGTATGTTTATACACTCTCTTGCTTAATATGTGTTGCATAGTAAAATACTTACCTTTTGCCTTTCTGATTTGGGCACCTCTCCAGCTCCTGCTAAATTCCACGGAAAATTTCAGATTGAAGGATCAAGCTCACAAACACTTGATTTTGTTGGCTGGTACAAAGTCTGTAGACATCACTTCAGCTAAACTTTCATAGATGTTGGAAACCAGAGTTCCTCCATACCAAGGCAATGCACTGTAATGCCTAATACTGGTGTAGATTTCACCTTTATCTTTATGCTTGGGATGAAATTGTGTGTGTGCTGTTAATCCGTGTATAGCTAAAGATGAAATACAAAACCCCTCTTTCAGCTGCTAGAGTAACTGAAAATCTCCTAAAGAGAAGTCCCTTATAGGTTAGAATTACAGTACATGAATAATAACACTTAGCACTGATACAGACCTTTTTATTTTCAAAGAGCCTTAGAAACATTAACCGGCCTTTCCAGGCTCCCCAGTGAACTAGGTCAGTGTCATTATTCCTGTTTTACACAGGGAGAAAGTGGGACAGAGAGCCATGCCACTGGCCTGCATTGCCCTTTCCCAGAGAAATATGCAGGCACAGATGGATTCAGCAGAGCACCTGCGTGCATCCCTATTGCTTCTTTGCATCTCTCCTTAGGAAATGTACCACTGTGATTTCAGAGGGATAAAGTTTCCTCTTTACATCTGAGCAGTGTGAAGAAATGATGGCACGAGCACAGGGGCGGCCAGAGCCTGGCCAGGGTCTGTGTGAGAGCCCTGGGAGGGGGCGAGCTAGTGCCCCAAATGAAGGTGTGACAATAGCAGCAGCAGACATGGACATTTTAGCTTCCCTGTGGCCAGCCTGTGCAGCAACAACAGGAACGTTACAGGGGCACAAATGCTAGTGAAGGACTCACTGCCTGGGACACTGGCCGCCAGCGTTGTTTCTTCTCTCCCACTAGTGCACCGCTGGCAGTTCCATGCTGTTGTGCAGATGTGCCCTGCAGCTGAGCTGGGACAAAGCTCGGACACACACCCATCAGCTTGTTTGCCCTCAGATGGCAAAAGGAAACTCACCCCAAAATCATCTAGTTCTCTGCACTTTGGTAGGGCTTGGCACAACTGATTTTAAATGATCCAGCCATTGCCACTTGCTTAGATCATGGGAAGTTTTCCTAAATCCTCACAGATCCTGCTGGTAGGAGGTTTTCTGTGCTCAGCTTTTTGCCATTTTCTGGAGACGCTCTTCAAATTTTGTTCCACTTCTTTAACTCTCCTTACCCACATCCCTTCCTGCACAAAGGTACCCACAAACCATTTCCTCATCTAATTTAACATAGCTGTAGAAGTGGTTATGTGGTCTTTCCCCTTCATCATCTATCTATAGCATATCTGTACCTGAATGCTCGGTACAGGTTTTATGTATCTGCACCAAACAACCCACTGCAAACAAGCATGAGTGGAACAAAGAAACCACACCACTGTCCTGCAATGCTCTGTCCCTGTCTCAAATCCTTGACACCACAGAAACAGGGTGAGGCTTCAAAGTAATCCATATCCTGGTGTGGCACTCTGCAGTGCATGTTGTGGGATTTTTCCTGCTGCTGTTGTAAGACAGTGCCTGGCAGGTGGTGCTATTCTTCTCCAAGGTCTTTTCTGGCAGTGGACAGCCATGGTCCAGCTCACCCATGCAGCATCGAGCAGTGATTAAAGAGATGTTGCACGTCCAAAGTGAGCAAAAGCAGAAGCCAGCGTATTAAAAATTATTTTCTGCAAGGTTGTGCAGAGCTCACTTCAGAGCTTAGTGACAGAAAATCTCCCAGGGAGCTCTTACCTGCAAGAGCACTGACTGAGCTAACAAGCCAGGGGATGAAATGCTGTGGTTATTGTAAGAAAGTTGCATGCTGCTATCCAGAAGCTGCTGTTGTACTGGATCATAAGGTTGGCCACTACGAAGGGATTTAGGGCTCCTAGGCCATGCTGAAGCCACTGTGGACCCCATATGTCTGTTCCCTTCCCTCTTATGTCGTGATTCATGAACAACTGATGTTGCAATGAGTGCTTTGCTGTGATGCTTCAAAGGCTTTATAGATCATCATGGATCCCACCCTTATGTATGGTATCTTTCTAGTGATATAGGAAGGCTGGTAATATTGGTGCCAGAGTAGGAGCTCTGGGCTGTTTTGCTCCAGTGACCGCTATGGAAATTTTTACTTCAGTCATTCTGGGAGACCCTCCCCGCCTTTCCTCTCTGCTACTCCAGTTTATGGACTGTATTAGTGGGACAGGAGACCAGACATGTTTCCTAGAAGCTGCAGATTACATTCGTAGGATGATGGTGAAACATGCATTTGGGAAGCTGACAGATAGAGGAGGGAACTGAACATCACACCTGGAGGCTGATGAGCATTATCAGCCTCCTGATACTGCATGCCCAGTTTCTCATGGCCTTTGTGAGGCCAGGGAAGGGAACCTGGAGCACACCTGCTAGGAGTAGTTTGCTGAACTGGAGAACATTTTACATGGTCAAGGAGGAGTCCTCAATGAAGGGTTACAGTTATGCATAATCAGAGAGGCAGGGCTGCATTGTATTCCCCCTTTGCATTTATGTTGCTTCTGAAG
Source organism: Platalea leucorodia (assembly GCF_965183815.1). Lineage (NCBI taxonomy): Eukaryota > Metazoa > Chordata > Aves > Pelecaniformes > Threskiornithidae > Platalea > Platalea leucorodia. The sequence continues at coordinate 50,819,548 of NC_138823.1, read as the reverse complement.
ACAGCATGTGCTTTTACATAAGGCTTCATCCAGGATTACCGCACATCTCTAATTTGTGTGAATGTGCAGCATAGTGGTGCACAGATTTTATCAAGATTCATATGTCCATTTTATTATGTTTTTTGTGGGGATTTTTACTGTACTGCATAGCTGGATTTTATTACCTTCAGTGTGTGTATTTTATGGCAGTGATGCCAAGCATTTCAATGAATTGTGCAAGACTCAGACCCATGAATGCAAAGACAGCTTCAATGATTTTTTCATAAATAACAATAAATACACTAAATTGAACATTGCAGACAATCATCATCTTTTACTGAGTGCACATACTACTATGCAAACTTAATAGCTATTAAAAAACCCTGCAATTAGACAAACAGTTGTGCGCAAGCAGTCTTTGTTTCCAGGGCTTAGGTGCAGCTGCAGTATGGCTATTTATCTGTCCATTATCAACATCTTTGACACAACAGTCATTTTCTCAGGCTTGTCTCCTCTTTTCATCAGGTTGGTGTTATGAGGGAAGGAGAGGGAGGGAGACTAAAAAAAATACTGAAAGAATGAGAAAAATTAATATTTTCCAAATTATTTTCCCCAAGGAGTACAACGATGCTTTCATCTTTGTTCTGGAGTTTCATTCCCACAGGTCCACCACCCTTGTATGAGCTTTAGGCAGCTTTAACTGCTCTGGGCGTCTGTGATGTTGCCCTCCCCAGCGGTATGTTTCCACTATTTTCCTCCCTGTGCCTGCACTAACCCTCATGGTCGCAACACAGTGTGCCCATGCAGGAAGCCTGTAGACCTGGATAAAAGCCAGTCACAGGTTTCTGGTGGGATGAGGAATGGGTAAGATGTTTCCACAGCCCGTTCGCGTGGGATCTCCAGGCTTATGGGGCTGGGAAGTGGTCACATTTAGGGATTGCTGGGGCAGTCTAGTGAGAGGATGAGTAAGTAAGTGCCTATGAACTGTGGTTGTTGCTGCTTGCAAAAACATGCTTTACCAAGAGCTGGTAGGACTGTAGAAACCGTCACCACAAAGTTGCACTCTTAAGGTGATCTCTGAGCCAAAGTAAAGCACCATCTTTGTCTGAAACTCCTTACTGCAAGTCAATGATCTGCAAAGCAAAGAGCTCTGTGATGGGATCCTGGAGCAGGGTGGGAAAGTTTAACATCTTTTTTGTTTTTTAACTCTGAGTCCTTATGGAGTGTGAGCCAGGTGATTTACCTTGTGGTTAACTCCTAATGGGGAGTGTTAATGGCACAACATGCCAGATACACAATTCCAGGGTCTTTCCTCTTTCTGACCCACCAATAAAAGCGTCACCAGGCTGAAACCATCTCCTCGTTAAGCCATTTGGCACTTCTGTCTTGGGCGGAGGTGGACCTTGGCCAGCTGGCAGGAAAGGCAGCTGTAAGCAGCACAGAAGGGACAACACAAGGGGACTGAGTGGGATGCACAACCACACAGCACATCGAGGCATGCTGGGCTGTTTAGAAAAGAAAAACAGGGCACAGAAATTTGGAAACTCCCTAGTATGAATGCCCTTTTGAACAACATATCAGCAAGGGCCTCAAAAGGTAAAAAGAAGATCGACCAATATATTATTCCCACAGTGCTACCTAAATTATCTTATTGCTCCGTCCTCTGTATGGCTCTATTGTAATGCATTGTATAATGCTTAGTAGCTGTGATCCTCTCTGTGGCCTCTGTCTCCAGCTAGGGTTTGATATAAGACTTTCAGCTCCACCTGGCTCATCCAGCTGAGGAGATTTTGTATTTTAGGGAATTCACAAAAGAGAGTGAGTGACTCTCTTGTTTTTAAAAAAAAAAAAATCAACTCCATGTTGTCTACAAAACCTGCCAACTTCACCAGAGATCCTACTGTCCTTGGGTTTACAGTGCAGCCAGTTCTTGTGGCGCTGATGTGGGTCCCTGTTCAGTCCCTTTTTCTGGCCTCCTTGTGATAGGAGACCATTTGCAGATGGGACTTCAGGTGGGTCTACACACATTGCTCTCTGTAGAGATCAACAGTCCTGGACAAAGGACCTCACTGAAGCAGAGGGCAAGACAGCTCCATAAAATGTTAACCCAGGGATGCAGCCACCTCTTTTTTGTTGCAGGTGAATTCATCCCACTCCCTTCTAAAGTGAGTTTAATGACACCTAGGAAACTGCCAAGGAATAAGTGAAGTAGGAAACAAGGCACCCTGGCATGAAAGAATTTGAATGATGTCAAAATGCATTTCAGCTGCATGAGGCCCTGCTAATTAAATATTTTTTGGGCAAGGGGCTTTCCACAGTAGGAACCAAACCTTGCTCTCTACAGGCTGCATTTCAGTACTCCTTCAGCTTCCCAGCCTCTGAACACCCAACTGTGAGACCTGTGAGAAACTCTTCAGGAGCCAGCATTTTCTCAAAGGTATCTGCTGGAGGCTGGGTCCCTTCTGCCTCTTGCAAGGATGCACAAAGTGATGGAGAGGAGAATCTCTTCCTGTGGAAGATGTGGCTTCAGTGTGGAGAGGGAGAGGACATGCGACAGGAGTAAACCCATGTAGCAGGGCTGTGGATGGAGAGAAGTGGACAGGACTATGACTTCGGCCATGCCTTTGCATCCATCTCTGCTTGCTGCAGAATGGGCAGAAGCTCAGTTCAAGGGAGAGCAGGAACTACCCTGTGCTAACTCACTCAGGCATGTGAATTACTCGAAAGGGCAGGAAGGAGCACAGACCATGGCTCTGCTCTCCTTGGGACTGACTGCCACAGAACAATGTCCCCTCCCAAGCAAGAGCGAAGCATTGGTCGCTTTCCTCAGGGGGAGTGCAGTGCTGCCTCCCTTGGCTATTTAGCCCCAGAGCAGTCTGCCCATAAATTACAGTCTGGCCCGAATCTTCCACAATGCCATCTCTGCCACAGCGGTCTTGCTGGACCACCTCTGCGCAGATGTTTCAAAATCTGAGCTCTGAGCCCTTCTCCCACCACAGCCGACCCACATCAGCTCAGGCACTGGTGAGGCAAGAATTAGGCCTTTATTCCCTTGCACTTTGGAGTCTGTAGGGATTCACTTGTCCAAAGTATTTTTATTTCTGCTCCACCCTGCTATTTTTCTAGAGGTTGGGTTTTTTTTCTCCTTCAAACCCATCCAGCCTTCTCCTTAATTCTGAGCTTTTGTTTTCTCTCTTCACACTCCCACACATGAGGCCAGACCTGCTGAGATACTGACTTTTGCTTTGACAATACGGTTTGCTTTTTATTTAAGACTCTGTGTTATGGGTCAATGCTAGTACACCCAAGATGATAAAGGCTCTGTTCTGAGATTACAGCATAGAGCTGCAATGTCCAATTGAGGTTGCACAAAAGGCCATCAAGTTTGTGGTTTTATCTTGTTTTGCACTGGTTAAAGGCCTTATTTTTTTCAGTTTTGTGCGAAGTTAGCAAAGCTACAAGTTTGACAGGTTTGCTTTTCATGTAGAATGTTTTTCTGCAGCTCCAGTAAGACACTGCAATGCATTAGCTAATGCAATACAAGTTCTTCCAAGAAGTTTGCAGGGGTCAGATGATTAACCTGTATATTTTATAGAACATTTAAAGACACTGTGGTCTGAGGCCTCATAAAATCATAAAACTACCACTCAGATGTAAACCACGGGTTGAAGCACAATGCTGAAATATTCCTGCATTAGAAATGGGAGGAAATAGAGTGAAATTTCCCCTTCTGATCAACACAGCTGATAAAAGCTCTGCAGCGCAGCCTCCTACTGCATTTCTCACAGACAGAGCTCAAGTTGGGCTGAGTTCAGCATATTTGCAGAAGGCAGAAGTCGTCCTGCTGAGTCCTGCTCCACTTACGCCACCCAGCTGGAAGAAATCATACCCGCGCTCAGTAGCAAAAGACAAGTCCTTCCAGCCTCTGCATCAGCAAGGATGCAGGGGCTGGAGCTGGTGAGATGCTCACAGGGTCTTCTACCGGCCACGGAGGCTGCGTGAGCAGGATGATGGCTTCAGATCCCGAGCTAACCAAGCCTTTAACCCTCTCATATTGTCAGCAGCAATGTCCCACTAAACTTCAGTCTTCTAAACCATCATCTCCCTTAGGACCTCCATGTATCCTCTTCCATCTGATCAGGAGGTGCAGTTCACTGGGGCTTTCCCAGAATGGCTGGGGTTACTTCCAGCCCCTTTACAAATGAAGATTAGCTGGGATTATTAAAGCACAGCTCTGCTTTTGTAAGGAGGAAAATAAAGATGATGGAAGAGAGACTGCATCGTATGACAAAAAGTAGTTTCCACCCAAGTTTACTTTCCCAGGTAGTATCTGTCTTTCTTGATCAGTCCTAGCCAGGCCAGCAGGCACGTTTCTTAGTTCTTTGCTGTGGGGTGAGTCTCTATATCATGGCTTTTTCTAGGGGACACAAGCAAGCTCTACAGAGGCTCCAGGCTGATGGAAATCCAGATAGCCAAACTCACTCAATCACCCTGTTTTTTTAATCTCTGACCCATCGTAGCATCACAGTTTTTGAGGGCTTTGGGCTTCCAAACATCACCTGTGCCACTCAGCTTACCAAATGCCTGGCTGCAACAGCTGCTGGAGGACAGTGGTGGCAAATGAGGTAATGTGTTGGAAACTGGGAAGTGTTGATGGCACGCAAAGGGCTCCACGGCACCTACTCCCATTAGGAGCGCTGAGGGATGCCATTGCGGCCAGGGGACAGTTGCCAGAAGTAGGACTGCAAGGCTCATTGCTTTGCAGTCCAGACATATGGTTGCTATCAGGAGTAGGGTGGTGTAAATAATTGTTTCACTCCCTAAACCAGAAGGAAAAAAAACAGGAAGAAAAAAATTTTATTCAGATCTGACTGAAACAATTTTTTTTGCTAGCCTAATGAAAAGTGGAGAAAAGCATAGTATCAAACTGCAAGAAACATTTTAGTGCCTTTTGGGTAAGATCCAGCAAGACAGATATTTTCCACCTGTAAATAATTCAGGAGAAGAAAAAAGCCATCGCAACTCATTTTTTCCAGCAAGACCATCAAGTCAATTAGGAGAAGCTGGATAGTCTTGTAGCCCAAGAATAAGGAAGAGTAAAATGTCGAGTCAGAAGAGTAACTCCCATCAGCTTTCTGGCATCTTCATGTGTGTTGTGCATCCAAACAGTTTTCCACCATTCCCTTAGCATGGCCAACAGTGACTGCGCTGGGCACAAGTGCAGAAGTCCACCTACAATGAGTAGCTTCCAGGACTGAGTCCTAAATCGTCATTTGAAATTCCTTGGCCCTCTTTCCCCCCCCAGTATCGTATGTTTAACCCTTCTGCCATTTCCAGATGTCAGGCTGGATGGTTATGTTCTCCCTACGTAAAAGCCCTCTTCTCCCTTCCCCAGAGCAGAACTCCTCCGGACCTCACCCCAAAGCCTGTTCTTCCAATCAGCTGAGCCACCACAAACACAGGGCTTTTATGCACTCTGGTACCACCTTCCAGCCTCTTCTGGTAAAACTGGATCTAGCGTGACCAGCTCATCCTGGATTCAGAGAAGCAAAATGCCTGTGAGGAGGAAATATATTTTATAAATCTTTAATTTTGCTTCTGTAGTATTCTACCATAGCTATTACCATGCTATTGCTGAGTATCACGATGATTTTAATGAATTTCATTCACCATGCAGCTGTGTCCATCACCTGAAAACACATGTTTTCTGAAAAAAAGAATCAAGATAAAAGAAAAAGATTGGAAGATGTTTCCATCAAAAAATAGAAACGTATTGGAAGTGCTGCTAAGTATATTTGCAAAATAGGTATATACTGCAAGTAAAAATTTCTTATTTACTGTGATGACAAATACACCTAGGATGAGAGATGAGCTACACCAAGTATGAAAATACTTGCATTTGATTTTTTGTCTATTGACTGATTTTCTAAAATAAGAGAGCAAAGAACAAAATGTTGAAAAGAAAGCCTTGATATTATTGACTTGTAAATAAAAAGGATAGTTATATCAGTAGAGCTCCGGAATCTCATGTAAATAGATACCTTTTGTAATAATGCAGAGACAGAAAAAGTCCAAATTTCTAGAAAGCCCAAAAAAATGATCACAGCATCCCTAGATATGCCCATTACGATGCACTGGAGACAGTATGATACAAAGGGCCAACAGAAATTGAACCTATTACCTGTAGATCTACAGTATATTAGACATATTTCCCTAATATTGCATGCTTTGAAATAAAGTTACTTCATCTGAAGTAGTCAGTGGTCATAGAAAGGATTTTGAAGGAATGAAGTTCAATTGTAAAAAGCTCATTTTAAACATTATTCTAAAAACTATTTCATTGCTCCTTCAGAGGGAAAAACATCCACACACAGCTTTATATTCAGGTTGTTGGGCTTTTTTTCAAATCAGACCTCGGAGGGAAAAATTGCTTTCACTCTTAAAAGATTCCAGGGTTTTTCTGGCCTCACCCACCTCTAATCCAAGGCAGAGAAAAATAGTTATTCCTGCTTTGCTGATCGGGAAATTGGAGAATGGAAAGATCTTGTGTGCAACTGACTTTCCCACTGAAACTGGTGGAAATCCTTGATTTCCATGGATGACTGAAGTCACTGGCCAGCAACACAGAGGCAGAAAGAAAAAGAGCCAAACACAGAGTGCCGTTTCTGTTTGTTTCTGTAGCCACAAAACCCGCTCCTTTTTCTCCATTTTGGTGCTATTCCTTTATGTGGTACATAACTGGAGTTTCCTTTGGGGTTTGCTTGTTTTTTCCTTTTTTTAATGTCTCGTCTTTAACCATCAGGAACTCTTGTCCTTTGGGTCAAGTCCTGTACCACTGTACTCAATCACTGTTTTGTCACTGAGGAGAGAAACCTTCATGGGACTCAGGCTGAGACCCAAAATGAAATAGATAGCAAAGGTCGACAAAGGAAAGAAAGCAAGAAAGGAAGGGCAAGGGTTAAAACAAATAAAACTCGTGTGAGTTGTATTATATGGTGAGTGAATCATATGGATTATGGACCGAGGACTAGATAATTAAACATGTAAGGTATCAAGGTAAAGTACCAGAATACATAAAGAGGATAATTTCTTTAGTCAGCAAATGGGCAATAACAGGAAAGAATTTTTGTCTTGGGATAGTGAGCAGTTGTATAAACATATGATGCAAAGGCTTTTTCAAATAGACATAACATTGCCATATGTTCCATCAAAAAACTGCAGAGGGACTTGGGAAAATCAGAATGATTTAAGAGGGACTATACACATCTCTGCCACCACTTGGTTAGCTGAATACAGGCAGCCAAAGGTAAGGAGTGCCGTTAAACAAGGACATGTTAAGAGACCAGAGTGTGCCCCAGAGATTCTTGCACTGAGATAATGAAAGCTCTCAAATGTCACCACAGAACTGCAGCTCTCCTTAAAACATGGCAGAGAGACTGTGCTTTCTCTAGGTGCTGGGAGCTGACATTGCATATGGGATGGCTCTTCCCAATGGACACAAGAAGCCCATTAAAGTGGCTGGCTATGATTGGAATTCTAGTTATTGCAGCAGCTGAGGCACACTGAGGTGCAAACTGATTTGCAGAAAGGAGAGATGATGGATTGAAGGTCCAGGGAACAAATGTACTGCATTTTCTGAATTTTGACGTATAAGCAAGAACAATGGAGAGAGCCAAAAGGATACACTTACACTTTTCATTCCCTTTAGAAGGTTGCATTTTGGCGTAAGGGACACGCGTGTGGTTCCCTGCTCTCAGGGGCAACACTGTTATACAGTCCTTGAGTGTATTTGCCATGCTCCCACTTAAAACAACGAAGAATTTGCCCCTGCTGTTCCTGCGGGAAGCCCCTCCTCAGAGGGCAGGAACCAAGAACCCAAACATCAACTGCGGCTACAGGGTGATATTGAAAAGGCTCAGTCCAAATCGAGGCCTGGCTTTGGATATTACCTCTCAGGCACAAAACCTCATCTTTACCCATAAATAGCATACTCCATTACCCAAAATCTGTGTCGTCTGATTGATTCTTCTCTAATAGATGTGAGGATGCGGCTTCCTGAATCCTTGGGACTAATTTTATGTTTCAGAGGGACTATTAAAATCAAAAAGAGAAAATTCAGGATTTTCTTCATTTCCTGACCATATATTATGCCTGTAAAGACCAAACTAGTTAACAGGTGGCACTGACAGATCATGCTCCGAAGACAGCTGCAAGAGAAACAGTCTGCAGCACTGAACAAAAGTTACCCATTTGGGGAACAATTTTTTTTTCCCTATATTGAAACATTAATTGATTCTTTTATATTCAGAAGCTATTTTCACTTATCCCAGACACTTAACAGAAAAATAAAAAAAGAAATAATGAGGAGTTTTGGTGTAAAAACACATTTCACCATAAAACAGGTTGATTAACTTGCAAACTTTAAAAAATTAATGTCCAATGGAAGGAACTGCTGACTGGTTAAATTAGATCTACTTATTACAGCACTACAACAGAAACTAAATTAATTTTAAGCTTTGGAATGAAAATTTTATTTTTAATTTTTGTGGGTTATGAGTTGGAGGGACTGGATACTTGGGAAATTAAAAGTCCTCTATTTATCATAGGCCAGATGCAGGACAGGCAGTCGTAATGCAGGTTTTTCTCGGCAGTCTGAAATCTCTTGGCAGTTAACATAGAAGAGCTGTCAGGAATTCTAGTTCAGCTATAAAGAGTTTCATGGTAGTGCAACCTTACAAATAAGAAGTCATCTCAGATGTAAACACTTTTAACCAAGATTTCAGAAAAATCTACAAGTCATTCTGAAGTTACAGACAAGATTTATATCTGTTCTTTGAACAGTAGCTTTGGTTTTCAACTAGAAAGCTGGTCAAATCATTAACATGTCACCTCCAACATCTATATGTGGATAAGAAAAAATCTGACCTTTGGACACTGTTTGCAAACAACAAAGACAATGAAGGTTTATTCTGGTATAAACTCATGAAAATACCAGATTTCTTCCTTCGTAATTTCTTGACGGATTTTAAGTGAGCAAAAAAGTTTTACATAGTATATCCATTAAGCAAAGAGTGACGGAAGGTTACATGAAGCTATGACAGATGATTTGTCCATAGGGACAGCTTCTATCTTCTGCTTTCACTTAGAGCAGCCCATGGCCACCTCCTTGGGGAAGGTCAGTGAGGGAAGGGAGGGGAAGGGAGGGGAAGGGAGGAGAAGGGAGGAGAAGAGAGGAGAAGAGAGGGAGTACGAGGTCTCAACATAAACTCAGTGGCTGAACAAAACACAAAGTGAGTGAACAAAAAAAAACAACTCAAAACCCCCACACCCACACCAAACAGAGTGAGTGAGCAAAAAAGTGGGTGAACATAAAATCCAGGGCGAGACAAGAAGATGCATCTCCAAAACAACTACAAAGACCTAAATTATTCCTGATGTCTTTCTTACCTTCTCCTTGGGTTAAGCTAGAGCTTTTGTAACTTTCAATCTTTTGTCCGAAAGGCATTTCTTTTGTTATGGAGGTGTTATGATGTTTACGAGGATGCATTGTTGCAGGGCTGTGTGGAGTGGATGCCACATGGACTCTGTAGGAGCATAGCCTCAATGACCAAGGAGTCCTTTGACTCCTGTGCATAACAATCACTCACCTCCACTGACTCTCCAAGCAAAACAGAGCTATCAAATGCTGAGTTTCAAGCCTTTTCTGTGACTCTGCCTCTGAATCTTCACTAGATCTTTTCCCTTAATTAATATTTTAAGAGGTCCTGTGAGCTCCGGAATGCACAGCCCAAGGAGAGGCAAGAATTCCCTTTCCTCCTCCATCAGACTCTGGAAGGAGGGTACCTGTTACACCTGCTCCAAACCCTGTGCACGAACTACTGTCACAGGGAATGAGAAGGGGTTAGAACACTTCTTATACTCATTTAATGCTTAGTCTTCTACTGGCAGCACCAATGGCACCACTGAGTGACAGCTACAGCGTGTCATTTAAATACTTGCATGGGGATTAGAACGAGGTCAGGTACTTCCTTCCACAGTGATCGCCTAATATTAACAACTTTCGGTCACTATCTAATCAGGGCTGGATCCAAACCTGTGACTGACAGATTTTTAATTGCTAGTCTCCTAAGTCATACAGTTCTTCTCTCTCACTGGGAGGTGCTACCTTCAGCTCTTACTACGACGGATAAGGGCAAATTCTACGCTGTTAAAATAAGTCTGTTGATGTAGATATCTGAGGTATTACTTTGTCTCTTTGATTTTGGGGGATTTTTTTTTTAAAGTGAGAATGAAGGAGATAAGATTATTGAAAGAATATATTTTCAAAAGAAATATATCTATGTGTGCATACATCTTTCTTTGAAATCATACTGTTCTCTCCTACTTTACTGCAAAAATAAAGAACATAAGAATGCAGGAACAGTCTATCATGCCTCACCTCTTTGCTTTCCAGTTCCTATTTGCTCCTTTATTTTCCATACTTTAAAATCTCATTTAGCATTCTCTTGAGAAGGAGAGCACAAGATTACAATCTAACGATTGTAATGAGAATGGGTTACGTTTGTGCCATTTCCCATTTTCATTACAATCTTTGTGGCAAGAGTAATGTAACAGAATTTTTAATGTCTTATATATTGCATGAACATTTTTTTTCCAGCAAGCTCCTGCTACATTTCAATGGATGATGCTGTTGCAGAGCACTGCAACTTTGATCTTTTTATAGGTTGAATTACGATCACATTGGCCATTTCACCCACTTCCCCAAAGTGGAAAATATTTTGATATACAGCTTGCTGCTACAAAAGCCAGTCATCTACAGATACTATACATACCTAGAAAATTGTTTTCCTCCAAATCCCAACTGTGTCTGAGTACAAGATACTGACATCACCAAAGCTATGTGTTTCTCTGAGTGGTACTATGGGAATTGTAGTTTGCAGAATCTGAGCAGAAGAATAGAGCGTTTTGTTTCTTAAAAAGTAGGGACAGCTCTTGGAGAAAAGTGTGCTTCGTGTATTTGGCATGGCACTGACTGAAAGAGGACTGAAAGATTTCCCAAAGCACATAAACCTTCCTATAAAGCTTCCCATAGTGATCAACAACTGAGGAAAAGAAGGGTGGTGGATCAGGACAAAATCTCAGTAAACAAGGGATCAAGATGGGTTCAGCAAGAGAACCAATGGTTAAGCTATGCTATAGAAGCAGCAGGCACAAGCTAGCAGTTTGTCTGGATTTGTTAATACAAGTGGTTAACACGAGTGATTCTTAACACAGGAGCCCAACAGGGGCAAAGAGGAGTGCTAAGATAGCTAGCTCAAGGGCAACATCCCTGAGGGGATCTGCACAGACTTGGTGTGACCAGCAAGGCTTCGAAGGCAAAGGCAGCTACAGCTAAGGGGGGTTTCTACCTCAAATTCCTCGCCCACCTCGTTGGGGCAAAAAGAGAATGATGGCATTGACAAAAAGCTGAAAAATCCGCAGGCCTTTAGATCATGGAGGGCTGCAGAGTCACAACAGGGTGGTGGAGGACCAAGCTTCAGGCGCACCAAAGAAAGCAAGCACAAGGGGTACGGATTAGCACTGATTTGACTGGATGTTGGTGGGTCTACCCCTCCGTGTCTGGAAACACTTCCCTTTTAGACAATGCAGCCTGGTGAAAAAAAAAAGAGAGAAAATGTCAGGAAAAGGAATGGCCTTTAATTTGAGTATAAAGTTAAGCTTAGTCCAGTACTACAAATTCTATTGATGTGCACATCTTGTAGATTAATACAGACTAACACCACTGAACTTAAAAAAAAAAAAAAACCCAACAAAAAACATTTCAAGAGTCACACCTTCTTGAAAGATCAGAAAAGATCAGAAGAGAAGACCATGTCAGCACATCTCTGTGAGACAGCCTGCTTCTGACAGATTCATGTTCTTGGTTAAGAAGTTTTATTTCCTTGATGCATAGGGTGGAATCTGGCATCCTTCCGATCAATGCCTATGGAGGAGATATCCACAGCTTAGCAAGGCAATGGGTGAGGGAGAATGACATCCTCATTACAAAAACATTCAACAGACAAGATTTTGATTTTGCAGATTTTGAAAACTCTGGACAAAGCCATTCATGAAACGATGTACAAGGCTAAATTTCACACTTTACTCACGGGAGTCGAGTTTTAACCCTGCCACTTGTCTGTTCAACTTCTGCTGCACTTGATATAAGCTGGGCATATCTACACTACGGCTCGATTTTTTTTTCCTTTGAGTCTAAATTTAACACTGCAGACCCTGAGGATAAAACCGGTTGAGCCCTTTGGAGGGAAAACGTTCATCCTCTTTATCAGAGTGGCTTTCCCCATGGCTTTCACTTCAGCGAGAAGAGTGTCTGGGATAATTGCTCTTTCCACAGAGGATCAATACTGTGTAATTAATCAAGATGAAATCATTCTTTGCACTTCTCCTGGTTTCATCCTTGAGACACATTCTCAGATTCAACGGCTCCTGGAGATAGCAACGCTTTCCTACCGCACTACCCCAAAACACCCTGGGGGCAAAAACATCACAACCCAGCTGTCCAGAGCCTAGCCTGACATATCTTAATAGAAGAAAAGAGACAAGAAGGCCCAGATGCCTCTTTATTAGGACCGTCCTCTCTGCAGAGACAACAAGCCCTCAAAATCTACCACAGTCAGCGTAACGTTTGCATCAAGGGACCTTTTTTCCCCTCCCAGGAAACATGCCACCAAACTTGCAGTGATTACAAAGCAGAAGCATGCACTGTAGAAATACACGTAGCAGAACCCCAGGTCAGAGTGAGAATAATTCAGCTAACATTTCTGCAGTTTGCAGAGTTTGCTTAGCCGTGATTGATCACATGCATCTCACATTCCTGTTTAATTTCTGGGACAGGGTGAGCATATTTTTAATCCACTGCCTGGTATGAAACAGCGTGGGAAGTCATTTTAAAAACATACTTTGTAGGAAGAATCAAAATATGAAAATTTAATATTAAAGTAATTTTCATCTCTGGCAGGTCAGATTTTTTTTTTTTCAAATTTCAAAATACCAGAGGGGAAAAACAAATGAAAAGGCTATTGAATCAGTTCTAATGGATTTAAGACAAAATGAAACATTTCAAGCAGTTCATTTGACCTGGAAATGTTCCCCTTTTAATATATATACTTCTATGTTTCATCCTAATTTTGGCTAAAAAGGTTGGAATTTGTCACAGTCAAATTTCAATCATCTCCACTTATGTTTAAGGTTCTTCTTGCCTGCCAGGCTCTCTATCCCTCTCTACTAAGCACAATCAAGACAAAATGCCTCCTAAAAAGATTGCTGGCCATTCTGGCATCACTGAAATTAAGTAGCTGGTGAAGACAATTATAAATAATACATACAGTTCTGTTTATTACAGAAAGATATTAAAAGAATGACTGGAATTTTCCATTGGTTTGGGTACGCAATGAAGACATTTTAGTAGACCTGAGCTGAGAAACAGCATTGGCTCAAATGATCATGCCTTGATTTGGTTTACATTAAAAGGAAGAACAAACAAAAGTAGGGCGGGAACTAATGTTCTCCATTTCAAAAGGGCAAGCTCTGATGGACTAAGTGCTCTGAGTGCCCTAGCCGCCAAAGTCAACACACTTGTGTGTCTCCGGGCCTTGGATGGGGAACAGGCCAGAGGATTCTTCGAATCACTGGTGCTAATAAGATCTCAAAGCCATATTCCTAGGCAGAGGGAAAGGATCTATGGTCCTCTATGGATAAAGAGACACTTAAATAGCCTTTAGCTCAAACTTTAATAAGAGAAATGACATTGAACAGAAGGGCAAAGAGAAGATAGATAATGGGAATGAGGTTTTACCCCACTGGAAACAACAGCAAAAATATAAGAGCTTAATTGTCTCCAGTTGAGAGGAACTGGATAATCTCATTCCGAATTCAGACAGAACTGGCACGTGAAACTACAGGAACAGTTGTAGGTATTCACAACAAGCCTATCAACTCATGGGATTCAAAAATAGCAAATGCAGTACCTACAGTTAAGAGGGAGAAGAAAAACGATCTGACAATTACAAGTTAGCCTGACCTCAAACATCTGAAGGCTTTGGAACAAATTTTGAAAGAAGGAAGTAATTTAAGTCATGGACATAAACTGGGAATGGACTAAAAAAATTACCAAAGGGTTTGGGTTTGCTAACAGTAGGTTGTTTTAGACTAACTTGATAGGATTTTTAAAAGATTAATGATTTTGTAGACAAAGGAAATATGGTAGGTATAATTTATCTGGGCTTCAGCAAAGCATTTAATAAGGTGCCAGATGGGAAATCATTTCTTAAACTAGAGAAAATAGGGATGCACAGAGGAACTGGTGAGTGGGAGCCTGCTGAAAGGAAGACTACCATTGGCAGTACTGAAGAGAGAACTGCTGGGCTGAAGGAGAAACATGAATGAAGTTTCTCCACGATCAGTTTGGGCATCTTTCTCCTTTCTCTATTTCCCAATGGCCTGGGTATAAATAGCAATAGTGCTTACTTTTGGGATCCTGAGTGGGATACTAATGATTGTCCATAGCTAAAAGAGAGTGTTAATACAGAAGAGGATCAGGGCAGCAGACAGAAAGAATAGATGCATTCGAGGAATAGAATAAAAGTAATTCAATAATATGCAACACAAGCTCATGCATTGAGGGACTGATACCATAGCTGCTGTAAACAGAGCTGCCATCAGCTGAAAATGACTGAGAGGCGGTTAGGCTGGTAAAGCAGCTAATGAGAGCATGAATGACTCTAAGCTGCCAATGGGACCCACCCCTGCAAAGGCAAAATCCAGCCCACGACAGGCAAGATAGTCTCAGTAGGAACAGGAAAGTATTAAGATAACTGTATGAAGCAGTGCCAGGACAAGATCTGAAATACTGTCTATTCCTCTGGCCTACATTAGAAAAACAGAAGTTTGAACTCAATTTGATGTAGAGAAGGCTACTAAGATACTTGGGAAACAGACAATTAATCTTACTAGAGAAGCTGGAGCTGGAACAGGTTGCCCAGAGAGGTGATAGATGCCCCATCCTTGGAAAGGATGTAGGCTTCCCAGTAACTCAGCTGTGCCTTTTCTCCCCAGTGGTGATTTCAGCTGAGATGCCAGGCTGGTGTCTTGAGTTACAGGTAGGAATCCACTTCTGCTGGTGCTACTACAGGGCAGTTACATTTAGCAGAGGGACAGGACAGGTAGCTGGGGAGGAGAGGGGAGAGAAACTGAGAGAGATGTTAAAGCTCTGGAGCAAGATGCCCTAAAGATTACCCAGGAGAACCTCTGATGAACACACCAGGACTTGGAGAACTGGAGCACTGCCATGAGAACAAGGGAGAAAAAGGATTTTGGAAGCTCCACCGAGGGTGCGGTAAACAAGCAGTCAGCTGTGACAGAGAGCTGAAGCAATGAAGAGGCATAATAATATATAATGCTATTTCAAAACAACAGATGGGAATAGGGAATTGATCGTGAAGCGATTAATACTAGCAATGAAAGAATTAAACACCTTTAAAATGCACAATATTTAATAAGAGTCAAGCCAAAGACTCACAGCAATTCATAAATTAACAAGGAATAACATATACAGTGGCAAAAAGGGAGAAAGAGCAAAATGAACCCAAATATATGCCAAATGCCTGCTGATGGAAAAGAGGATGACTTCGAGGGGCAAGGAAGGGGTAAGACTGAGCCTCGCAGCAGGACTTGTAAGTGCAACATGAGAGCTGTGTCTCCCAACCTGGTCAGCAGCTGGGAAGTCCCTGTAACAGCATGAGAAAGAAAGGGCAACCTTCACTACTGCCCCAGTTGCACCAGGAGGTGCCTCCACTAGCAGTTGTGGCTGTCCCAGACCTGGAAGGCAGCCCAAAATGTCAGGCTGGTGTTAGCTACCTGGGCCCTGCTCTATGCCAGAGCATTGCCAGTCCATTCCTCTGAGCTCTCTCTCAGCTGGGGCTTGGTGGGGATGCTCAGGTCCAAGTGGCAGCCCCAGAAAACTGGCATCCCACTCCCATCCCAACAAAACTGCATGCGCCAGGAACAGGGTCCCATGGGCCAGGTGGTTTTGGTTTCTGCTGATGATCCTTTAAAATGTAGTTTCCTATAGGGACTTTGGAGTTCTTAATGGTTTTCACTCCTCAATAGTTCCCTAGCATTCATTTCTCCTCTGCTGCAAGTTTTAGACTAAATTTATAGTCAAGTTCCAGTAGCTAGTGTTGACATCATAAACTGCATATACAGACTCACTGATTCCATACACAAATTAACCCATGGGTGTGCAGCTTTATATAACTCAACGCTTATTAACAAAATCTGTATAACTATTAGGGAGTTGACTGAAGGGAAGTAGCTATGAAGGCAAGAAAGAGAGAAGGCTGGAGTTCTGCATTTCTGCCCAGCTCCTCATGAAACTGTGGTTGTATCACAAGTTTATGCACTCATTTTTGAAAATTTGGCTATAGAAAATCCCGAGCACTATTGTCAGCTGACATTCAGCAGAGAAACAGGGGCAAAGGCGCAGAAGATTCAAAGGAATATATATTGACAGCATCTTATTAGAAAGCCAAAGGATAAAGGGTGTTCATCACAAGCAAATTAAGGATTTGAAGTTATCATTTCTCAGCTGAGCTACAGCAACTGCCCTTTTATTTCCCAGGCATTTCTAAATGCAAAGAAAAAAATTAACGTAAACCACCAACACTAGCTAGTGCAACTTCTAAGTGGCTGAGCGATGCCTGGATTGGGACACCTGGGGATCAGGATGCTAAACTGAGGTGTTTCCCAGCAGTCTAGGGGGAACACAGGTTTGGTTGGATTTGTTCTGGTTTTCTTTTTTTTGTTTGTTTCCAGTTAGATAGCAAATTCTTCATCAGGTTGCCAAGATTTTCAATATGACAAGAGTCATTTTGTGTGGTTTTGCTTGTTGGATATGCTTTTAAATTGCTTTAATGGAACCATTTGAGAAAACAATAGGCAGAAATTAAAAATATGTATTTAAAAAAGAATTAAAAATGAAAGGAACAGATGTGTACTATGCATGACATATGAACTTTCAAATGCAAAGGAAATGCACATATTACAATAAATGGCTAAGTAGTACATATACATCAGCATTTTCCATTCTCTTTTTTCTTTAGACATGCATTTTAGATATACATAAATTATTTTTCCTTTTGTTTTATCCCTTTTTTAAAACCAGAATATTCAAATATCCTCTTTAAGAAGCAGAAGAGGATGAAAGATTGCATTTGGCAGGTCTCTTTTGTGCTATAATTTGTTTCTTTGTGGAAATGCAGCAAAGGGTGACTTTTATTATGTGTTAGGTAAGAATCTGCATAGAGCAACTTCCAGCTGTTGACCATGCGATTAGGCCGTTAAAGTGCAAAAATCGCTGTTTACAAATACCCATAATTACTATAATTTTCATGCAAAAATCTACGCTCACCTAAAACCAGCCCGCATGCCAGTCCTTTCCTGGCCAAAATGGCTATTTCTTTCTGTCTTGAAGTCTCAGTCACATATTGAAAAAATATCTGCAGAATAGAATATATTTTGACTGCAGAAATAGATTTTGCATGAATAGACTCCTGAGGCATCCAACAGTTTCAATAATGTTTTCTATTCCAGGGGAGCAAAAAATATTTTTCCTTGATAGCATTTATTTTATATTCACTGCACTGGAATTACTTTTTCAAAATTCTGCCAGCGAAGACTTATCGTATGTGGGTGCCATTGCTGTAACATAAAGATAAGGATGGAGGCTTATTCCACTCATAAGCTCATGAGTTTGTAAATTGGAACTATCCTTCATAGTACAATGCATTTTACCAGTCCAAATATTTTTCTTAAAGACAAGACAGGAGTTTTTTCTTGGAAGTATTTTCCTTCAGTGACTTAAGGAAGCATATTCATGGACTACTTATGAAAGGAAAGAAACAAACAATGTGGCGTCACTGGTTTCTCTGGATGGGGGAAGAGTCTGCATTATTTCAGCAGCTTCAGAATCAGTCATTGGAGCAGCTGCCCTAAGCAGGAAAAACGCTTTCTGGGGAGCGGGAGATAAGGTAAGATAGAAGCAAGGACCTCAGAGGACAGAGCTGCATCCTAATTTGATGATCCAGGTGCAAATCAATGGCTCCACTCATTTCAAAAATGGTGCAGGTGACATATCTGAATCTGAATTTGGATTAAATCATCAGGAATGTTCAGGCCTGTGATTTTGTTGCTGGCCAAATGACTACGATTATTACAATCAAACATGACAATACAATGACATTTTACCTAGGGGCAGGCATGCCGGTGAGATTAAAATAGAACTGACTCAAGTCTTCACCAGGAAATTGAATCTAACCCTTTTTGAAGTTAAACATTTTGATATAAAATTTTTCATCATAAGGCTGACCTGCATAAAACGACTGAATTCCCGGTGTACTGTGAACACTTTGTATGCTACAGTTAAATGGTTCGAGAGTTGGGAACCAGATTAACATTGAAATTTCCATCCTCCCCTCCCGAACAGCAGTTCAGCTCTTCTCGCGGCAGCAGAAGTTTGCTGGCAGCCCGCGACATTTTGATCATGGTCCTGTCTAGATCTACCAGAAGCAGAAATAATGATACAGTGGTAAGAGCCCTAGCAGTTGGCCGACGCTGGATCCCTCTCCAATGCCATTAGTGATGAGGCTTGAACAATAGCAACCGTGCTGGGGAATTGAAGGGAAGAAAACGCTGGTGATGTCAAGACCCGTCTGGTTCTCTTCAAGCCATTGTGCTGCGTATTGTAATATTAAACCTCTCCTACATTACGGGCTAAATTATGGGCTTCTCAGAAGTCTTTGCCCAGTGAGGAACAACGTATTGTTCCACAGATTTCCAGCCAAAAGGGAACCATAAATCATCCAGTCTGATCTCCCCTTTAATCGTTAAGAATCTGCTATGTTTCACCCATGCACCCCTGCATTAGCCCAAAGACATAAGTTAGACAAAAATACCTCAGCTTTGCAGAGACTCGACTCTGTCCTGCTGCTGGCAGAGCATGGGAGACACCAATGTTCCACCAGCTCATAAGCCTCTGCAACCTGGACTTCAGCAGAGGATGCAACAGGCTGCAGCAGATGATGAGAAAATCCAGGCTTCCCAGCTTGCCAGTCTGTCCTGGAGGGAAACGTCCTGCTGATGAATCTGATCAATCCATGGTTGAACTCTCTCAAGACTGAACTGGAGGTATATCCAAGCCTCCTCTTTTTCCCTTGCACCAGCTCACCTGGCATATCCCTACATCCACAGTGTAGCAGCCTGTATTTTGAGGCAGAGGAGAGATGTTCCCTGCCCAGTCCTGTAGCATGCTGCCATGTACAGCTCAGCCCTTGTTTGGTCCTGTCACAGGCAGCTGCAGGGCCCCAGGAGGACACGCTCAACACGGCAGCATTTGCCTTTCCAAAAGACCTGCTGTTAAACCATGCATCTCTTAGCCCTCTTTCTAAAAGTTGTATTGCTGTCGCTCCTACAGGCCTTGATGTAGAATAAAGTCCTGTTGTTGTAGGTCTGGACCACAAAACCACCAGATCTGCCCCAAAGAGTTTACAGCAGACATATGAAATGGAGAGAAGAGATGATAAAGCAGCGGGGGAAGCCCAAGGTCACAGTGAGATGATAATGATAGATGTAATAAGCAGCAGTAACACACAAACTATCATGCCACTGGCCTTTGTTAGCTCAGATTTGAACCCTTGGGCTTTGCTAATTATAATGACAGAGTAAGAACTAAAAGGGGAAATTACCCACAAAAAAAGGGATGTTGACCACTTCATCTCTACAGCCACACTGCATATTTTGTGCTTTGCTCTAATTGTTCAGTAGAGGTTCCATTAAAGTCAATGGAAAGTCAGGGTGTCCCTCGTGGATTATGCTGTAGCAAAGTAGTTTAAATTTAATCTAGGGTCGGATTTAACACATTTAAAAGAGAGCAAATTCACTGTTAAGTCTAACAGTCCAGTCAATACTTCAAGCGGATGGTTCTTACTCTGGCACTGCATCTTTATACTCTGACAGAAGGCAGAAATGATGTCCATGATCATCCCATCATTAGTGGCTCCAGTTGGGTTTTCCAAAACACAAAAGAAAGCCAGATGCCCTGCGCTCAAAGAATAGCCATGGGATTTTGGTGCTTCTTTGAAAATCCCATATATGTTCAGCAAAAGGCAGAAAAACACACCAGAAACACAATTTGTGGAATATTACATTTGAACGTAGAGTTGGAAGAGCTATTCCCTGGCACCAATGACCAGCTCCAAAACACTAACCGGTAATTCAATAAATAAACCAGTTCAGCTCCGTCTTCAGAATACTTTTTTCTTCCTCTGCCCTATCTGGAAGGCTATTTCTGAACCTCACTGCTCTGCTGTTTAGTTAAGATGCGCCCAATTTCCAGCCTGAATTGATTCAAGGCCAATTTATGCCCATGTACTCTCATGTGAATTTTGCCCTTTTGCTGTCATGGGTCTCCAGTTTTCCTGGCACTGAGTTCCCATCACCTTTATAGATGAATGCCACCTGTGTGAATACACAGTAATAGAGAAATAGCCTTCCCTTTAATGCTGACCAGCAGAAGAGGTGCTGGGGAGGGAGCAGAAACTGGTGGGAAGTGGGCAGAAGTAGGAAAGGGTGCCTGGGGCTTCCCTGGGGAGGAAAAATTTGGGCAGAGTCGCAATGGGTCCATGAATTTCTCTCTTTCTCCTTCAAGACCCCTTCCCCCAGACCCAGCTGGGGGATCCTTCTTCTTCATCCCCTCCATCTTCCTCCACCCACTTGCACCCTGCCCTTGCAGCAGCCCCAAGAGCCGGCGCATGGCAGGAGCTGCTGCTCCTCCTGCAAGTCAGTCACTGCCTCCTCGGGCAAGGACCCAGCCCATCGCCCTAGGCCTGTGCCTGAAGATTGCTCAGGCTGCTGCCATCTGCTTCTGTTTTTCCAGACAAAATACGCTATGTTTCAGAGTTTCCTGTTATAGGATAGCCTGTCCCCCCAGTCTTTCTGGCAGCTCTTCTCTCCTCCGGTTCCAACCTCAGATCGCTTCTCCTTACGCGTATTTCTGAGAGTTTCTCCATGCCCCGAGCAGGCACATGCCTGATACGCCCTGAAACCACCTTCCGTTTCTCACTAGCCCCACCACACTAGCAAGCTGGCCCGGATGCGGGCAGACACATCCCCTTTGCCTGTGCTTTGAGCTACACTTGCTCTGATCCAGAAGCTGTTTGACAGTGAGTGTTATACTATTCCTGAATTAACACACTTTGCCTCCCAATGGGCCTTATTAGCTCAGGCACAAACCTCACTAACACGGCTGTATGGTTTCTGTCCTGGAGAAGGTTCGTATCTGGCCGGTTTGCAGTATCTATCCATCTGCCCCCTTCATATAGATACAGCGTAGTACTCCTGTGATTAGACAGGATACCTTGTCTCTTGCCTTTTCAATGCTTTCCAGCTGCTTATTTTTGTCTTATAGAAAAAGCGAATACTATCAGAGCCTGAAGTGTATGACCCTGTACCATGTAGGCATGTACTACACACCAGCGCACAACTCGACCCCATCTTAATGTTTGGCTCTACCTGTATATCACTCTTTCAGCAGCTACACAGTTAGTCAGACAAGAAGTTTTTTTTCAGAAAAACCCACCATTCATGTAAAGATATTGCCAAAAACCAGCTCAGAACTTCCATGTGGGATCCAGACATTTCCCCCCAACCTCAGAGTGGTGGGGCTGCTAGCTGTGTATGCACCACACATGACTGTATGACAAAACCTCAAAGATTAATGCCATAGCCTGGAAATCATGCCAGGTATTTCAAATCTCAGCCTCATCCGATCCTGCCTCACTGTCTCAGAGCTGTGTGTTCAGCACAGGCAAAAAAGATCTGTGCTCTTGACATGCATACCTTTGCCGTGGTTGTGCCCGCACTTAAGCATTTCTGTATCATTTGAGTTAACATTACCTGGGTTCAGGTTCTCCCTCCCCCTACTTATGTATGGTTTAAGTGGCTGAAAATATCCATGAAATGGAGATATACCTCTTCATTTAAAACTGGAACATTTCTAATGATTACATTAATACCCAGGGTCCTGTGGACACCTGAGACATCCTTGGTCCTAAGCAGTACAGCCTGAAGAGCCTGCTAGTCAATAAAATAAAATACCCATTCTCTTTAATTAACATATGAAATAAACACAATCTGTGACACCTAGTGTGCAGCAGCAATTAAGAGGCATTGCTTAGTTAAACCTCCTAATACCTCATTTAAATATGCAATTAAGGGATAATTGCCTTCAATCAATAAAAAATTGAAATATTTTGCAGGGACCTCAATTATTTTTTGTGAGGCTTTCTACTTTGTACTTGGTCTGGGCTAAGCCTCCAAGTCTTATACCACTTGTTAAAGAAACATTATTCTTTTTAGCATTCCATTGATTTATGGCTTGTATGCATCCTACCAGCATCATAAGACTCCGATGCTAACACTAAGCCCATGCAAAGCATTTATTTTTGTGTTATCAATGATTTCCATTTGCTTCAAACTATCCATTCTAAGTTCTCCTTGGATCATCTCCCTTTTCTGGTCCACACAGACCAAAAGCATTTCTTTGTGCAAGTCTTTACACACAGAGCTTCCTCACAAACATCTTAACAATTCTTCTGTAATGCAATTGTTTTCTAGTTTTTCAATATCTGCTTGCAAACAAGCAGTACTTCACTTGTGCACAAGTGCTAGCTATTCAAACGATATATCCAGCCCCCCTCCCTGCCTACACACAAATCAATCCTCAGTAAAACGAGACAGATCTATGAATCAAACAAGGAACAAAGTCAACCATTGCCTTCCCTCTCAAGGCAGGAAATTAGCAATGCAAATATATAGGCTCATCTAAGAGGTCCTTGAGTGCATTCCATCATGGCACCTCACACCATCATCAGCCACAGAACAATCAGAATAAAGGGGGAAATATTTTCATGCTCAATAATTGAATTATGTGGTTAAAGAGACAAGACCTGTGAAAGTAAAAGTGAGATAAAAAAAAAAGCAGGACATAAATTCTGACAGGCATTTACAGGCATCTAATGAGCACCAAAGAAAGCAGTGTACTATACTGACAGGGAAACCTCGGTGCAGGCTAGGAACCATGCTATTTTACAGCTAGCTGTGTAGGGCATTAACATCACATCATCTGAACACGTTGTGGCAATTATTGCTGAAGTCAAAACCTCCATCTGGACTATTTCTGTCATGGAGGAAGGCCAGTGAGGAAGCGTTGCTTGGGTTTAAGAAACAAGGGTTCAAAACTGATCTGTTCTGTGACTGCAATTAAATAATTTCACCTCTTCATGCCTCTCTTTCCCACCACACTAGCTCTTTGGGCCTGAAAGGCTTGCTGAGCTGGCTTCAAACAAGGGTCACATCCTTGTTACAGCTTTTCACTTATCTAAGTGATAAAACCAAGCCTGGATTTAAGACATGCCCTTAATTAACAAAAGATACCAAATAAAACAAGACTAGATGCTGCTGCAGTCTCTATAAGGTGCACACTTTCTCTGTTGGAAATCCTTGGTGGCGTTCAGAGGTTTTAGACGTTGCAATCGTGACATCAGTATGGCTTGTACGGGTGCCACCTCCAGATGTAGAGCGCTGCATAATGTAAGTCAAAGAGAACAGCTGAAGTTTTTTACCCAGTTTTTGATACACTGAGTCTTGCTCAAGTGGTATATTAATTCGTGTTTCCTTTCTTCTTGTTGCTTTCATTATAATATGCTGTCACTGAGTGGTTCAGTGACATCTACCCACTGTCCTGAAATAAGTACATAAAAACATAGTAAGTATGGAAACCATGTATATAAACATAAAGATGATGCAAAAGCACTGCTTAGGGAGGGGAGGAACTCCCTGATTGCAAGAAATCCAAATTTTGATCATTAGGAAGACCTGGAAATCATTTAAGTAATCACAAACTTTATGACTTCCATCACTTTTGGATCACCCATTATTTCTTCTGCTATCTGACTTGCTCAGAGGTTTGCCCCCTCTAGTCAGTAGGTGATTGCTAGATTTAGTCAGGTGACTGCTCCTGCTCCAGAGATGGTTTTTTCAAGATAAGCAACTCATGTACTTGACTAATAGAAATATTTTTGAGTCCTTCTTGGCTGTACACAACGGCTGTCATTAGGCACACACTGTCATTCTCAGACTCTTATAATGACAGATGTCCTGCAAGGAACCACTGATGCTATGTTAGATGATCCACAGAGTACCAGGATACAGGAACTGTGGCTCTCCAGAAGACATCATGAGCTGAGCAAAAGAAGATCTCTTTGAGTTCATAGTCCTTGGTAGTGTGGGTTTTCTTAATGTCCTATCCATTTTCTCATCTCATCCAGCTCTTGAAAGACCACAGGCTGTGAGCTTTTTTTATTTATGTAAACATGTTAAAATTTCTGTTAGCGTTGAATATGTGTCTGAAGCCATAAGTCTTTATAAAAAGAAGACTTTATCAAGAGATGCTTTTGAATAACATGTTCAAAGCAAGCAGAAAGCTTCTCTAAATATTAGGCAAGAATCAAGTGTTAAGATGCATACAACATTTGCCCCTTTTTTGGCCTGCTCTTGGCTTTATAGTGTCCAGCTAGTTGTGTGTAAGTTTAGCGTAAACTTCAGAAAGGCTTTTCAAGACCCCTGGAGGAAGATTCCCAAGTGCAGCCTGGGACTGCTGCCTTCCCCCACGTGCATTCATTCATCTGCCTCAGCCCAGACATGAGGGAAATGAGGGGCTTGAGCCCACTCAAGTTCAGATCCTTGTTGTTGAGACTGGCGTGGGATGCTAATGAATCGTACTTATCTTTTGTGATTTCAGATACAGACACATGCTTGCTGTAAAACCAAGAGGTATTTCTGTTTTCTAAGAATGTAACACTCATATACGAAACAACACTGAAGAGCCATCATATGGTTGTAGCTTTTACCCACCACTATCCCAGGTTTAACCAAGGCTAAGCCTGACCAGGATGGATCATCAACCAGTTACCAATTAAGTGAGCTGAGCTAGTCCCCCAAGGCAGCAATGAAAAAGAAGCCATTATATGATCACTGCGGTTACTTTATTATTATGAATGTACAGGCAACCAAGTCCTGAAGGATCTCATTCATTTCTGTATAAGGTCACAGAGAAAAAATTGGCTGCTCTCATTTACACCTGTCAACCCCAATGAAAAGAGTGGAGTGGAATGGATATAACTGAGAGCAAAATAAGCCTAAAATGCACAAACGTTGTCCTGTGTTACCTGCACACAGCTTTTCATGTGCGAATTGATACATCAGCTGGGTAAATGATGCATCAGTTGAGACTCAGACAGAGAAGAACATGCGTATTTTTGCTGTTATCTGCTATCAGTTTGCATCAAAAGTAAAATGACTGACCTGAAATCAAACCAGTTTTCAGGAATCAAGCTGCAAAATGTCATTATCCAGCTCATCTCTCCAGTAACTCTCCAGGAAGATGTAGTAGCCTCAGAAAAACTGTTTTCCATCTGGGCCTAAATTTTCATAGAGAACCAAAACAAACAATAGTAAGAATATATTGCTTGATAATAATGAAACTGTCTGTCACAGTGGAATTCAAATGTACTATCACTTCATTACAACACCAGCCTGGATCATTACAACACCAGCCTGGTATTTCCAATAGACATATGGGACAAGAAGTTGTTCCTGGTCCAGACAGCCATGAGCCTTCTCTTGGTGAGGTGTTATATCTGCCAGCCCTAGTGGATGTCTCAAACACCGTGGGGCATCTTAAACAGCACTTGACATTTCTGATAAGGGAACTGAATTGAGTCCTCATGTGAGACATGTCTTGAGTAGCGTGCTAGGGAAACAGTGAAAATATGATGTCTATTCAAGGTTGGTCTTTATGGAAAAGCTAAATAAAACTGCATTAGGAACCCCAGGGCACATGGAGTGCACCCACAGAGGGGACTGAGTTATAGAATTGGTCTTTTGTTCAGGTCTGAAAGCATGGCTAGATTTAATGCCATAAACCCTTTGGCAAGGTACATTAATCCGATGTCCTGGCCAAATTGCGTTTGTACTTTAATGCCAATTTGTGTTCAAAATTATTTGAATTAATTACTCTTCCTTTCTTAAACTGCTGGGTGGTATTCCTGTGCTCTGTCAAGCAGTTTTCTATTGCAATTCAAGGAATATGAGAATATCCTCCTGTGTCAATATTCTTACCATACCTCCTTCCACAGTAACTTAGCTTCTCCTTCTGAGTGAAACATGCTATGAGAATGAGGAATTAAAACAGACAGGTTGAGGGGTACATTTTGCCTTTTAAAATGAATCACAACAACTCCATTCTCAGTCCTACACCACTAATGGTAGTAAAACATAGGGATGGTACTTTGTAGTTTGGATGTACAGACCGATGCCTTTGAAGCACAAATAATCTGCTTTGGTCCCCAGCTATGATTAGGAAGCCTCACACATCCCTGGTGCATAGCACAGTGGCAGGAAATAGCTCCTAAAGGGCCACAGATTTGCTGTTTAATTTTTTTAATTACTGCTTATTTAGGAAACATAAATACTTTTACAAATCATTACCATGTAAGTATGAAGCATGCACTATTTTTAATTAAAAAAATGAAGCTAGCACTTTTTCACTGAAAGAAACACTGTGAGAGACACAAAGCCACTCTTTCATAAGGACTTTGCAAGGACAAATATCTTCATCACTTAAGATGCCTTCATTCAGGGGTTTTCTTTGTCCTGACAGGCAATGCCATTTGCAGTTCAGGAAATCTTGAGTTGTGGTAAATGTTGTAAGAATTTAAAGCAAAGGTGAACGACAAAGGACTACCTGGTTTATCTTCACCAGGAGAGAGCGGACCCGGTGTTCAGGAAACAAATGCTGCCCTAGCACTTAAGCGCCTCCTCAGAGAGTTGCTGCCTCTGTGTGAGAGGAGTTGATATTAGTTGCTATTAAGATACAGCTGGGCTTGGAGCCTTCCAAGGTGTACACCTCACAGAGATTAGTCAGCTAGTATTAAAACTCTGCATGAAAATGTGGGTGTTTTTCTCAAGAGCTATGAATGGCTGAAACAGCCAATTCTCCCCCACTCTTGGGGTGGGTTGGTTTTTTTTTTATTTGGAAGTGATTTTTTCCTTTGTTTTAAATTTTTTCTTTTAATTTTACTTTTTGCCATGTGCATTCAGCTTAATTGATTGGAAAGAATTAATAAGAATGCTGGAGGACCTAAAACCCTGAGGAAGCCCGAGCTGTATGCTAAGTTGGTGCCTACCAGCAGCTTTAATCTCAATTAGTCCAATTTGTGAATGTTTGTTTGTTTTTTCTTATTCACAGCCAAGCTAAAAACAAAACTTAACTCTGAATAGTAATAATAAAAGAAGCACTTCAGCTTCATGGTTTATCTTTAAAGACCGGCTCCATCTTCAACTGAATCACCTTTCTGTTAAAGCATCACAGCCCTGGCCAGGCTGCCCCACAAGCTCTTAGGTTACAGAATCCTAATTGAAATGGAGTAAAACAGGATAAAGAAAGTTAGGAGCTGAGAGATCTCCAAGGCCATTCCCCACCATCATGGGGGCCATGGTCTGGAAGGCTGTTCCTTCAAATAGGTGAGCTTCCTCAAAAAGCAGGGAGGTTTTCCCATCTCAGCTCTTCCAAAAGCCCCCATCCTACATCAGAAGATCCCGAGAGAGCTCAGCTGTCCCCAGGGCCCTGCTGCACAGCATGGGCTCAGGGAAGATGGCAGATCTCTCAACACTTTTTTGTCCCACCCTCCAGCACAGGAGCTCAGAAGGTAAAATTCAACCTCTTCCCTGCAAAGACTACTCTGTAGAAGCATGATTAACCTTTACATGGTCCTTGCTGTTATTAATCCTGCCTTCATATGCACTGTACCTCACAGGAGAGTCATCATCAGAGAGGACAAGGTGTGTGTACCCTCCTGCCCTGTAGGAAGAGGCTCACACTGAGCTGCAGGTAGGGGCCCACTGGAGGACACATGGTGAGCAGCATCCAGTCACGGATGGACCTCAGCAGACAATCCCCTCTTCTGCCTCTGTATAAAGCATGTCCCACATGATGCAAGAGCAAGGCTGGCAGCTGGTAAGTGCAATCACAGCCCCAATAGCTGCATCATCTGTTAGCTGTGGTCTAAAGCATGTAGAGAAGCACGGCTTTGCCTTAATACTTCTCATATATGAAAATGGTGAGTGCTGACTGCAGAAAGAGTTTGACAAGGCAGATGTTTTAGCTCTGCCGTTGATCCAGAAAAGATCCTTCTACAAGACGTGAAACACCATTCAAACCACTTTGCTGTGGAGCCAGAGCAGCCCCCTACTCTTAGCACACCTGAAATGTGTGAATAGAGCTGGGAATGTGTGAATCCAATCGGGGGTCCACAGCTGTGCTAAACATTTACTGGCTTGAGCAAAACACCCACCATAAAGGCTCCTTGCTTCGTGTCCCTATCTCCTAAAAAGAAGCAA
Source organism: Platalea leucorodia (assembly GCF_965183815.1). Taxonomy (NCBI): domain Eukaryota; kingdom Metazoa; phylum Chordata; class Aves; order Pelecaniformes; family Threskiornithidae; genus Platalea; species Platalea leucorodia. The sequence goes on along the minus strand of NC_138823.1, from coordinate 50,790,997 downwards.
CTCATTCTGGGCTACTCAGCTGTTGCTTTCACTGCTCCAGCCACCACCATCCTCCTCCCCCAGCCCCAAATTAATGCTCCTCCTAAAGCTGTTACCCTCTGCAAATTCTGTCGTTTCCAATGAGTCTTGCGCTGTAATTTAAAAGATAACTCACTCCTGTTTCCAGCGTTTTAATGCATTTTATTTTTTCTACAAGCAATATACGTGTGTAATTAATAAACAATTTAGTATGTTGAGGAACCTAGGAACTTGGCAAATGTTCTGGGGATATGAAATCTCAGGAAAAGCAGCACATTATAAGAAATAGTAAGTAATTACTTATGTAAGCTTTTCTTTTTAAATTCTAAGAACATTAGCTACTAATTACCTACTAATTACCAGTACTTCAGCAGGTGTTTGCACTTAACTGTAGGCTAAAGCCCCTGTGAAAAACAAACCCCTCACACTCCCTCTCAAGATTAAAGCAGAATCCCACTGGACTTCATAATACAGCATAGGTGTAGTGGAGCTGTTTACATGCCAGTCCTTTAACCACTTGGCTGCTTAAGGTGAAAACAGGCTCCAGTTTGTTTCCCTTCCTTTTTCTGCCAGTCAATGTGATTTGCTAGGATGAATAACTCCAGAGGTAATGAACAAAATCAAAGGGTTAAAAGGAAACTATGATTAAGACTTCTTCATCATCTGCACATTTATCTTACTTCTTTAGTGACCTGGCAGAGGAACACTCTGTTTCTGATCATGAATAGAGCTGGCTGAACAGGGTGAGAATAAAACCCTTTCTGTGGAAAGTTCCCTGAATTTAAAAAAACAGACGGAGAGCCCTCAGCTGGTGTAAAATGGTTTAGTTTCACCAGTGTCGATACTCGAGTCAATACTTACGCCACTTGAGGAACTGGCCTGCACTTCAGATCCAATCTGTTCACGTCTCTTTTGGAAGACTAATTCATACAGCCTAAGTTTTACTCAAACAAGCATTTATAAGCAATGAATTTCAAGTTTATAAGCACAGGTTCTAGCTCATATCCCTGACTGCTTAAAATTCAGAATTTTGGTTTACACAGTTACCAGAAAACACTTTACTGTTGGTAGAAGAAAGATGTCGGACATAAGAAGTCCAGTTAGAGAACAGAAAAGGTAACAGGTGCTTTCAGCAACCTGTCACAGTGCCCAGGTTGTGCCTTCTGCAGAGCACCTAAGGGACAGACAAAAGGACTGAGAGGCACACCTCAGGGCTATATTTTTCAACCAAACAGTTCACAAATGAATAATTCCAACAGTACTGCTAACACATTTTTGCCTTTTACCCTCTCTGAGATTTGTAAGATCTATTCAAAATATATGCTTGCTCATTTCATTTCGGCAAAGATTACTTCTTTTTCACTGAAAAATAAGACTCGAAGGTAGGCAGCAGAGGTAGCTCAGATCATCACCATTTTTCTGTGGATGCTAGTTAGACTACAGGTCCCCTCCAGATCCATTTTTCACTGTGGTGATAGAAGTAGTGACTGTGCTATGAAGTATTAGGTCACAGCAGTGGAAGTGCTCGTGCCCACAGCTGGGAGCTAAGTTTTTTGAACAGCACATCTCTATTAAAACAATAGGAATTGCAGGAGACTAGAAACAGTTGAAAACCTGACCCTTTCATTCAGGTACTAAAAGGGGAGCTTCTGGCTGCTAGTGTATTTTAAGACTTGAGTCCCACAACTGAGAAATTAAAAGCTGCTTTGACATATGAGTGAACAAAATGAGACCATGAGGCTTCTGAGAAAATTATACAGCTCAACCTTGGTGCCTTCCATCCAAGGCTTTCAAAACCATATATAAAAATTAATGAAATAGCATGCCTGGGCAGTAAGTCATTGAGGTTTCACCAGTCAACAAGGTGAGGTTTCGCACAGCAAAATGTCCTGATGTCATTAAAAAAAGGATTTAAATGCCATTTGTTCTTCATGTAAAAATACTTTCTTCTCACTTCTTTTTCTCTGCTGGAGGTTTATGGTGAGATTTTCAGATGACCTGATTGGTGGGAAGAGTAGCAGCCTGCTCCAAGGTGATAAGTGAGGCTATCTCAGTCTGAGGAAGGCCTTGGGTCCAGAAAAGCTGGTCTGTTTTTCACCATTGTCTCAGGTGATCTAATAAACGGTACTGCTTCTCTCTATATAGACTTAACCTCACCAATTGCTGAAATGACACAAGTGTAGCTGACTTGTCATATGCATTTATAAGATAACACCATTTATGCCCTCAAATGAGGACCTTACCAAAAATCATCATGAAAAAGGTGAAACTAAGAACCAGGAATTTCTTAGGCAGAGCCAGGTGACTCGCTACTGCTCCTGAAAGGTGAGCTGAAAGGCAAGCTCTCAGCTCCATCCTCCTTCTCCTCCTCTCTTCCCCCCCTGTACCCACCGCTCTTCCCTCCTCTCTTGCTCCCGGTGCCACGATCCTCCTCTTCTGTTTCCACTGGCTCTGGAAATGGTCGAGCCCTTCAGAGGTTTGTTTTAGTTTGCTAACTGAGCAGAAAGCTATCCTTTTTAGGGGGAGGAATTAGTTTTATGCTGACACAGTGAGTTACGTGAGCTCACAGAGGGGTCTGAGAAGCGCCAGAGCCAACACAAGGTAAGGAGTGCCCAGGCTCTGGGTGTGCCATGAGGCTCTGCAGCCTCTTCCCCCACCCTGGGTTTGGCTGTTGATGTTCCAGTTGTGGCCGTGGGATGTGGGACCAGGCTGCTGTGAGAGAGCCGTGTGAGAAGAGTGGGGAGAAGCCCTGCTGAGGCCTCCCACCTTGGCCCGGGAGCTGCATTTACACCCTGGTGACCTGGGCTGTGGCTGACCCTGGTACCATCACCAGACCTGCCCTGCTGGGGTACCATGGGGATGGGTCCCATGTGGGTGAGGGCACTGCCCTGCCGGCCGTGCTGCCACCCCCGGCTCCCGGCTCCCCGCACCCTGCGGCACAGCCCAACAAGGGATGGGAGCTCTGGGGAAAGGGGGAGCAGGTGAGGTGGAAATGTAACACCCCCCTCTGTGAGAAATCAGTTACCTGACCACCCCATTAGACACCCCTTAGGTGCTGGGCACTGGGGATGCAGAGAGAAATGATGCTAGCAAGGAGCAAAGGAGCGTTTGAGGCACCTTGATTTTCATGGTTAATTTTGTTTTACTCATAAACATTTTTGTTACTTTTTTACCTATTTTGCCTCATTCTCATTCTCTTCCCGGCGGTTCCCTTTGATGGGATTTCACAGTCCCAGCAGCACCTTGAAGACGTCAAGGCTGAACACCTTCTCCTGCACATGTCATGGGTACTATGGATGCCATGGCCCACTGACATCATTTCAGGGGGTACGGAAGCAAATTGCGGAGAGGGTTTTTCTTATCTCTTTTCTGTAGTCACAAAGAGGAGAGGAAAAAATGCAGAGCCAGGATTTTAGCCCTTCATTTTATAATGTAATTGAAATGCCAAGAGACTGAAAAAATTCAATGTTGATGAAGAAACGGATGTTAGTGCAATGAAGAATAGCTCTGTCTTTGTCAGTCTGCAGTCTTTTATGTGTCACAGGCTGTCACTTTCTATTGCACTTCAACTGACTAATTACCCCAGTTTATTAAAAGTGAATATGAATTCACATTTTTTACTTTGCCGTGTTCCAAGTGTTAGTGTTATCAGGAGCTATTACTGAATGATAGATCCCACAGTTCTAGGCTTCCTCATGTGAGCAAGTACAGAGCAAATCTACCTCAATATCAATGAAAACCAGATATATTCATTTAAGGGGGAAATATATACTCTGTGCAGTGTATGTTCACATCCAAGCCTTAATCACCCTGGTGTGTCCCACATGGCTCAGCGTATTATTAGAACCTCACTCACAGAGCAGAAGAGTGTCTGTAAGTGATGGTGTTGGAAGGGTTGGACTTGAATTAAATGTACTCATCGCTTCCTAATGGGGAGGTATTTTCTGACTGCTGTAATGAAAACTGCTGCTCATCAAAAGGTACTCTGTGTCCTAGCTCGCAAATCCAACCTCAGCTGCAAGTTGCACATTTAAATTTCAAAGTTTTTATCTCTAGCTACACTGGAGTGCACTTATAAGTGCGGTAGAAGGGTCAAATTAGATGAAATCAAAGCCCTGCTTCTACTGAAGAGGCAATTTTAAGCTTTCGCAATTGGATCCATGTGTTGTTATAGGCTTAAAAAACCTCATCATCAAAAATAGGGATTTCTAGAACACGGTAATTATCATTTTGATCTGCCCAACTCAGTTCCAGCAGTAACTACAATGTTAGAATTTCCTCATTCTGTATAAAATAACACATTCAGATAAACAGGTGCATAGGCTACAATAGTACTTGTACAATTGGTACCCCCATTTATTCGTGCTGGTCCTTCACACCTTCCCCTACCTTTGTGAGTGTGCAGTCAGATTTCTTGTGAGGATGTCTGCGCTGCCCTTGAAGGAGCTGGATGCTGGTATAAGCCTTCCATGTATTGGCAATAATAATCAATAAGAGGAGTAATAATAACTTAGGAAGTTATGTCAATAGCAAGTGCTTGAAAAGAATGGAGCATCAGGTCTTGGAGGGAAATGCCCTTTTGCCTGAAAGCATAGCACACACAATCAACAGGAAAAGGAAGAGGGTTTCATTCTTCTAGTATTTTCCTAGTGAGTACTCATTGTTTATAACAAAATGCAACTATTGTATATTTTCCTATGATTTGAGATATTTACCATTTCACATGCTAAACAAAATGTTCTTTCATTAGAACATAGTTGGAAGGAGAAAAATATCACAAGACTGACTGCGGTGGCGGCGTTGTCATCTTGCACATTTACAGAAATGAGGCTGAAGTGTAATTTTTACAACATGCCTGCGCGAAGAGAAGCAGTGGGACATGCACTCGCATTGCCTGGACGCCAAGCAGGTCAGCTTGATGAGCTAACTGTGATGTGGAAACTGTAAGGCTCCTTTCTCCAGTGTTTTCAAGTCCTCTGAGTATGATGAATTTTGTATAGGATATTTAAAGGACTGGCTGAACCTATCTCATTGTGGGTTTGTGCCCAGGCTGATGTACTGATGGCCATGAACAGAAGATACACCCTGAAGCATCCATCCCGTTCCCAGAGGAGTAGCTCCCTACCTCTCGGTTTAAGGGTGGAGTGAGATCAGTCTGGCTGTACTGTACATGAAGACAAGCTTTGATGTTGGTCTGCACCAGGGAGGTGCAACTCAGTTGGGGAATGCTAATCCTGGATGCCTCAGCCCCTGTATTGGGTTGGATTTGCAAGGAATGTGGCCTTTTTCTCACTTCCAGTGAGGAAGGGAAGACAAACAGCGGGAGAGGTGCCTGTACCCCTGGGTCTTTGGTGGCAAGTCAGGGAGCTGCAGGGAAGGGAGCCGGGGGGGCCAAGGACACAGTGTGTGAGGACATCTCCAAGCACAAAGAGGCTGGCTAGCTAGAGCAGGGAGCAGCACCGTCAATGGAGAAGGAAACAGCTTCTCCACAGGTAGGGATGCAGGAGTTGGCTCACTCCTGAGGCAGATGATACCTGTGGAGATCACGAACAGGTATGTTATCCAGGGAGCAAGAGATATTTAAATCCCAGTGCTAAGGAAAAATCATACACCCCATGCCAGCTATGAGATTTGTAGCCAGCCCTCTCCCAAAATAAAAGAATAGCTGAGAAGGTGATGACCCTCTTCTGATGGGAAGGAAGGTTCTCTGCTGGCTGGATCTGCTATTCAGGGGAAGCAGGTCAGGGGAGGAAGGGGTGCTGCCTGCCATAGCCTGAGATGCTGCTGGAGGGTGTTCAGGCTTTTCTGCTGCACTGACTCCATGCTGTTCATCCAACAAACTGCTAACCTACTTAGAAGGGCTTTAAAGTAGGACCGAGGGAGGGGCTGACTAGGGAAAAAAAAAGTGAACATAAACAAGAGCAGCCTGATAGGGGCCTAAAATTTCAGAGATTTTGGTATTCATAATAGGGTCACAGGAGAGACACGGAGGGTAGTGAATCAATCCACTGAAGACTTCAGATGTCTGTATACTAATGGAAGAAATATTTGGGATAAACAGGTGGAGCTGGAAGTCTAAATACAAGATCAAAATTATGACTTAATTGGCATAACAGAGTCTTGGTGGGATAATTCGCATGACTGGAATAATAATATGAAAGGAAGAACAGGCAGGGGGAAAACAGGAGGGGTATTGCCTCAGCCTGGATACATTTACTTGCTGGAAGCCTGGCATGTAGAGAAGACTAAAACCACCTGAAAATTTTATAGGTAATAACTATAGAGGAAAAGAACTCAGATATTTACATGGTGGGAGGGCCACGACAACTGGCCACAAAACTGATCAAGCAAGTGAAGCTTTCAATGGTAGCAAAGGGGCTTTGATGATGCTGGAAATGGAAAGCCCCTGCAGTAGGAGACAGACTGACCAGCATGTGTATGGGGTGCACAGAAGGAAGAAGCCGTGTTCAGATACTACGGACTGAGTATGAAAGATTACCAGGAGCATGTAAGGACAGAACAAGAAAAGCTGGAACACAGAACGAAACACCATTAGGCAAAGGCACCAAGGGTAAGAAGAAATCATTCTGCGTGTGCATTAGGAGTAAGAGGTAAGCCAAGAGCTGTGTTGACTGAATGATCATGAGGCAGAAAAGCCTCAAAAAGGATGCAGAGAAGGCCTATGTGTGAAGTGGGGTTTCTGCATCCTAATCAATTAAAAGGTCAGTTGTAAGCATGTGGTTGGCATGATTAAAATTAGAAACAAAAGAAGATTTTTTCCTAGAAAAGGGAAAGAATAAGTAAAGGGTATTCACTGAAGTTAATTTTTTTAAAAATCCTTTGGGTTGAATGAATTTTGTATAGGATACTTAAAGGACTGGCTGAAGCTATCTCAGAGTCATTAGTAGTGTTCCTGGGAACTTGTGGAGAGGGAATGAAGAACCAGATAGCTAGAAAAGCACAATAACTTGCTTTTATTTAAGCAAAAGGGGGAATTGAGGAGTTACTGAAGAAGTTAAATTAACTTCAATCCTCAGAAAAATTCTGTAAGAAGTAAAGCATCTGGAAATCAATATTTATGTATGATCCAATGTCAAATGAACCTTCTTTTCTTTTCTGACTGTGTAATGGGCCTTGTGGGTAATGGGAATTAGTAGATGATACGCACCTTGACTTTAGTAAGGTTTGGACACTATTCTACCTGATATGCTTATAAGAGATTATAGAGAGATAGAGAATATTTTGGATCACAATTACAGTGGTTTATGATCAAAACAAAAGTATTTATCGTGAAATCCTGTAAAGGCCTGATTGGGGTCTGGTTCAGTTCAGTGCAGTGCTTATACAGTTGCAGATGACATGGCAAGTTGCAAGTAACACTTCAGTGCAATTTTAACCAAAATCCTGTTTCTCCATTACAAAGTAATCTTGTAGCTCTTCTCAGAACTGATAAGCCTCTGCTGAAATGCTGTGTCTAGCCTTGGGTGGGGACAGGGGAGATAACTTTTTCAAAAAAGCAAAGAGGAGGAAAGGGGTGAGCAAAAGGTGACTTTGGAAGAAAGATTTAAACATCTAGGATTGCTTAATCTAAAGAAAAAAAGGCTGAGGATGGATTCAATGCCAGTCGTCAGGTATGTAAAAAGTTGTTAAAGGGCATAGGAATGCTCTGTCACATCCATGGTGAAGGAGTTGAGTAACAAAGACAGAGAGTTTCAGGGTTGACTTTAGGAAATGTTTCTAACAGGACTGTAATGAAATGGGAGAGGTTGCTTATTGAGATTGTAGTATTTCTTTCAGTAGAGACCCTTGAGCCCTTGTCAGAGGTGGCATAAGTAGGGCAAGATGCCACAGAGAAGACAGAGGAGTAGAATAGGCAACTTCCTAAGATCTTTTCCTGACATTTTTTTCCTGGTTTTATGTTATTTCAAGTTTTCAGCTGTAGAAGAGCAAAGTGCTCCAGTTAGCTTCACTCAGCATCTGCAAAACTCTTAACTTGTACCCCGGATTTTAAAGGACTTCATGGGGTTAAGTTTAAAGTTAAGGACAGTTGTATTTACAGAGAGGTAGCACCTAAGTGGCTGGGGTATGAACCAGCATCAGGTGGTGCTAGGTGCTGTGCAAATCTAACAGCCCGTTCCTGCAATGTACAACGGCCACCATTTCCTTTTGCTCAGGAGCTGGGAGATGGGAGGAATGAGCCCTCCCAGCCCCTTCTGGAGCCCAGTCCCTCCTCATTGTCCAGGTTTGGCTTCCTATAAATGCTTCTCAAGCAAAATTTTCCTCCTTAATCTATTATAGCAATCAATTCCAGCACCCATTTCATTTGTCTCTCTCCTACGAGTAGTTCCATAAAAACTCCATGTCATGATTTTTTTGCAAGAGTAGAGGTTTCTAGGCCAGGCTTGAACATGGTAGTCAGCTCTCTTTTCAGGCAGTAAAACCATGATGCACACAAGGCAATAGGCTTTTTGTAAAACACGTGGTGAGAGGGGACATAGTCTCGAGCATGGGAGCATTAGCCTGAGCCGTGGGAGAGTGAGGCCTGATGGTGAATTACTTGTGCGCCACTGTGCAGCCATTTGTCCCCGCTGAGCTGCCAGTACTGCAGGATTAGCAGCACTGCCTCACCCCATGGAGTAGTTCTGAAGATAAATACATGAGGTGCCTAAATACAGCAGTAACTGGGGTGTTATAAGCCCCTAAGGTGGATTTTGGTGGTGCAGTTGCAAGAAGAGTTTTGATTTCCGTTCCTTTTAAGTTTTGTGTTTGGCACATTGACCACTTGGCCCACGTAGGAGCAGAGTTGGATACAGTAGTGTCACAGAAGCCCATGCTTCTCCTTGTAAGGACTCAGCCTTTGATTAGGCAAAAGTTCTCCCTCTTGTACTTAGCTTTGAGCATCTGGAGGGTCCCAGGGCCCATTCAGCAAAGTACTTACACGCAAGGGATGAAATCTTGCTCTGTTGAAATCAGCTGAAGTTTCACCCTGGGCTCCAGCAGGGCTGGGGTCTCTCCCCAGCTTCTGTCCCATTCATCTCAGGGATGTGCAAATACATGCTTTAGTGCTCCACTGAATCAGGATGTTTCCTCTGGAGGAATTACATGGAGAATCAACAGACATGCTCCTTGCCCCCAAGTCTTTGCCAGCTCAGGGTATTCCTGCCCTTAGAGCACCCCAGCTGCACAGTCCTTGTCTCTGCTGGAGCACAGTGCCCCTTCAGACCTTTTAGTAGGGCTGTATGAGCTCTCCCTAACCTGATTCACTAATATCTAGCTGTGCCAGCAAAGACCTGTTTCAATGGTATTAGTTAACATGGCTCGTTTAGAGCAACCCAAGTCAGAGAGCAGTTGCAGAACCAGCTGTGCTGCTACAGCCTAGAGAACAGTAACTTCCAGCCAACAGCAGGTTGGAGAGGGGATGGATGGTACCTGGTACATCTGGAACCAGAAGGAAATGTGGCCACAGCCACACAGCTTTTCTTGCACTCCTTTGGTGAACTGCTATCTTAGCAACTGAAACTAACTCTTTTGTGAAATATTTCTTAGTAGAAATCTTTGCTAAAACTGAGCAGTATGCAACTCTCTAACATTTGGAACTACCATGAGGGAATTGTTAATACATATCTCTCCCAAGATATTGGCTAAATGTGTGTATACTCCAGAGCAGAGCCTTTTAGGAAGTTTCTGCTTCATCTGAAAAAAACCTGCAATATAACTCAAGTATACTTCTTTGGTCTTCTGCCTGTATTGAAGACGTACATTTTACAGTACATGTCCATAACAGCAGTGCAGTTACCTAGCTAGCCGGAATGTCACAGAAAACAGCCAAGATACTTCTCAGGCTTCAAGTTTACAATGGAGGGAAAAAATGCTTCTAGCATTCATAAAATGAATATCACTTGGTTGCATAAATGAATTTTTTGGAGGAGAACTCTAGTAATGAATGCAGAGCCTGAACCTTTATCAGAACCTGCATGAGCCAAATATGCTTTGGTTGTGATGAAACATTTCCAGGAGAACGTAAACATTTAGGCAAACTTGGAACAGGAAAACAATGTTTCTTAACATTTTCAGTTCACACCTCACTTCAATTGGTTATGGATGTTTCTCACCCTGTGTATCAATGGGGCTTCTTTGGCTTCTGTGCCTCTTGAGCTCGCTCCAGAATAGCAACTACTGAGGAAAGAGGGTCCTGGATCTTGTCAACTTCTCTTCAGAAATAAAGTGTTTCAGAGGACACATTATCATTGCTCTATCAAAACCTGCAGTTACACAAATGTTTTTCTTGATACAAGTGCTTTGGTAAGCAGCTTCCGCTTCTTCCTACCCCTGCTTCTTCCTGCCCCTTTCTTGAATCTGTTTGCAGGTCCTGTGAGTTGACCTGAGTTAAAAACAACCCTACAGTACAAAAGGGCATTGAAGCCGAACCAAGCGCCCATGAAAGCACAACCTAATGTGACACTCTTAAAAAAGATGCTCAAGAACATAAAACCAGAGCCGTTTAAAATATTTGACAAAACATTCACTGGAATGCAGTTTTCTGTCAAAAAGAAAATATTTTGTGGAAACATATAACTTTTGGCAAAAATTAAGGGGGAAAGAGGAGAAGTGGAGAGGGAGATAGAGAAAGATTGCATGTGTCTTTATATATCCCTGAAACACAATAAAGATCATCTCACATATCGCAAATCCCAAGTGAATGTCCTCAAAACAATATAATGCCTGATCTGACTTGAAGTCACTCACAAAAATAGAGAAAAGCCTCATTTTCATTCCCACCAAATAAAAAAAAAAAAAAGAAATCTTGGTATTTTTTCACAAAATAACTGTTTCCCAACCTCCTTTAAAAAGTAGAGTGAAAAGTGCTGGACATTGCTCAGAAAAATTCTTCCTAGCTTAGTCACCTTCTGTGACTGCACTTTATTCCTGTTAACTCCAGAAATCTTTGTTTAAGTCCAAAACATCGCTAACATGATCAGCAGCAGCAAAGTGAATTTTATGTTTCAGTGGTAGAAGACACATATAAGGTGAACTAGTTGTAAAGGGTTATTCTTTCAGCATGGTACCTTTCACATACGACAGGTATCAGTATTCAGAGGTTTTCCAGATTTTGTGATTTCATCTTACTATGGGACACAATAACCAATGTCTAAATACCAGTTACCTGTAAAAACATGTGCAGACTTGTACAATATTTGAATGTACAGTAATTACACAGCAGCTGACATATCTGAAGATAATTCGGGAAACCTTTGTCCTTATAAGTTATTTTGACTTAAAGCTGTTTTACTTTCAATTGCACTGAGCTAAAAATATGTAGTCTTTTTTAACTGAGGGACAGTAACACCTGGGACAGCAGGAGCTGGTATGTCATGATATGAGGAGACAGCAGCTGCATGAAGTGCAGTAACTTTTAAAACCTCTTGAACAGACATGAAAGTAGTAATCTGATGATACCAATGATTTTCCAATAGTTGTTGTAGTTACATGTTTTATTGTTGTTTTGGGGGGCTTTTTTTAATTATTTAAGAGTTATTAATATTTTATTCATTCTTGTTTCTCTCACTCCCACTCTTCTTGCCATTTCCATGAGCTGAGTAACTTTCCTAGAGAAAAATTTCTTACAAGAATTAATTTCTGTAAAGTTTCTTTCACATACCCTCCTACCTGGAGATCATAATTTTCAGTATCTCCTTGACGTTCCCACATAATTAGGAAACATATTTGTTTACTTTATTTTAAATTCTGGCAGCAGCCTTCAGAAACCTGGACGTTTTTTTTCTTTTCCCTGACAGTCCTATTGCCTGCTTTCCAAGTCCATTTCTTATCCTTTTTACTCTGTGTTTCTGTCACAATTTTACAGTTAGCCATTTAAAAAATATATAATTAAAGTGCCAAAGCACCTGCTAGCCTCATGCATATGCATAAAATAGAATTATGTCCCCTCCGAGACACTGGTGTTGTGACTCTGGGGAAATGGCTAAGTAACCATGACAACATGTCTCCACCACATCTTATTTCCAGTGATAAAAGCATGATGTACCCTGTTAAACAAACCATATTACAACTTGCCCACAGCAAGTGGCGTTAGCTTTCCACTAGAGGCACCAGGTCAGGAGGGAGAGCAGCCCAAAACCATCCATCCAAGCCTCCCCCTCTTTGACACTGCTTCATGGTTATGTTGATGGTAGGAGGCAGGATGAGATTCCACATACAGTATTTCACATTCCTTCTTGATAGGTGAGATGAAACGAGAGGAGGAAATGCAGTATTCATTAGCTGCAGGCACCAGCCCAATCCCCAGCACGGCAGTGATGGACGGTGCAGGAGAACCCGAGGGTAGGACATAAAGATTGGTAGAGCCAATGCGCAATGATTCAGACATTTGAATTAGATAATTTCTGCATCCTCTTTCCTGCCAGTTTGCCAAGGCTGCCAATACTTAGTGAATGCCAGGGAAGGCTACCAGAAACCGTTTTTCAAAGGCTGCTGCCAAAACAAAAAGTTAAATATGATTTTTTTATAGTCTTGCTTATGCTACTGATTAAGTATTATCTTATTTAAAGTGATTTTTAAAATAAAATGCACTCTTCATTATGTGTTTTTGATTCACACCTTGCTTAATTAAAGAAGACACCTTGCTATCACATTATCTATAATAATTTTATAGGAAAACTCTCATCATTGGATCTTGTCTACTAGCATAATACAGCAATATTTGTATTATTAGCACTCTGAAGAAGTATTTAAATCAACAAAACTAATAATTTACATTTTTGCAGTATTGCCATGAAAGTGTTTGCATTAACCCTCTTCTCCCCGTCACATACTTAAGAAAAGTGTGAAACCTTAATTTGAGTTCTTAATCACTTGAGGGCACAATTTGATTAAGAACAATAAACAGACAGGTGAAGAAATTAAAAATACAAAAGTCTCAGAGAGAAAGCAGAACTGGTGTTTAAAGGTCAAGTACATACACGTAATTAGTTCTACTTACAGGAAGAATTGCAATTAGCTTTATAAATCGCATTTTGAAATTGCCGGGTCTTGTGAATCCTGGGGGTTTCTTAAAGCATCACCTGTTAGAGGCATGTGATTAGATCAGATTCGTAGCTAAGAATGAAAAAAAGCTAAATTATGCTTTCAGTCGTAACAACTGCAAAGGCAAAGCTGAAAATACTATCTGGGCAAATAATAACCCATTATTCATGAGATTATTCAGATGATTTGGGGGCATGACTTATAATCACTAAATTCTGGGGACTGACCCTTTCCCAATTCCAAACATAACCTGTACGAGTCAAAGCTGAGTGATTCTCCATTTACCGTCTATGGTCAGATTATTTTCTCTTCAACAATACCCAACATGGAGAAGGTCAGAGCCCTACAAGTATGAAAATATTCACGGAAGTATCATTCACAGATTCAAGAAGTACCAAATATCTCACTGCTTAAGCATGTCTTTCATCACTCAATATTTTGGACCATTTTCATTAAAATACTAATTAATGTATGTTCTGTCATGCTCACGTGACATTTGCAATGTTCTCATCCGAGACAGAGCAATGTTGGGGGCGCTCCACCTATAGCCACCTTACAGCTCCCACATTTCAGAACCCTTTCATTATCAGAAAGTATAATAATTTAGTGGGTGCTCAGTGTATCAGCCTTGCCTTTTTGTTCTGGGCTGTAACTGTGAACATGTAGAAAACACACCAGTCCCTCTTGCAGGGTTCAGATTGAAGGCTTTTACTTCATAAACAAGGTTCAGAACTCAAAGGAGGATTAAACTGAACGCACTAGCAGACTGAAAGGAGAAGCCAATGGCTTCTGAAAACCACCAAGTTTGCTACTGAAGAGGTCTGGTGGTTCTGTACAATCCAAAACTTCTTACGTCAATGATGTCATGTCTTAAAACACCTATGAATGTTCTTGGTTTACTAATGCAACCGATAGAGGAATCAAAGGGCCACATCTCCAAGCGCTAGCAAGCCCCTGAGAGTCGTTCCCAAAAAAACATAAGCCCAATAGAAATTTGATTTCTGCTAGAACCTGGATTCAAGCAACAAAGTCAGTGTTTGGACTTTAGGGCCGCTTCCAGGGATTTGAATGCTGAATGGTATGACACTGTACAAAGCTTTCAGAAATATTATTGAGTTTTCAGGTACCCCAGTCCTGTCACAGCTCTCGGCTTCCCAAGCAGCAGGTTAACGGAGAAGCACAGCTCCTGTTTCTTGCAAGGTTCTCTAGTTGCCTCTGGATGCCTAGTCAAAAGCCATTGCATATCTACCCTATTTCTGGTGCATATGGGAAACCTGTAGTAGAGGTAGCAGAGTACCTGGATAAGTTGCTTGGAGTTCTGGACAGAGCAGATCTGCCAGAGCACTGGGTTTGTTGCTTTAGGTCTGATTTGTTTGCTTTTTTGATGTGATTGCTGCAACATAACAGTCTCCTTACCATCCAGAAACAGGCCGTGTGGTGCGTGGCGGAATGAGCAAGAGGCAGAGAACTAGAAGTCCAATTTATTATACCACCTAGGCCCCCAACTTGAGTAGTGGCTTTGGGCAAGTAACTTGCAGCAAACTCGTCTAGAGAGTGTCTGGAGCTTTACAGAATGCAGTAGAAAAATAAAAGGGGAAAACACTGCATCTCAGTTTTCCTATCTGTAACATGGGACTAATACTTACCAACCGACCCACCTCACAAGGGAGATGCAATAATTAATTAGCTAATGTTCGTACAGCACTTTAACTCTGTAAAGTGTAAAATAAATGTTAAGCATTATTGGCACTTAGATTCTACAGTGATTGGTGCCCTACAATTCCCTAAGCCAGGCAGCTAGTTATTGCTGCTCAGAGCAACAGTAGCTTACAATACATCCTGCATTATCAGCTAGTTTCTGGATGGTTATGTGCCAGTGTGGCTGTACATTCACCCTCCCACACAGGCCAGATGCCACACAGGGGAATTCTGACGTGGAGGTCCAGGACGTGACTACACAGCATGGAAAAGGGACTCTGCAGCCACTCTGTAACTAAGCAGTCCCTTTTTGCTGTGTTTGGCTGTGTTTTGTCCCTCCTCTCTGAAGCAGGTGTTTAGGTACTAACCAGTACCTGCAACCCTCTGCCCCGCCATACAAATACTATTTTATCTAAATTTGTCAGGTGATTCATTAATATCACTGAAAATACCCAGAATTCCAATAAATTCAGTGTCAAAGAAACTAATTGGTAAACTATGCAGGGCAATTTGAGAGAAAAAAAGAGCTTTTTCCCTTTGCATTTTGTTGCTTTAGACTTAGATAAATTTTGTTTTCAGCGAACAAGAAGACAGCAGCTGCTAAAATTATGTCTGAGAGATGGATATGTAGGTAATATTGTTTAACATTAACTGCTGCTACATAAGTTCATGAATTCCCATCAGTCATGGGTTTTACGGAGTTCCTTATGCTAAAGTCTCTTTCCACAAAGACAGTGGAAAAAGACTGGTTTGCATCTGAGTAGTTCAAGAAAGAGTTGCAGCTTTGCCCTCTCAGACATAGCCTGAGAGGTCGGTATTGAAGTCTCTACATTTACACTATATACAATTACAGGATTTTATTTCAGGCTAGATTCAGCCTGGTCCTCTGGGTTGAACTTCCCTATCATGCCCGTGTTTCAAAGCCATTCAAAGCACCAGTCAGTTATTTCTACCCTTATGACTCCATCTGGATTTTGAGACCATCTAATACAAACCAGGAAGAGAGTTTCTTAATTAGTTTGCTCTCAAAGAAATCTTACTCACACGCACCAAAGCCACGCTCTGAATCAAACCAGGACATGGTAAAGGAGACAACTGGAAATCTTGTAAAAATCTGATTATTACTTTCAACCAAAACACTAGTGTAGATGCAACCTCAGCTCATACAGTATTCTTTCTTCTGACTTTGTAGGAAGCCACCTGGACAATAAGCAACCAAGTAACGCCAGACCACCAGACCAGAGTTTAAGAGTATGTCCCAGTGCAAAGATCATTTGATTCCTTCCCACTTTCTTATACTGTTTCCTTAAGCATTTCCTATTTGGCTTTGTCAACCATAGGCTACTGGACTAGATGATAGACATTCAGTTTGGGCCAGTCAGGATGTTCTTATACAGTATTCTGATACATCCAGCAACATAAAGAGGATTCAAATATTGATACACATTTACACCTTGGAGACAATTCCAGCAATCTACCACTTTACTATGGGATTTTGTACACCATGTTATTTAACTAATAGCATCCATGGGACTTGTGATTGACATCAGCAAGAACTGGAGAAATCTGGGTGGAAAATCAGAGCCCTAAATTTGACATTGGGTCCTAGGAGTTTTATTTCATATTGAGAATCCACCATAATAAATACTTAAAATCTCATAAAATCTGTTCACGATGGAGGTGAAAAGCATCTGAATTATGTATTATTAATGTATACTCACTCATCATGTTCATTTAATTAGTGAACTGGGTAAGATTGTCTCTTTTTGTGATCTTCCTATGAAAGCAAGCAAAAGTACTTTGTGTAAGACTAACTGGTTACCACCAACACTGTATCACTTCACTTTTGAAGTTTCTGAGAGTGAATGACTTAATTTATCTTTGTTTGTTTAGTACTCAACCATTGGATAGCTTCTAGAGCAATGCAAAACAAAAATATAAAATCTTTTTATGCTGGGATAAAAATCAATCACTCAGTGATTTTTTGCTTTGTTTCAGATGAGCAGATACATGAACATATCCCTTCAAAAACTTGCTGAGCTTTAAGGCATGTCCTAAGCAATTTCTGTTCTTTTTTTTACCCCTGTCCATGGAGAGTATGTTTAAAAGCCGATACCATCTCTTTGCAAAACCCTTCCTCTCATCAAAATCTATGATACTGATCTTTGCAACTTTCTCTCAGAAATTGTCAGCAGTCTGAGTACATCTCTATTGCAATTTTCTTGAACTTTGGGGTTAATATTAATTTATGAACTTTCAAGGTCAGGAAAAAACAGACAAGAGTTATACATACATTTTTGGTTTGTTCTTTTTTGTAAATCTGTGAATGAATATCTGAAATATTTCTTGGCTGGTAAACAATCTAACTTTGACACCCAGTTCAGGAAATTTTAAAACAAATCTAGGTTGGTTTTTTTTCCCTATTTAGCAAAAGCTTTTGTTTTTCCTCTCTGGAAAGTAAAGAAGTATGATAAGGAAGAAGCTGAGTATGTCTTTTTAGATGTTTTAAATGTTGGTCATGTGTACTTGGGAGATGCACAGAGTTTCTTCACGGAAGACAAAAACTTAGTCATATCCTGTCTTCAAAAACTTTGCCAGGGAGGCAACTAATGCCAGAAAAGTGCATAAGAAGATACTGTTGCTGGAGGGTAATACTACTAAAAAACTCAATCTAGAAATTATAAGTACATTTTTAATTATGCATAATTACATAATGAAAAAGATTGTTTGGAGGTGAGCAAACTTGCATTACAGGGATTGAAGATGTCCAGTAAAGGCTGAAATGTTCTTTAGCTGACCATATCTCAATTATTGGTTCTTGCTTTTCATAGTGAGTCTTGCAATATATGGTATTTTCTGAACGCTGTCTATGCCAGGGCCAAGTGATTCCAGTGAGTTCTCAGTTTTCATTAAGATGGAAGTTTAACTTACAGTTAAAGAGGAAGCCTTAATGTGCATACAATACATTTTATAAGTTTTATATTAAATACATACAAGCATCAGACCTTTACTACAATTATTATTGTATTATTTATATATATTTATATATTTCATGGGTTTATGATCAATTGTATGTCTCTCAAGAGGTCTTTTTGATGGTTTGTGAGCACTCAGGTAGGCAACTGCCATTTTCCACTGAAAATTAAAATATAGCTACACGATCCTCTTAGAAGATCCTGATTTTGTCAATCTCTTCTTTGCATTTTTCTGGAACGTGCAGCACCTGCTGGCAGGACTAAGCGACCTCTCATATATTACTGAGGTGGATGTCTAGGAAAAAACCACTCTTTTTTGTACAATGGACCAGTTATGAACACAAGTAAAAATATTTCTCTATTTAGTATTGTGGGAACTTGAGATCTTAAATTCCTGTCCTTTATGTCCTGTGCAGCAACTGCTGTGCAGTGGACAGGGTCATGGACGTGGAAGCAGCATCCTTGGTGAGAACTAACAGTGTTATCCCAGGCAAATCACTTTATCTCTCTGCAAGCTTTGTTTCTTTCTTGAAACTGTGGACTCTTCAGGGCAGGGTCTGTCACTCAGTGTGGCATTGTTCCTCGACTAGTGCAAAGGGTCTCCCCTCTTCCTCAAATATTTAAGTCAAGCCTATAATGTGTATAATAAATATTAACAGGAACATATTCTCTTCTTCCCATCCATTTATAGCCCCCTTTACAATTTAATTATCAACGTGAAATGTTTAAAGTCATTAGAGACTTTTATTACTAATTTATGTCTGTAAATCAAAACTGGCCAATTTTAGAGTCTATTATCTCTAAATGAAAGTAAGTACTCAGCATAGTTCACCTTAAAAACGACAGTAGCTTGGTGAATTCTTCCAGTGCAGAGCTGCCCTGCTCTAACTGCAAAAAATAAGAACACGCACACAAAAACTAAGCAGTGATTGCATCATTTATTTTTATTTATCAGTTTCAAGAAGGCCATTGGATTGCATAACTAAGGAAGAAACATGAAGATTTTTAATGTGACTTTGACTTCAGGGAAAATAAAGCTGGATCTAAAGCAGGATTGGAAGGGCACTCCAGTCCTGAGATGCGCTAGCCCTGATTCTGTAGGAATTTGAATACGGTTTAGTTTCATTTCCAGCTGACAACCATTGGCATTAACAAGACGAAATCCCTGGGAACTGCTGAAAGCATCCTGGCAAGCACCCGGTACGGTGCTGGGGCTGCATGCTCCTCCCTGGCACCTCCACATCCTCGCAGCACATGTGCACAGTCTGGTGGCAAGGACAGGAGCTTGATACCACATGGCGTGTACTCCTCACACTCCTTCATCACCTGCTCCTGGCGTCGTAATAGGAGCACTAACAGATATCACAGGGAACGACATGAGATCACAGCAAGTCAGCCTTCCTGTCAAAAGCTTAAGGAAAAAATTTCCTGACCCAGCTACAGGAAGAAAGCCACTTGCTGAAACATCACCTCAAACAGGCGTTCCCAATCCACAGAGCTCAGCACATTGCATGCTTGAGCAGCTCCTGGAACAGCAAAATGCTCTGCCACGTTCTGTGGACCATTGTCAGGTACCTGGAGGTAGTCTCCCAACCTTCGCACAGTGACATCTTGGCAGCTGCTCTGGCAACTGTCCTTGAAAAGCCGATGCTGACAAGCCACGGCAGCCATAAGGACCAAATGCTGAAATCCTGACTGATTTGTACACGCTCTTAACCCAGACAAGCCCTTTGTGAATTAAATGGAGATTTTGTTTGAGGAAGAACAGGGGAAGGAACTCTTTGCTAAGTCAAACACAACAAATTTGAAGACAAGGAGATTATATTACTCTAATATCAGTTACTGAAGATGTAGACTAGCTCAGAAACAAATAAAGGCTTCCCCAAACCATGTATTTTATATTTATAGTATGTTTTTCATTCTAGAGAATGAAAGCATAACAACTTAATAAAGAGCCCTGCAAACAATGATCTGTTTTCCCCAAAACTGAAGGAAGACATCAGATGTACCTGCTGATGAATAATTACAACAACGGAGAATGATTTAGGGCTGGAGGCTTTTTATTCTTCTTTTTTGGCACTGTAGGGTGAATTTAGGGTCAGGCAAAATGTAATTTCCCAAATTGGAATTAGGCCAGGACACATCCCTTACTCTTTGCTTGTGCTGCACCAAGTAAAGGGGAAACACAAAGAACAAACTGCTTCAATACTTTGCAATAAACTGTATTCTGATACTTAAAATAAATCACTTCATATCAGGCAGAAATGTAGTTATGTTTGCACCACATTGTTTCCTATTTTCCACCTAAAATCTGAGTACTCTTAAGTTTAACACGTCTCCTTTGTCTTATGCACGGTTTGGCCACGATTAGAATCCTAGTGAAATACAGAAAAAAATGTCCATGACTTAGTGGGCTTTGGATAGCAGAGTAATTCCATCTGATATCAGTATTTCATAGATATTGAAAACATAGATCATTTATTTTGGTGACCTTTGCAGAGATTCCATTCTAAGGACCTAGCAGATAATAAACAATAATTTCTTTATGTTAGTTACAAAAGATGTTTCACAGTTGAACATACATCAAAGTCAGTTGCTGAGGGCATTATATATAATATGCTAAATCTTTAACAGATGGGCTATACAGGAGGCTGAAAAAGTCCTTGATTAGAGCTGTGCCTCTATTGCTCTACAAAACTTCCAGATGCCATCATGTTGTTAATAATCTGGGGATCTCTCTTCACCATATTGGACCTGCTTGTCAGCTCTGCCCAATTAGCAAAGATAGCTCCAAGGTAGGAGCACAATTCCTAGGGCAGTGGTTTTCAACATTTTTCAATTTGTGGACCCCTAAGGATTTATCGCTGGAAATGGGGTTCTCTGCACAGCAAATGAAAATTTACTGGCAGTGGGCATGCTGGTTTTGCTTACCTTTTGTGGTCCCCATAGTAGGAGTGCTGGGACCCACAGGAGTCTGCAAACATACTAGACTGAAAAAGACTGTCTTAGGATAACATGTTTCTCATAAAGAGATTTATGTTTTTCTTGGGTCTTCGTAGCTGAAACTTGCAACTTTCTGCCACATAAGAGAAGTCACCAGTCCTAAAAAATCAAAGCCTGTGAATAAAGGAAAGCAAACCCTCTCAAAATGTTTGGGAATAGCATGTTCAAGTAATAATTTGTGTGTTGTTGTTTTTTTTTTTTTTTGCTTGACCACAGGAAACTTATAGCTTCATTAAATATTTTGAAAACATTTTCAGAACATTCGTGAATTCAAAGCGGAATAAATACAAGTACCTCAGCAGAAATGCCATTTAAATCAAATTAACTTTACTAATTAGGGGAAAAAAAGAAGGCATCTCAGTATCAGGCATAATTTGTGCTTATAGAACTTCACACTTCAGGTGATATACTCTGCCTGAGAGATAGCTAAGCGAGCAATGTACCCATCAAAATGGGAAATCAACCATGGCTACTAAATTTTTCAATTCGCAAAGATTTAAAAAAATATCCAATTTGCCCAGAGGAATTTTAAGTCTTCAGATGAAACCAAAGTCATTATACTCAAATGAGTGAGTATATAGAGTTAGCCAGTGATACCGAAATGATTTCTTGTTAGGTAGCTGAAAATAATGGATGGAAATATGCTTGTCATAACACAGTACCCGAGCAGTTGTGTTTAATTCACATTTGCCTAGACTCTCAGGCTGCTTCTTTTTTGATAGCTGAGGCTGTACAGTGGCTTATCTGCTGACAGGAGAAAACTTTCTAGCATCAGATGATGTGGGAAGAGCAACGACCCTTGGACGCAACCTCTGTCACCCGGCCATGTCGCAGGTACGCCTGCATCTGCTGGGGGCTTTCCAGCCCTCTTCTCCCTCAGGGGCATCATGTGCAGCATGCAACCGGTTGGCAACCCACTGCGACCTGCCAGGGCATCGCGTTGGGTCGTGGAGGTGAGGAGAGGCAGTTTGTGCTGCACATATTCCGCAGGTACAGGAGCAGTGAGAGGAAAGCGCGAGCCTGTGTCAGTCTTGCTTTCAGTGTTTGGGACTTTATGCGTTTTATGGCTGCGTGATAGCATAATGATGCTGTAAATCATGCATAAAGGGCCTCTGGAGAATTTACCTTATGTAGGGGATTTCTCAGGATGGGTAAAGACACTTCCACCAGGTTTTGGCATACGCAACAGGAGAAAACAGACGGAGCAGTGTGGCTCATAAGCCATGGCCAATGGCTGTCATTCGAATGAGTCCTCAGGAATGAGTCCTCAGGAATGAGGACTCATCTAGAGCGATGCAGAGCCAGCCTCAAGATGAAATTTTTGCCAAGGATCTCCAGTAGCCTGAGAATATGGTGCAGAGGCAGCTTAAAGTGATTATTAACTTCTCTCCTTATTCTGCCCTTGGTTGCTGTGCTGAGTCCAAGAAAGGGGGAAAGGAGAATTAGGGAATCTCTGCCTCCATAAATGTGAGCTGATAATGATTTGTCCACGAGGTTAAACAGCATAGGAAATAGTGATCAATATTAGATGGTTGTACCTTAAAAGTGCAAAGGCCATTTGTGCATTCTGGCCCGCCATGGAGGGGGTTACAGCACCATCAATAATTGATTCATAAACTGTGCCTGCTTATTCCCAAATGCTACAGTAGGTAAATACATACCAAGGCTGAACTCTGGGTAGTAAAATATTCTTTCTTTAGCTTGCAGTTGTTTCATTCTGAAATGCAGCTGATTTTTACTCTTAATTCCGAGGTTCTGTCCCTATATTACCTGAACATATTATTAGCTGTTCTGAAGAAACCTATGTCTGCTGTAAGGATGCTTACTTGACTTTAGGCTGCAGTGTCTCTGCAGATTACCCATGCCATCCGACCATGGCAGGCAGAAAAGACCAGAGCACCCCACAGCAGCACTTCCAGCAAATGCAACCCTTCTATTGACACCCCATTACAGACTGGATTTCTGCTCTTTGCACCAGTTACCAAACGTTTCATCAGCACGCATTCGGTAAACAAGTTTCCCGTTTTGATCTTTGATAATACATCATGCTAACAAAATTTAACTTTTTTAACTTTTTTAACAGAAGTGGCACTTGAGCTTGGCACAGATTTTCAGCTAATGATGCCTTTTTGGGGGAGAGAAAGAGAGTCGAGTCAGTAAGTGGTTACTTACCGAGTCATCCATCATTTTGATAGTGAGACCTGGCCTAAGTCCTTCTTCTTCAAGATGTTAATTTTCCACCTCCCCTTCCTTGCTTAGAGCAGGCCCAATCCTGTTCTTGTGGAAATCAATGGCAAAAATCCCACTAATTTTAGTGGATTAGTTCCAGTATCTCAATTTACATGTGATTAACAGTAATTTTGTCTACTTAGTGCCTAAAAAATTCATAATCAAATTTACAATAAGCTGTGCACTGATTTTCTAGGGATCCCAGCTTATTTCATAGGCTTCTAATTTCAACGTTTAATCACTTTTGGTTCTAGCCCAATATGCAATCATCTGACCACGGAATATGTTCTTAAAAGCTTCCCACAAAGTTGCTGGATTTGTAGCTGATGGCATGCTAATTTGCAGGATTTCTTTAATACTGAAGTGCAAGCAGAATTCCTCTGCCCGACAGACAGACATTCATCCTCTGAACATTTACTATACTGAAAGCCTTTTTATACTTTATCTGCATTAGCTGAGGTGAATGGGCAGAGCGATCCACAGTTACGTGACAAGTCCTAGGAATGTGGGACAAGTGTGAAGCCTGGGTTTAAAGAACATGGAGTTGTCCTTGCAAAGAAGACGCATGCTTAAATTGAGAGGAGATTTCTGTGAGTTAATCTAAACCCATCTCTCTGGCATGGCCACACTGCCATTTTGGGCCATCCTAGGTCAAATGGTCAGTCAGCCACATTATAGGAGCCCTCTACCCCACTGGCAGATGGGAGATGTTCTCTCTGAGAAGGTCCCATTTTCAGCCAAAGGAGACCCTGAAAACTATAAACAAGAAGCTGTATAGACCTGGCCTGATCTTGCAAGGTGCCCAGCACATCTGAGTGGTACTGTGAGCCATTTCCTCACTGATCTTGCTGGTAGTGGAGCATTAACAGCACTTCAAAGGATAAAATCACAAGGGGGTGATTTAAAAAAGATGTGACTGACTCTGGTGCTCATTAAAATGAGGGACTAATTGCAGTGGTTCAACTCCAGTCAGGTAGTGCCTGAGCAGGTGTTGCATGCACTTCCCCAGGCAGCTCAGGCAATGCACCTGCAAAAAGACTACCATTCCAGTCTTGTCTCTCTTTGGATTTATTCTGTGGGAAAGATCACTAACAAGTGTTCAGCATCCTTCTGAGAGCCTTTTTGGAAACAGCTGACATTCATTGTCCTATGACAGACTTTTATTGCTCTGAACATGATTTGGACATAGGTTT
Organism: Platalea leucorodia; assembly: GCF_965183815.1. Lineage (NCBI taxonomy): Eukaryota > Metazoa > Chordata > Aves > Pelecaniformes > Threskiornithidae > Platalea > Platalea leucorodia. Next base: position 50,766,840 of record NC_138823.1, on the reverse strand, counting down.
CCATAAGTGAAAGGCTATTGCACAGGGATGAGCAGTGAGCTGTTTCATTAAAGGCCTGTTGGCGTTAACATGTCAAGGGCTGAAGGACCAGGACCTCCACCTCAAGTCTGGCTTTTTGGCCTTCCCAAGCCTAACCTCTCCCTCCTTTCCCTGCACTGTTCTCTGCTGGTGGCCCTCAGAGCTACCGTTCCCAAGATGCACCATGGAAAGAGCAAGAAACTTTCCAAATTGCCTTTTTTTTTTGCATATGCTTGCCTGGCTAAATACATTATTTGATACTTATTCTTTAATTTATGGTAGTGAAAAACTATACCAAGCCCTGCATATCCGAGCTCATTGCTGTGACTCTTTCTGATCGCTTTATCAAATGGAACCCTTTCTTTAAGCTGTTAGCTAAATGTCGCGTGAAGTTCTGAGAACAAATTGTGCTGCTTTGGGACATTAACTTCACATTAATTTGGCTAATCACTTCTACTTGATAGAAGTTTGTTTGAAAAACAGGATACTTCTGCTTCAGTGAAACCTGTATGAAGAGTCACGTAATAACAGCCATCATCTCTAGTAGTGGGCAGTGAAATCTCAGGATAAACAAACATAGAGTTAAAGTTGAAAACACCCAGGAAGCGTGTTTTTCTGGGTGGTTGTGTGTAACAGAATGGAGATTGGGATCAGCAAGAATTAGAAAAAAATATTCAACAGAAAGAAATGAATGCTTAAGTTAGTTAGGCTCAGCCCTTACTTGCCTGTTTTATTCTGCCCACGGACAAAAACATGTGCAGCATTGCCAAATTTTATAATCAATTCCACAACATTTGTTGTCTGTTTTCTTGCAGCCCCTGAAGTCAGAAGACTTGTGTGAGAGTGCTCCCTTCCTCTCTGCCTTCCTCCTCTCCAGCAATGTCTAATGCTTGCAGGAAAAGCCCTAGAGACCCTGACCCCTGCTGGCTCCAGAACAAGAAGGCACAAAGAATGTGCTGTTTTTAATATCCCGTGATTTTAATGCCAATCCCACAATTAATAAGTGCTCAACACGTGACTTCTGAGCATTGAGGGTTGTCAGTACTGAGTGTGGCTCCCCTCTTCCAGTCAAGAGGGAAGGTGGGCAGGGGTACCAGTAGCTGGGAAGGTGATATCCAGCAGTTGCAGCACTGGGCATACAGTGACCACTTCCAGTCGACTCCTCACCCATTACACAGGAGAGGCAAACGTGGCTGGAAGGACAGGGTGTGCATTGCGAAGGTTGCTCTGGATTTGTGCATGCAAGCAGGCACCTTCCACAGTTCACCCTCCACACTTTTTACCCAGATAGGTGTAACGACAGGAGAGACTACCAATGGGAGAGGACTATAAGCACGAAGCAGGAGAAATGTACTATTGCTCCCAGTGCTTTCAGCTTGCAGAAGAAAGGAACAGTTCCCCAAAAAGCATGAGAACAGCAGGCGATGCTGCCTTGCTCCACTCCCCTGCCAGCTCATGGTCAGTGCAGAGAAAAAGAGAAACATCAGCAACATTTCTGCTGAGGTGGAGACATCTCCCCTGAGCTCCAGCTCCCAGACTTAGCTCTCATGGTTGCTAAACCACATTTACTAATAGGAAAGATGCTATATGGTATGGTGGATGTACCCCAGGGAGGAAAGGTGAAGGGCTCTGACCAAACCCAATAGGTAAGTTATCTCAGGAACACCACTAACTAGAACCAATTGAGACAGTCTGAAATCTCAAGGGAAAAAAAGAAAATCAAGGGGCTGTAAGTGGCTCCATCCTAGAAGAAGGAAGCCAAGGCACTCCAGTAGGCTCAGCTGGAGGCAAATGAATCCTTCCCCTGCCCTCCCTCAGGACATGAAGGGCAACCAGGGTCCCCTGCTCTCTGCTCTGTGGTGGCAGGTGGAAGGAAAGCCAGGGAGGACCTGTGTCCCTCCTGCAGCAAATGTAGGTGAAGCTGTGGAGACTGGACCCCAAGGCAAGTGAGATAAGTTCAAAACATCTTTAGAAGTGTGGGGTGTGGGAGAAATTCAGCTTCAACATGTTTTGTTCTTACTCATGGCTCTTTCAAGGTCTGCAATAGAAATCTTCAATGACCATCCCAGGGGTTTGGCACTTTGCCTTTTTTCTGCTCGTATCTTCTTGCTGAATGGACTAGACATTGCTGTCATGTTTAGGAAAGGTCTGCAGGTCTCCATCCATTTTTGACCAGCTTCTCTTGCAGATCACAGAGGGTTGCCTGTTATGACTGGTCCCCAGAAATCTCCTTTGCCCTCCTGCAACGTGCATTCCCTCAAAAATCCTCTACTTGTGTTCAAACCTGATTTAGCACTCGTTCCTGCAAAGAGAAATGCAGACTTCTCCTGGTACCAAGTTTGGAGCCAACCAGCCCAGGCTGCTGCTTGAAGCAGGAGCCGGCATCCAGAACACAGCCAATGCTAGCCAGCATCTACCGAGCATCATCCAGCATCTTTTAGAAGTGCCAGGGCTAGGCACAGGCTTGTGATTAGCATATGCTAATGACTCATTATAATATGTAAATGACACACTAGGTCAGAACTGCACACCCATTCAAACTAATGAGCTGTGCACTTTTTTTTTAAGTGGCACTAGTAATTGGGTGCATCATTTTTCTGTCGCTGCTAGGCAGAGAATAAGGAAGCCATCTGTAACGACAGGCCAATGTTTGTAGCAATCCCGTTGAGAAGTAAAGGCAAGGACTGCTAATTTCCAAGTGTCCAGCAGGGAACCAGTACACATGCCTCCAGTCACCATCGTCACAATTCTTAGTATCTGAGCATGTAATTATATGGTCATATTTTTAGAAGAGATCAGCATTTAAGATAACTGTTAAAAACTCCCAGCCAGAGCAGCATGCAGAGATCTGTTTGAGCACCTACTGCCTAAAGTGCAGAACACCTGGGTTTTGAAAATGCAGCTGCATATGACCTTGCTGTAACGAAGAAAGTATTAATATCTCATTTATGGGGTCTGCTCTTCCCTCTCAAAAATAAATTCTCCTGTAAAGTTATACCACTCTCTCTGAAGCAGACAAGTGCCCAGTTTAATATCAGCCCCTAAGAATGGATAGGCTATGAAACTTGCTAAAACTGATTTATTTCAACCCTCACAATTGGATTATTTAGTTATTCTCTCTCTTAATTAAAATCCTTACTCAGAATCTTTATCAAGAATAAATTCATAACCAAAGAATGATTCAAATATCAGTTCATATATTTTTTTTTAAAAGTTCAGATACATTTTACAAAGGGGTATGATTATTCTTTTATCTCAATTTTAGATATGAAAACAAAGAACTGAAACAATTTGTGTTAAATGTCACACTGTAGACAGTTGCCAGAGCTTTCAATAGAATCAAAATCACCTGGGTCTGTATCTCTTCAGTAGATATTGCCCACAATAGCACTAGAAGTATGGTGGTGCGACGTGCTCGGACTCCAAAACTATGTAAAAGGCAGATCCTTATATGCCTCAGGTTCAGTGCAGTATCAATCAGGATATCCCAGACTGAAGCCCAAGCTGGTAAGTCTCCACAACACTGCACTGTGCCATGTGGACTTGCTTATTCAGGTTTTTGATAGCTCATGAATCTCTGCAGCAGGTTCTGGGTTTTGGTGTAGACATACCTCATCCTTATTAAAGCGTCCCATGGATGTCACTTTTGGGATTAGCTCTTCGATGCAGTGATTTTCAGATTCTTCTAGTTTGTTCTCTCTCTTGTACAAACCACTTATTTACATAAAGTCTTTTGTGTCCAATCTTTGCTCTTTTCCATCCTTCACATGCTGGGGTGGCATTGTGGGGACACAATTATAACCAATTTAGAAAGCTCATTAAAAATGTCTATTAATCCTAATTCATCCATTCATATAGCCATTCTGACAGTGAAGGTTTTTCCCTTCTGGCTATTTTATTGAGAGGAAGATATCAGCTCTGAGTTTCACTGCTCCTAAGTAGTCCTAGAACACAGGACGTGCACATCATCTTCAATAGCCTCACGCTTATTTGACTCAGATTGGTTGCTCAGAGTCCCCTCATGGGTGGAAAGGTCAATAATGAGGCATGATGACAAAAAAAAAGGATATTTTGACAAAACTGACTTAGTGTTTAAAGCCTGGAGTAGCATTCCCAGAGAAACTCCATCAGAAGATATCCAGCAGACTTTCGGGTAACCAGCAGTGAACGGAAAAGCCAACAACTTAACTGTTGTGATTTACTATGTGAAAACGCAGTCGTGTAACAGTGAGAAAACCCAGCAAATTTGATAGCAATCTGCAGATGGCAGTGTTAAACCCTTTGCATATGGCTCTCGCTTTTGATGTCAATAGAAATATCAAAGAGACCAGGATTGGGCCAGAGACTCTCTGTTCAATATCTCCGGACACACGGTCTTGGTATTAGCATTACAAAAAACGTCTCATGTTCCCAAAACCTAAATACATAATTTGTGAATGATATTATGTGTTTGCAGCTGGCAGTGAAGGGTGATAAATTGTTAATGTCTTTCTGCAAATGTTAGATGAATAGCTATCAAAACTCTATTGTCTATATTGGCATTCATGTAGCATAGTCTAAAAACACTTCAATCTCTCTCACTAAACTAGAGGTTTTACTATTTTTCACATCATTTGAATTTTTATTACATCTAAATAATAAAATGCATTATTAGGATCAATCTAAATCCACAGTATTTGCAATTTTAGGATTTTCTCCACAGATTTGGCTCTGCTCTCCAGAACCTAAGCCTTCACTTTACAGAACTGAACTTTCTCTTGCCCTTCTGGTTGCAAAGGTATCTTGGCAACATTTAAATGCTGTGCCTCTCCAATATATGGCTTAGCGCTGAGCAGAGAAGGATTGAATTCAAACTTGCAAGCCACATTCCATTTATAAAATGAAGTCTCATAAAAAAATGCTTATTTGGCTGCAGATAGGGTAGTCATGCTAGCAATTATGTTTCAAACTCTTTATAACATTTGTAGGGCTTATTTAAAAGAAAATGAATAGAAAATGAAAGTGATAGATGCATTATTTTCCAGTTGCTATGAATTTGAATAATATGTAATAATGTATATAAAAATAATTGCTGCTCTTAATCATAGGTTTTGCTTCAGTGCTATCTGCTTAAATGACCCTAAGTCATAGAGTGCTTTTTAGTGTCTCTTCCCATTTCTTAAAAATTGAATTGCTTTCGCTAAATGAGTGGTGGCTGTCTTTATTCCCTCCCCACAGACCACAGAGGATGAGAAAGGAAATATTATCTTGTTTCTATTTCAGAGCCATCAGCTAGCTTTAGAAATCTTCTTGACTATCTACCTGGAAAACGCTCTCATCGGAGAGGTTGTGCTGCACCTGTCTGGGTGTAAGAGCCAGGTTCCTGTATGAGCAACTTGTAAATGGTGTCCCAGCCATGCAATTCACCAAGTACAGCTTGGGAGATGTGAGGGACCACCTCCCCAGGGTGAAAATTACCCTGTCACCTCACCAGCAGGGATCAGAGGTGAACAGTCAAGTATCCAGCACCACCACAGGGTCACCAGCCCCTGGCCACACTCTCACTGCCCTGTCATTCTTAAAAGAGAGCACCCCTGGTGCAAACAAGCTAAAATCTCTTTGATGCTTGGAGAAAGAAGTTTGCTGCCAGAGTGTGCGTACCTGAGCGATGATAAAATTTGGGGGACCCATCTGTGGGCTCGGCCTGTGGTTCTCAATCTGCCTGGGGGTCCTGACAGTGGGTGTGAAGTCACTGAGTGGCAGCGAGTGGAAACCCATCACAGCCCCAAGGCGTTTAGCATTGAGCCCCAAATCTCATCTGACTCCTGCAGTTTCCAGTGCAAGCAGTAACAGCTGGAGAAAAAAGACGTGTAGATGTGGTGCTTAGGGAGATGGTTTAGTGGTGGACTTGGCAGTGCTAGGTTAACAGTTGGACTTGATGATCTTAAAGGTCTTTTCCAGCCTAAATGATTCTATGATTCAATGATTCTATGATTCTATACCTGGGTTGAGGTTTGCTTTGCTGCATGAGCACAAGCCTACTAGGTGTCGTAGTCCAGGGGCTTTGTGTACCCACAATGGTCCCTACTGGGAAAAGTAAAGCATGACCTCTTCCCCACCACCCATCAGTGCCCACCCACCCTTCAAAGTCCCAAGTTCACTGAGATCTTCAGGCAGATGTCTGCTCACACCCAGGGGCTTTCAAGGTGCCTTATGGTCTTTTAAAAAGCTTTTGTCTTGTGCTGTCACAAAAACCTGCAGCTTTTACTAAGGCAGGGGTAAAGTGTAGACTAGAATTTGGGGCTTCCATTTGGGAAGAGAGGGAAGCCAGAGGTCCAGTCTCCACACTCCAGAGCCGCAAGGCTTGCCTTGCAAGGAGCTACACTTGGGGCCTTCAGGAAGGCAGTCCCAAAAGGTTCACGTAAAGCCTGGAGGCCTGGCAGACCCCATTCATCCATAGTGTTGGCTTCATCCCAGACTATTACTCTTGGCAGTAAAGTGTGCTGCGTATTTTTATGGTGAATTTTATTTGTTGAAAGGATTAAACATTTTTAAAATATTTGACAAATCAAACCTTGATTCAAATAATCAGGATAAGACGGCAAAAGCACTGCATATATTCAATGTCATGGATGTCGAGAGGCATTTTAGCTCCACAAAGACTGCAAACCCACACCTTACTGTTTTTCTTTGCAGAGGCTTCTAAGGGCTCTTAAGTGAGTACAAGATGCCACTACAAAATTATACAAAAGTGAATCGCTAACCCAAAGAGCTCACAAGTTAGAGCATAGGCAGTATTAAACAAGCAAAAAAACATGCAAAGGGTAGGAAGACCACTGGGCAAAGACAGGAGAGTTCCATAAATCAGTAACTACAGAGGTATCAATGTTCACAGCAGGCTGCCATTCACGCCAACCCAGGCTTGTCATGATTCATTCCAAAGAAGCGGGGTCAATTTTACCCCCTGTTTATCACTGATTTAGCATGAAGTACATATTAAAAGGATTTCGTATCATGTGCTCTGTCTTCAGTTAAGTGAGAGATGCCAAGCAGCCTTCAGACCTACAAAGTAAAGAAAAAAAAATTATTGAGGTTTTCACTGGATATAGAGTGCAAATTATCCATTCTGAGTCTCAAGGATAAGCTACTATCAGCTGGGTTTTCTGAAGTTGCATTGCATGGGCCAAAATCTGAAACTTCATCAGAATACTGATATATCAAAGTACTTAGGTGGCTGGATAAATCAATTTATCATTTTTAAATCATTTACATTTTTAACATTTACTGCAGAATGCTGGGGCACACACATAAACTGGGGGGAATTACACAGAACTCCTGTTTTCTGGGAAAAGCCGTGACAGCATCCAGTTGCCTTTTCCCAATACAGGCTTTGCAGTGTGTGCTAATTCTGAACACAGTTTGGACAGGTTGGATGCTGTTCATTTCTTCTTTGTTTTACTGTATGACTCTGGGAAATAGCCAGGTGATAAATACATTGACTAGTCATGGTTCTTGCCATCCGTACAAAGTTTATTTCATTTTTCCCTCTTTACTCATTAAATCCCACCAGCTTATCCCCGTCAGTCAAGGCTTATGTGAACTAGCGATCCAGTCAGCCTCAGGCTATGTAAAGTAGCCTTCTGGCTCTGTCTGACTTCGGTTGTATTGTGTTACCTGGGATATTCTCCAAACAAGAGAGAATTGCAGAACTATTGAGAAGTGGTACATTGGCTCGTCCCATCACGGCAGCCTGCTTCCTGAGAAGCTAGCAGTTCTAGCCATGCTGAAAGTGAAATTTTAATATGGCCTTGGCAGCGCTCCATTGGCATGTCCCCAAATTTACACTAGTATAACCAAGATCAGCGCCTGTGCCAGCGTCTGTATTATATTAAAGATAAATTGGACAAGATGTGTTCATATCTGAACTAAACTCAGCAAATCAAAAATGAACTTAACAAAATAAAATCAGATGGTCTGACTCATCCTCTTTTAAGAGATCCTGATAAAATACGGCTGTTCCAGAAGCGCTAATGTGATCTTAATAAAAGATGACACCGCGAAAAAGGCTGGGGGGAAAAAAACTTGACAAAAAGAGAAGTTTTCACTGCGACTGGATCGGCCTTATAGATCCCATCCCATATAAATGGAAATAGATGAGAAACCTCAGCTTCCTTCATTGACATACACAGAATAAAATCACTGCATAGGCAGAACACCGTGAGCATGCACAGTAGGTAGGTACCAGATTATAATTTCTTGTTCAAAATACCAAAATGCACCAGTTTAACTGAACGAATGAGGACATGATATGAAACAGGCATAAGCTAAAGCACAAAACAGGAGGAATGACTGGAGCCAACCTCCTCCTACTTTCGAAAAAGCTGCCTAATCATCAGCCTGGGGAGTCATGCTCTCGCTCACCCCTTCTCCTTCTCTCAGTGAATTCAAACCATTTTTCTGCACAGTGGTGCAGCTTCACGAGGAGTGGTAAAGCATTCCCAGAAAAAACTATAGTCTAATGACTAGAAGTGTGTTTGAATTCTTTCCAACAAGGATAGGAACCGAATGTAGGTGTCCTACTTCCTAACCCCTAGGCTGATGCAAGACAGAAATGGTGGTGGTTGCTTTTCCAGAAGTCTTTTAAAAGAAAGTGAAGCCTTCAGAGAGTTTCACAAGGAACTTAGTCTAGCCAGACTATGCTGGGCATGCTCCGAGAGCATCTCCAGAGCCCGCCAAGGGGCTGCCATATCCCGTTGTTTGTTCATTACTGCAGAGGAAGGCATCGGGCAGACGATCTGTTTTCACACCCTGACGGGTTGAAGGGATGGTAGGTAAGAAGGGGAGGATCTGAGCATACCATTAGAGGGGAATTCATTGTCTGTCTTCAGAACTACAGAAAGTACCTTTGGATGCCAGGTAAAGGGGCAGTCACAGCCCTGTAGCCATATCCCGCAACGGCTTATTTAATTGCCTACTTGCCAAGTATTTGGCCAAGTCATTTGAATAGCAATAGTCCTTCATCTGTCTTTTTATATACTTCTGTGTCTTCTGTATGGGCTGTGTCCTGCCACCTGGCCCATGCCTTTGCTGTAGGACACAGCCTCTCCTGCTGTATGCCCTGGCTCCCATGGACATCAAGCACAGGAGCAGCAGCCAGAGTGAGACCACACTGTACTTGAAACCATTCCCTTGCATGGAGGCTGAGGGATGCATGAGACACACAGCAGAAGGGTGCACGATACACATGGGTCACAGGTGAGAGCAGATGCAGCCAGAGAAGCCAAAGGGTCAGTCTTGCATGGTCTCACAGGGGGAACCTACTTCTCCGGTGGCAGTTACGGCCATGCCAGTAAAGCCAATGTCCTTTTAGGGCTTGAACCCAGGACGCTGAGTGTAAGAGTGTTCCCAGGTGAACTCCGACAGCTCTTTATCAGTAAAGTCAAGGAAAGAGAGACAATAACACAGCAAGGCATGAGAAGACCTTTGTAATGGGGTCATTAAGATCAACCTGAGAGTACATTCACAAGTATCATGACAACATTGTGGATGCTAAGTGCTATCTAAAAAATGCACTCCTGTCTAAGTGCTAGTATTAGACAAGGTGCATTCTTGTCAAATACTGTTTGGTCCAGTAATTGAAAAGGATCATTAAACATTTACTGAAAGTCAAACTGGAAACACATGGATGAACGGAGCTGTACTTGAATACCCCATAGTTGTCACTGATACCACAGATTAAGTGGCAGCATGTTACAGGTTTCCAGGAGAGGAGAGACAGCCTAAACACACACACACACACAAAGAGCTAAGGAAGGCAACAGTGGAGGAGGACGCTTTTGCACGTGTGATCAACCTCCATGCTCTTGCCCTAGAAGGCTGGCCGTCAAGTTGTAGCAAAGCATCGACATTTGCACTTGCACTCCATTCATACAGACACACCTACAGATTTATTTCGCATGAATATTTGATATGACAACAGATTTGATATCAAGTAGGCAGAGTTTGAATTATTTAATTGTTTTCCTAGAGTATTTTATTTTTATTATTTAATGAGTGCTGACTTTGTGATCGGTGCTGGACAGCCATGAAGCAAACCTTAACTCCAACATGCTCGTGGACTGATCTAATAAAGTCCTTCACTGCTTTGAGGAATCCCAGCCTCCACTCAATTCTGACCCTCCACATGATGTTGTCCCAACACAGTCTTCAGAATTAACCAGACCAGCACCAAACCTACATCTGTACATTGCTATGGTCTCCTGGTAAAATGGGCTATGGATCAGTCTCAAACCCAGGATCAGGGGTAAATTCTGCAAACTCCTTTCTCCCCTCCTCTTTTCAAACCCTTCTCTACAGAGGACAGAACTTTTGTCAGGATTTGGCGTGGCATATTTAAGATGTGAAAGCAACACAGAGAAAAAATTAAAATGTTTGTGATCCATTATGCAGAAGGAGCATATTCTACAGGAAAATATTATTTACTTGAGTTTTCTATTCTAAAACTTGATTTTGTATTCAAGATTTAAGGTCTCCATGGATGTGGAAAAACACTTTGAGACTCTGAGGCTTTGAAATGCTGAATTGCCTTGTATAAGATAAAATCGATATTTTGAAAAAAAAAAAGTAAAGTGGAAATTAATGTTCTTGTAATAGGTGAGTAGCTTTTACACAATTATTTCATGGTGATAGACTTGGTTTTGATGTAGCTTAATTAGCAGAATATAAATTATATATTTTTTTTTAAAGATATGTATATTACAAGATTTTTTTATTTCATTGTGGAGCAAACCATTTGATGTGGCTCTGCAAAAAGCTCTAATACACATCAAAAAGCAATCAACAAACTCTTTGAGTACATCAAGCAGGATAATTTAGATGGTTTTTAATCATGATTATGAAAATATAATTAGGTGGTTTCATGTTGGTTGGTGAGTGCGTAGGGAAAAGTGATTCTCCAAACAGAAAAATATGGATAACATTACCCAGGAGCCACGAAACAACCACACACACATGCATACACAAACGAAACAAAAAAACCTGCTGGCCTGCTTCTCTAGTAGATCAGCAGGTAACATGTTTAAATAGAATGTCATTTCCTTTAGGATGCCGGGAAGATTCTTATTTAACAGACAGATTACACAGAAGTAGCTTTGGAAAAATGCCCCCTTTTAATGTGCTAGAAATCATTAGTCTGCGATTTAATAAAATAAAATCCTCTTTTCAGAATATAGGCAACGAGCAGAAGATGCACTTTGGGTCTAATCAAACAAGAGTTTTACTGAAGGAAACAAGAGGTATTGATGAGAGTGCTTTAACTCTGCCTGGGCCTCGAATACCGGAGCAAATGCCACGTGTCTGTGTGCACGGTCTTCAGGTGAAGACCTAGCTGCTTTTAGCTGCCTTAAGTGCCCTGCCATTCTTCAATCCCAAGGAAGGCTGACTAAAGACTCCTTACTTAAGAACTGCCACATCTAAACGGCTTCATCTTTGCAGGTTCTCTTTGCATGAAGCCTATAACCCCACAGTGTCCTCAGTGCATGCCTGCCTGTCCTCACACCAGTGCTCCTCTGTTGTGGCCTTCACTCATCCGTCCGCTCTGGCAAAACAAGATTCCCACTATCAGCTTGCCAATACATTAAAGAATGAGAGAGACACATTTTTTACTTTTTGCTATAGTGAAAACTGCTTGTTTTGTCTTTTCTCTTTTTTCCCTCTCCTCACTGGGTCCTATTTCTTGGAGGGCTTTATCTGTTGCTCCAAGGGAGTGATTATCACTATAGTGATGGCTAGAGATATCCCAATAATCTCCTACCATCTCATGTGGATCCCTAACAAATACTCTCCTCTCTCCACTTCATACCAAAGGCTAGATCTGTTTTCAGTGACTTAGTGGAAATGCATTTCATACTGTTTTAGTGATAAAAGAATTACTTCAGGTTCTTTTTAAGCACTTTGATGACTTTTTTTTTTTTAAAAGTTAGATAAGTAGCTTTGATAGAAATCCTATGGAGTCATATATTGGGGGAGAAAAAAACAGCGAGTTAGTAGAAGATGTCTGGAAGTGTTTTGGGTTTTTTTGTCAGCTAAACACAAATTACCAGTGTGCCCTTAGAGGCTCTTAGGGAAGAAAATACTGCCTTCCAGTCAGTCAGTCTGAAGTCAAAAATAATGCACGGATGTGCTGAAATGGCAATCACAAAACACAGGGTGGGTGAAAGTCAGAGGTTTTTTTTTAACGAACTTTTTTTAAGACTAACTGGAACAACAATTAAGTGCCCTTTAATTTAGTGGCAGCAGAAACAATTGAAGTTATTGCCCAGAGCATGGCTCAGCTTGACAAGGCAAGAGCAGAAAGGGCAGGAACAGAGAGCAGACCCAGCAGTTCTCCTGGGTGAAGACTGTGAGTAAAACAGCTGGGGGTTTGTATGCTTATAGGTGACTGTGTGAGGCAGTGAAAAACAATGAGAAAAGAGAAGACATTGGGAAAGCCGCCTGCTAGAGTAATAAGCAATGGTGCATTGTCATGGGGTGAAGCCAAAATACAGTTCTTCCCGGCTGAGTGCTCACTAAAAAAGAGACTTAACACTTCCAAACAAGAAACTACCCTGCGCACTCATGCCTTGATGTAATAGCACTTTGCGTGCATCCTCTGTAAATAAACAGGGCTGTTCCAAAAGAAATCCTGGGTTCCCATCATCCTCTTCCCTTCCTAATGCAACAAAGCCAGCAAGGCCCAGATTTTGGCTAAGTACTCGCATCATGGGGACAAAAATATTAGCTGGCACCAAAGCCTGTGCTGCACAAATTAGATCTTCTTATCAAGAGTTAGAGAGATGAAGAACTATTGCTCTCTGCCCAGGAGGCTGGGGTCCATGCCTTCCCACGTGCTGTTGCAGGCAGCGTTGCCTCCTTCCCTTTGGAAGATTGCTACAAACTCTGGCCTGATCCAGTTACTGCTGAAGAGAATGGGAGGTTTGCCATTGACTTCAAGGAGACGAGAAGCAGGCCCTCTGCTAGCAAATCCAGTCTTTATAGTCCTTTCCAGATACTAAATAAAACTGCACTTGGAAGTAATTTGGATGCCAGCAAGCTGGCCCAGTTTGTCGTGAAATTCAAAGATGCCCAACAATGTGACGTTTATTAGGATACAAATAACGTATCTTCTTCACAGTGCAATGTGTAATTTCCTTCCCAATAAAAATATAAACTTGCCGTATGTGCAAACAATTTTAGCATTTCTGTTTCTATGCCATCTTACTGACAAGAAACTCCCAGCTGTTATAATTTGTCTCATCCTTCTCTCTCTTGTAGAACCAGCCTTTGTTGCTTTTTGCAGTGCCAGGGACTTGCTGAGCTCCACCTGATGTGATTTGTCCAGGCATTAATAATGCATCTTCAAGATGCAAGATGCATGAATTCCTTTAGTAACAGATCCTCCAGCAGACTGCCGCTCCGTACCGTGCCGCTTTCCCGAGATGGGAGAGGCAAGAGGACCGCATCGGCACGCACGCACCCGCGCAGGTCGTAAGGCTCGGGAGCGAGGGGTGCCCTGTTACTGCGAGGGGGTCACTGCACCCTCACGCTGAGGCCAGGCCGAGGATAATGAGTATCACAGGAGCCCTTCCTCCAGCAGGAAGGTCCTTACCCGCCATCCAAGGAATCCCTGTGGGACCACCTGAGGTGTCCGCAGACCGACAGTGACTTCAGGAGACCTGGCAAGCGGGGCTCGAGTGTTGCCCCGCTGGCGAGCGCTGCCCCTAAACATCATAAAAACACATTAACTTTGCCTCCAAGCGCTCCTCGCGGCCCGCCGTCAGGACGGCACGCGTCGGGGGCTCGGCACCGGGAGGACATACTTAATTCACTGTGTGTGGTGCAGAGGGGAGACTTCGCCCTGGAGAACAACCGCACAAGCGGGGTCACCCACTCCTGGGGACAGCGAAGGGCCCTGGCGGACACCCTCCATACGAGCTCCACTCAGTGCTTTCCCTGTGCGTGGCTTGCAGTGGGCCGCCCTAAAAAAAAAAAATAAAAAAATAATAATAATAATAATATAAAAATCTCGTTTAATCGATACGATCACTCGCAGGGCCGCGCTCCCGCACCGCGGCTCGGCTCTGCCGGCGTCGCCATGGCAACGGCTCCCGGCTCTCGGCGTGAGGCCGCCCCGCGGCCGCCGGCCCCGCCGGCGCAGCCCGGGCCCCGCCGGCGCAGCCCCGGCCGGGCGGGCCGCCCAGGGCCGCCACGGGGTGCGGGGGCCGGCCCGCCACGGCGGTGCGAGGGGGGCGATGGCAGGCACCGGCTGCACGGAGTTTCTTAATGGCAGCACGTTTTTGTGGCCCCTGGGACCACCGTTAGTGATCCGCCAGGTTACAGGCCTGAGGCCCTGCTCCTCTCTCTCTCCGCTCCCCCCCCCCCCCGTTTCCAAATAACGTGTTTCCAAAATAACATTTTCGGTAATGTTTCCAAGCTTCCTGGCGTGTAGCAAAGGTGGGGTGTCACCAGGGCCCCTGAGGCAGAAGACGCCTTTCGGCAGTTGGCGAGAGGATCGTAAGACAGCTCAGGATTAACGCACTCCATACCGATAGCTGGCCCACGCTACCACTTAAAACAAATGCACAGAATTTGCCATTAAAAGCCAGCGATGCCCGTGCAGGCGAGCCGGGCAGAGCTGTTTTGGCGTGGGCTGTGGTCGGCGGTGACCTTGGGTGGATGGTCTTCAGTCGTGTCCCCTCAGCCCGCAAGCGCCGGCGGGTGTCTGCTGGGCTGTACTTGGTGTTACGCTTCCCTCTGTTCGAGAGACTTATGAATGCTTCAGGAAAAGATAGGCAGCTTCTTTTTGCGCTCTTTTTGCATTTCTCAAATAGCATTGCAATGTTGGGGTTTTTTTTTAGAAGCTCAGCCTTCCCCCACGCTGTTATTTGGGAAGAATAGAAAAAAACAAAAAATTGAGATGTCTCTGAGACCAGAGAGATGCCTACAGGTGGGTGAATAATGGGGGGAGGGAGGAAAGAAGAAAAGCACAATCTTTCTGGGAATCAGTTTTATGGAAAACAAAAATTAAGTAAAAACCTCCACACATTTAATTGGAGAATGATTTCACCCATTACATCCACACTGAACTTTACGGGATTCTTTTTTATTTCAGTGATAATATTCCTGTTGTTTTCAATAGGAGTTCACCAGGTTTTTTGCATACACATATATAGGAGAAACGTTTGTTCATAAATTTATATTAAAAAAGACAGTGAAACAAGTACTTCTGCGAATTTTGTTTCCAACAATCTTCCAAACTCTCTGCAGAAGTCATCTTGAAATCACTTTATATTTTTGAAGACTGTTCACCTAAAGACCAGAAACAATAGACTGCAACTCAAATGATCCTTCACGTACAAACTGAATAGTGAATTACCACTCGCAAAAACTCTGATACGCCATCCAGTCTGTAAGCAATATATAGGCTGAAATATATTCACATGAACAAGTGAATTCACAGAAGAATTTATACAGTGAATAACATTAATAGAAATTAAAATGTGGTCGTTGATCAACCACAATCAGGAAGGAGCACTAAATTCAACAAATCAGCTGTTTGCAACTAACAGTTTTCCTAGCTCTCATGATAGATGTGGGTAAATGTTGACTTTCTAATTAGAACAACAGAACCGAGGAGGGCACTGAGAAATCAAAATTACCTAGTGCCTTTCCTGAATTAAAGTCAGAATCTGTTGACACAGGTCTGGAGCATTGCTGTGAAACATCCCGAGTTCACAGATTGGGCTTTTTTCAATACTTGGTTTATGAAAGTGTGTGAAATCTTGACTTTCTGTCTTGATATAAGGAAAAAAAGGTATTCTCCTTTAATATTAAAGTTTGGCTGAATTCTGGGCATCTGAAAAAGGTTTTCATACTGGGAGATGTCTGGCAATCTTTCTAGCTACTGCACCTACGGCATCTCAAAGAGAAAAATGCACTGTGCTCCTGTGAGCGGTGCGGTGGCCTTGCAGGTCCTCCAACCTGCCGAAGGAAGGGAAACTTTCCACCAGGAGAGGCGGGGAGGCAGCCAAAATATTACCTGACAGATCTGGCCTTGCATCAGACACAGTTCAGACTCAGAAATCATTAGAGGCAACATTAACCTTCCCCAGCCCCAGCTTTTTAGTTTGAAGGGAATTTCTGTGCATGCCAAGGAGTGTTTCAGCAATCCGCTCCACACTGGATCCACCACAAGAAGTTTTGTGTATGGAAATCTAGATAGTACAAGTGCAAAATGCAATTTGAAAGTCCTCCTTGTTCAACATGCCTTTGTTGTTGTTGCTCCACGGGGCTGGGAAGGATACTACAGTTTTTCTCATGTTCATTCTGGCAATGTTTCCTTTGAAAAACGTCTAGCATCAGCATGTTGTTAAAAAGGACTTTCAAACTGGGTGAAAGGATGATGGAAAGTGTCTTGTGATGTTCCTGTGTCACATACAGGACTATTTAGGAGACTTCAATGAAGTTCTTGCTTTGTGAACGCTTCTGATGTAACAATTTCTGATGTTAGCATTTTTCAGAGCAGGGAGGAAATGTTTATCATTTCTTCTGAGTGCTGGTTGCGTACGTACAAATTTGAGCTGGCAGACAGTTTACATCGCAGGAGAGCTGGGGCCAGCCCCAGTGAGTCCTTTCCAGTCTGTGCCAGGATGCTTCCTAGAATTGCCAAAATTGTCTGTCTCCCACTGTCTTCTGTGATCCTCGTGTCACTGAGCGATGGTCTCAGCTGTTTGTTGACACCTGTGAAATGCTTCTCAGACCCTTCTCATGCTAAATAAACACCCTGCTCTCTTACTGAGGAGGCGTGACTAAAAATCCTCAATGAACACCACCATCTGCAAAACCTGTTCCTTGGGAGAGGTGAGCTCAAGGGGCAGTACCAAAGGGACCCTTTGCAGAGCACTAGACGGGGGCAGCTCCACAGCAGCCCCACTGAAAACACAACAAGGCACCAACTTGGACCGGCAGCTCCCTTGACCAGAATGCTCGGAGCATTAGCGGGCAATTTCAAGGCTTCTGTGCGCTGTATATGCCCCCTTCCCTTGCATATTTCTTGAAGAATTAGACATAGCCGCAACTAAAACCGGGGATCTATAATGCTGCTGTAGCAGCCCAGGTCGGTACGCTGTTGTTCAGGCGTAACCCCATGAAAGCCTAGACGTGAGGAGGCACGGCGCCTCGCCTCTGGATGTTGTGCTATTGATAGTCACGGGAACAACCGCTAGGGTAAGCACTGATAAAACTCAAAAACATCAGGAGCTGGGCAGAACACCTGATTACAACTGCCTGCGCCGGGTCCCGGCGGTAGCAAAGCTGATGCACTCAGGCAAGGTGATGCAGGTCACTGTTGCTGGGGAAGCGAGGGAAAGATAAGAAGCGAGAAGAGAAGAGCGGCTCTGCCTTGCTGCCCGGGCCCGTCAGGCAGATAAACCACACGCATGCACACAGCCGGGAGAGCCCGGCTGGCCCCAGTGGAGGTGGTCCCTCGCCATCCCCGAGGCAGCCTGGGCCATGGCAGAGGATCCAGCCGGCAAGGAAGCAGCTGGCCTTAGCAGGCAAAAAAACCCAGAGCCTGAGGCAGCAGCAGTGGAAGAGATGGGGGAGAACTGGTCTGAGAGCTGTTTATTCAGAGGCACCACCTCTGACCCTTCCCCCCAGGTGAAAATACAATCTATTTATATAGGTATACACATATTTAGCAAGCTTGATATTTTATCATAAAAAGTTATGGAGCTTTAGTGTTTGCTTAACTGTTCTCATCTATAAATATTAATAGGCAGACTGCCTTTTGTATATACACAGTTTCACAACAACAGTGTATCCCAGCTTTGCAAGGTCCTAGTCATCTATTTGCCTGGGGTGAGTAATTTCTTTTGAGAGGCAAGAGTATTCAGACTTTCTTTCTCAATATTTATGGAAAAACCGGGAGATTTGGGGGCTTGCTGAGGTAGTCGTTCAAGATTTCAAAAAACTCTCAATGTTTCAATATTCTAATGATCTCCTGAAGGTTCCCTAGTTGCAATATTTTTTGTTTATTCATTTGGGTTTTACCTCATCATGTAGCCTGGTATGGTATAATGTGGAATTTAGACCATTTGCTTTATACCATAGAACATCAAACTACAATATGTACAAAGGAAGTAATGGCAACAGCTTATGCTAACTATTCAGTACTTTACCCAATTTCTGCCGTATACTGTGTGAGGTTTTTAATCACTGAACTGATAGATGAAAGGACAGTAGAGTTAATTCCCCCTTTCCTCCCCTTCCCTCTGATCTTCATCACAGGTATCTACAGCAGCGTTCCACTTAGAGACTGAGAAAACCCTTTATTTGTGGATCTCAAAAGAGATAAGACTGAGACAGCACCCAAACACTGCCAAGGATGATAAAGGTAGTTTTGGCCATACAGAGAAGCTGAACTTTAGAAATCCACTGTAAGGTGCATTTTAGTATCAATGTCTTTAGCAACTCCAGAATTACCCCTGAATTTTAGGATCACAAGTCCAGACTTGGGCACCTGCAGTTAGAGTCAGGCCAGTATTAGGTACCACAGCTTTTTTGTGTATCTAACCTCAAAATACTTTTTAAAGGGACACAGGATACGACTTCATGGCTTTGACCGTGAACCTAACTTAATAACTTCTTGCACCCTGGAGGGCATTTGTTCTTAGGCCAAAATTCATCATCTCTGCAGTCATGACTGTACCACTGCCATGCTTTGAACTGGTTCACTAGAATCAAGTCTCCGCTTAAGAGAAAAAAAGAGTTTTAACTGGTTTTGCTGCCAAAGCCAGTTTATTGCATAATTGAATCCTTGGTCCCTTCAATCATTAAGTTGCTTGTGAAAAAGTTATTCATTGTGCCTGAACTGATGTGGTAGGTGTGCCAGCACCCTTTTCAGAAACCTCATCATCCTACTGTCTCTAGCCTCGGATCAGCAAGGCAGTCAAGCATGTGCTTACCTTTAGGTATGTACTTAGTTCCCTTAACTTGCTGCTTTCACAGCAGGTTAGAAAGGCTAAGCACCTACTTAAAGATAGGCATACACTTACCTTTCTCCTTCTTTATTACAGCACTCAGAACCAGTGAAGAACCCTAACTGTAGCCAAATTCCTGTTTCTACATATCTGAAAACAAGCACAAATATTTACTTAAAATATTAATATGCTTACCATATCTTATCTTTGACATAATTACTTTAATTAAAGGAATTTATAAAAACTAACATTGCGCCTACATGCCCTAGCAGTAACATGTGAGAATAATGGAATTTGGAGTGGCTGATTTATTAATCTTAAAATATGTACTTGGAATGAAACAGGTAAAATTGTAAATTGGGAAGCAATACATATGAATATTGTGTTTTATAATTTAGACTTGGATGAGTTGTGTTTACACATGTAAAGGGCATACACTAGCTGACTACCATGAAATATTTTTTCATTTTTATATTCTGTAAAATATAAAAATAAATATAAAGCATGCCATTTTACTGCTTTTTCATAGAAATTTTTTATTGTATTGACCTTTGATATGGACAAAATTTGCATAACAAACATTTCCAAGATCTTTAATACTATATATACACTAATACTAATATTATGTACTTCATAAATTTGTATACCTGACCCCAGTTGCCACTACAGCTACTACCCTGTCCCTACACACATCGGATGCATCATTCTCCAGTGTTTTCCCTCCTCCCCTCCCCAGAAAACTTCCTTCCACTTGTCTCCAGTGCCTTGCAGTCAGGTGAAGTCTTCATTGACCTCTTCATAGCCAGCTCTGCCCTTCTTAACCTGTGAACAACTTCAGACATTGCTCCCCTACCTTTTTCTTGAAATCTTGTTTTCCTTTGGCTTCTCTGTCTCTTTCTGCTTGTCCTTCTGCCTCTCTAATTTCTTTTTTGGTGTGTCATAGTGCTTCGTGATCACTACTGACCATGTTATCCAACACTGCCTCACTGGTTGCTTTTACTCCCTGCCAGCATCCATCAGTCATCTCCTGGCTGGTAAGTATATTGCAAACACATGGAAAGAACCACCTTTTTTGTCTTCCGCATTGATATAACACTGAGTACTGGTCTGAATTTTAAGAAATATATGTTAATGTCTGGCTGCTGTGACACAGGAACTACCTGAAGCTAAGGATATATTTTACTTGTTGATTTGTTTAAACAATTTGTAAAGGAATAGCAATGTATTGTTTACATATGGTTGTTTCATGTCATGTTTATGACATTACCTTATGTAACGTGATTACACAGCAAAATAAACAATGTCAAATCATGACTTCTTTGTAGGGAAGTCTAGTCTTTTAGACTACAAGTCTGGCATACTAGCCAAAAGCATACATAATTTAAAAGGCACTTTGAATACTGCCAGAGAAATTGTGTGAAATGTGGGTGAGCTTGAAGGGAAAAAACTACACAGAGGTCAAGTTGCATGAGAAAATCTTTCTCCCAACTACAATACTATTAGAAAATAAAGGTTTTTTTTTTCTCGTGTGCATATATGCATGTCAGTGATGTGGTACAGCTCACAGACTAGAAGAGACCCCATGTCAAGAGTGTATTTGTTTGTGTCCCCGCCTATTTGGAAAAGCACACAATTGACTACTGAAATAAATATGATTATGTAGTCTGAATAGGAATGCTATGAGGTTCAAAGTTAGTTAAGCATACTGCATAGGTCATCTGTGTTTGATACTAATGTGCTCACCCAAGCACCTTCACTCCTTACCACCACGCTCTGCTGGGTGAAGAGCTAATAGTCCAGCAAGAGCTGCATAAGACACAAAGACAAATGCAACTTTGCTTCAACCTTAAGTCAGCCTAGACATAATAACTGCATGGAGAAATTTAATTTGTCAATTACAGATTTCGAGTTTAGATAGCATTTTGCTGTTGCTTATATCCGCCCTTGCCTGTGAGTTCTGAACTGGGGTTCATAAGGTCATTAATTCTAATAGCAATGGGAAAGCAGGAGAAAGAGACATGGCATGGCATGAAACAAAAATCCTGAGAGCAAGAATGATTTAACGTTTAAATCCAATCTCCTTTATATTATGTTAGGGAGTTTGAGATGTGCTTTTTTAATCTTATCTTCCAGGATTTTTTTTCCACAGGAAAACTTGCCCATAAATTCACAAAACGTTCTGGTGCTTCGTATGGTTTTACACCCTGAGAATTTATTATTCATGAAATAGGTCTTTTGAAGTACAATTTCTAAGTATTGATGTTTTATCTTTAAACAGCGAACATGAGCACAGGCTTAAAGGCCCGCTGACAATCACTCAGGAATAGCTCAACTGCTCATGTCTAGGCGAGGTCTTCCCCACACAGGGAACCTTTTGTAAATATTAGTTACTAGAATCACAACACTAATACATGTAGTTAATAATTATCGCAATGTGCCAAAACTGCACAGTTTGCTTCCTGATTACAATATTAAATTGCTATTGAGCTGTGGTATTTGCTTCAGGCAATACTACTGAGAAGCCTCCAAAGACTTTGGTTGGCCTCCCCGCACAAGCATGGGAAATGTATGCCTGCACAGAAAGCAAAGGCAGCGCTGGGGTTTGCCAGAAAACAAACAAAACTCAGACAATAGAAGGAAAGTTTTATCAGAGCTGAAGTGTCCTTTCACTTGGGAACTGTCATCTCGTGAAAAGAAAACACATGCGCGCACTTGATTAGAGCTTCTGTGGCAGACCATTGCCATGAGCTGGGTGATTCAAGCTGTTCATGGAGGGTACTGCGCAGCCAGCTCCGAAAGCTTTGTTTTAGTTGCTTTTGATGGCTTCTAAAAAGGAGCTAAGCCACTTCAGAAAAGTACAGAGGTTCCGCCTGACATATTTGTGCACATCTATCAATGGGTATTTTCTGCCAATACTTTTGCCCGTTGTTCTGCAGACCAAGTAGTTGTGGATGACAAAGGGGAGCCACCATTGCTGGTACCATTGTTCATCTTGGTTGTGCATTACAAATTCATGATGAGTCTAAACACAAACCCTAATCCTCAGCTTCAGGTCTTGATTCTTCATCTTTCTAAACCCATGAACCCAACTTCCCAATTTGAAGAGTCTCCACGTAGCTGTAAAATTCAGAAATGGTTCAAGCTGTCTCCTTAGATTTTGGACGTTTGGGCTGGTACCAACATTCAGACAAGCTCAGGGAAGGGTCTAAGAGGTACAGCGATGTCTGGGCCCAGATCAGGTCCTAGATTAAGAACAAGAGTTGGAAAATGCTTCTGCAATGTCGGCTTACTTGTGCTCAGCAATCTGGTACATAAATGTAACCCTTATTTGATGGGAAGAGAAGGTGTGACAAATCTATCAGGAGCAGAGACTCAGGATTTGTTCCTTCTTTGCCTGCGATCGAAGCCGACTTCTCTGTGATTTTTCTAAAGTGAATGCATTTAGCTTTTAGTGAAGTACTGAAGACAGCATAGCCAGAAGGATTGCAGTTATTAGGGTATCAGTAGGAGTAGTCCAGGAATATGATATGTAGGGACAGATTCCAGTCCTTGCACTTACAAAAGGCTGTGAAAGAGAGCATGCAGGCTTTTGACTCTTTCTATAAAGCAAAACCAGGTGTTTGCACTTGGAAAGTGCAGGTGCAGGTTTGTGTGCTTGAGTTTATCAGGCCCAGGCTGAAACCATATCCCTAGTGAGATCATATGCTATTGTCCAGCTTCTGCATCATTAAGGCATGCTATTCATGTAGGTTCTGGGAGTTACTCGTGAAATCACTGCGCTGGGTTTTCTGACTCTTTTTTTTTTTTTTTTTTTTTTTGTGAGCTTTATGGTCTCTTTAACAGAGTTATGTGAGTTACACGGGGCAAGGCTTCCATCCTCCTTCAGAAAACATATGTTAAATTGAAATAGTAATAATACTATAACCCCTAGAAGGAAAAACAAAGAAGGGACACACATTTGCTGGCTGCTCGCCTGAAACTGTGCATAGGTACCTCAGCTGAATTCAGTATGTCGTTTCAGCATTTGAAACTTACCTCAGATGTTTCCTCAGAGAAGATACTAGTGCTAGCTTGTCCTTTTTATTTATGCACTTGCTGAATTGCAGAATGTGTGTTTCAGGTCTCAGCTGTCAGCCTTATACCATGGGCCTCTTGTCCAGAATGAAATGACGTTTTTAAATTAAATCACAAAGGCATTAAAAAGGAAAAGAAAAGGAAAAAATTGTCTCCAGATTGTTTTCAGGGTTCTTCTGAAACCCAGATCATAACATCAAATAGAAAGAAACTGTTGTGCCATTAAATCTATCCTGCTATCAGCTCCTGCTTTTTTCCTGCTACCTATTTTATGGCACATTATCATGCCCGATTTTAAGTGTCCCAAGCAAAAATTCTATCTATGGGTTCTTTTGGTTCATGCACCAAACTCAGATTAAGGTAGCCAGATACTGCTTTTTTCTGCTGATTCTCCTCTGCCAGGCACCGCTGAGATATTTTATATCCTGTCAACAACCCATCTTCAAGAATAACCTGAGAAAGCAGGTAGGCTATTACACAAGTAACAAGGGTCTGCTCTCTTTTTTCCAGTTTTATTCTTCTACAACAGCTAACACGGAAAAAGGTCAAGGCTTGTCATAGAAAACAAAAAGCAAAGAACTACCTGGTGTTATATGCTACATTGGCAAGTACGATTAATTATTTATGCAGTACCATTGGTAGAGCAGCAGACAGGTCAGGTTCCTGATTATGCTGTCTGTGGGCATTTTGCTGATGTATGTCAGCTCCATTCTTGGTCAAATATTATGGTCCCATCCTGCTGCCGAGTGTGCCTGTCTTTTATTTGTGAATTACCACTAAAAGAAAAGGCATAGAGCTGGCAGGAAAGTGGCATCTCAAGCAGCATATGTGTTTTGTTAATTCTGGATTGTGCAATAATTTTGATCTGATCTTTCAGCCCTGATTCTGGACAAAATTGATTGGATTTGAAACTACAACACAAGAGCTGGAGTAACTGTATTTATTGTGTATTATTCCCAAGGCAAAACTAGAATTCTAGAATGTTTAAAAACACTAAAATTAAGAGAAAGACACAAGCTGGGGTTGGTATTATTTTGAAGCTTATATAAAAGTTGTTGGTGTATATTTTTTTCTAACTCCTTCTTCTCACCCTTTCTAATATATCTCCCCCTCCCACTGACTTCTAGCCAAATTTAGAGGAGAATTTCTCATCTGTGCCCTTAAAACTCACGCCCTGTATTTTACAATCAACCCGTTATCACCGCAAGCCCGGGCTGAGATGGGCTATGACTTCCCTATCTGCTCCTCCTAGCGAAGATTTGCCATCAGTGCTGAGAAGCCAGCAGCAGCCTTGCCAGCTGCAGGGAGCATTTCTCCTCGCTGACAAAATATCCCATCAGCCAGTATTAGTCTGGAGAGCGCGTCTCTCCCAAAAAGCTGTACATCGTCGCCACGACTTGCAGTGTGAAAGCCCTACCCATCAGGGCAACAGTTAAAATTTATTCTCAGGCTGGCCTCGCATGTTAACTTATCACCAAACTAAACTCCTCGCTGAAAGGCTGGAGCTTGTATTCACAGAGGGTGAAAATTGGTTCCACTGGGAAAGCTTCAAAGTCATTTCAGCCATTAAACTGTGGCTGGATGTATCATAAGTACAGGAGAGGTCGAGGCACTGCCTGTGAACCACGGGGACTTGGGAAAGAAGTTCCCGCTGAAATTGGCAGCGCGATTGTGTATTCTGTTTCAGTCCGGCTCTGCAGCAGGAGCGAGTCGCGTTTGTACATGAGACTCATTATGCTTCCCCTGTTTAACATACCAATTACTTTCTGTATTTACCATGTTTAGAGCGACTTCATGTCAAAAATTAATAACGCTAAAATAAAAAGAGCTGCACTGATATATGCTAAAGGGCAGGCACGGCAGACTAATAGAATGCGTAGTGGAAGCGGAAGGTGGATTTGCGGCTGTGGGGAACACATCCAGATGAATTTCACGGCGTGCTGTGGGGGGGTCCCGCAGAGGCCCGCTTGCTCTTTAAGGCACACTTCAGACTGTGATAAGTGTATCTTGAGAGGTCGCAGTGCCTAAGTAATTTCACCCTGTAAGCAGTGTAAACACACAGCAGTGCCAGTCAGTCCCTCTAAGAGCTTCGCTCCTCCAAATTTCTTGTCTGTCTCTCCATATTGGACAGCAGTGTTGGGGGACAAGTAATTAAGTTTGGATGACAAGATGACAGGGAAGCATCTTTGTCTTTTTTAACTCACCTTTGTACAAGCTTGGGCAAGTGAGGAAACCTTGATTCACCCCTGCTGGTCCTAGGCAAACCCCTGTAATAGCAGCAGGTCTCTGATCTTCCTCTTCAAAACTCAGGAGTCCACAAAGGATTTTACCCAGATTCCCCAGAGAGCCTAACAACTCCAGCGCATTAACCCTTTCTTATAACTTTTGAATTCAGCATCTGTCTGGTCATGGGACTTGAAAAGCTGTTGAAGTCTCTGGTAGGCAGCATGCCGTCACACACTGAGGAGTGCGTCCTTACTCACGTTGATTGCCATAGACAACAGCCTGGACAACCTCCTAATGGGAAATAACAATAAAAGGACCATATTGATTAGTGACGTTGGAACAGTTGTCTTTAATGGAGATCATAAAAACAGTTATAATATTTATAACCAAAACAGATGGAAATTTTATGTTTTCGTTAAAAGAAAGCCTCTGTATATGAAGATCTCAACAAGCAACTAGTATACAGGCATGCACTGTTGTTTGTTGTCTCCGGCTTCAGTGGGGCACGTTCTTCAGGTTGGCATGGGAAAGATCCTGGTTTCTGCATCACTTTGCTCGCAACGGTTGTTGATTTCTTTGTGGGGAACTGTGTGAGGGAGAAAGGGGAGAAGCTCTGAATCTGCCTACTAGCTCCAGCAATAATGGATGGTGTTTTAACATTTTCCTGTTTTTCTTGCTTTGGAAAGCTAATCCATACCTAAGCAAACAAGTTGTTTTTACAATAAAAACACACTCAGTGCTGGGAGTTTGGCTTGCATGTTTGCCCTCTTGTAAAAGACGACCTTCACTAAGAAATCTGTATTTGATAGTCCATTCGGTAAAGTCTTAAGAGATGCTTCATGTGAATAGATTTTCTCAGGACCAAATCCTGAGCTCTTTGCTTACTTCTTTTCTGTTTAAACTCCCATTCACTTTAGTGGAAGTTTGGTTTTCATGGATTTCTGCTATTTACCTGTCATTTTTTTACCACCGCAAACTCAGCCGTACTCTGAAGGCAAAGCAAGGTTCTTTCCTTCCAATGCATCACTTGCAGGTCATGAAATATCTGCCAGCGAAAATATGCAAGAATTATTGCTGTGCAAATGTTGTTGGCCTCTTGCATAAGGAGAAATTCCACTCATGCCAACGCTAAAGGTGAAAAAGGGAGACATCCAGGAACACTTGTTAATAATCAGTGTGTGCACTGACTGGCCTGGTAAGTTATAAGGAGTACAGAGTTTTATTAATAATACAATAAAGAGGAATCAGCTTACTTGTCCTGAAGAGCGTTGGTTTTGCAGGCCTAAAAACCATCAACTTTTTAGTTTTGAATGCAGACAGCAATGATTCTCAATACACAACGGGAACAGATCTGCTGAGTAAGAAGATACCATTTTTATAACATCGCTTTCAGAACAAGATGTACATCAGTCTTTTACTCTTAAACAAGCTCAGTGTTATTCTTCCAAGAGAAAGGTCAAAAATACATGATAAGAAATCTAAATCACTGTTTCATTCTGCTTGGACTAGATGTAGGGCTATTTGCCTCTCAGTGACTGTGTGAAAGATAATACAAGTGTAGGAATATCTCAGGTTTAAATACCCTCCAGAAGGTGTCCTTCTCAAGGTACAGTGAACGATGGGGTACAGCTACTAGCAAACAGAGGCTGGAGTCATCATTACTGCAGTTAGGAAGCACAGAAATGAACATCAATTTCACGCCCAGCTGCTATGCTCAGCCATGGAAGATAGTGTGTGTGCTGACCTCCACCATCAGGAATTAGAGTAATAAACCCAACAGCTCGAATATCTGTTTGTTTTTGCAATTAAAGTACTCTTATTTTTCTTAAGTGCTTTCTATACTCAAGACACATCAAAACACGTAGCATGGAAGAGGGCCCAGCGGTGCCAGCACTAGCTGCGTAGGTGAAAAAAGTGGCCAGTCTGCAGTGTTGCATTTCAGTTTGGTGGCAACAGGGGGCTATTGGACACTTGCACTGAAGTGCTCTGAGGTCTCCGCTTGCTCCACGATACGGTCCCTGAGGCCAGTCACTCCGGGGTTTACCTCAAAGGGATTATCTAGAGTTCGTCAGCAGTTTCTTGATGTTACAGGCCAATTGCCAAAACAAACTTTCTGGTGGGAGGCCTTCAAGGAGGATCTTCCTCATGTCATGGTGAAAAATAGTCCATCCAGTGAGAGCATTCACTTGGGCTAGAAGACACCATTCCTGCACTATTTTAATCAGAGTAAGGATGTGTGCCTCATCCAAGGTGAATTTTTTATTTTGTCACGCTCTAAAGCAGATCCAGTTTAGGAAACATGAAATATTTTTACAGAATCTCAGCGAAAATTTCTCTGCATGCCCTGAGTTTTTACTCCCTAAGATGTGCACTAAAAACTATCTACACCAGAAATTATTCTACAAGACCTAGCTTCTTGCTGTAATTACAGGATTTGGTTAATAGCAGTAATTTGTAACTGCTCAAAGTTATGAATAACTCAATAATTTCAGAGCAGTTCATTGCCTGGACCTAGATGAACCTCCTTCATTGAATCCTAATAGATATTTTAAAGTAATCTTGCCAACGGCTTAGCAAAAATTATATATCACAGGACGGAAGAGTAGAGAGTTCAGAGATTCACATTAGAATAGCAAAGACGTGACTGTGTTGGAATTACAGAAAAAATAAAAATCTCACACCAAAGGTCTGGTAAATAACTCAGGGACAAATAGCATTGTACTGATCAAAAGCATACTATAATTTGCATGGGTCACATCAGGAATATACAACTGACTTCATGCAACTGAAGGTAATCAAGGAGTCTGAATCTGCAGTCTGTCTCCAGCAAGTAATGTGCACCTTCCTATGTGATAATTGTACAACTCGAGGCCATCTACGAAATACAAACAGAATAATTAATATCTCCCTCATAACATAAAATGGTGGGGTGGGCTAATGTTGTTTGATCTCCTTGAGTCTTCTCCTTGTAATAAGCTCTTATTTTGTATTGCATTATGCATAGTATATTCACTCACGTCTCACCGTTGCACTGTTTTCTACCAAGACAATGAAAATACTGGCCCCCTTTTACATAAATCCCCACCACATATTGCCAGAAGTAGCTTACATCTAACTTGAGGCCAATAGCTGCTGGGAAGTAATTAGTTGTAGTGCTGCTATAATCCCTTAGTAAATGTAAGCGCAACTCCTATTTGTGCTGAAGGTGAAATGTTTGTGGTAACAAATGCCCTTTTCTCTGAATAAAAATGTATTTACTTTTAATCAATCAGGGACTCATTATCAGCGTTGTCTTCATCTCCCTAAACCTTGCCTTTTGTGTATGATTTCAGCGTTGGAGGAGAGCATCTGCAGGTTATTAAGAGAAGGTTGCACAATAACTCTAATGACCTGAATCAGCTAGGGCGAGATGGTCATAAATTACGAGGCAGTCCTGTTGTCTCCTGACACCTCCAGGCTCTCACCAGACCCTCGCAGTCCTCAAAACGAAAGGAGGAGGACATTGTTGCCACTACTATTTAATCAGTGGGTATGGTCACACGTTGCATGACGTGTGTATGCGTATGCATTGTGCGTGTGAAGAGCAGCCTCCGAAGGGGGAGAGGGATCCTAGGGTAAATGCTGTGCTTTGCTGCTGAGGACTACAACCTGCGGACTCTGGAAGGCGACACAGAGAAATGAGTGCCTTAATTTAGGAAACGGAGCTGGCTGAGGAGCAGGGGGACGGCTGGGTGAGGTCTGCAGGAGATCAGGAAAGCCCGAGCTGTGTGACCCAGGGGCCCGGGCTGGCGGGGGGCTGCGCAGCACCTGCTGGGCTGCGTTTCTCTGCGGTGCTGAGTCCACAACACCTCACAGCCGTGCGGGGGGACGAGGAGCTGCCGGATGGCTTCCCCCCAAGGCACCGCAACTGCACCTCTCCCCGAGAGTGTTGCCAAGCCAAGGGGTGCAGCCGAGCAGAGGTCTCCTGGTCACAAACAGCCGTTGAAGACCCTCTAGATGGCTGCAGCCCTTTCGCCTCCACCCCACTTTGCAGAGAAGGCATCCACAGTGTGGTTGAAGGTCTGAGCCGTGAAGTTTTGCTGCTTTTAAAGGCTAAGGAGGGAACTCTGGGAATCAGTTGCCATGAACTAGGGCAGTTGCTTTATTTATTTTCAGTTTCCCCAATGCGCTTCTCTTGGCCAAACCTGGAAATAAAAGTTACAAATCTCAGCTATTACGGTCAGTAACTTCCCAGTGGGGGCCCTGCTGCGTGATCAGGCAGAGGGTCTTTTCAACGGGCTTTTCCAGGACGTGCATGAGGATGGTGGTGGAGCCTGTGCTGGAAAGAGCATGAGCGATGCTCCACCTCACTCACCTTCTTGGTCTTCATGTTTGGCCCCAGAAAAGTGGCTGTTCCAACAGGCATGTCTTCAGGGATGCGAGAGTATTGCAAGAAGTGAGAGGAAAATCATCGTAGCAACCTACCAGGAAACAATAAAAGGATTTTCTGACTTCGTGGCTTCTTCTGCCAGCTGTAGGATAGTCCGTTCTCCTGCATGGTTAGTTTGCCAACTCATTTCTCACTCCTTGTTCTTTGGTGTCCTACTCACAGCACGCAGGGATGTGACTAATATTGCTGAATGTAAGAAAGTGGCACTGACTTCAGGTATGGCTGCAGTACCTGGAATTACTTTGGCAATTTGTTTTTAATTTTTTCATTTGTTGAGTTTTCAACATTGATGATTGTGAAATATTAAGACCAATGAGAATGGGAAAATCTTAATAGCAAGCTCATTTTAGAGAGAAAAAGCTCAGAATCGGTGTCTTTTCCCTGTGGAGGTAATCTGTTATCCCTCAATATACAGGCAAGGCTTCCATAGAAAAATGAAATGGCAGTGCACAGCATCTGTTTGCTATGGAAGGAGCACAGACTCCTGGTAAAAAGTACGTGTGTTGCAGGAGGAAATTTTGATTCTGAACACGTGTGGTTAGCTTTTGATACAAAACTCCACCGCTACAAACTGTGATCTGGACTCCATTATTACCTGCTTTAAAGATCTCTTTCTATAACACCAGCAATGCTGAATCAAGCCAGCATATTTGACTTAGAAGAACAGCTTTAGCAAAGGGTAAATTGTGACAAAAATTGTCTCCTTCCTTGTTTCTTTGTACAGTGCAGATCAAGTGATACACTCTCAGCAGTAATGCAGCCTGATCATTACTGAGCACTCTGCCTGGCATGCCTATGAGCAAACTTTCTATTGTTTCAATTAGATGATCTTGGGCATTCAGGGAATTTAATACTGATGGAGCTCAGCTCCTAAAATCCTAGAAATTAGAGCCAGAGAGAACCTAGGGAATCATCTTGTCCATCCCCTGACAATGCAGATTATTTTCTACCGTATTTTTACTGTGTTTTTTTCCAGTCTATTTTTAATGATTCTAGCAATGGGGTTTCCATCACTTTTCCTGGGGGACTATTCCACATTCTAATAGATCTCACTGTTAGGAAAATTTTCCTGATATTCAGTCTAAATTTTCCTTTGCTCAATTTCATCCCATTACTCCTAGATATGCCCCGTAGAGGCGGGTGAAAACTGAAAGTGAGTAGGCAAACCTGACACATTATGTGTGCTCAGAGCCAATTTACAGCAGCGGGTAAAGTGATAGAGTCAATTTGCAGCATTCTGTAAGTGACAGAGAGGGTCTTAGGGCATGCACTCTCTGAAAATGGTTCTGAATCTTGATGAAAACCCCAAAGTATAGAAAAATATCCAGAAGCTGTAATGACTTTATATTTTTTGCAACACTCAGGCTGAACACAACAAGAATCCTCTATGAAGAGATAACAGGTAGGGCACCTTGTTTGTGCTATGGCTGCCAATAAAACTTAAATTTATACAGACATCTGAGCAGCATACTTTCCGTTGCACCAAACACTGCAAACTGTCATTTACTTTTACATGCTAGACAGAATTAAAATCCAGCTTACATTCCTTGAGCTATTACTCATTAGATAATGAAACCCATAGCTGAAAATTACATTTATATTGCAAAAGTTCTTGTGTAAGTAACTTTATATCTGTA
Organism: Platalea leucorodia; assembly: GCF_965183815.1. NCBI lineage: Eukaryota > Metazoa > Chordata > Aves > Pelecaniformes > Threskiornithidae > Platalea > Platalea leucorodia. Next base: position 50,735,461 of record NC_138823.1, on the reverse strand, counting down.
TAATTTTCTGATAGCCTGCTAATAAACTTTCTAAGAAAAGATATTCACTAAATCCCCTCTGCATACACATGCACTGCTCTTTTTTCTTTTCTCCCTTTTCATGTTTCCATCCTTTTATGCACTATTATGGGGCATACCTCTGTTTTCTTTTTTACTGCTAATTCATTTCCAAACAGGGAGCCAATCCTGCTACCACTTTGCTGCCCACATCATTAAACCTTTCAGACCATTTACCTACTTTCTTTTCTCATGCTGTATAAAGATCAGATTTCTCATCCTTCTCTTCAATACCATATAACTCTTTCTTTATTCTTGGACATAGATGTACCGTTTCTACCCGTCATCTTATATTACCAAAAAATTGTTTTACATCCTACTCCGTATTTATATCCTTTCTTATACTCACCTCTTCCCCAGCACCTCTTGCTGATGGTCCCCCGAGACCTGTCTGCATCAGCCTTCAGCCAGTATTCTGATATGTCTGATCGAAACTGCAACGTTCTCAGGCATGGACAGTGCCTTCCTTTATATCGGTTATGGAAGATGACAGAAAGCTAGTGAAGTAATTCACAGAGGGGAGTGATATGGTCCCTGCAACAGGAAAGGAAGACGGTTTTCACAGCCTTTTGAGCAGCAATCCAGCCTCCCTCAAAACTGTAAAAAGTTTAGCAGACAAAAGAAGACTAAAAGCCTATGTTAATCTCATGGTGATATGAGGAACTCCACAAGGATGTGGCCGGAATTGTATCCAGATGCCTAGCTAGTGGCTGAACCGGGTGAATCAGAAAAAGCATGAAAATGGTCTACTTGCGACAAAGCAGGTACATCTGGAAGAAGCACAAGTCACAGGCACTGGAATTGCTGGCTGAGCCACAATGCGTGTACTACAAATTCTGCCCTTGGGGAGAGATTCAGAAATTGCGACAGGCAAGGAAAAGAGGGGTTTGTGAGAGATTGCAAGGGAATGCCGGTACAGTATGACAAGGGCAAGGAGCAAAATCTGTTTCTGAGGCTGGTGGGAAGTGGAGAGGACAGTGCAGCCCACAGAGCAGGGAAGGCAGTGACGCCTTAGGAGGAAGTTCAGGTTGGGTGTGAGGGGTGCATGCCTAATGTCTCACTGGGCCTGTCAGGGCTGCAGTTGTCCCTGGCGGTGCTATGAATATCTAAGGCTGGATTTCAGAAGGGTAAGAGGGAAAGTCATCTTCCCAGGTACTTGGTGCAGCCTCAGAAACATGCTGTTCAGGGATCACTGTGTGCAATCCTATGGCTTTGGTCAAGAGGGAGATCACTAGACAGGATTACAACTGTTTCTTCTGTCCTTGGATTTCATTAATCGCACTGAACTCTCCTATTTTCTTTTCTTTCCTTCTTTTTGCAGTACATCCAAATACTGCTCCAGATGTCACTTCTTTCTCACCTGCATTTAACCACCTTATCTCCAACCTGGACTATTTCACAGTTCTTTAGTCTTTTTGTTAGTTGGAACTCAGGACGTGTTTTGAGAAAAACAAAAAATCTCAACATCGTTGAGGATCCATTAAATTAAGGTGGTGTCTCTCCCTGTAGCACGCTGCCGTAGCTGAGGCCAGCAGATGCATTCAAACTGGAATTATGTCAGTGGCTGAGCCGGCGGTCATCTCCTGTAGAGGACTTCTGCTCTAAGAATTCGCTTCTCACCACAGTCCTCTAAAGCCTTCCACATGCCCTACCAATACTGCCCTTTTGGTTTTCCTCTCCCAAGGGTGAGGAATTTAGCAACACTTATGATTAGCAGTGCTCTTCATCTGCAGCTGTCCTTCTACAGGACAGGCACCAATCCTTAACTGTATTTAGCAACTGGAGGGCAGTGATGTATCAACTTCAGTGGTCTTAATTGTTCCTTAGAGGAACATGCACAATCTTATCTTTGCACTCCTTTTCATCCTATTTCCCTCATTGATCCCATATTGCTCCGACTCTGCTGCTCGCAGTGCTCCCTGTGACCCTTGCTTCCACTCTGCTCTCTGTCTTCTTTCATGCCATTTGAGCTAGCTTTTCCCATCTCCTTCCTCCGTGTCCTGCTTTAACACCCGTGGGAGTGCTATCCTGATCTTCTCACCACTTGTGTTCCCAAGCCTTCTTTCTTCTCAACATTGATTGTAGTTTGTTTTAATTTTTTAACTCATAAGCTCTTTTGGCCAACAATCTTGAATCCTTGATTCTTTCACCAGTTGTCAGATATCTTGCTGGCTAGCTGATGAAACAGTGTATCTATGTGGTGATAGGTACTGAGCTTAAATTTAATTGTTGTCCTTCACTTAAGATATCTCTATCTAAATATAGGACATATAAAGGCTTAGGAGTGTTAGCTCCGTAGATAGAGAGGATTTGTTGAGGTAGAGCTATGCAGAAGAAACAGAGTACAAGGAGAAAGAAGAAGCAGCAGTCTGAACAGATCTAATGCATAGTCCTCTCAGCGTTGCTGTGGCTCCGTCTTAGGAAAAAGCCTCTCTCCTGGCTGCTATTGTATGCAGTGGCCCAAAATAGGCTAACATTTGGAGTAGATCTGAAAACAATCATGAAAAGCAGAATGCGCTTCACCTTAACTCTGTCACACAGTTGCCTACTCTATCCTATTTAGACCTTTTTTTGGTGGCCGCTGGTTTCAGAGCATTTCCCTTTTGTCATACCTGTAACTCTTTGGCTTGGCATACCTACCTCTGTCTGTGACTAGAGCAAGTGTCTGCTGAAGGTGTTTCTGCCTTCGGTGTGCAGATCTGCGGCCTTCCCACAGGCCCCAAGGGAAGGATAACATGGGGATTTTTTGGACAGGTTTCTAGCAGAAAGAGCTGTGGGCAAGAAATCTGTGCATGATTAACACTTCTCCTAAGAAAGCAAAACTTCATACATTATTATAAATGATCAGAATTGTATCAGAACTATCTCCCCCATCAATTTCTCCTTTTAATTGGAATAACCTGATCAGGTCACAAGATAAAAGCCTGGTGTCAGCACTGGGACGGCATTGAAATAGAGAAATTATGAGCTGGTATTCTTCTTGAACCAATAACAAATCTGCTCTCAGAAAACAAAACTAGCCAAAAGGAATTAAAGCAAGACCAGAAGGTGCTAAAACAAGAGCTGGAAACTTTACAAAAGGAATTACAGCAGCATCTGGAGGTTTCCCAGAAATGGCTGAAGTGATTTGCAGGCAGAGGTGAACTCTCTGTTGGAGTAATGACTACAAAATGTCCTAACAGACTGAGAAGGCCAGCTGCAAAACTTCCAGTCTGAATTGGTAAGCCCAAAAAGGTAAACGGCAACGATACTGCCATAGATGCTTCAAGACAGGGAGATGCCAGCTGGGAACCCAGTAGCAGGGATGAACAGGAACTCACTGGCTAAATTTCAGCTCCAGGAAGAAATGTCTGGTCACAGACCCATCATGGTAGCCAGCCATCTGGACATTCAGTTGGGCCAATCGGAGAGCTTAGGCAAAAACATTTACTGCAGTTCGTCCACTTGGTTGGCAAAGTCACAGAGTCCCGTGGGGGAGGCTGGACTTCCGTAGGTCAAATAACCTAATATCTTTTAGGGAAAACTCCGTTTAAGATTTACTTTGCTAAATATGACATCACGGGCTGAATGAAAGCTGGTGAAGATGGAGAGGAAGGAGGAGTTCTAGCAGCAAGCCTGAATAACCATGCCTGGAGAGTGCTGTGGCTCTGATTTCCCAAAAAGAGGCTTCATGCAAACCTTTGCCTCTTGATTAGAACCATCCACAGATCTGAGTCGATCCAGGTGCAACTAAAAGCCAGAAGAAAAAGGAAAAGGAAAGAGAAAATCCTACCTGAACTGCAAGAGAAGCTGCAGAAACTTCTATTTCTGGCATGTGCAGATGTCGGTGAGGGCTTTCAGGATAAACTGGCAAGGGATCAATTCAAACATGCTCAACTGGACTTAGGCTTTCACACGAAGGTCAGTGAATGGCAGCCAGAGAAACTCCAAGGGGTCTCTGGAGTTTACCATGGAAATTGTGATTCTCCCCTTGCAGCTGTGGACCAAATGAGGAAGCAGTTTCTGGTGACAGGGATGAAAGACAGTCACTACAAATTCTCTAGGTGCAGTTCTGTATCAGGGAAAGAGGATACAAATATGTTATTGAAAAATAATAAAAATGAAAAATTTGGCCCAGTAAAATGAAATTGAGAATAATGTGAACTTCATTTGAAAACTGGCCCTGTGAAAAGAAGGATTATTATGAACATAAGGCTGGCATCGGCAGACCATTGCTACTTCCTAGAGAACTTCTCTTTCAGCTCAGGAAATGGAAGGACATCAAAACTGAAGAAGCAAAACTCAGGGCCGTGTAAAAGGACCAGCACTCCATTTTTATTTCAAGCTGGACAGCTAACAACAATAATGGGAATTTTGGCAATTGAATGTGTAATAGAATCAGTGAAATGTGAAGGAATTGTAGACGTTGTCTCAAACCTTACATTTATTAGACTAGACAAGCCAAAAAGACTAGGGATTTGGGAGATGCAAAACGGAACCTCCTAATTGATTTCAAATGGAGAGAACGTCGGGGGAATGTGAACGCATCCAAAAACTGGAAAAATAGATTTTGAAACCAGGACCTCTGTAATTTGAACAAGAAGTATGAGTAACTGAGGTAATAGATGAACTAATAAGTGATTTAATCATACCTGGTAACAACAGGAAAGATATTTCGCAAGTAAGATCTTTCAAAGTTCCTTTTGAAGATGTGGGCTAGCTGAAACAAATGAAACGAATTATTTTCTAATTGGTTTGCAGCAAATAAGCTGTCCTATTTCCAGGCATAGAAACCATTACAATAGCAACATACTGTGCTATCTTTTCTACAGAGGAAAAACGGTAGTGGTGGAAATCTGCTTTGTGACCCAAAAATCTGTGTGAAACTTTACCTACTAAAGTTCTTGCAAGTCCACTCCAGGACCAAGTCCCTGTTGCTTACTGCTGAGCAGAAGATACTATCAATAAATAAAGAAAAAGAAGGTTTGCTTGCAAAATTTGAATTAGCCCTAAGACACAAGAAAACTGAGACAGTGTAGAGGTGGCCTAAACCTCATATTCTTCCAGAAGCAGAAGTTTTTATGACTGATCCTGTTCAGTTTTGGGCTTGAGAACAGCACCAGAATCACTCCATAACTTTGATAAGAACAGAAATACTGTATCAAAAAAACCTATACCCTTCACTAGAAGGATCACTTAATACCTTCTGGTTTAGAAATGTCTCTGCTGGGTGGTGACCATTTCTTCAGTTCCTGAATCACACCTGCTGCTCAACATCCCCAGTGTTGCTTTCAAGCCAATGGTATGTCAGGCGACCCTCAGCACTCACCTGCATCTCTGGCAAAAAATTGAACCATTGAGGACTGTTGAAGTTGGCACTGCCAACTTCTGCAGGGAGTTCGCCTTGCCCTAACTGTTGTTATCTCCTGTAGGGCATACCTAGAAAGTCCCCATCTCCTGATTATGCATGTGGACATAGGAAGGTGTTGGTTCATGGTTTGCAGCATAAGAAAAAAGGACCATACTCTTCTAGTGATTGCTTCTTTCGCAGTCTACCAGTGTTGACAATTCTTTTATACTGGAAAAAGGTGAGAGTGGGTTCATCTGGGGGACAACATAGACCCAGAAAGAGAATACAGGGATCTTAGAGAGAAAATACAGGATACATGAAATTTAGGGGTTCATTAGAGCTAACCTTCCATTTGGCAGCTGGAAGAAAATGAATCAGAGTATTATTGTAAACACTAGGAATGTCTGGTGATATGAAATTAGCTTAATAGAAAGAGTTTATAAATGCGGGAAGGCTTAGGCTTTCTTTAATTTTGATTTATTAAAATGTGGGAAAATTTATTTTGACTTTGACTGAAATAAGGTGGCACCATTTCAGTGAACTGAGTTGAGGGGAAGGCTTTACATCAGGTTACTTCTTTCAGATTAGTATGTTTAGCTATCAGCCTTTAAGATAACTGTAAGAGGTAGATAACCATGTGTTTTCACCTACAATAGAGGAAAGGTGACACAGAAAAGAAAAGCTTTTCTTGGTATTTTGCAAAAAATGTGAGGACGGGGGTAAGAGAGAGTAGACAAGACACAAACCAACCTGAGAGCAGCAGAAAGTACACTTTTTTCACAGGGAGTTGCAAAGGAGCTTCAAGCAAGGAAACTGCCTGTCTCTGGATTTTTCTCACGTCAAGAAAGCAGGATTTGGTATATTTCTGTAAATAAAGAGAATTTTATCAAATACACCATCTCCATCACCAATTCCCCCTCCTAGCTGGAATAATATAGAGTTTTGGCTACCTGCTCACATCAAAGGAGTTACAAAGCTGCCCACCTTCAAGATGAGATGCAATACAGTAAAAAGGATTAGTGGTGACGGGTCCATGTTTTCTAGCAGAGAACTTAAATACAAAGATACAGGCTCAAGGGATTTTTCTGCCACGTTTCTTACAAACTTCTTCTGTGAGTTAATTAAAAGTTTGGTTCTCAGAAGATTAATCCAGATTTAAACACACCTTTTTTCCTAGTTGCTGTATCTAGAGAACAGCATACGTTAGAGTGGGAAAAACTCCCAGAAACATAAAAAGTGAACTAGGACAACAGGGTGAATATTCTTTACTGATAAGAAGAGAGAGGTTTGTGATGAGGAAAACATTATGATCAATAATCAGACACACTTCAAACTGAGTGTCTGAGAGGCAAATTGAACAAGTGGAGCAGCACCTGATGTGGCTTGTTTTCTTTCCTGCTGGATTGCTGGGTTTGCTCTTTGTGTTAAAGTTTTGGATGATATCTACATAGTTTGAAAGAGACATCCCTGATGTCACACCTATTTATTCCTTTATTTTGCAGGCAGTCTACAGAGAGCAATATCTGATCCACAACAGAGGATCCTTTGAGTTGTAGTGTTTACCATGCTATCTCAAGCCCTAACCACTTCATTCTTTGTAATTTGATTATTTGGTCACGCCCTGGAATGCAAAGTATTACTCTGATGTATTTGTACAAACCTAGCCTCTTCAAATACAGTAAGTAGCTGAATGATGTATGTTAATGACATGCTCTCAATAATTTTTATAATGCGAGATCTCAGCCCAGACTTAATGTTTAATATCCCTGGGATTCACATTGAAATTATTACACACATTATGTATTCCATTCCTTGGACTTAGAATTAATTTCAAAACAGAGCAAAAGTGCATCCTATTTGTTTTCTTGAGGGAGTTTGCATCAGTAAGTCTATTTATTCTGGACTTTCTGAAGTTAGAAATACCTTTTCCCTTTGCTATCTTTGATCTATCCTGACGAATTGTGCAGAACATTTCATTTCTGTGTCTTGTCTCAGTTATGTCATCTCCTCGTTCATTTGAAAAATATTTATTCTAGCAAAATTTACCTCTTTAAATAAAGGACACAGGTTGCTACAAAACAGTCTCACAGAATCTTTGACATAAAGCTGTCTGCCAAAAATAAAGAGAAAAAAAATAGCTGCTTCTCTAGATTCCCTTTATAGAAGACTGCATAGGAGAATTCATAATCTGCATTGCTTTGATCGATCATTCAATCTTTGCATTGGTGATGTTTCTAATACAGGGGCTTAGCCTCTGGAATGACTCCAAACAGGATGGAACAAAGCAGCTGAACCTGTGTTAGGTTGTGATCTGAGTACTCTCAGGCAATAAATCTTTAATTTGCAAGATTGGCAACTGTCTCAAAATTAGAATTAAAGGAACATTTAGCATTAGTGATGTTCTCAGTGTTGTCAGGAATTGCTTTCCTAGACATTTTTTGAAAGGCTGGGTCTTGCTTTCAAGCATACTTCCAAGATACCCACTAAATCCACTAAGCCACCCTTTCGTTCCCCTCCCTCTCAAAAATCAAGCCCAAAAGGCAGCAGGAAGATGTAAAAGAGGAAAAGGAGTTGAAGCTCCCATTTATTATAGTCCCTCCTGACGGGATGATTTGTTCTAGCTGAGCTCCTATCCATCCTGTTGTCCCTGAGCAGGTCTTTTAGTTTTACCAGAGCAGAGAGAAAACCCTGGTGTGAACTAGTCTGCTTAGGAAAAGGGAGTTTCCCCTCAGGCATGAGGACAGCGTGGTGGTGATGCTATTTGGGCGTGTGAGAGCAGAATGATCCCCCGTCGTGGCTGGGGGAGGATTTCAGGATTACCTACACACTTGCTTAAGCCTCAGGTATGAACGGTTGCTCAGCCACACGGTCCTCCTAGCATAGAGCCACAGAGGGTTTCCCACCTAATTTCCCCTTCAGGCATGCTAAGCCCAAAGCTATGTGGTTCCCAGCTTTCTCCTTTCTGCACGATGTATCCCCATGCGCAGGTGGGCATCGCACAGTTGGGCCGCTAAGCTGGTCCCACCTATTTCACAACAAGTGCCAGCAGGCTCCTCAAAACATCTTATCCTCCCCACCTCTGATGCATGTTCCAGTAGGTACTCCCTTAACAGCTCCAGCGTCACACCAGGCAGAGCGAGTGGGGGAAATAACGCCTCCTCTCTAATGACTCCGTGAAGTTTTCATATTAAGTAGAGCAGGAACTGAAACATCCCAGCTGAGTGCCCTAATCCCCCTGCCATGCCTCCATACTTGCTCTCCCTGGCTACTTAATTCTCTCTTACAAAATGGAGCTGCTTCGCTGGAGAGAAATTGGGAACAATCCCCTGCAGTCCCTGGCCTGTTAGTTATGGTATTCCCCCATGAGATGTCAGCTTGAAGCTTTTTCCAGTAGAGAAGTGAACGAAGGTCTCCTCCAGCCCAACTGAAAGATACAGCCACTGAAATTCTTCGCCTTACCATGAAATGAAGCACATCTCCAAAGGACTGTGTTCCTGCCAATGTGCCTTTCCATATGCAATTACCTTCTCCCCCCTCCTCTGCTTTGGGATGGGGAAGAGGTGGGAATTTGGCCCTGAATGAAAGATTATTAGCTTCTCTCTCAGCAAGGGAAAAGACAGGGACATACAATAAGAATATTAATTTTAATGAGAAACTCAGACTGGCAAGAGAACTTTATTGGCAGAAGTGAAATTAGCTTTTCTACATAAACAGTTAGTGGTGTCAAGGGACTAGTCATTCATTGCCCAGAAGGAAAAAAACAAAACAAAACACAAGAGTCTTTAAGGGTCCTTACTCTCAAGAATGCTCTTTGCTGTTTAATGCAGAGAGGATTTGCTTTGTACTTCAGCAAAAATCAAGTATGAAAGATATCGTCCCTTTCCAGCGTTTTGAAGCAGTAAATATCCAAAAGGAACCAAGTACTTCAGGCTTCTCTCTTGACCCTTTCCCTTCTGCCACACAGACATGTGCTCACATGCTGTACATATTTATTTTTTTAAAGCCGTTTCCCAAGTCATAAGGAGTGTTAAGTGTAAAAATCTTCATGTTCATAATCCCACCTATTTCTAGTTTGGTGCATCTTTGCAAGACTCACCTTCCCTGGTCCTGCTTTTCCTCATTCCCCCTCCCTCTTGCCACCCTGATCTTGGAGAACAAGCCACTAAGTATGGACCATCCTTTATTCTCTTTTCCCCCTTTCCCATTCCCCTGAGCTAGCCCAGGAGGGGCCAAGTGATCAAGGTTCCCCATTAGATGACAGATCCTGCAATGACCAGTCCCTGAGAGTCCAGAACTGAAGGCAGTTTCTTGCTACTTCTACCACACGTGTTAGGATAGCCTCTGTACTGCCAGAGCAAAAGCCAGCTGAGCAGCCTACCCAGTAGTTTTCCTCTGCGTGTGTTTGGTGGTAGGATGGGATCTAAACTACAGAGTAAGAAACCATGGAAGAATTACAGATTATACAAATTCCCAGAAGGAAGGTTTTATCTTACTCCCACCTGATATTGTAAAGAAAAATAACATTTTATGTTGGAGAACAAGAATGCCTGCCACAAAGGGTGTTATTTAGTGGAAGTGATCCTATTTTACACTTGATAGTAGGGCCAAAAAGAAAATACTCGCTGAGGCATATTTCTTCACAGAAACTGGCCGCATCTGATAATGTCTTTTTTTTCCCCACACAGCACAATGGGAGGCAAATCCTCTAATATTTCCACCTCCACACTGGCCGACCATGACACATGGAAAGCGAGCCAGTTCCCCCACGCATGTCAGCCAGCCACAGCTGGCATCCCTCTTCCTCCCCCCTTCAAGGCAACCTGCTTCTTTTACCTGTAAGACTCTTGCAGGTTATGTTGTGGAAACACCATGCTATCTCACTGTACCTGGGATGAACCAACCCAAGCTATGAAGACTAGCAGGACAGATTCAGAATTTGTGTTTTAGAGCTGGATAAGGAAGCGCGTGTCCCGAGTGAGGGAGGAGGCACATTTGACCTTCGTGACCTGTTGCGTTACTCAGCCAGGAGTCAGCACACGGTAAAATTTCTTCCAGTTTTAATTACAAATAGTCACATGGTTCAGGCACTCCTCCTTTGCAATAGTCCGCCCATGCAGCCAGCCTTTGATTTTTACTCAGCTGCCATCAGTTTTTTGCGGGACTGACTCTTGGTATTGACTCTAAAACAAGTCTTGACTCAAAAAACAGCACTGGAGGCATCGAAACAGCCACTGCAACCCTGCTGCATGGCTACTTTGCCTGTACCAGAGGCCAGCAAAACCAGGTTGGTGAGGACATAGGGGGTGAAGCTACTGCTGGTGGGAGGCAAAAGGAAAAAAGGGCAAAATAGCCCCTCTTAGAGCCTGTAGCTGTTGCCTGACTTCTCTGGGCTCCAAGCAGTAGAAAGCCCAATAAGCCCCACTGCTGAGAGGTTTCCCCTTCCTCCATCCCAGTCCCTCGCTCTGATTTCTCACTTCCAAGCCAGAGCAGCTGGACAGGCATGTCTGGGAAGCTGGATCTGCCTCTGCGGTGCTGACGTGTGGAGAGAGACTCGTTTACACCAACTGAAAAATGGCCATAATGCATCTACTGACTGATCAGAACACACTTTGACAAAGGAAGATGATTGCTTATGCTTCAACATTCACTTTTTTTTTTTCTGAAGATAAAGAGCAAATCCTACTTATGCCCAGCTGCCATGTCTCAGTAATTCTGAACACGCTCAGCTTACATGTAACTTTGCTCATCCTTTTTCCCATCTTGAATTCAAGATAAAAATCTGTCTGAGAATATATTCTGGTTTAATTAAACAAATATAGTCAAGATTCAGAGCCATCTGTATTTCATACCATACTTCATAATGTCTCAATATCACAAACTCCAAGGAGTAACACTATACATTAATGGGAACATGTGTCATATCTACTTGCTCTTTATGACTTACAGGCTATCTATATTATCCCCATGTCTCCAGATCTCTGAAAACAAGTGTAAATAGTAATTCTTATTAACTGCAGAGACACCTGCACTGATATGGACAAATCTGGTCAACAGCAGGTTCCCCTGCTGTTTTACTAAGCCAGCAACATGCTCCTGTCTCTGGCAGATGCTCCTGTTTTGTATTACTTCTAAGCAGATACCAACTTTATGCACTTTTTGAAATTCCTTTCAGGAACCAGTGTCCTTCTGGCTACCAAGGGCCTTTTGCTGGAACAAAGCAATGAAGAGATCAGGGAGGTATCAGGAGACTGAATTTTGGTCCTGAAAATTACTGGCAGCTTTTTTAATCTTCCCATATCCCTTCTGCCAGGGATTAGCAGCAGCAAGAAGGATAGGTTTACTGGGGAAGTCTTGTAAAATAAACAAACATTACCAGTCTAAGCATCCACCCATTAAATACCAGTTAAATTACCAGTTTAAGCACCTAGGATTACTAAATACCTTTCCTGGGCGCACTAATAGGTAATACTTCTCTTCTTGAAAGCTCTGAGTATTTGCATGAAGCAAGAACAGTGTTAGGGAAAAAAGTAACATAGCATCAACCTGGGAAAATACAGCAATAAACAAACCCAAATGAATGATAAGCGGAACACTCACCACAGTGGTTTTTGACTATTCCTGCAGCTCATGGAAACACAGGGCTGAAGGGACCCCTTGGGTCATTTAGTGCAAAGCTGGGTGACGGCAGGCAACAACTTTGCATAATTCTTTTCTTAAAATAAGAAGGCGCCATCATAAAACTTTCCAGGGTCCTACCCCATTTTTTTTTCGACCAGACATCTGTCCCCAGACCATACTGCTGGTTGTCTGCCCCACACGAGCCCTGAAGGGAGCTATCTCCCTTGCAGAGACAGGGTGCTGCTGGGCAGGCATTGGAGGTAACGCGGCTCTCCACAAGGCACTGCTCCTTCTGACTTAGCACTGTGTCCTCACCTCCTTCCTGGGACCCTAGCCATTTTCAAAGGCTTGTGGTTATTAGAAGAGAAACAAATATGAGGGGCCAGCATCTTATAAAGGCAACTCCTGAAAAATTTACTGGCTTCCAATGCAATGGACCATTTTCTTTCTTGTTGCACTTTTTGGAAGAAGAGCCAACTGGGTTTATGAGCATTTTTAAAACTTTTGTTGCCAGAGATGCTGAAGGGGACAGTCAAGAGTTGCACACCACGTACTGAAATACCTGAGCGGTTTCACGCACGCAGGCACAGCTCTGTATGTGTGGCCCAGCTGGGGACCGTGGGCCCTTTGGCACAGACTCCTGCAGCCGGGGCTTTCTGCCTCAAAACCACGGTGATTAAATCGCAGCATGGTATTTCCAAGTAAATGCAGTGGATTAGGGGGAAGCGTAGCTTGTGGAGTTATGTAGAGCTTTCCTTTGTTCAGAAGCAAGAATAGATCCAATATAGATATATAGACTAGCCACTTCTGTGTCTTAAATAGAAATACAGACGTCTGATGTACTAAACCAGAGTCTACAAGAGACATGCCAGGATAGCAAATTAAGAGTGCACAGAAAAATGAATACAAGCAGTGAAATTAAAAGGCAGCATTTTTAGAATTGTTAATTGTATGGTAATTGGAAGTCAAAGCAAGGTCTATTTAAAAATCCAAGTTGTCTACTAGGAGTCCACAGACCAACAGCACGTCAACAAAAATTAGAAAAGGAGGCCAGATTTTAATTGTAAATGGGATACTAATCATCAGCAGCTTCGTTTCCCAAGTGTCAGTCAGAGATCGTTGCTTGACAGTTTACATTTTACTCTTTGCTTTAACAAAAGCTCACCAATGGTCTATATATGGGAAGGTTCCTAATAACTGGTAACTACTACATATTTAACTAGACAGCAGAAGTATCCATTTGGATAAATGTCCAAAGTCTCCCCTATAAGTGCTTACATCCTAATTCTGTAACTAGGGGTGCGAATACATCCACGAATGTCTACAGCAACCCGTTGTACAGTGGCAGAGGAGTCAGCACTGCATGTGACTATTACTGTTCATTTTTCCTGCACCCCAGCTTTGCTGAAACACAGGGCAAAGTACTGCCTTTGTAGGATTTCTGGGGAAACATTGCAGAGTTAAATGCCAGGGCTAATGTGTGTAATTCTCTGCTAGACAGATATTAACAGTTCCCAGATACCTTTCTTGCCTACGCAGGGAATGTACAGCGCATTATGCTGGGGTCACATATAGGGGTTTTCACTCATTCCTTGGGATGACACTCGGGGCACACCAAGAACATCTCCCTGGAGACTTAGCCCAAAGTATCTAGTACACTCTCAATGTGAGTATACTCATTTCTAGCTGAGAAATTTAGCTCAGAAAATTTTCAACCAGATGAAGATTATCTACAAATGGAGGTAATTTCACAAGAGAAGCTCCCCACTGGAGCTGAGATGAATTTGTCTCATCCCACCACCACAGTTTAGTGCATAAGTAACTCTACCTCCTGGAACAGGTAGGATGGCATCAGGTATTTGTTTTCCTTGTGCAGTGATGACAGAAGCATAATTTGCAGGAGCCTTGTGTTTTTTAAGTAATTTTCTGCTATTTTGTCTATTAGCAATGGGAGGAAACCTGCCCATTGCTGAATGCCAGGTAGGCAATTAATACAATCATTTTTTCTTCATTGCTGCTCCTCAAGACTCCAGCTCTCCTCAGTGGAGGAGACCCCAGCCGGCAACTAAGCACCACACAGCTGCTCGCTCACTCCCCCCCGGTGGGATGGGGGAGGGAATCAGAAGGGTAAAAGTGAGAAAATTCATGGGTTGAGAAAAAGACAGTTTAATAGGTAAAGCAAAAGCCATGCACATAAGAAAAGCAAAAGAAGGAATTAATTCACTACTTCCCATCGTCAGGAAGGTGTTCAGCCATCTCCAGGAAAGCAGGGCTCCATCACACATAACAGTTACTTAAGAAGAGAAAACGCCTTCACTCCAAATGTCCCCCCCTTCCTTCTTCTTCCCCCAGCCTTATATGCTGAGCATGACATCACATGATGTGGAATATCCCTTTGGTCAGTTGGGGTCAGCTGTCCCAGCTCTGTCCCCTCCCAACTTCTTGTGCACCCCCAGCCTGCTCGCTGGTGGGGTGGGGTGAGAAGCAGAAAAGGCCTTGACTCTGTGTAAGCACTGCTCAGCAGTAACTAAAACATCCCTGAATTATCAACACTGTTTCCAGCACAAATTCAAACCATAGCCCATACTAGCTACCATGAAGAAAATTAACTCTACCCCAGCCAAAACCAGCTCACCATGGTATCTAAGTGCCCTCTTCATGTCCCTGTTTATAGTCATTATTCACGAACCTTTGTGCAAACAGGATTTTATTCCCTGTGAAGATTTGGAGAACAACTGCTCTTCATACAAATGGACACAGTCATATGTTAACATTGATGTCTGTGCACAAAATAATATTCATTACAAGGCCTATCTGCTATGTATCATTCATTATTCTTCCATTTCAAATATTTCACCATACCCAGCCAAGAGACTTCAGTGACAGCTCGCTTGCTCAGCACCAATAGTGAATAGTAGAAGTGAACAACTTGCAAAGACCATTCCTCAAATCACAAACACTCTCTTATAATAACACCTAACACAGCTAAGCCCCAGTCCTTCATAGGGGTTTCCAAATACCATCCTAGTGCAGCCACAGCAGAAATCTGAATTGTCTCACCAACAAGCAGAAAACAGGAAAAAAGTCACGTTCCCCAAGCAACTGATTCAAAACACCAGAGGGAACTGGTTGGCACCATTTTCCTTTTAGCCAGGGCTTTTTGTGTGCCTGAAACACTTCTAGTTTGCCATACCATGTCCGTCTTCATCCAGGGATGCCCGAAGAAGTGGATGTGTATTCGAAGAAACAGGTGCCATTTTCACAATGGAAGGACTGAAGCAGTTTAGGGTCTGGAGCACAAGTCTTATGAGGAGCAGCTGAGGGAGCTGGGGTTGTTTAGCCTGGAGAAGAGGAGGCTGAGGGGTGACCTTATCGCTCTCTACAACTACCTGAAAGGAGGCTGTAGCGAGGTGGGGGTCGGGTTCTTCTCCCAAGTAACAAGCAATATGACAAGAGGAGATAGCCTCAAGTTGCACCAGGGGAGATTTAGACTGGATATTAGGAAAAAATTCTTGACGGAGAGAGTTGTTAGGCATTGGAACAGACTGCCCAGGGAAGTGGTGCAATCACAGTCCCTGGAAGTATTCAAAAAACGTGTGGATGTGGTGCTTAGGGACATGGTTTAGAGGTGGACCTGGCAGGTAGGCTGACAGGTTGGACTCGATGATCTCGGAGGTCCTTTCCAACCTTAACAATTCTATGATTCTATGATTCTATGATTTTCATAACGGAACGACAGAAGCCAATGCTTCAACAGGGCACCAAAATGGAAGATTTAATCTGCACTAGTGCAGACTACCCTGCATCTCTGAAATCATATTAATGGGATCTGCTCTGCCATCAGAACATTTGTGCATAAAGCATCTGTTTAGGAATGCAAATGTTGGCTTTGAACTCTAATTTATGGCTCCCATTTTGAAATCTTGTCCGAAGTTAAATCCTATAAATCGACTGCAAGGTCAAGGCATAAAATCTAGCACGTAAATAGTACAAAATCCTGAACTAAACACCAAGGAATGCAGGAGTGTCAATGTAAAAATAGCAATAAAGAACGTTTAAGTAACTCACGTGAACAGTTAAGACAAGTCCAATGGGATCCTCTTCAGTTGCAATGCACCTTAGTCCATGCCGTTGCAAATAATTAGGTGCAATGAAAGTTTGCAGTCGCATTTGTCACAAGTGTAGTAGGAGCCTGAGTCACACAGGGAACATGATGCATCTAAATACAAGACAAAACGCTTTATCACTATGAGTGGCCGGCATAAAATCAGATCAGAGAGCAGGAAAAATGAAATTCAGTAAGAGACAGCTGAAAATTGGTTTGGACACCTTTCTTTATAGCATAGAAACTTACTGCCATCTGTTTGTTTAGTAGTAAGTAGAATCCATGAATTAGCTTAAAAGGTGACTTTCAAAAACTATTTAGAAGGAGGAGATGTTGTGGAGAGAAAGCTTAGATCTTCCTGAGTTGTTACCTTTCCTGTGTGAGGGTGTTGCGTGGCCTCCACAGTCATCCAAAGTGGCAAACGTTTCCCAGAATGCTCTGGGAGAACTGACACACTAAACTAATCTTTAATTTATTGATGCACTACTTCACTGAGAGATGTAGTATATCAATAAATGGCTTTAGTTAAGAAGCTAAGGTCTAAGAAGCAGTGGTAGGAGCTTGCAAAAGTACATCAAAGCTTACAGAAAATAAAATCAAGAGCTTGTGGGAGAAAATTGATGTCTAGGAAGGACAGAAAGAACAAACAAACATCACAAACTTAAGTAGGAGTTTTGTACAAGACAGCATTGTTGGCCATCTTAAACACACATTTTGCAGGTTTCTGCATCCTTCTCAGTTGTCCAGCGGCTTATAAAAAGATTATTATGGAATAAATAACAGTAGTCACCAATAACAAAAAAAATTGCCCTAGGATGAAATAGGAAATCACTGTCCTACTTAGGGCAATATGGTCTGGTAACTGATAGCTTTTTTGAGATGATATACCCCAAATCACATAACCTGCTACTGCAATTGGCAGTGCTTAGAGTCTTGTTTCACTTGATGGTAAGATCAGCAGACAGGGAAAGGAGTAGAAGCAAATATGAGTTCACTCAACACAGGAAACAGTATTTGTGGCCTTTTTTTTAAGCTCCTGCAGTTTTCCCCTGCATCACCCTGAAACCCTCAGGAGCCCCAGGCAGGACAGGGAATCTGTGATGCCAAATGCACAGAGCTGAAAGCAGTCAACAAGGAGCCTGATCCTGCCACCTAACAGCTGTATCATTGCTGGAGAAGATGAGTGATTGCAAGCTCCAGCCCTGCTCTTACTCAGGCAGCCATGGGGCACTGAGTCCCACCCCACAAATTAACCTAATGATGTGCCACAGGACCAGCCGACACCCCCATGGCTGACATGTCCATGCTTTCCATGACCCCTGGTTCAGTGTGTGGAGACACTGAGGTGGTCCCTGTACAATCAAACAGCAGGGACACACTTTACAGTTTCATGCATAACCCTGATCAGTGATAACATTTTTGATTCAGAAAAAGAAAAAAAAAATAGCGGTGCCTCTTCTGCTGTTACAGCTTCTCTTCCCTACTTAGAATCATAGAATCGTTTATGTTGGAAAAGACCTTTAAGATCACCAAGTCCAACCATTAACCTAACACTGCCAAGTCCACCACTAAACCATGTCCCCGAGCACCACATCCACACGTCTTTTAAATGCCTCCAGGGACGGCGACGCAGCCACTTCCCTGGGCAGCCTGTTCCAGTGCCTGACAACCCTTTTGGTGAAGAAGTTTTTCCTAATATCCAACGTAAAGCTGCCCTGGTGCAACCTGAGGCTATTTCCTCTTGTCCTATCACTTGCTACTTGGCAGAAGAGACTGACACCCACCTTGCTACAACCTCCTTTCAGGTAGTTGTAGAAAGTGAAAAGGTCTCCCCTGAGTCTCATTTTCTCCAGGCTAAACAACCCCAGTTCCCTCAGCCGCTCCTCATAGGACTTGTGCTCTAGACCCTTCACCAGCTTTGTTGCCCTTCTTTGGACACGCTCCAGCACCTCAATGTCCTTCTTGTAGTGAGGGGCTCAAAACTGAACACAGTACTCGAGGTGTGGCCTCCCCGGTGCCCAGTACAGGGGGACGATCACTTCCCTGGTCCTGCTGGCCACACTATTTCTGACACAAGCCAGGATGCTGTTGGCCTGCTTGGCCACTTGGGCACACAGCCGGCTCATATTCAGCTGACTGTCGACCAGGACCCCTAGGTCCTTTTCCGATGGGCAGCTTTCCAGCCACTCTTCCTCAAGCTCTACTTCAATGTCCTCTAAAAGTTCTTCCAGTTTCCCTCCCTTCCCTTGAACTCTTCCCCTGATGTGGTCCTTTACCCACAACCTGTGCCATCTGGAGGATGCTCAGTGGGCTCTTCTGGACTCCCTGCAGCTCCGGCTCTCTCCCTCCAGTTCCCTTTTTTTCTTCAAAAGAGCTAACACGAGTGTCAGCTAAGGAAGTGAGACGCATCTCTGCTAACAGTTGCTCCTTCAGATCTTGCAAAATTGGTAGGTCCTGGGAAGGTTGTTCACCCAGGGATTACAGCTTTGGAGCACATCCTGGCCCTGGCCCTTTCCGTTCTGATGGGTTCTTGAACTCGAGTAGAGCTGTTGAACAATCCTTTGCTACGTTCAGTTTCTATGCCAGCCACATCTTTGCAGATGCAAATCACTTATGCCCCAATGCATTGTTTTACACTGAAAAATGCAACGGCACTTATTTGTTGCAGGTTTCACCTGTGCACAGCCTGTATTCATGCTGCAAATTCATTTAACATGTAGCTCTTCATGTCACAGGCATCCCCCAGCATTTTAGGCAGGATATCTAGGTCAGACCTGGGGACAGGCAAGAGGGCGTCTGACTACAGAGCTGTTTGCTCTCTCGGGCTCTCAGACACCTTGCAGTATCGGTACTCTGGCTTTCACTTTAAATCAATCCAACGGTTATGGATATCTACAATGTCTTTGTAGTTTCAAAGCTTCCTCTTGAATTTCATACTCGGGCAAAGCTGCCAGTGAAAACAATGAGCCGTTTGCCTGAGTAATGAGCATAAAATTGGAGCCGAGGTCAGTAAAAATTATTGCAGGAGAAAGGCTGTGATAACTGAGTATATGCAGCACTCCTGTTAGCTCCCTGTCAAAAGACTAAACCTTTCATTCTATAGATCTTTTTATAAACCCCCCTAGCTTATAATTTTCTCTATAAAACAACCACGGATTTAATTTGGCTTTTAAAGAACAGAAGGAAAGGAAACACCCCGTACCTGATCTGCGTCTGAAAGGTAAAGAGGGATTTTTATATAAAACAGAGCAAGTCAGAACTTTTTTATTTCCATTTTTATTGGGGCTCTGATTTTAAGTCGGAGAGCATTTCAGAGAATCTCATATTCTGCTGGTTTTTTTTCCCAACGATATGTTTTTAATCCTCGACTTTGCCGGTAGTCAATTGCTTCTTCTGTCCCTTGCTGCCCACCTCTGACTTACTGTCAGTATTTCTGGCTGACTGTATTCACAACCCTCCCTTGCTAAGCTCGACGTCTGTGCTGAGATTCTCCCTACAGCCACAAAGCCAAAAGCCTTAATATAACCTGGAAGCCAAGCAAAGTCAGCTGCGAGAGACTGAATGGGAGAGGGGAAAAAACGACGACTGTGCGTACTGAGCACTTATTATGTATTTATAGTGGGAGCTAGCAATGGGCAGAGTAAAAATTGACCTGAAAATAGGAGGGAACAACATGGGCTTTTTAAATCTATCTATCTATCTATCTATCTATCTATCTATCTATCTATCTATCTATCTATCTATATTTTTTTATGATGCAAAATCTGTTATCCCTGTAAACCATTGTTAAGGTAAACTGGGCAAAAGGTTTTTGCTTTTTGTTCTAAAGATTAAACCATGTCTGTCTTGACTTTTCAGGAGTGTTTGTAACTGACTGCAGAGCCAGTATTACTGTCAAAAGCATGACAGAAACTAAACCTGAAAAAATGAGGGTAACATACTTCTAGTCAGAGGATTTAAAGCTATTTGTTATTTTTTCATAGTATCTCTTTACCATACCCAAAACTGGTTAGGAGAAAAGATCACTGTTGTTCAGCGTCTAAACTAAAGGCTGATAAATCTAATTGTTCTGAAGTGTTCTCCTTTAGTCAGCCAAGGTGATCTCCAGCAAAACTGAGGAAGATACTTATTCTTGTCCTTATGAATCAAGTGGAATAAAAGAAAAGTGCGAAAAACTAAAAATCTGTATTTATTATTTCATTATGTCTATACTTTACGCAATCCCTTTTTTCCAGTATTCCAGTTTATATTCTAGGACACCAGTTGCAGCGCTTTTAGGAGAGGGCACATAAAAATTAGTCAGACCACTTTTGCAGAAAGCCCAGAGGCAAATAACACACTCTTCCCCTCATTTTAATAGTATTAATAATGATAATAATTAATAATAATAATAATAATAATAATAATAATAATAATGATTTGGAACAACTCTCCAGCAGAAACACCCAGTGTAAGAAACAGAGGATGTCGTGCTCACTTTAAGAACTCCTGAAATAATTCTGCTGAAATTTGGTAGAAACTTGACTTATGGGTCTTTAAAAAAATGCACTTTTTATCAGTGATAATGTTTTCCCAGAAGCTGGATGACAAGTTGAATAGGCGGCAGATTTATGTACAGCTAATCTAGCTGCATAATAAATGTCCATGCTCAAAAGGTGTGTATTAAATAGGGCAGGGATCCAAATGACATACAAAAAAAGTCTATATCAAAGAAGGTGGCACAAGCTTTCCCACCAGTTCACTGCTTTCAGCCCGGTTTCAGAGGAAACAAGGTTTCCGCAATCAGGCTGTCTGTCAGTCAGTCCTCCCTTAATAGTTCTCCAACCCATTAGCGACTTTCAGACAAATTTGAAAAGAGCAATAGAAGTCTCAAAGATATTAAGTTCCTACAAGTTTCATAAAAATGAACAGCTGGATAGAGGAGAAAAACCCTGATTAGTGCCTCGGCGGAGGGGAAGAGAGGCAGGCTGCCTGTGCTAGTTCTGCTGCCTGTCCCCAGCCTCCTGCCTGGGCACCTCGGTCCAGCCTCAGCCCCCTGCTCTGGGGGTGAGGCTCCCCCCAGGTCTCCTTCCTGACCAGTGGGCAGCAATGCAGGGCAGCAAGCAGAAGTAGCTGCAAAGCGGTAGGGAGGCAGGTTTTGCTCACCGTGATGCCCATGGAGCTACTTGTTTCCCTCCCCAAAACTCATAAAAGTTGCCGTTTCTGAAACCACAGAGTTTACTCTTCTCCCCTGGAAGAGGACAGGGATATGAAGGCCAGTCTGCTTCCCTTTGGAAACACCTGTGTGAAACTTGTCTTTTTTCTTCCAGTCTTGTTCGGCTCAGTTCATTCATTGAATCTCAGCCTCATTATGGAATAGCTTTCACCAAACGGAAATAGCATTATTCAGTGAATAAAGTGGATTCAACCAAAAATCTCTATAAAGAGAGTCCATAAAGGAAAGTTTTCCCCTTGTCTTTTCAAAGCCACCAGGAGAAACGGCCAAGATGTCCAAAAGAGACATGCAACAGGGAGCTAGAAAAATTCTATTAAAGAGTTCATTAATAATTGATATATAAGAATATTTTCTTGTGGAGGCAGATTAATCTTAAATTCCTTCCAGGAGGAGCACAGTTCTGAAGAATGTTGAGAACATTTAAGTGTCTTCATTAAAAAATGCAAAGGGCAGTATGTAAGTTCCTCACCATAGTGGGTTTTATTAAGAAGTGAAAGGAAATTGAAACTGTTTTTCAGAAGACAGTTATTCAATATGTCTTATGCTAACAGTTTGCTCTTCCAGAGGAAGTCTTTGGAGAGAAGAGTGGAGGCAAAAAGACCAACAGCAGAGGTACCAGCAGCAACAGGCTCCTTACGCCTAGCTGACAGTTTTGGCAAAGCAGAAGACCGACTGGGGTTAGATGTCACCGGCTATTTATGGGGATTTGTGTATTTATTTATTTCATTTTTTCATTTTGAAGGGGGAGAACCGTGCTGCTTCTCTATTGACTGCAGGGTGCACTTTTTAAAAAGTCTAGCTAAATTCTAATGCCCACAACCCAAGCTAACAATTAATAGGAGCTGCATGCATAAATTCTTATCCTCATTCCCCATTCAGATTCCACTCCCTTCCCACAAGAAATGTGATTGCTGAGAGGTAAGTATTTTCTTTCCAGGGAAGAGAAAAGAAATCGCCTGACCTCCCAGTTGACTGGCATTGCCTGACCTCTCATTGACCTCGCTGCAACTGCATACCCGCTGCTTACAAAAACAAAGCCACCTTTCAAAATAGGCCCACTTAAACACTGTGCTTGGGGAAAGTGGTGGGGAAGGGAAGCGCTACCTGTTCGGTTTTAACATTTTAATAACTCGACAAAACACAGAGACGAGAGACAAGGTTCTAGGAATGTCTTAGGCTAAGTTTTCTCTCCACTGCCAACATCCTTTCTATTGTTCCTCCATGAATTTCTCATCCTGCTATTCCAAATGTGAGGTCAAACCCAAGGAAACAGCAACCTTTAGCT
This sequence comes from Platalea leucorodia, assembly GCF_965183815.1. Classification (NCBI taxonomy): domain Eukaryota; kingdom Metazoa; phylum Chordata; class Aves; order Pelecaniformes; family Threskiornithidae; genus Platalea; species Platalea leucorodia. The sequence goes on along the minus strand of NC_138823.1, from coordinate 50,712,852 downwards.
GTTGCCCATTTGATCACTTTCGGAAAGTACAGGGGAAACTCTTAAGATCAGTACTTAACATTTTTCATAATGAAGTCTGAAAAATCAGATGCCTTTAGAAAACCTCTGGGCAGGTGGGTCACATGGACCAAGCTCTTCAGACAGCAAAAGACAAATTCCTTTGGAGCTCCTTTGTTCACTGGACCTCTGTCAGGATGAGTTTAGTTCTCTGGGTCTTGATAGTTCTTTTCCTCTCTTCCGTTAGTAATAGACCGTTGCTCCCCAATTGTCTACTTTTAAACACCGTTTCCAGAGAAGGCAATATGAAACAATATGTGCTCGCAGTACCTCTGACATGTTCCCCACCTTCTCTGTTTGCGCCCCACAGGTCCCCTTTCGGGTAGCCAGGGACCAAGTGAGACAAATGCGCGGGGTGTACAGATGCCCAGGAAATAGTTTCTATAGCAACAGCAACTACATTAAAGCATTTTGAACTTTCTTCCTACTCATCAGACTTTAAGGTTTCAAATATCATATAGACTCTGAACAGGCAAATGCTGTTTCGTTTATAGCAATCTCTGCCCTGCTCTCATCAAAAACAGTTGTGTTGAGGGGACTTCTGATTTTTCACACCGCCGTAGATGCGGAGTTTGCCTACCGATGCAAGTGAACTTGCTCCCCGTGAATAGCAGCACAACTGCAAAACGACTGGCTCCACATCCGACTGCATTTAGACCGTTGCCTGAACCACATCTCTCTGCGGTGGTGGCTGTCATTTGTGGCACGGTATCGAGGTTGCACTGCAAGTAGTGTTGCCAAATATGCTGGAACAGGCGTGAGATGCTTTGTATGCTGAATCCTGCTCTGTCTTCTCTCCCCTGCTCTGAGAACCTAAATTCCTGTGTACCTCAGGACACAAGATAACTATTTTTATCACACACAAATGTTCGCTTGCAATGCTAAAATGAGGGGAGGGAGGAGAAATATTAAAGGTAATAAAAAGGATATAACCAGGAGTAAAGGAAATAAAACTACAAAAAAGAGAAATAATACTGAAAAATCAGGGGGAAAGCTTCCCAATAGTGAGATCTAATAGGCCAGGAAAGACTCCCAAAGGCAAAAGGTAGAAGCCATATCACTTGGGACATTGAAAAGAAGATGTGACACAATAGCAATAAATAGGCAGCTGAGAACAAATCTCACCAGCTAGGGGAGGGGTGGGTTAGGATGACCCAGTACATATATGTCACCTTTAGGATCTCTGGTCCACCTGTATTTTGCTTTTAAAAAACTGATGTTACGTGCAAGTGCCCCCTACTGGAGTCTGAGTCTTTGAAGGAGAGAGAGTTTGTGTACCTTAATATCTTATATTTCATTAGCATTGGTTCTTATTTAAATGTTGCATTGTTCCATCTGCTTAGTAGCTATGCTACATGTGACAGACTAATAAACACAAAATAATACAAAAATGGGTAGTTTATGTGGTATCTTCCTCCTTCAAAATCTTGCAGATGCTTGGGTCCCAGTGATATTTCTTAGAGGATGGAGTTTGCAACTGCTATAATTAAGCAATACAGTACCATTAAGTCACTTGAGAGGAAATTAGGAACTAAACTAGCGCTGTGTGCCGAGGAAGCCAAAATTGTGAGCTGAGATCTTTATTCAGTGCATGAAAGTCTGCCTTTTTCTAGTTTACTTTAAAAGAGGTGTTATTCCTATTATACACCATCAGAAGATGTAAAAAGCGAATTAAATCTGTATTCAATGTTTATTTTACATGTAAATTGGGATCTTAAATTGTGGGAAAAATATGTTTTTGTCAACAGTGCTTTCTGTTTTGGTAGTACTGTATTAGTTTTTAATGGGCAGGAGAAATGTGCCGATTTGGAGACTTTCCAGGGGTTTGGCAGTATTCCACTGCGTCAGCGCTGAGTAAAAAAGATGTTATTCCTTCTTGTTACAATAAGAACTGAGTAAAGGTAATGTCACTTCTCTGAGCTGTCCTGGCAGAGCTCCATCTACAGAGAGGCAGTTACACCAAAACAACCACAGTGTGAGACGTGGAAATGCTACGTGGTAGGATATGAACTCCCAGTAACCTGTCTGGGCCAGTGGTACTAACACTGCTTATACACACCGGCTTCCACGGCAAATAGCCCAACAGGGTCAGGAGTATTGTATCTAACGGAGGAGATGACTGTCTCCCAGACAACACCGAAGGATTAGAGCTTGGATAATCCACTATCACAAGAGCCTCACATCAGAGGACCTGCTAGCTCACATGGAGATTTACAAAGCAGAGGAAAGCTTTCCTGATTACTTTCTGCGATGCTGATTTTAAGGCACGCAAGGTGGCCCATCTTCATACAGCTCTCTTTGGGCACTCACCTCTGCTTCCTACCAGCAGATCTGCATCTCTGCTAGATGACCATTTTCTCGGTTATCCACTACCTGCATCCCCACAAGGACTTCTGTTTTGTCTTTGACAGCCTCCAGACAACTTCTTGACTGGATCCTTGACTTTGAACCTGTGACCGTTCCCCAAAGAACCACAGTGTTTGCCTGACTCCAAGAAGTCTTCATAGACCCCGAACTTGTAAAAAAGTATTGTCCTTCCTCTCCCCCTTTCAGGTGATGTGCTTTTATTCAGCTACATATAGAAACACCAGCAAGATATTGATGTATGTTCTCAATTTAGATCTTGGACTGATCTTTCTGCCCCTAAATTGCCACTTCAACAAATTGCTCTTCTCACTGGTCTTGACACATGTCTCCCCTGATCTTGTACGAGGCTAGAGTTTGGCAGCTTTCATAGATGCGGTTATCTATTCTTCCTCTGGTTTCCCGGCCCACCGACACTCCTCATTCCTCTCTACTTACTTACATTGACGGAATAAGATTTACATAAAGGGAAGCTTTCTGTTTGCATACAAGTGAATAAATAATTTCACCATAATCTAAGTGATCTCAAAGCCCTGCTGTGCTCTCACAAGGTCGCTCGTGAACATGCCAAAGGAAGCCAACAGGGTGCCACCTCCCTGTCACAATGCACCTGAGGTCAGATTTCAGGCTTGGTCTTTCTGGAGTGAGCTATTAATTGCATTGCAGCAGCAACTTCCAGCCACCACAAACATCATCCTATTGTGTACACTGCTGTGCAAAAAAGTAAAATAAGAGAGAGTCCTCTTCTGCAGGGCTTGGCAATCTAAATAGGTAAAACAGATTAAGAGATATGGCAAAGAATTACACAGTGGTTGAACCCACAAACATTGAGAGTAACTAGTTAAGCTCAGCTTAGATCCGTGGCTCTTCACTAGCTTTACAGAAAGACAAGTCTCACCCTGTGTGACTTGTCAGCAGGTCTGTGGCAGCACTGGGAATAAGTCTTTTCCCAGCCCTTGCCGCCTAGAAGGGCAACGTTCATTTCTCCAGAAGGAAATAAGTCTTTGTGGGTTATATATAGGGTATGGCACGATACAAAATACCCCATTATTTGGCAAAGTCAAAGTAATCACACCAGTTATTGAAATGCCAGACACTGCTCAAAGAGTTTTGAAAGGCGAGAATCATCTTTGCCTCGTACAAAGTCTCTGCATAAAACAGAAAAAAAATCCTGTTTGTCAGCTGCTTCCTTGATTATGTTCAATAAGAGTACACAGGGCTGGTTTTATTTTCACTTGGCAATTTCTGTGTTGCTATGACTTCACTAATCTCCAGTCCATAAATCATTTGAGTAAACAACACACCAACAAGCTCAAATCCAGAGGAAATTTCTCCAAGGCAATTTTTTTTTCATCTTTCTGTTTTAAAGGGAGAACTCAGGAGATTCCTCCTACATGGGATGACACCATGAGAAAAAAAACTCCTGACATTCCTGAGGTTTAGCTTTAAAGCGTATCATTAAGTGTAGGTATTAAAGTGAATAGAGAATAGCACAGTATGGTCAGCTGAATTTTTTTCTCTCTCTGAGTTCTGCTCCCTCTTGACCCTTACATGAGGATCCTTCTGTTGACTAGAGGGTCTCTGCTTCTCCTCCCACTTCAAAACCCTTCCTCCTAGCAACAGAAAAACTATCGATGTGTGGAGGCTTTCAAGGCAGCCCATAGCTGTGCTCCCTTGAATGTCAAAAGGGGTTGGTCTCACAGCTACAAATCAAATGTCATTTTACTTAATAATGTATTTCTTAGCGGTCTGTATCTCATCTAAGTTGTTTAGTTGCACATCTATCCTTTGAGTTTTCTCTATAGCTGCAATCCAGTGCAAATAACCCTGGGATAGGGGAAATGTGCATTAGCTTTATAACACAACTTAAAATATAAACCCACAGGGAAAAACACTTTATAGGAATCAGAGGCAGAAAAAACAACATGCAGAGATGCACTTATATGAACAGGTAGTCAGTTTGTCTAAGTCTCTGCTGCCTTGTATCTTGCTATTAACACAGTGCAGAATGAGCTCAAAACACAAGGAAAACAGTGAAAGACCCAGAAAGTAATATTCACACCAGCGCCCACTTTGTGCAAACATTAGTAGCCACACGATGTGAAAAACAAAACCAAACCATGTACCCACAGCTTTGTTCATGAGACAGGCTACATAACAAGATAACTCTGGGATACAATCAAAATTTTAAAAACCTCTTTTGCATGCTGTGGATGAAGATTTTATGTGCCAGCCTTTGGGAACTCCTTGCCTGGACAGACTAATGGTACTGGCTAGAGAAGGATGGTGTGGGTGCTTTTTAATCATCTTCTGCTGGGTGAATTGTATAGTTCTTCTTTATAACCAAAGTATTTTCTTAATAGTTGACAGGCAAATTGATAGGTGAATGACCTGATGTGTAGGGGATCCATGCCTAGGGATGACTTAGATATATTGTGTGATGGCAGCAAGAAACTTGATTCCCTTGGCAATTAGTTCACCCATCTGTAAAATGGTACTATTATTTTTCTCATAGTCAGTAATGAAGCAGCCTAAGGAGTTCTTACTTTTATTCTCAGTCCTGTCAGTAGAAGAGTATTTTTGAGTTATCATGATGTCAGGATTGGTGTTTTCTTTCTGACCACCAGCTTTCCTAATTCTCTTCCATTAAAGGATCTGTCCTGAATTTTCCAGTGTGTCATGATTTTTCCTAGCTGTATGTTGTCTCTTTGATGCCTCAGGAGGCAGATGCCGAGACAATATTTGAGAGGCTTTGTTTTCTCCTCATCTGCCTGCATGCGTGGCTCAATTTCCTCTGTTCTCTGGCTCTTGGCTGTCTTCAGCATTGCTTCAGGCTCACCACTCACAGGAGCCATAGAGGCTTTCTGGCCTGTCAGTTTTTGAGAGAGTTTGCTCAGACGTATGCTTGGGAGAGTCTTCACTTCACTCCAATAACAGTAAGAAATCCCCAGTACTAGGCAATTTAAAGGATGGTAAGAGGGTGGAGGCAGAAGTCCTGGCACAGAAAAGGAAGCCCCAAGACACAAATCTCTCTTCTGTTCCTGTTAGGCATATTTCCCCTTTGCTTCCACTTTCCTTCTTTCACATGAGATGATCTGCCAGAAAATATTTCTTCAACTATCTTCAAATGTTCATCTTCTTTTTGACTACCCCAAGGGCAAACTCAGTCCCTGTTTTATTACCGCCTTTTTTTGCCACAGAGCCAGCGTAGAGCAATCTCCAAATAAAAGCACTGCTTTTTCATCCAAAGTTGACAAAGTGCTTTACAAAGGTGAGCAGGCAATGAGGGTCCCATCTGCCCAGCGAGGTTAAATGACCTGCTTGAGGCCACACAACGGGAAGGAACAGTGCTCACACTCAACCTGTGACTCCTCATCTCTGCCCCACCAGGAAACGCTATTAAATCTGTACATTAAGCAAGCACAAACAGGAGAGCTAGGTAGGAAGGTGGCCCCTCCCCAGGGCTGATCACTTCAGAAAATCCTGTAGAAAAAAATCCAATGGTTCTTCAGGAAGAAGTTCTCTCTAACAAACATGAAACTGTCCAGAGGGAGCTGGTCTTTCTGATTTTTAGAAAGACATTACGTTGATTTTTTTTCCCCTTCATGCCATCATCCTGTTTTTCTGAAGACATCTCTGTAGCATCACCTTGTTTGTGGGTACCTTATGCAGCTATGCTATGCTGTGTGCAGCAGTACAGCAAAAGGAGAAATTAAATTGTCAATGAAAATGTTGAGTGTTGTAATTTCTTTCTGATGTTCTCTCCTCTTCTCTTTGAAAAGTTCGCCTGCACACTCCTCGTCCTCTGTACACCTCCCACCAAAAAGCCCACAACAAAAAACAGCTTAAAAGCAAACAAAAATTATTGAGTACCAAAAAGCTCAGACATATAAAATTACTTATTTTTGTAATGAAAGTGGGATGTGATTCTTCTTCCCACAAGTTTTCTGCTGGATGGAGTTTTACTGCACTGAAAATTTTTGAGCATCACAAGAACCGTACATAAAACATACATAGATCTGTTGGGGTAACTTATTTTTAAGTTAAAATGTGTGTGTGTGTGTGTTATCTTAAAACAAACAAACAAACAAACAAAAAAAACCACTGCAAAAAACCCAAACCAAACTAAAATATATTCCTTTTTAATATTCACTTTCCAAACAGAAACTATGGTAAATTAAAATTTGTCTAAAGGCAATTTTACAGCAGAAGTTTGTAAAATTTGAAAAAAACATTTGTAGTGAAAAACCTTAATTAAAAAGACAACTTTCTGGTCAATTAGCATGACTGATGACAGTCTGTATAATTGAAAGCGTTACTATATGTGTACGGCTGAGTCTTAAACATTTTGTGGCTCACCCCTTATATTGGCATTTATAGTTTATTTGTGCTCCTCTCTTATCTCCAGCTGCTTGGAGTGTGCAAGGATTTAATGCAGTCAAATGTTCCCAAGAAGAAGACGCCTGGTCGGAGTAGCTTGCACAGAGACTGAGAACCTACCACTACCAAACAGCTTGTAGCTACTGCCAATTGTAGTTGCTCCTAAAATGATGAGTACTTACCTTGCAATTAGTGGAGCCACCCAGAATAATAAGGTGCAGAGCCACGGCCACTGCAGCAGCAGCCAACACCTCCACCGTTCGCTGGGGCTGAGACCTCCACCTGGGCTCCGCGACAAGGAGGGGTGCCTGGAGCAGGGAAAGGGCAAAGGAAAGCTGGGACTCCATCCCAGTGCCTGGGAGCAGGTCCCGGGGCAGTGAGGGGGAGGGACAACGGAGGCTAAAAATGAAAGTGTTGAGTTGGACAGCTAATTACCAGTTTTTAAAGTAAACCAAATGTCGTATAATCACCAGCTAATTTAGATATTTGTGCAGTTGATTGAAATTATGCAAAGAAAGCAGCATTATTTAAAATTATTTTTAAATGTTTGGAATTTATTAGAGTTGACTATGGAAAAGAGATAATTAAGGATTCTAAATATAATTAATGTGCTGAGTTATAAAAAGCACTGCTTAGGTTAGGGGTTTTCCAGCAGTTAGCAAGATGGTTGATGCTGTAATGACAACTTTACATTTAAAGATGTTTGCAGTTCACATAAATATGTATTGAAAAATAATTTCACAGTGTATATAAAGGTATAGAGAATATATCTCCATCTTCATTTTAGAATCTTTACACATGAGCAAGTATAGGGGAGAGATGAGGTTATGGCAGAGAAGAAAGTCCAAAAACTGCTGTGTGACATGGATTTCCCTTGTCTTCAGCATGTGCAGAATCCCTGCTTGAGCAGGCAAGGAGAGGTATTAATTTCTGGATGTGTTAAATGTTGCTTTTTCAAATAAAGTTGATGCACAAACAGTGCAAAGAAGGAGAGAAGGATTTAAAAAAATAAAGGCACAGATTTTTAAAAAAAACACTATTTAGAATTTTTTTTTATATTCTAATAACTGGGGGGGGCAGCCTTTTCACTTTGATTTTCCTGAGAGAATATAGCTTGCGATTTTTGATCGCTCAAGGTTTACAGCCCTAGAGGCAGGGAGGCATCCTTTAGCAAGAGGGGGTCCAATTTAACGGCAGGTCCAAGCAAGATGGCAAAAGTCTTCTGGCGAAGAGGTGAGTTTTGTTTGGTTCTGCGTATGCTCTGTACCTGCCATTGTAAGAAATGTTTGGTTTTCAGACCATTTGCCAAGTTTACCTGTGCGTTCGAGCCCCAGCGTACCTAAAGTGGAAAGCCACTGGGATGTGGAGGACGTGGTGCTTTGGGAAGGGCCAGCTCGTGGTGCAGGGTGTTAACACCAGTCCCAAGGGATCTAAAGTAGTTTGTCTGCAAAGTGCCTTTGCGGAGCCGATGCCAGGGTGTGCTGCAGGGAGCCCGTGAAGAGTGGGTGCTGTGGGTCACTCACACCCAGGGAATCAGCCTGAGGAGTGGTCCCGGCACTCAGACACTGAGGGGAAAGTCATCCAGGCTGCATGATGGACTGTATCAAACCATCGTACCATCCAGGCACCAGACATTAGGGACCTTCTGGAAGGCTGTGAAGCTCAGCTAAAGGACTGCTACAGAGTTAAATAGCTTTAAGGCTAGGCTTCCACATCAGCTGCTGGCAAAAAGACGACTTAAAAAACAATCTTAAAAATGCCCAAAGAACTGCAAGCATGAAAATTGTCTGGAAAGACCAAACTTCTCTGGCTAGGAGCCTGAGATTTAGCATAAAGAGACTTAGGCACTCACTGATTTCCAGTAGGTTATAGCTGCCTGAATCTCTGTGCCACCTTTTAAACTGGCACTTAACATCTAAAGCTATCAAAACATAGAGTTTGCCATCAGGTACAGTGAGATGTAATACTTCACCCATCAGGAGGATGAAGCTTGCCAGATTTCCCCAACACTGTGCTATTTGGTCTTTGTTTGAATAGGATGCTCATCAGTCCTCAGGAAAAGTAAATTCAGACTATGCAAGGGAAAGCAAAGTGCAGATGGCGAGCTAGAGTCTGTAGAAGAAAATTCATTCTCCTCTGAAGGAAAAATGCCAGTACTGCAAATAATGTTTCCGCAAATGAGGTCGGGTAGGTAAAAGAAAAATCTTATTTCTAGGTAGACCAGGACTCTATTTCTTTGGTGTTTTGGTTTGGTTTTGGGATCCATACTGGATCCCTGCTATTGCCTGCCTGGCTGCTGTACCTGGAGAGACTGCCTCACATTTAAGAGAACCACTTTTAGCCTCCTGGAGAACAAGAGTAGTCAGGGCAAGACTTGTGTAACCTCAACAAACTGAAATCAATCCCTCCCGTTATGGCTTTCCCAACTCTTTGCTTTTGTCTGAAGCCAACAAAACCAACGGAAGAAGATATGATAAACAGTTCTCCTCCATGGGCATTTCATTACAACCTTTAAAACTAGAACTTACAGTCACTTTTTGAAAGTCAGATTTCTTTTCCTTTGGTGCTTTAAATGTGAATTTGAGGCTGTAACTTTGCATAGGCTTTAAATGAACTTTAGACTCCTTGATGCTCTGTGTTCAGTTTGAATGAACACACTCTAAAGTAATGAGGATAGAAAGTTCTTTCTTTGAGTTGATGTTTTCCACAGACATCTGGGATTTAAATACTACTACAAGACATTTATTGCATAGACCTTCACTGATTATAGCAGCGTTCAGTGCCTACCGTCTGCTGCCAAGCACTGTTACTCAACTCCCTGCTGTAGGGTATCTTGACTTTGCATGGGCATAATGGCAGAAGAACATCTGACACCTCAAAATGAGTTGAATATTGTGGGCATTTATTACTAAGCTATGCAAATGCCCCCCCAAGATCCTAGAAAAAAAAATTTGCTGAGGTGTGAGCAAATGTAGAGCTGAGGCTGGAGAGCTCAATGCCACCTACCTTCTTTAGACGTCATTTTCCCCTCATTGCAAACAGGCTCTTACGTGGAGATCATGCTTACCTGTCTCTCTGCATAGCGGGATACTCACAAAATGAAAACACATCCCTAGAAGATTACTACTGCTGATGGAACATAATACTGTGGAAAGGAGGAAGATAAAACTTCCAGATATATGTTGCCTGGTTTTAGAGCTTTAACAGGAAAGAAGAGACCTCCTGAGGGATTCATGATACTCAGCCTATTCTCCAGTTGCAGTTTCCTTCTTATTTAGGGTCCTGGCATTTGGCAGAGAAAATCCTTTTTTCCAGAGAGAGTCTCTCCCTCTAAAATCTAAGAAGATTCTGGTTTTTGGGAGTAAACCACAGAGACCTGAGGGGTGGCCACAGATTTCAAGAGGTCAGCTCTGAGATTGCTCCTCAGCCACCCAGGGGAACGGTAAGCGGTGTTGAAGCGCACAAACGAACAGCCAGGGTGGGAGGACAGCACAGCAAGCAGCTGCCAGCTCTGACCAGGGCCTCCTTTCACCCTGGCAGGTCCCCAGGACCCACGAGCACCTTGAGGGCCCCACTTCCCCATGCACTATTCCCTCAGCAGAAGACCACTGCCCCACTTTGCTCTTCAAGAGTGAACTGCGTGGTGGGACTTCTCTGGGCACAGAGTGCTGCTGCTGCCGGCACACTGTGCTTGGCAGCTGTCATCACGAGAGCAACGCCAGCTACCCTCCTTGGGGGAGCAGACAGGAGCTGAAAATGCAAACCTCAGACTTCATGTTCTTCTTTTTTCCACAGGAGCAAGGAGGAGCATCTTCACCAAGAGGAGAGCAAATGGGCACAGGCAGGACCCCCCATCTCACCACCCACCCACATACACACACACTTGAGTGCCTTGCTTTCCCAGGTCATAAGCTGGTGTTTCTGGCACATTCCTACAGCAAGGGGGGTCTGAGCACAGGCAGGTTTTCTGTACTCCTCTGGCTTTGCTTTCCATCCTGATCTCAGCTATGGCGTTACCCGTTTCCTCTCCTACATCTGATCAGACTAAAAATAACCCATTAAAAAATCACGATGACTCCAATCAGAAACAAAATAAATTATTGTACCTCTCTGGAGCAGCTGTTCCCCTCCGCCTGCGAACCCTAACGGCAGGAGAAGCGTGATCCACCAGACTGAAATGAAGACCTTGGGAGGGGGAAGGGAGCTGTCGTGAAACTCAATGCCACCGAGGAAAGGATGTGACGGCAGGTCAGGCAGACCTATCTGTACCTTGGCTAGGGTCTGGAGTAGCTGAGTTTTGAAATGATATATGTCCTGGGGCTTCTAAACCTGCCCAGCTCCATCCTAGGTAGGTTTCAGACATATGCCTCTGGCTTCCTAATTAAGGGGGAAGCCACAAGCAAGGCAGAGTCAGTCTCTTGGAAGAAGCTTCCCTCTTCTGCGGTTGTTTCTGTCAAAGGAAATGATTAAGATGACTATAAATCATATTAATGTTGTCCTTAAAAAGTCATAAGGAAATCTGCTGTGAGCCAGGTTGCTCTTCCCCTGGAATTCAGAAACATGCCTGTTTGTTTCCCAAACAGCCATTTGCCACAGACAAACAGAGAGCACAAGGAAATATATGGTGTGGGATGGCGACCGAAAGCGTGGGAGAGCTGGGAAGCGCTACCGGAGCGGCGCAGCCAGGGCTCTCCTACAGCTCTGCCCTCGAAGAGTGCCAGGCGGCAGCGTGTGACCCCTCGGATTTGTCATTGTTAAGGAGCTGGTGAGGTTCAGGAGAGTTGCAACAAAATATTCAGTTTAGAAACGATTTTTCTCCCATATGGTATTAGCTGTATTTCCCTTCTGTCGTTGCCATTTACAAGGATATTGACATATAAACCAATGTTTGTTTTGTTGAGCTCATTTTCTCTTCCTACCTATTTCCCCTCTGAAATCATGAGGTGAACTATTTGCAGAAACAATATATTTGATAAATATACTCCTTTTTCCTTTTCACAAATTATCTGGGAACAGACATTGATTTTTTATTACTTTGTTCATTATCTAAAGTATTTGTCAAATTGTTTACAATAATATTCCAAACCATGCATTGCTACCAAGCAGCCTGTCACAGCTATCGTTAACAATTTGACTTAGTGATTTACTTTCTGGAGCTGAATCTTGAATAATTCTTCTTGTCATTTCCAAATCCCAAAGACACTGTTAATTTGCTTTGCAGGAGCATCTTCTGTTCCCTGCCACGCATCAGGATGACACTGTGCTAGGTGCTGCATAAACACAGATGAAAAAAATTTTTATTCCAATGCACAGTCTAAGTCTAGAAACAGCTGGATATCAGCAGAAAAGCCTGAGCACAGAAAAAGGTGAGTATGATGGACACCAGTTTAGCATGCAAGCAGTCAAACAGTTGTCAAATATTTTGTAGGCATCATAGCAAAGAAGAGTCTCTCTAAGCAGAGACTGGAAAAACAATGAGGTATTTTACATAAATACCTAAATCATTTTGGTTTATTCATTGATCTGATAGTAATGGTCCCCTACATTTTTTAATATTGCTTGAGTTCTTCCCAGATCTCTCAGGTTAGCTGCATGAACAACACTGGTATCGAAACCTCTAGAAAAACAGTATGTGCAGAGATATTTGTGATCTCCATTACCGTCTCTTGTAATTACATTTTCAGAGAGCAAAAGAGATCACAAACACAATCAGAGCAAACATAAGCAAATGTGCTTCCTCAACCTTTAGTTTAAAAGACAATTTCCTAAGTTTAATCAGGAAACATTCTCAATTTAACCGCAGTTTTCCTGACTGAAAAAGAAAGAGTCTGCATAAAGTGACAGAGAAAAGACTCCACATATGAAGAATTTTCCCCATAATTTTCCGCAAGGAGCTCACAGCTCTTTAAAACTAATAATCACCATTTCAATATATAAAATCAAGCTTCAGCAGAATCAGGCGAGAGCATATCATATGTGACTGCTGGGATTATATAATGGGGAAGTTCTCATTGATTTTTATAAAGGTTTGAATCCCAGAGATTTTAAAATTAGGCACGAAGGCTGACCCAGTTTGGGTGGAAAAAGCTTACAGAATCCCAGGGAAGAACACAGCCCAGGGAGAAGTCTCAGGAGGTACAGTTATTTTTAACCTTTCAGACCTGCACGACAAAGAATGAATTCTGAAAACTCTGGGTAGAAAAGAGGTATTTAGTTTCAAAATTTTACAATCCTCTACCCCCTCCCCTAGATCTTGACCCTGGTAAAAAACTTCTACAGCAAACTTTTTTTTTTGATTAAGAAAAAATTTTGGAGTAGTCTGAAGCTGCCATTTCACTCGTCCCTCCACAAGTATGGAAGACAAATGTGAAACATTCTCTAGGATGTGATTCAACTAAAGAATAGAATATGCAAGGCTAGAATACCAAGACAGAAAGGGTTTTCATTTTAGCTGGAATCAAGAAAGTTAAATTTGTAACCAAACATGGCATTCATGAGCTGTTGAAATAAAAAGATGCAATTAACATTTGAAAACTGCTCTAAAAAATGCTGCAGTTTTCCAGCAATTAAGTGTGCCTCATTAGATGATTCAAACAAAATTTGATCTGGACAAGTATTCTGTTGAAATTGTAATTGAATTTTCTTTCAACCTATTGCAGGTTTCAGCCCTTCTGATAAATGTGACGGGACTGTCAGCTGAATAGCTTTTATTATACGTGCTGGACCGCATTTCAGATACAAATTTGTTTATTTGTAGTCGAGTAATATTAAACAGGCATTTGCGTTTCAAATCAGGTGGGGATGAGATGCTTGTATTTGTACCTGAACTTATCACACCAGTGCATATATTTTTAGCTGCTCTGAAATGGGAAGAGGACTGAGTACACATTATTTTGACAATCTAGTTATATAGTACTTGCCATTTATGGATTGAAATCCTCACTACCGTTTCAGCCTCATTATACCCTATAAAAGGGCTAGACTAAGGCTTTAACACACTCCGTTTCCCTGATCCCTAAGGAGGGAAAGGTAGGGAAATGCAACAATAGAAGAGGCAAAACACGTATGGATACCTTGGGCCTCATTTCCAAAGACCCCTCCAAAACCCTGGGGATAAATAGGATGGGGAGCAGTCAGTGAGGCAGGGGAGCCCAAGTTGGCTTATGACTCGTGGGTCTATGACTTCTGTGGCATCTCACACAGACGTTTTAAGGCTGCCTTTTATTAGCCTGTGTGGAAATTTTACAGCATGGGACTTTCGAGGAGCTCATGAATCTGGTGGTATGGCCAGCAAGAGATGGGAGAACATCTGGGATCCTCCCCAGGCAACCCCAGCATGCCGGGCCCTGCGCAGGCAGGGCAGGCAGCTCTCGCCCTGCAAACGCTGCCGGCACAAACCACAAGGTTACATCCCCAGCTGTTTGCTGCTGGCCCTCGGAGCGCAGCAGCAGCTCAGCAATAGGTAGCTTTGGGCAATTGTGTCTGCGTTAGCTCCTGCTGCTGCTGTCTCTTATTCTCACCCTTCCCTGTGCCTGTCAGGTGACCCAGGACATCACTGCTTGGGCCTGAGCTGGGAATGGCTCAGGGGATTTACCCTGTTTGGTTTTCTTTTTAAATGTTTCCTTACTTTTCTGCACGAGCCAGATCAAATTCCTGATCATGTCCAAGTCTTGGCACAAATGCGAAGGCAATGCACCATGGTACTGGCAGAAGGTGGCAATGCCTTAAGCTGGTATTGCCAATGAGGACACGGGCAATTTCTCAGATGGAAATCACTGGCCTCGCAGCCATGTTTTGTTAACAGAGCTGAACGCTTCTCATTCATTGCAAGCTGGCTTTGTTTGAGTCCTCCTTCCCATTTTTAGTGGAAGAAAAATAGTTCTAAGTCAGTGCCTTAGAAATTAAGATTTTTTTTTGACATAATAATCTTCCCTAGCTCTTACAAACTTTTCCTTTTTTACCCACAAATTTTAGTGTTGCCACCTTTGCCCACCTCAGAAGTGCAATCCTGCCCTGTTGATCCTCAGCCATCTGCCATCAGAGAGACAACACAAAGCACATGACAGCAGAAAGGAGCTCGGACAAACTTCATTCTAAGGCAAGAAAGAGTCAGATTTCATTGATCTACAACTTGACATTCAGTTCCTGCAACTGAATAGAAAAAAGGCATTTATAACCTATTAAAAACCCAAGGATGATTTTAGTTTTTTTTTTTTTTCCTTGTTGGAGAAATCAGTCTTTCAGAATAGCCTGGGAGTTGCGAATAAAGAAGAACTTTGCTATGTTTATTTAGAGAACCTAACCCCTTGGAGCCAGCATTTTCACTAATGCATTTTACATTAGCGGGCTGCATCAGGAAATCCTGACTTTTGGTGCCAGGGGGGTAATTAATATCAGATCATGTTTGCAAAATGGTTGTGTTTATGTGGGAATGAGGACTGAGCTCTAACTGGCAGGATTTGAAGTACTCAACTTTGCTATGGAGCTTCAACAACTTGCTAGGGAGTGGGATGTTGAAATGAAAGTACTAGGTCTTGATGGCTTAGTAGAGCTACAGCTGCTGAAGAGAGCTGCAGTCTTTAGGATTCTGTTCATAAACCTTTAAGGAGAGTCTGAAGTGTTTTTCTTAAAAATGTGAGGAGATTGTAGATAGCATAGGTATGGTTGTTTTGCTCCTGTGGTCTCAGATGTTCCAGGTATTGCCAAAATATGCATAATATGATCATCGTCCCCCGGTATATTCCCCCCTCCATCCCTCCCTAGTCTCCGAGCTCACTAGCTAGGAAATATCCACAGATGGTGCAAAAATATTTTTTTTCAGCACACCTCAGAAGTACTTGCTTTTGTGTACACACCAGCTAGCACGGTCTAAAGCAGTGTGTGCGGGTCAATTAAATATCTCTGAAAGACAGTTCCTGCTGAGCTCTGTGTCTTGCAGGGACTCTGCTGTGCCACCCCAGTGGTCCCCACCAATTCCCCCTGCGCTTGGCACCCAGCTGCTCAGCTGACCTGCTCCTTCCTCCAGAGAAAGAGGAAGAACACCTCCTCTTCCTCCCTGCTCAAGCAAAGGTGTCTGGGGAATGGGAACTCCCTTTGTGATGGTGATACAGCCTCCTTCCCTAGCACCGGCACTGTCTGCAGCTCCAGCCAGGACATCTCCAGCTCAGCCAAAGATGGTGCAAAGGTATCCTGAGCATTGTTAGGTTCTCAGTATCAAAAAGAGAAAAAGCACCACCATCTTCTATGGGTTGAAGAACAGCTTATTTAGTAGAGAACTTGGATTCTCACCTTCCTGAAAGCCACAGTTTCTCAGCACCAACTGGGAAACTTGCACTGATGCTTAATAAGGTTGAAAATCACTCAGGAGTATAGGACCCTCTGAATCATATCATGAATTTGTGTAGGCAAAGTTTAAAATTAAAGGATGCTTTCTTAAGTTAAAAAGGAGTAATAGTACAACAGAATAGCAGCAGCAACTGATGTTCAAAATGGGAGTTTCTCCTACTAGTTTCCCAGCGTCCATTTCCATGGGATGTGGCAGCTGGCAGGTTCCCTGCAAGACCATTTATTTACTCCCTCTCTGTCAGATCCTTTGCTGGATGTTCATGGCTCCCTCAGCGGTGCTGGGGATTAAAAGTAAAGGTGTAATCTATGTTAGAGCTAATATATGTTTTGTACTATAATGAGCCAATATACTATTATGGATCTTGTGGTCAGTTCACTGTGTTTGATAAATACGATCAATACATGTTATTCCCCTCTGAGATCCACCCACCATCATCTCTCCATACTCACCTCTTGCCAGTAGTCATTTGGGGATAATTATCCCCACCAAGAGCCTACCTCTAATGTGCCCACTGTCTTTTCTCCTGCCATAAATTGGTCTGATAGAGGCACTAAGATAACAAATCTAGACTGTATCATTATTATTGCTGTTATTTTACTAGTTCCTTGATCCTAAAATAGGGGTAGCAATCTAATAATTTGCTGTAACTATAGTAAAATTAGATGTACCTAAAGAACTGTTCCTCATCAGGTATTTGTGTAACTGATTATTCCTACCTAAGTCTAGGAGTAATGTCTTAAGCTTAAATACTCCTCAACAACACTGTCTACACCTTTTGTTCTCTGTGAAGTAATGGATCACCTCTTCCTTTTCTACCAGTATCTCTGAATAGTTACATTTCATTTTGTGGCTTGCTTTGATTTTATTTCAATGTGTTCTACTGTTCTTTTAAGCTTAGTCCTAACAATGAGAGCTTTCTGTGCACTTCCTCTTTTGTTTAAAGGCACTGATGATTTCTTGATCCTCCACATTGGGATAATTTGTACTTCTAGCCATAGTATAATTTCTTTAAGGACTTGCCAGTTCTCCAGAGCTTGTTTTTCTTTAGACTTTTTTCCCCGTGACATGTTTCCTCTTCATTCTTTGAGATTACAGACACCTTCTTTGTGGAAGTTTGCTGTTTTTTAGGCTTTCTGAGGAGAAGTGAACTCCTTGAACAAATTTCAACCAAATTTGACAAATTTCACTCAACTCTGAGAGAGATGTTTCAAGACATTACATTCCTACAAAGGTCGTGAAACAACCCAACTAGGAAAGAAAAGAGATTTGATAAATACCTCAGTTCAGCAAAGGCTGTTGTTAGAGCTCAAGTCATTAGGCATCAGAGAATCCAAACATAAACTTATTCTTGATACTACTATGCAAAAATGGGCATCATTGGTTCTGCTGTTCAAAACATTATTTGCTCCTCTCTTCCCTTCCTTTTCTGAGAGTGAACTCTTACCACTTCATGATCTCTCACTCGAGCTGCCTTTAAGCCCTGAACTGAGAGGTGATTCCTCTTCACGGTGAGAATGAACACATAAGACCTTTTCCATTGGGCTGCTTTCTCCATGCCTTCTGTATCGAAACTCTCCCAGGAAACTGCCTGTATTCTGCTGCATCCCCTGCCCAAGAGGTGTTTGCACAGTTACAATTCAGGCAGATCTAATTTAAAGTCTATAGTAAACTGTCACCACCATGACAGCATTTGCTCTCTTTCCATTTATTATTGCCGCGGATTCTCAATTGGTCAGTCTTCCACACATCAGAGAAGACATACTGCCTTATTCACTGACAAAGTATCTTCTCTCTTCAATTCGTTGTCCTTCCTGAGAAAAGTTCTTTATATGTTAATGTTCAAGCCCTGTAAATAAATAAATAAATAGAACCATGTTTCTGTTATGCCAATGCAGTCATAATTTTGATCATACACTTAAGAATCTTTCTGTATATTCCTGTACTTAACTGCATTTATATACAGACATCGGGAGTTTTAAGCATATTGATTCACTATCCTCATTCTTGTTCCTCTTCTGATTTTATAAATTAACACTTCCTCCTATATAATCGTTGATTCCTGAAACTTTCTGTTCTGGGCACTGACATTTTTGGCTGCTACGGACTGACTGTGCATCGGTAGCTGCGTGGCCCTGCAGTACTGTGTCCAGCCTTGTCCCGCCCCCAGCAAAGAAATTGATGGAGCAAATTCAGTGGAGGGCCACCAAGATGGAGCACTTGCCCTTTGAGAAGAGGTTGTGGGAACGGGGCTTGTTCAGCTGAGATGATGGTTTTGGAGGGGACCTAACAGGAGCCTCCAAGCACCTAAAGGGAGGTTAGCAAGAAGACCAAGCCAGGTACTTCATGGCAGTGCATGGTTGGAGGACAAGAGACAACAGGCGTGAGCTGAAGCAAAAGAGGTTCAGACTTGCTAAAAGAAGAAACTTTTTCACACAGAGGAAAGTCAGGCAGGGGAACATGGTGCCCAGAGAGGTTGTGCAATCTCCATCCTTGGAGGTTTTCAAGACCTGAATGGATGAAGACCTAAGCAACCTGATCTGATTTCATAATTGACCCAGCTTTGAGAAGGAGGTTGGACTAGAGACCTCCTTAGGTCTCTTCCAATGCGTATTACTTTATGACTTGACTTTTTGCCTTCTGAGAATGTCATCAGCCATCAATGTCATTGTAAAGCACCAAGTTCTCCCCTCTCCTCCCTGTGTTGGCACTGGTGCTACAGACCTTCCCTTGTCCTTACAAGGCTCCTGGGTTACATTAGGGAAGCCTTTATGTTTGTGGATGTTTCTAAGTCTCGCCACCTCTTCCTCCTCCTAGCTTTCTACACCCTCCCAAACATGATTTTTTTTTTGCTTTCAAAGGCTACATAGCTCTCAGATTCATCAGCGTACAGTATGGTGGAAAAATGGACCCTTTATACCACACATGCTTGTCTGCCTAGGCTCTTAGGACCCTATGCCACAGGCTCTTGGCACCACTGCCCAGAGTGCACTTAAGGATCTACTCTCCTTGGATATTCATTTATCTGGAGAAAAGGAGTACCAGTCTCTCCTGCTTTCAAGATCTACACGTGCAGAAGATGGTGGGGGAAAGAGGTGTCCCAGCCTGGGCCAGTGATGCCAGTCAGTACATCTGTGGCAATCCATGAAACCTCATATAAAAGGAGTAGTAAACTATTCTTGTCGATGTAGTCACAGGTGCCCGCAGTGATAGAAACTGAGGACTCAATGCTGGGTGAGGTTCCACGTGACCTTATGGATTCTGCCAGGAGAAGGCAGATTTTGTTGTCCATCTTCCTTGTAGTAGACTTTCCCGCTCCAAAGTCATCGGCCACTAAGCAACAGAAGCAAGCCTCTTGGGCACCCTCTCCCTCACATGTACTGGTGCTTGGAAGGTGGTGTACTCTTTTAGAAACTCAGGGAGCAGTTCCCTACAGAGATCTTCACCCAAAAGCCCTGCTTCCAAATGGTAAGTATGATGTAAATCCACTAATTCATAGCTGTCTCTTGGGCTCAGAACCTCCTCATAGCAATGAGAAGGTGGTGTCAAACACATACCGCAGGAGGAACTAGAGATGATCTTATCATCAACGTGGGCAATTCCTTAAATAATTGCTATCTGTTCTTTGTCACAGACATCTTCCAGTGTCTCCACCAGCAATTCTACCTTTGCATCTTTGTCAGGCTTCGAGGTGAGTCTTGCCTGCCACCCTTCTAGAAGATGGGCATGGTCAAAAGGTGAGTTGTCATGGCTTACAAAAACAGAACAGATGGTCAACACAGTGACATGATGAGAAGCAGCAACAAAGGAGAGTGCTTCTCAATATTCATCTAAATACACAAACTGTCTGCACTACTGATGGCATAACATGGGGTAGCCTACAAGTTACTGGGTCATTGGACCAACGTGTTGCAAAGACACGAATACACGCCAGCCAGCATGACACCCTGCAGCATCCTCCTGCTCTCAGTGGAAACGTACCCAGCTCAACCCACTAACTCACTTCAAAAAACTGATACAAAAGGTTGCACAGAGAGTCTGCCAAGTGTTCGTTCAAATGGTGACCAACTGCCAGTGGTCACTTAAATAATGATAATAGGGCAGAGTATCAAGAAAACTTAGTCAGCAGGTCACCTCTATCATGCTTGGCCCACAGACCTCAGGTCTACCACATTTTAAACAAATTTGTGAACAAGCAAAAGAACTACTGAAGCAGTCAAATTAATTTATCTCCATGTTCTTTGTTCCCTCCTCAGCAGAGTGGGTCTCACCTAAGATTCCTGGTTTTCTGCCTTCCTTGTTTGCTGCCGGAGAGCAGGAAAACATGAAGCAACGTGAAACTGAAGGGCAAATAATACAGGCCATATAGAACTACGCTTCTGAGGTAATAAAGTATCAGGGCTGTCTTTACAGCAAGAGCATAGCACCAGTCATAACAAGCACCAATGAACACCAGGCTCCATTAGACAAGTTAGCATCCACACGAGGTACTCGTAGTGGTTACAGATATCCTAGTACCCACCAAGCATCTATTTACGGTCCTAAAATCAGCCACCTGCCATCAGCCAAAAACTTTGGGGGATACAACAGAAACCTTCATGCCTGCCTCAGTTTTGCTATGTTCTTACCTTTCCTGAGCCTACACGGCTACTGAAGCAGGTGATGAATCTGAAACCAGTGTCAAGCTGGCAAATACTTTGTCATACTCAGATGGGCAGAGTCTCTGGGCTTAAGAAATTAAAAACTCTGGTGTTTACAGGCAGAACCCTTTTTCCCCAACAGTAACTTTCAAAATAAGGTATTTCACGACAGAAGGCAAATATTTTATCCAAGCTGGAAACAGCTTTGGGAGCAAACAGATAGATGTAGTTATCTAGGTGCTCAAATAAGAAGAGCTAGCTCTGAAATGATCTGTATCCTTGCTGGGGAAAAAAAATAAAAAGATATACAGATCATTAACCTTTGAGATTGACACCGTATCAACCTGGCAAGAAACTATCTTAGCAAGGCCATAATCAGTATTTAGATAGAAACTCTAAGAACTGTAGCACTTGTTTATATTGTAGCCCTGCGGAAAGGAAGTCTAAAGGCTCTGGGCTGAGAAAAGCTATGACTGGAAAAATGTAAAGAAGGCAACTTCATACTGCAGACTAGAATTTCTTCACTTGAAGTTTGCTAAAAAAGAGTCAGGAGGTAGAACTAATGTAACTTAATTTCGTAAAAACAAAATGTGTATTCCTACCAAGCCTGCCCTAGCAAATGGCGCTTTTCTACAAAAGTATCTGTAATGGACCTGTGTCAAGGTGCCAGCGCACTTCTGGCAACACCAACTGCAGTAGGTGATTAGAATTTATGCTGTGTAAAATTAACTTCTAGATTAAATGAAAATTATGGACCAAAATGCAAAAGCATTTAGAAGGCAGTTCACCTACGCCACTTGTTTAAAAAGTGAAGTGAATATAAGGCAGTGCTCCGGAGAGTTCACATACTAATAGCTCTGGCTCTCCCAGCGGCTTCCTTTCCAGCCCCACAGCTCTTCCCCCACCAGAAGCCCTAGGTGTAAATACGTGATGCCACTGACATACCGAACTTCTTTCATTTCTTAAGACCAAGTGAAGAGCAGTAAGGGAAAATGAGAAAACATTACCTACAGAAAACTGAAAAAACTCCTCTTGTAAAATCATCAGGTCTTAGGAATAGGAAATCATACGTTCTGCTAGATTAGTCAAGAATTTTTCTTGAACAACTGTCGCAGGAAGCTTATGAGAACTGAGTGAAAGCATCCAGCATTTTGCAAGCTTGCAACGTAAGTATTTCACTATTCATGTTATTTTTGTGATATGTTTCACCACAGTGGAAAAAAATAATTTTCTGAACAGAAGGATCGCCACTCCAGTTCAGATCTATGTTTCAGTTTAATTCTGCAACCTAAACCAATAGTCTGCTGCTGGTAATGCCTACTGCCAGGTTTTGCAGACCGAGGTTCTAAAAGTTATGATAAAAAGAAATCTAAATATACTCCCAATATTTACTGTCAAGGCACCAACAGAATCATCTTCCAAACTCTAGCATGCTGCTTGTTGCATAAAGCTGTGAAGCACAAGGTTTTACATTCTTTCAAAACAAACTGTTTCATATAATCTAACGTAACATGTTCTCATATATATATCCAGTTCATTTTTTTAATCCTACGAAGCCCCTGGCTTCAACAGCATCTTGAGGATTGAGTTTGCAGTTATGCATGTCGTAAAAAGCATTTTCTGTTATCGATTTTAAAGGTGTTGCCTTTAATTTTCATCATATTGTCCACATCCTTGCAAAAAATTACACTACGTGTTACATACCTCTGGTTTACACATACCGACTTCTGAAATAAAGAATCCCAAACATATTTCATATTTGAAAACTCATTACCACCTTGTCTTTTACCTGACCGATCTTTTTTTGATATGGGAGAGACAAGGATGAACACGGTAATTAAGCGTGTTGATAAAACCAGTAACACACCAGTGCTACGGTGTTTTGTTAAGCGTTCCCTACCACCTCTTCTTGAACATTTTGGTGGCCCTGTGACTTCCGATACCCACTGAACAGACGTTTTACAGCCCTAGCCATAGAATTTCTCCTGACAGTTGATTAACTGCGTATCAGTAAATTGGTATTATCCCACCCAGTACCTACTTTGTTGTTTTTGTAAACATCAGCCATTTCTGAAGTTCTGCTATGGTCCACTGCATTTCCACAAAGTTTTAAGTCCTGCATAATCGAAGTAGCACCATTTCCACCTCATTTTGCTACTGGAACATGTATTCTTTTCTCAAATTTATTTGGTAAGTGTTAATCAGTGGTCCCAATAGAGCTCTGGCATAATTTCTTATCAATCTCTGTCATTTTTTATAGTTAGCATTTATTCCTATTCTCCCCCCATCTTATCCAATTTCCAGTGCTTCACAGTCCTCCTTACTGCATGCTTTATTTTTATGGTAGCAGCTTCTCAGAGAACTTCAGGCTTTCTGAACATACAAATAAAGATCAATTCCATCAGATTGTGCTATCATCTTTTACAGTAATTCTAGCAGATTAAGGGGCACATTTGGGTCTTTTTTTTTTTTTAAACATTTATTATAGTATTCAATTTTATTTTTTTTTTTTTTTTTTTTTTTAATTTAACTTACTACTTTATCCAGTTATCTGTTCACTTCAGAAGGTTTGTTTGGGTTCATTTCATAGGATTTCACCCTTATGCTTCTATTTTATGATACAGCAACTGTTGCCCATGTAGGAAAATCAGCTACTTTTTAAACTTCTTCAGGGCTTCTGACTGGATTCCATCTGAACTTGCTGATGTAACAATTTCTCTTAATTTTGTAAATTTAAGTATTCTCTCCTTTTTTTGAATCTAAAATCTTGTATTTTTTTCTTTTAAATCACATTAAGTGTTTCAGCATCCTCTGTGGTAAGAACTGTAGAAGTTAAATGATATTTTTGCACTGAAGTCCTTGCTCCTCTTTAATCAGGAGTATTTTCTCAAAAAAATCAATTACTTTAAACATTTAAAAGTAATTTTAGATACGAAAATGAAAGCGGGACCATTTGCAAGAAGGTACCTTTATCCTGCTCTACAAAGTGGCACGTTTGCTTACTTATGTTACAACATCGTGAAGTCAATTTCATTTGAAAGAGTGAGCCAGCTTCTCCCTTCTGCGAGTCATTCACAGAGCAGAAAGGGAAATAAAACAGCCCGAAGCGCAAAATACTATGGCAAAAATCACAGCGCTATGATAACTAAAAGTCACTTAATTCATTAACTCCTCCTCTTTACTCTTTGAACATTTGTATCATTTCTGTTCACATATTTGATTTGCTGTTTCAGCCCCCCTCTTAGGTCTCTTTTCTACATTCTACATGTAAAATGCCAAATGTAACACCTTTTTTACTAGTTTCTTATTGGTTGGGTTTCATTTAATAAAGAATACTTACTAAAATGAACCTTGCATCTTGTTATTTCATCCTGGTCCTGTCGTGCATTCCTGCTTCTTTTTTGTTTAGGGAAAACTGGCTCTTTTTTAATAT
Organism: Platalea leucorodia; assembly: GCF_965183815.1. Classification (NCBI taxonomy): domain Eukaryota; kingdom Metazoa; phylum Chordata; class Aves; order Pelecaniformes; family Threskiornithidae; genus Platalea; species Platalea leucorodia. Next base: position 50,688,635 of record NC_138823.1, on the reverse strand, counting down.
GTAATTTTAGTAGAAATACTTTCATGTGGAGCTATCTCCTCTCAAGTTGTTCTTCTGGCATAGTATCAGAGGAATAAGGTAATTTTTGTCACCACCAATTAAAAAGTTTTACGAAACAGGACCGTTATAAAACAATTAAACCTTGCAAATGCAGTAGTCTCTAGGAGGGAAACCCTGGAGGAAATTCTGCTTATTAAAATTGCAATTTTAGTTTCCATTAAAAAGGAGAATAAGACAACAGAAGATGGGCTGGCAAGACAAATTATTTCTTAATGTCAGTTGAGCTTATTTCAAATGAGATAACATATCTACTCCAGGTTGGGTTCAACACATTTTTGCCTCCTCAACTCATTTATCTAATTCAGTCATCTTGATTATAGCCTCATGGACCTTCATTTTCAGAGGAAGAATTTCGTAACAAACAACCTACACAACATGCTGATTACTGAACAGTTAATTCTAATTAACTTGGCTATGGCAAGAGAATTTTGATAAAGTCCTAGAATGCAAATACAGTTTGGTTGTTCTGGCCAAACTTCTATAAAATAAAAACCCACAGCAGAGTCTCCAGATGAGACATCAGAGTGATAGGGATCTAATTTAAAGAAACAAATGAGAAAATTAAAACCACAAATAATTTATTCTTCCGTTAGAATTGATGGAGTACAGTTTTAAATAGCAATGAAGTACACAGTGGTGGAAAATTGGCACAGAACCTACAAGCATTTCATTCATAATAATGTTCCTCATGCCATATCTGTTCGAACCTTGATGTGTATTTTCTATTGACTTTAAGAAAATTGTTTTCCCTTTAAAAATGATGAACAAGTTGAAAATCTTGTCTTCCAGGTACAATGTCATACATATTATGAACACCAGTTGTTTTTCTGTTTTTCCCCCCAAACATGATTGCTGACTGGAGAAAAAAAAAAAAAAAAAAAAAAAACAAAACCAAACTATTTTACTCCCGGGCTTATTTTAAGTTTTGTCCTTTATAAAAGTTGCCAGGAATTCTTGAATGCATATATTCCTGCCCAACAGAATATCCATTTATTTATCTGATATACAGTTGCAGGACAGTCTCAAAACCAATTTTTTGTGTACTATGCTATTGATCAAGGTGCTGCCTCTATCTCACATGCAACACTATAAGCATTAATGCAGTTCAAAACAAAATGTGGCATTTACCTCACCGACAGGTTTTATATTTGATGTTATAAAACATCCCTTGGTCTCATGTTAACCAATAAGAAAAATGGACACACACAAAAAATGCCCCCTTTCTAAAGATATTACCTCCCAGTTAGGAAAGTTTAGATAGGTTTTACAAAGTCTTCTAGGCTATTTTGATACATACAAATTATTCAACTAAAGGTTAAAATACACTTATACAATACAGTCCTGTCCTCCATATTCTTTTTCAAGTTCTTTGCATATTCAAGCCAAGTAAAATTAACACTTGTCATTTTCTTTGTTATTGCAATTATTAAGAGGGATTACAGCTTGCTTATGCAAAGCTGTGACAAAACACTTGAGAAATAAAACCCAAACATTTATCTTGTTACCCAAAAAATGTTGCAGAAAATTGTCAAACTATGTTAGAAACAATTTTTACAAAAATGCTTCACTCAGAAAAATTGGAAAGCTTAAAAAATTAATCTTTGCACAAGACTATATTATACTGTCCTTAATTATGTTCCCATTTAGATAACTGGGATTCTTATTCTTTGTACACGAACCTATCAGTGATGTATGATGTTCTCCATCTTTTTTCACTGTTATCTTTATTGTACACCATTTCAAGACTTACACAATCAAGCACTTATCATGCCCCAACCTATTTTTAACAGTAGATTTCTTATCCTGCCCAGCGAGTAGTGTACTGTCTTGCATATTCACCACATGAAAAACATAATATACAAAATATTGCTGCTGTAAAAAGTGTGCATTTCCCCTTTCCCCCTACAAAAAAAAATCTGTGGAAAAAATATTAAATTCCCATAACCTTCATAAACATACGAAGCTGTTCGCACCTTTCAGTCTGTAACAGTCTATTTGACATATAGTTCTCAACTCACTGCAAATTGTTATGTCGCATATTTTCTGTCCAATATTGCCATCTAGAGTAGAGATGTGAAATCAGTTTCTGAGAATCTACAGTCTTTAACAATTAACCCATAAAGACTGTATACCATTAAACAGCCACAAGATTTTTCCAAAAGATAGATGGAATGGTAGGTTCTCATCTCAGGAAGATGTCCACAGTGCTGAGGAGACAACATGGCTGCTAACAGATATTGCCTACCGGAATGTGAGTACTTTTTCACTGTTGATAATTTCCATACTGACCCTAAGAAAGAAATTCAAAATACATAATTAGACCACAAGGCATATTTTCCTGTATTAAAAGCTCAAATCAGAAGACCATCCAAATAAACTATGATGTTAAAAGGTGGAAACAAATAAAAATAAATGATAAACCAATACAAGTAAGTGGTACAGTTTCATCTCACTAAAAATCTGTTGTGTTTTAATGTAAAAGTGAGACTGATGATATGGATTTAAAGCCAGGAACCTAACTTGATCAGAAGAGTGTATCTTTAAATCCAGTAGACTGCTGTGGAATTTGCAGAACACTGTCAAAAATAAAAGATGGGAATTACTTCCCACCTAAACTTTGAAAGCGATTTCAAAAAGACAAGGTCACCTAAATTCTAAGTCATTTAGGAAACTAACCTGCTTTCAGAGATACTTAAAGTATTCATATATCAAGCATCACAGAATGGACTGACACATGTATCTCAAAAATCAAGGCACATCCCGGTGAACATAAAGAACTAGTCAACATATCCTATGGGAATCAATTATTCCATAGATCCAACACATAGAATTATTACCCTTATTCTCTATTTCTTTTGACAGAACGTCGTGTACTGCAGAGGAGGGCAGAGGTGAAAGCATCAATGCTACGTAGTTTACCATGATCCTTCACCACAGGGTTCACGACTTGCAGAAACAAGTAGTGTGCTACAAAGTGAGCATTCTCCAAACTGCGGTCCCACCACTATTCCATATTAAGTACCATCATGGTAAGGCAGTATTTTAAATTCCCATTTTATGTTGCAATGTCAGTTTTTTCCATTGTAATATGACCATCAGTCAGGAACAAGAGTTTCAGAACAGCTGGCAGATGAGAATTTAAGCAGCACAATTCCTAAGGGAATGGCTAGTATGAAAAAGTGGAGAGGGTCTTCCACAATTGAGTTTCCCAGTGGAACTTAACATTGCACAAACTGGAGGAGTAGAGCCTATCTACAGAGAGGGTTATCCACTTCTACTGCACAGAAAGCTGGAAGAAACTCAGCAAATTAAGTTGCCTTGACCCTACATTTGCCACAAGCAAAGCATTTTCCTGTAGCTTATTATTTGCAGGAAGAAGCTATTAGTTCTGTTCATGAGCATTTTGTTTATATGTTAAATAATTAAAAGTAATTGCACCTCTAAACTACCACACTGAAAGAGTTTGTTCCTTTTTCCGTGTCTTTTCTAATTTCTGTAGAAAGCAAGTCAACTGTTCTCCTTTAAAAATGCAGGCATTTGTGGCTGTTCTCACTTCCAAGGGAAAGTTCTTCAAAGTTCAACTCATCTTCTACTGACATATCAGAATTTTATTTAAACACTAGAACTTCAACGTGATCGCAAGGTATATTTAGTTACTCTCCATTTTATTTATGCTGAGGAAAGTAATAGTGTACGTATTAATGACATTTCTGAATGATTCATATTGCAAAGATTAGATTTTTACAGTTTAGTACCTTCTACAGGAATAAAACCTCTGCTTCATCCTTTAATTAGAAGACAGTTTTTTTGGTTTTGGTTTTTTTTTGTTGTTTTTTTTTTTTTTTTAAGGAGTCCTCCACTACAACTCCAGCATAGAGCTTTGGTGGTTCTTGTTTGTTTTAAACTTATCTTAGTAGCGATAGGAAAGTAGCAGTTGATTTTTCAGGTCACTTCTTTCCCATGTTCAGTGTTCCTTTATACTGCTCAGAGAAAGTCTGTGCAAAAATAGGCTTCATGTCTCCCCACACAGCTCTACAGTAGCGGGACTTCAGTTGCACACCCGAGGTGATTCTGCAACTGGAGGGGAGGATTACTGGATTTGCATTTGTGGAAAATCAATTCAACCATTTTTATTGCAGAGCAGTAATGACGGATGATCCACCATGAGATTTAGGAACCTTTCGTATTAGTCATTCACCATGAGGCTATGAAACAGAGCACCTTAATTTTTAAGGTCCAAAAATATTGTCTGGGGTACCTCACTTTGCCAAATTGCATTAACGTTTTGTATACTCAGAAGAGAACGACTAATCACACCTCCAGACAAATGATTCTGGGTAACTCACCTGGAAATAAAGTCCGTAAGGATTGTATATACACACCTGAGAGACCATGTCCTCAAACGTCCACATGAAACTAAGATTATCAAATGAGCGTGTAAGAATCACAACTTTCTCATCAAATGAAAGAATACCTGGTCATATCCATAAGGCCTCTGCTGTGGTGGCTGTGGTGGCCCAGGCTGTGTGGGTCTGTATCCCCCATACTGCTGGCCTTGTCCTTGTGGATAATTGGGATACTGAGGTCCTGGACCACTCTGGGACGGGCCTGGAGATCATTAAAATGTAAATGAAAAAAGGAAAAAAAAAAAAGATTGCTTGAGGAATTTAGGAAGAAGAGAACAGTAAAAGCATTGAATTTTACAACTGAGAAGGGCTAAGAAGTATCACTTCTGTGCAATTAGGTCTCTTCCTACCTAAAAACACACCAGGGATCAGTGGTCCTCCTCTCACCCTGGAAAGCACCTTAGCTGACAGGGCCTGTGCTCCAACCACGGAAACGTTTACCTTTATTTATATATTCATTATTTATTACCAATGCATGTAGTTCCACACATGAAGTCATAGGACAGAGAAGAATAAGGCAAGAAATGACAAATCATAAACATGAGCGCTTTCCAGGATTTAGGGAGGCACACTCTCCTCCTGCTGTAAGCTGCTCCAGTTCCAGAACTTCATAATGCCAGGAGCAGGCAGATGATCAGCTGCATTTAGCATTTGGACCTTCTGAAGAGACTAGCAGCACTGCACTGCCAGAAAGTCAGTTCCACAGCAGGCACACACCACAGCAGGCAATCAGGCAAGCAAGTTACACGCATAAAATGTGAGATGTGACAACCAGTAAATGCTATTGTGGGATGGAAAAAAGCACCCTCTACTCCATGCTCCTCTGGTCATCTTAACTTTCCAGGAAAAGGACGGGGGGGGGGGGGGGGGGGGGGGAACCAAAACAACAAACAAACCAACCAACTTTGGCACCAGCCTTTTTTGGCTGTAAAAGGAAGCAGTTCTTTTGTCAATACAAACTCTTTCTGTTACTATTCACAGGGACTCAGCCTGCCTACCATTGGAAGCTGCACATTACTGCCGTCAAACAGTACAGGCATGTTCCAGACAAAATTAACCTCATCCCCTCCTACCTTGGGAGAGATGGTGTACTGTGTATTTCTGTGACACTCCATACGGATCTTTTGCAGTGGATCTAAGTTAGCTTTTTCAACACCACCCCTTAAAAACTGGCAGAGTCAGGAAGATTTGCAGCTCTTCAGAAGTGCTTTCTTTTAACCAAACCAACACTTTTTTTTGTTTTTGTTTGTTTTTTTCCTCTCAGAAGAAACAGGTGTGTTTCAGCAATAATGTTAGTGCTAGAGAGGGCTAGTTTTAGCTCCAGGCACTGGACATTAGGATGACATCAGCTGGTAACTCTTTCAGTAAATTCTGGATCTATGAGACAGTCTAAAAGATGACTTGGAGAAGAAAAGCTCCATAGGCTGTTACCATTCTTCTCAGGCCTCAAATCCCCTTGAACTATGCAGTTTCAGCATTCTACAGTGGAACAAAACCTTAAAGATTGATAATAATGACTGGGATGCTGATTTATTTTTGCAAATTAGAAACCATTTAAATATTAAATTGAGCAAGGATACTACATCCTAAAAAGTGCTGTGTTCATCTGACAAATGAAACTTGGTTTTATTTATTCATGATAGTTCTTTATACTTGAATTCTAAATATTCAGTGACAGATTTTTATAAAATAAAAATGGAACTTCAGTATCTATTTCTGCTAAAAAGTAGAAATTGAGAATTATGCTATTTGGGTTTACAAATTAGAGTGGGTAAGTCACTCCTACAGATTTCTTCATCCCTTTCCTCTAGTATTTCTTAACCTAAATTTTCAGAGTAAGCCAGATTTTATTTCTTTACCTAAATTTTCAGAGTAAGCCAGATTTTATTTCTTTACCTAAATTTTCAGAGTAAGCCAGATTTTATTTCTTTACTTACAAAAGTTAGAATAGCAAGCTAGCTGGACCTTCACTCTGATCTTCATTCTGTTCCTATGTTACGTTTAGCAGAATGTAAGTACGTAAATATTATTTTAGAACTATCAATTCATCCATAGCCTCCAAGAGGAGAAAACTTGCTAAATCTCAGTGGATGCTCTTAAAACTTAACTCTCTCTCAACATAACTGGATTGAATGCAAATCTGGCATTTATCTACATGGCAAACAAACCAGCCATGCACTTCCTTGCATACCCACAATGCTGAAAGTTTTAGCACTTAACCTGCAACAAAGCTAGAAATTAAAATATATGGAATTAGATTTCAGAGATTCTTTCTTCTGAGATAAATATGTACAGCTTTACAATATGCAAGCAAGTAAAACTTAAAAGAGCAGTATTTTCAGTATGCTCTTCTGACCTCAAGTTTTCATAAGTAATGCACAAAAATTACACTACTGTAAGTTTCCTGCGTGGGAGGTTCTCCTTGAATCCAAGGACTACATTATCTCACTTGTGGCAGAGGATTTCTCATTCCTGCTATACATCAGAAGGTGTGCACTACTACTGCAAATTTAGAAGACAAACACTCTTGAAAGCTGCATTGGCAATGCTTATATTCATTTCCTTACTGGTCAGTACAAGAATTTTAGAAGAATGATTCATGTATGTTGGATGAAATTTTAAACTAGTTTTTAAAATATTTTTTTCTAAATGGCAAATCCAAGGATGAAAGGGTATAAATGGCTCTTTGCTATCTTTGTGCCCTCCTGACTGTGTTCACCTAGAGAGGACAGAAAATAGCAGATTCTTTCTAGATCTTTCTAAATTAGAGACGTGTTATAATGTTGTCCAGTCACCTTCGGTTTTCTGTGCTACCACACTGTCCTGGATTGCCAACAGATCTACTTCCCAAAATATGCTGTCTTCTACGCTTTCTTGGTTTAGTCTAGCGAAATTGCGGGCATACAGCTGTTTTGCACAAGCCTGGCTTTTCAACCCAGTAAAAGAGAGATGGAATAACATATGAGGATCTCTCTTAGTCTTTTCTGTGATTGGTATTTGTGCCTTCAGGTTCTTACCATAACCCTGCTGTTGTCCTGGATAGCCTTGTTGGCCTGGATATTGCTGCTGTTGTGGTGGATAACCCTGCTGTTGGGGTGGTCCTTGATATGCATCTTGCTGCTGACCATATTGCGAGTTTCCTGTAAGATGATTGCAAGAAAGCAAAAACTTATAAAGATACCTACTTTATTAATTTTTTCCTTCTAAGATGCACAGCCAACAACACAAGAACAAAATGAAAATGCAATACTGATTTCAAAAACTGAACAAAACGAAGAAAACTCAAACCAAACAGAAGGAATTCGGCCAAACAAACTGCAGTTAAAGCCAATTTTGCAAAGTTGAACTGCAGCATTTTCAGCATCTCTGCCAAACGAGCATTACATTTACTGGAACATCACAGTCATAAGATCATGACTATGCTAAATAAAATTAAAAAAGACAAAATTAAGGACAGCTACAAGAGCACAGACTAGCTACACAAGATCAGCAAGCTGTTTCCTAACGGCACTATAATTATACAAAATATATACACACACAAAAAGATATACAACTGAACCAACAAATTTATGTTTAAATAAAAATTTCCATTGAGGTAAAAAAAAAAAAAAATCTCTAGAGTGTTTTAGTCATTTTACTGTTGTTAGAAATGGCAAATTGTGGTTATATATTTTAGGTGTTTGCAAGAAATTATTCTGAACGCTTCAAGTTCCCTGCGATTTTCAAGACAGCCAGCAACTAGTATTCTACAAGAGCTTTGCATGGGTATAAGTCGTGTTGTGCAAGAATTTTTGTTCCCGTTGCGGGTGGGGGAGGAAAGGGAATGTATGTGCGTATGTGTGTGAAGGTATATAGATACCTCCTTCGTAGTAATGTTGTGAGGAATCCTCATAAGGCCTATCGTAGCCTTGTTCAGGATACGACGGTTGCTGATAACCGTAATCATTATGACCTACATCAATTCGACAAGAGACAGGAAGAAACGTTAATGGCCTCTGAGTGAAAACCCTAAAATATTTCATTTCTCAGAAAAATGAAAAAATTTTCAACTGGATATACATGAAAAAGAATTTTCAATTGTATTAGCCAAAGATTTATTAATATGATTTCCTTTCATATTGAATTAACATGTGACAGGAAAAAAAAAAAGGCTTAATGCAGTAGTTTTAGCAACATCACAGCAAGGGATGGTCTTAACCTTCTGATAATCCTTGTTGGGGGGAAAAAAAGTACTTTATCTTTCACTCAAAAAAAAAAATGAAAGCATTTAGGCCTTTCACATGTAAATAACCTGAATTAAATTAGAATGAACAAAGAAAGCAATTATCATACTTTGTCTAACACCTGTTCTGCTGATCTCCAATTCAAAAGCATATGCTAAAAGCAGTGTGAAATATAACAAATAAAGCTCAATGAAGTTATGAACCACAGTCTACATTAAATTTTGCTTTTAAGTGACAGAAAAATAACATTCTCAAGGTTTTCCCTACAAACAGAATTCCTATGAGTTTTCCTCTTACATTCCAGTCCTGAGTAGGATCATTACAAATGAACCTTCCTTTTCAGAGACTACAGGTATCTCTGATAAAGAAACCAATACATGCAGTAAGCATCCCACCTGTTGTTGTTCTTAGAACAAATAGATTTTGCCTTACAGATGACCAAAATATATCTTATTGCTAACTTGGTCAAGAAAACAAGCCAAAATTTTGTTTAAATTTGAAATAAAATTATATAAAATATATACATGTGGAATAAAATTTTGGAATAAAAATAAGGAAAGGAGAAAATAGTTCTAAAACTAAGTGGTCTTTGTAATTCATTCTGCAACTGCACCTTATGTCACTGACTGAATCTAATACAAATACATAACCATTTACACGTCTTACAGTCTCTTTACATTCTATATAAGAGTAATAATGAGGTAATGATAAAGAATGAATCTTTAGAAGGAATAGGTCTTAGAGAAGTAACCTGTGCTGCCACAGAGCTGTCGATGGTAACATCCAATTGCCCTTACTACAGTAAATTGCCTGTAACCATCTAAAGTTCATGTGTATAACGTAAAAGGTCCAAACTGAGAGCTTAATAATTACAAGTTAATGCAACTTGTAAAATAACTCTGCACATAAATCTCCAGAAATAACACATGTAAGCTTGTATAGACATGGCTTGATGTATCTTAAAATCAATTTAACAGAAATTAAAATTCAAACAACTAACTTGTATCCTTTTATTTGCAATGAGTAGTTGATTTGGCAACTACACAGCTTTGCTTTGTATACATTTTCAAAATGTTAACATCTACCACATTCCTTGAACTTGATAAGATACCGTTAAGGTGCACACACGGTTATCATAGTAGTCATGAGTCAGCATCTTTGTTCACCCAGTCTCTGCTGAGCCTAAAAACAGGTTAATTGCAACTTTTCTAACTTAAAACACAATCCAATAGCCTTCAGCACTCTAAATTCCAAGAGGCAGGACAGATTTATGCAATTCAAAGTTATGGTCTTGTCTTGAACGCACTGGAGGGACTTCTAAAGAGGACTCACAATTACAAGCTCCTCAGGGCAGGGACCATTTTATTCCTTTGTAAAAATTAAGCTCAAGGCCCATACCATCCATAGCAGCAATAACACATTTGTGCGACATATTAAAACTAAACACTAAGTTAAAAAAATAGAATATTTACAGAAAAATCGTATTTTTTCACCAAGTTTTTCCACTTCAATAAAATCTTTAACAAAAGGATATCGCCCCCTCTCTTATTTGTAATAAAGGTATGACTGTTTTAATTCATCTCAATTATACTAGATACGCTACAGAACCCTCCATACTTTTAGATAAACCAATTACAGAATTTTCACTTTGAGATACTAAAACTGCTGCTAAGAGTTTCAAATGGGAGTATTACAAGTTACATACTTTGAATAAGTTGTAAAATTAACTAGTCATAGTAACTTAAACTGTAGTAACAATTCCGAATTTGGAAGGTTTTGTAAATGTAAGGTATGATATTCAATGACTATTCTTGCCCCATTCCCTAATTTTGGCCATATGACTACATTAATATTGGGCAGGTATAGAAAATGGGAAAGTTAACATTTATGAGAGATTACCATCAGGGTAATATTGCTGGTTCATGCCTTCTGGAGGACCTTGTCCACCATGACTGTATTGGTCCCCATAATAGTCTTCCTGGCCTGAGTACTGCTGTGGTGGGCCTGAAAAACCACAACCAGTCAATACGTAAATAACTTGTTTTCTCTGTTATAAAGCCTGCTAATTTTTGATTTTAGTATGAGAAATATTTCTCAAATGTACTCCCCACCCATATCGTTGCATTTCAGACAACATATGTAATCTGATTTACTTAAAAAAAAAATTAAATATATCTCTCTATATAAATACACACACACACACAGTTGTTTGGCTGCACTAGATTGAGCACATATATATCTAACTTCAGTTTTGAGCTCATTTTAGGAACATGCGTATAAAAGACTAAGGTGTTAAAAAATAAAGTTATTCCTTTTCTAAAAGGACTAAAAAAAAAGAAGCAAGATTGTAGAACGTTGTTCCTTTTTTGTAACTGAACAAATTCAGAACAAAGCAGGTACTCTGTTCCTTTTCTATACCTATCATTTAAATATTGAAACAGAATTCTGCATCAGCATATTTGAGATGCATATTTTTACATACTTTTTGTCAGAAAGAACTCAAAACAAAAGAAATACTTGTCTTCACGTTTCATGGTGATACCAGTAATCTGCTGCTGCAAGAACCACTCATAAGAGGGTAACAAAAAGAGTCGGCAAACAAAGTCTGTGATACCCAATGATCTGATCAAAATTTGGTGTAAGCAAGGAAGTGATTTAAAATAGTTTTAAAGATGGTTATTTAAAATCAATATAAAAACACTGAAGTGAAGTCCTACCTTGCTGTGGTGGCCTGTATGGAGGAATCTGTCTCTGACCCATCATATGATTTCCTTGGTTAACTTGGCCCATCATTCCCATAGGTGGCTGCTGCCCCTGGTAATGCTGGCCACCTGCTTGTGGCATGTTGTATTGCTGGGAGGGAGGCTGCTGGTGCATCATTGGACCTGTAAAAGGAAAAGTAGCAAATAAGTCTTCTGTAACACAAGAACATGGAAAACCCAACCTTTAAAAATGGACCCAAAAAGGCTCTGTATTTCTAGTGCTCTCATAAGGATTCGTTGTTTCTGGACCTATGCAAATGCAGGCAATCAATTTAGTAACCAAGTTACAAAATAGAACTCAGCCTAAATAAGGCTGCTTTCTGGATCATTTTTCTTCGAACTACACAGACAGTAGTTTACTCATGCACAAAGATAACTGAAACATTTTTACCATTTTTTATTTGTTTGTTTCAAAAAGCATCTGCAAAGAAAGTGTAGATGAAAACCTGATGGTGAAACCTAGATAAGCCATAGAAAAATTATTTAACATCGTGAACTCCTCGGGGCATAGTTTTAATACACATGTAGTTGTTGTTATAGTCCATCAACGAGCCACTTTGCTGTTATCACAAAATAAACAATTTTATTTAGCCTGCAAAGACAAACCACGTGTACCAGTGAGTCAGGCAATCACACAACAGGCAGTATGCAGAAAGGCCCACGGGAATACATGCTCTGCCCACCACTGAAGAGTCCCAAGCAGTAACAAATATCTTCTGTCATACCAAGCTGCACCAAGTTTCTATGAGCCACAGGGAGAGACCAGGGAAGATCAAGTACTGTCCATGTTTTATCAGCTGAGAAAATCTGGTTAAGGCTGACCTTGGAGAAATGCAAACTTCAGTAATGAAAACAGACAGTTAAAGAGCACCCTATTGACACCATACAGCAATGAAAATGATGATTATGCCATTTCATTATATGGGCTTGCAGGTTAGGTTGATGTAACTTTTAACAATGAACAGCTTCCTCACTTCCTCTGTAGTACCGCTTCAGAAGAGAGTTATTCCAGTATTAAAAATATGAAAAGAGTTGTGACAAGAAGCTAAGCTTCTTAAACAACATATTTTTATAACATATTAATTCAAACCACTTAACACATACTGCACAATTTATAATGGTGAAGCCCAAAGCTTTTTTTGTCGTCCCCCCCCTTTTTTAATTTATTTTATAAACTACAAAGACAACAAGTAACTAATCTTACTAAAAAACCCCAAAACAATCAAAACATCAAACTAGCACAGCCACTCCTTAGCCCCATCCCAGGAGAAAGAGGAAGGTATCATCTAGTTTTCTATATGCTAGATTTTACCATTGCATTTAATATTTTTAAATAACTAGGTGCTACAGCACAAGCAGAAAGTCCTACATAAAAACCGCAGTACTGGAAAACTACCTGGATGCAGTCAATACTGCAAATGGATTTATGTAAGGAAAGGAACACATAGTCACTTAGATCCTGTCTATGTGGGGTTACAAGAGAAAGTTAAGCCAAATTAATTAATGGTATGAATTTAAAGTGCGTGAGTTAAATCCCATTAAACCCCTGTGTTGAATCTCTCGGTGAGAAGTAAAGTGGCCTTAGTTCTGTTAAGCTTCATTTTCCTCTGAAGATAAATATTGGCCACTCTTAAAATGATCCAGTCATGCTTCTATCCTTCAGCATGGCAGTGTCCATGTCCCAACTTTAAAGTAAAAAAAATTGTTTAAATTGAGATACCGTAATTATTTTTCACTTAGCAAAAATATATTTCATTTTTTGATCTTCTGAACGAGTAGGTAATTTAGATCATTCCATTTCACTGCTCCTCTGTTTGGAGGTACTGAGAAACATTAGGCAGCCTCAAAAAAAAAATAAAAACTTGTTGCCATAATATTCCTAGATCTCAAGAAAGCTTGTTAATTAACAATATTAATATTAGTCACAATACAATGTGATAAAATGTGTTGGGTCCCCGTGGTGCAATGTAGAGGTTTTCTGTTTGCTTTTTAAATTAGAACTTCATTAACGCTTTGTAGAGCCACAATGAGAATTCACTACCCTGTATCAGACTGTGTATTGTGTTAATAACGGAGTGCCTGGCTTCCTTCCAGTTTGGTTCACATCTCTCTCTTATTAAGAAGCTACCTAGAAGAAGAACCATGGTCTATCGTCTCACACAACAGAATCATTTTATGTGGTAGTTTTCAGGGGTGAGGGAACTTCGAATTTGTTTTTTCTTTCGAAAAATCAAGGCTACAATAAAGCTATTTTTACTCATCGTATTATACTTAAGATGACATAAAACTAACCTAGAAAACCCCCTCACAAAACTTCAGTCAAAACTTAAGACCATTATTTCATGATCTAAGACATTCTAATATTTGTAGCGCATATTTTTTACAGCCCACTTAAAATACAGCTCTTGAATCTCCAATCAGGTCACAACAAACTACTTGGAGATAAGACCTCACACACAGAAGTTCACAAAACTGTGCGCTGCAAGAAAATGCTCACTGCTTTCAAAAACTCTCCTTAAAAACTCTTATTTTGTTGTGAATTTCTAGATCTGTTTATTCCAGAGAGGACAAAAATATCTGATTTGTACAGAGTCCAAAATGAGTCCAAGAAAATATTGTGCAGGACTATCCCTGCAAATATGCAAGTACACAAGCAGACTATTGTCTTTCCAAGAAACTATTTTAACTTTAACAGTACAAAAGCCCTATAAATGTTTCTGTATATTCAGAATGCAGCCATCACATGTCAATACACTGGAAGCATTCTTGGGATAAAAGTCTGAAGAAAAAGAAGCTAAGAAATAATACTGTAGGTCCTGTGAGGAGTGCAGGCAATTTTGGTAGTCATTAATCAGGCATCTGAAAAATGCACAGTGCAGAACCAAATCAGTCTTATGGGATAAGTGAATGTATAAAGTAAGCCAGACAATAGGTGAAAACTGAACTGCTAATTGTTCAGTTTAAGTAAAAAATAGTCTACGTTATCAAGAATACACAACATTTTCCTCAACTCCTCACTTCAAAGTCATCTACACCTACTAAATGAAAAAAACCTGTTCCAGCCAGTGTCTCATAAGAAGAACTCGCGTATAGGGGAGAAAAGGTATGTGGATTTAAGTAAAAATGGGCTGGTACCTGATCTTCTTAAAAATGCACTGACCTGGTGGCAGTCTCCTGACAAGAAATGACTTCAAGAAACTGACAACCTGGTCTTCAGATGTGTAAGATGAATAGAGAGAAACAGAAATGCAAACCAGCAAGTGGGTCCCAGATAAACCTAAGAAATTTGAGACCAGAAGTGCACTGAGGATGAAAGAGCTGCAGAAAAACTTAGCAGTTTTAAAATGTCTCCTTAGCTTTGTCTCTTCTGCTGAAACTCAAGATACTGGTGGCAAATGCTATGAGAGGACAAGAATAACCGCTGACAAGGTTGAAACTTCTAAAGAAGCAGAGAAGTGAGGAACCATATTCACAAATGAACTGGTGGCTCTGCTGTTCTGATTAAAAAGCTATGGGAGCAGCTGGATATAACCAAAAAGCAGCAGTACAAGCTATGGTTTCTTCAGTCTTCAAAAATATGTTAGTTTTGTCGCTAAGAGGAGGTCTATTCTTTAGGCATTTCACAATGTGCGCTCATATCAATGAAGCAATCCGATATCCACATCTAGAGTGGCAAAGTGCGCCATGCCATATATACCACGGTAAATCTCGTCATTGTGTCCACTGTTACATAAATAACAAAATATATACCTAGCAATGCAGCAGCCCTCAGCAAAAAACTTTTTTGTTGTTTTTCTTCATGTTTACAAAAAAATGCTTGTCTTTAAACATATGTGATGGTGATAACTCTTGCAAGAGCTAGCTTAGGAACCCTACCGTAGGGTAAATTTAACTTTCAATTTTCTCAAGGTTCTTGGCAAAAGCTGCAATTCAGATGTACTTGGTCAAATGAACCAAAATCTTAAAGGTGTTTTAACATGAAGGGCAGTTTAAACACTAGCTTAAAAGACTTTGAGGATACAAAACTTTTTGTTACTCCTAATGTATGATTTAGGCTGCAAATTAAAGGTAGTAGAAACTTCTCCACACTCACTTATTCCACAAAGTTCTCATCTCAAACTGAACCATAATTTCAGGTGTCATTTGAGGAAAAAATACATAAAAATAGGTCATACAAAAAAATTCCTTAGTTAGCAACGTGGCCTTTCATGTTTTACACTAGGGAAGAAAGATGAAAGAACAAGCACTGTGCCACCTGTTTATATCTTTATTTTTTCCAGATAGAAGAACCGCAGTGTCTTCTACAGCTAGACATCCTACAGATCCAGCTATAGCATGATGGCATTTCAGAATGTGGAGGCAATTTCATTTTTCTTTAATAGGTTAGATGTCCAAAAAATTGAGACTGCCCTGCTTTGTCCATGACATCGTGGCTACTGTAAGCAGCTGAGGTACTGAAACTAACAGCCTCTGCTTACATGGGAATGAAAAGACAGCAAGACGTTCACAAAAGGTCCTCAACCTCAGAAATCATTTTATCCTGATCTGTCATATACTGAATATGTTTATATTTCAGATAACACTGGATGTTCCTATCTTTGTTCCTTTCTTTATGTGGACAACAAAAGAACAGGAATTCTGCACCTGCCTTGTCTCTGCTGTCTCCATGATCACTTCGTATTTGCTTGTAATTGAAAGAGTTTGAAACTTCGATGGAATTTTTGTAAGTTGATATAAATGAAACTGTCTTTGAAAAAATCTCAGCACCAGATTCCACAATTGGTCTTCTGCAAATGATCAAGTCAAGATGATATGCTGTGTTAAAAGTAAGCTAGTTCCCCTCCCTCACCCCAAGCAACATTAAACACAAACTGGGGAGTTTGGCAACTTTGCTTCAAGCACTTCTAGCAAAGGAACAGAATCCTAGTAAAAGGATCCGAGAAACCAAGTTTCTGAGATGGCCAAGCTATGATTTCTTGGTCCTTACTTCTAAAGTATTTGAATTATATTGTTTATTATTCTTCTTTGACTGTGAAAGATCTGTTCAATATAAGATAAGAGGAATTTGCATGTTAAGTTTCAGTTTCCAGAAAATCGTGCTTACACCTCCCCTCTGAAAAGTCAAAAATTGGCAAGATGTGAAATATTTCATTCAGCAGAAATAGCTCCCATACAAAAGAAGAAATGCACCCATAAGGAAGGAGTTTATCCCACATTCACCCAGCTCCTGCTGCTTCCTCTCTCTTCCAAAAAAGTAGCCAGTATTCCTTGCAGATGTCCCAGGCTGCTACAGCAGTATTTTAATCAAGAGTCGTCTACAGAATCTTCCACTTACAACATTCTGCTTCCTAAGTCCAAAATGTCTAAGATTCTTATTTTAACTGGACTGACTATATAAAAACAATACTATGAAAATTTTGCTTCTCATTTAAGATATTCCTCTGGCTAGCATTTTATAAAGTAGTACAAATCAATAACGAGTACGAAGTGGAGACAGAAAGTAAATCCAACAATCAGTTCTGTTACTATGCATTTTATTTCTTAATTAGTGCTTTTTCATTTTTTCTTACTAACACCATCTGCCTCCAAATGTGTATATACAGCAAGATATTTTGCTAGAAAATGCACATAAAAAGTTATGTTAAAACCACCCAAAAGTTAGATCAAACCTTTCTGTGTGTTATGCTGTCTTTATCTATTATATGACAGCATGCTTTTTTTCTAAAAGTACTGACCTCATTCAGGACACGGTAAATATTATTCACTGAAAAGCTATTTCAATATTTTGTTTCCGCCTGATTGTTCATGTAAGATGCCATGCCTAGTCAAACACTGAAGACAGAATTATTAATTTACTCATGGGTTTTCTTGTGGCACTTGTAACTAAAATGTCCAAATCTTCATAATGAATATACTTCACAACACTCCTGTGAAATCAGATGATGTTGTAATCTTATCATCAGATTCATTCCTCTACAGATGGGGAACCCATGCAGGGAAAGATTAAGGTCAAAAACATCTACTAATTTTCAACAGCCACCTTGAGATGCTAGGGCCTTATCCTACAGAATATTTAGCATTGTATTCAGCTAGTGCTGTTACTAACTAACAGATATAGTAGGATCTCTCATTCTCCATATGGATCACTGCTTTATAAGAAACAATGCGCGCTCAGGGGTTCACAAATGCCTCCTGACAACAATACAGAGGTTCAGAAAATTTTAGTTTATTTCTGTTTCTGAATGGGAGCACATGCTACCAATTAAGAAATCTTCAAGTCACAATCTGTTTATTCCCTTTTTGTTAAACTGCACCTCAATTCTGCTCATTCTTGTTTCTTCACTTAGATGAGAAGCCTGCAGTGTCCTTGCTTGGCTGGGACCCTCTGCCCAGCCCGACGGGATCTTGGCTACCTATCTAAATCTCTCATGGTCTCACTGATTTCTCTGCCATTCTCTCACCTGCTGTCTTGGAGTCACAAGAGAGTGAAGATACAAAAATATTTCCTCTAATTTGTCACCAAATCTCAATACAAATGCAACAACTAAGAGCAGAAAATGGAGGAAATGTATTAAGTAGACCTGACTGGGAATATTCTTATGTCAAAAACCTTAGCTACCAATATGTAACAAACATGCACATCTTCAGATTTAAAGACTTCTTCCCCTACAGATATTTAAAATTTTACTAATTTGGGACAATATTTTCACTGAAACATCAAATAGCACCTTGCTGGCATAACAGACAAGTTTCAAAGCCTTGCTCTAAAGTAAGGGGCACCTGCACTCCTACATTTACATAAGAAGTGCTCTATTTACTCATGTTTTTGAGGGACATTGAAACATATTAAATAACGTAATTTTTCACCCTACTGTTAGAAATGGCTCTCCACTTCTGTGAAACTTTTGCAAAAAAAAAAAAAAATCAGCCTCGAAGCAGACATTTGGAATGGAGAAAGTCTCAGTCTAAAGGGCCAAAATTTAGCAAAATTAGAATTACTCAATGTGAAAGCTTACTGTGGACCTAAATGCAGACAATGGTACCAGCTCTTGTTCTAACTAGAGATTTTGCTTTTGCTCTTGAACGCATAATTTGGTTAGATACTGCTTTATTCCCCAAAGACACTTCAATACTATTATTTGTTCAGAACAGAAACCTTTTAAATGTCTTTCTGCCTAATTTCTAATGAGCAATTTTCAAGTTTGACAGAGTACTGAAAATACAGCAGGGGAATGAGGAAGAGTAAAGAACACTACTTTGAGATGGAATAATCACTAGTCCTAAATTGTAAGCCACTCATACAAAGTAAGTTGTTTTCTGTAGAGCGACTTAGTGGATGGCTCCCTCACACATACTGCTACATGTTTATTGCTAACTCTCTGCAACTAAGAAATTTCAACTGAGCATGCACAGGACTTTTCTAAAGCATCTTACAATGTTTACAGAATTACTCCATTGTGTATTGCACAGAATACACAGCTAACTTGCCAGTTCAGAGAGACAGTCAAAACTCTTCCCACTTGTGACGGTTTCCTTTGCTATGTGCCTATCTTTTGTTTCCTCTGCTGTTAAATTTTATGAAAAATGTCATTAACAATGTGGACAATGAAGGACTCAGATTTCCCACTTTCACTACTGCCAAGAAAACTGCAGAAACAGCTGTTTCGTCTTGACTCATTTTTCGTCTCTCATTAAACTTAGTCTTTTGTTTCTTTTGAACCTTTCTGTGATCTAATAATCAAACTCATCAATGTGATCTGGTCTGTTTGAACACCTCAGGAACAAATGGTATCTACCTAACAAAGTGGAGCTTTGGCCTTCAACAAAAGTATACTGCAATAAGAAGAACCTATGCCACTGGAGGATTATTTTTCTACAACGATCAGGAAGGGAGCCTTAGAAAAAAATACATTCTCCTACAGCATCAGAAAAGAGATGAAAACTTCGACTCAAGTCATATCCTTCAGCTAATATAGCCATAAGAGTTCATACATACTGGGACAAAAAACTATACTTGCTGTAACCTGGCAGAAGTTTTTTTTTTTTTTTTTTAATTTTGTAGTATGTCTTCTAGCAGGTAGTACGTCCAGATCCAAATATAGTAACAGACTTAACAGGTAAACTGAAAATACTGCTTGCTGATTTGTAAAGCACATTTGTAAGAATATGCAGTATACATACGATTTAATAATTTGGTCTATTGTGACTCTAATGTAATATTTTAATTCTGCAATGTCCTTGCACTTCAACAAGGACCATACTGTCAACAGGATACATCATTTGTTTATGCTATGCAAATATCCCAGATACAAAATTAGTTTTGAATTTTACTACATACACAAGGACATCTCCTGAAAACAGTAGGGAGTAGCGGATTTGTTCCTGGAACTGAATTTTATTTCTTTAAGATTAACAGACATTCCACACTAAAACAGCATGCAGCAGAGAACAAAGATTAATTAGGTACAAAAATCTGAGGGCTACCTGACTTTAATTTTTCAATTTACCCAAGAGACTTCAGAGTAGAGATGTATTTTATCAACTCCAGCAATAATAACACTTAGATAGAAGTGTAAAGTCTGAGAAAGATAAACAGTAGTTCAAACTTATAACTGATGAAAGCAGATCCATTCCCAGATTCTCACACAATACCTGAAAACAGTTCAATGTCTGCAAATAAATAAAAAGTCACTGACACACAGGAGAAAGGAGAAGTAGAGTCCTCCAAACATGGGTACAAATGCATTTAGAGAAGGAAATCTACAAGAAAAGACCTTTAAAAGAAGTCTGTAACCAAGATGTTTCCTTTTTACAGAAGCTAACAAGCACCTCACTTACCTTGGTTTGGTTGCATGTTCATGTTTGGTCTGGGACCGTAGCTGCCCATCGGCTGTCCCTGGCTCATAGTCATCTGATTCTGCACTGGCATACTCTGTGAGGATGGCACTGAGTGATTATAGCCGCCCATTGACCCATGGCTACTTGAAGGCATGTTCATGGAACTGTTTGTCATATTGAGTTGGTTAGGTCCAGGTCCTTGCATAGGCATATGGTTAGGTCCTTCAGAAAGAAAAATAAGGAAGAAAGGTTCTACATTAAGTATCATAAAACAAGCAAATTAGACATACTGAATCACAAAACTAAATAAAAGTTACTAAATACAATTACATTAAAACAAAGCTAAAACAGAGTTTGTTCATGACCAACTTAAATTTAGAAAAAAAAAAAAAATAGTTAACAAAAAAGTTCAGCTCCACTATGCAATACATTTTCTTTTGTTGAGCAGCTGAAGCTACTAAAACAAAGGTGTAAAATATCATACAGCTCATCTTATATCCATATCATATGCAAAACTAGTCTTTTTAGTACCTGCACAACACACCCTGAATTTCAACCTGAATTGCATGGTATCAGTTTAACAGACAGCTTGGTAGCTCTATCACAGCTACACATATAATTTTTACAATAGCTGTAACATTTCAGTTTATTTAAAAACAAACCGTACTAGACACTTCTCTGAAAGTAACAGTTAACTTTTTTCTTTTCCCAAAAGTCAGGCAGTATTAACATTGACATGGTACAAATACATGTAGAATAAAAATAGCTGAAGGCATATTTAACATTGTTTGAACATATAACCTATAGCCAATATTCTGCAACTGTATTTACAGATTACTTGGGTGGGAGATGATGACTGGAAGGACAGCCATCAAATTATCAGCTCACCTCTCATGCTTGCAAAGATTCAAAGGAAGAGCAACCTGTTCATATACCCATGAGGCCAACTACATCTCTTCACCCTTTATTTCACTTCTTGACAACATCGGCTGGAATTGGACTGTTCTCTGAATTAAATCTACTCTCAATGGGTATTTTAAAACATATAAACATCACAATACCATCTGATCAGTTTACTCATTACTTCAGCTGGGATAAGTTAGCAGCTACTAGGAGTAAAATTAGTAAGAGCTGTGACTGGATATAAATATGACAAATGAAAAAAGTAAATGAAATGCAAGGATTATATGTATGACAAGTACCACATTAAGAGTTTATAAAGATATGTACAACCAGAGCATGTGACAGAGCAGGTCAACTGTAAACAAGGCAAGTGTTGATATATACAGAGTTCACTGAGAAGATGCCATAGTTGCCAAACATGCCACAGGGTTTTTGTTAAGCTACAAAAAAATAAGAAATACAGAAAACTTAGAAGAGGAACCTAAAAGAAACTATGCCAGTACAGTTGTAGGAAGATAGTGATATGGTTACACATCTCCTTGGGGCGAGGCAGGGGGGGGAAGTATCTGGTTTCAGATGTAAACAGCTCCCAAGTCCTGTCTTGGCTAAAGAAACAACTGCACTAATCTAAGACAGAATGAAGGCTAAAATAAGGACATAGAGGAGCTGTACACAAGGTCACAGAGGCAATACCAACTGACCTGCAAACAAAAAGATGCAGAAGATAACAATGATCAAGGAACACAGCTACTAAAAGCCAGTAAGAAACAGAGAATACATTTAAGAATATGTTTACCCTCTTGCCCTTTTCAAGGCACCTTACTGAAATGAACACATAAGCTTATTTTATCAAGGAAAGTGAAAAAGCTAAAAGAGGTATCATAGGTGCAGTTCACTGCTCCTGCAAAACAAGGTGGGCAGAGATTGCTGAATTGTACAAAGGTGGATCCACCACAAATACAGAATAACTAACTCAGTGAATAGGATTGTGACCATGGCATAGATGCCAACACTGCCTAACTCTGTAATAGTGAGAACATGGAGACAGCTTAATTCTGAAAAAGTGAAATCATCTCTAACCATGAGATCAATCATCAATGTGTTAAAGTAAAGCTGAGGTGAAGAAAGGCTCCAGACTGTAGTGCCAAGCAAGCAACTACTGCAAGACTGCTGGAAGAATACTTTCTTAATGTCTTTCCTAAGAAAAGGAAGGAATACACAGGGTTAGTGCCAGAAAGTCAGGGTCTGGGAGTGGTTTTGTTCCTTTTTGTTTAAAGGAAGAAACTGTCAATAATAGATTTCAGAGAGCTAGCCAAGCGCACAGTGGAATAAGTTTTTAAAAACCAGTAACGGAAGAACCAAAACAGGGAAGGCAAAAATTATCGCGCGAGAGAAGAAGCTGAAAAAATAAAACACCTTCTCCAAAAGGCTGATTCACACTTCACGTCTCGAGTAGCACCAAAACAGGAGAAAGCACTCCTAAGAAAAAGCTGGCACACGAAACATCAGGCATGCTTATGTTCTGGGGTCAAGATCAGGTAGTTTGTTAGTCAGAAGCTAGAAGACAAGGACAGAGGAAAAGCTAAGACCACAATATCAAAAATCCTTGCAAATGAAAAATAGTAAGAACACGCTTTACAAATAAATTTTTTTATAGTTTGCCAAAATACTTAAAGGTTCTCCTGCACATAAGGACACAACAGTTGGGTTTGGTTTTTTTTTTAATATGAATAAATGAAATAGGAAGAATGGAATATGAATGAAATATGAATGAGACATGAAGTGCATGTCTGCCATTAAAATAACTGCTTTAAACGCCATACTAATTACATTCTGTGTTATAATAAAGTTAGTGGAATAAGTATCTATCTTGACTATAAACGGAAGTCCTTTTTCCTCTTAACCACTTACGGACAGTACCTAAGGCTGGCTTACAGCTTCTCAGAGCCAAGTGTATTTGAGACTACATTTGCAGAAAGGAAAGATGACTTTGAGAGAACTTGTTGGTAATACACGAGCACCAGTTATTCCGGAAGGTGACCTACCAGTGCCAGGACAAAGGTCAGGGAACCCTACGGCTAGTCTTACCTTTCAACTTTCTACATATGATAAACAAGCTCAAGAAATCGGGACGATAACTTGCCACCAGCTAAACCCAGTTCATCATCCCCTTCCAAATCCAGACCACCCTTACTTTGCATCACACAAACTCTCAGTGAATGTAACTCTTCAGACAGTAATTTTTTCAGGTAAAAGCCATAATCTGTCACAGGTACAGAAAACACTCAATTCCACCATAGGCTGAAAACCGTTTGTCATGACTTGTCTTCCCTGGTAAGAGGATAAAGACACTCATTTGTCAGGGGATGCAATTAAGGGCCTCAGCAGCACTTCAGGTCCTTTATTAACCAGAACACAAGTATGAGAAAAATCATCCTTTGCCCTTTAGGTAATGTGACAGGTCTACAGCAGAACTTTAAATCAACTCATGCCCTGACCATCGCTAGGCAGTTCTTTTACTCCTCCCATCAACCCTTCCACCCGTACTCAGTCCTGTGGAAGCCCCTACTCAGATAAGGCCTTCCAGAAATCCTTAGCTGGTATTTTCAGGAGCCTGCATTTTATTTCTTCCAGGCTAGTCAACTCATGGTTGCCGACCCTGGAGTCTCTCGGTTTGCACCTTAATGACTTTATTCCTTTTGGACAGATCATCTCTTCAGATATTTAAGGTTTTGTAGCTGGCTTCTATTACAAAGTGTCTACATAACTTTAGAGTAAGTGCCCTATAAAGAGAAAGCAAATGGATACACTGCAGAAATGACTACAAATACATGTCTATGAAATACACAAAGGCTCACATACAGGCAAACTAGCAAACACTTAAAAAATAAGATAATCATTCAGCTATCCACTTAACAAGATGATTCTGTTTCCCCTTCTCCAATGCCTAACTATGAAATTATTTTAGCATGCCTTTCCGATATTAGAGATGCCCTCATCCTAAGCTGTTTATCTTCACATCCTCAGAGACAACCTTAAACAGAGAAGGGAAGGAAGAGACATTCAAAAAAGGGAATATGTTGGAAGAAAGGCTAAATTAAAGCTTAGTTGGAAACTGTATTTAAGTATCTGTCTAGGTGAATACCAAAACAAACCTATTTACCTTTCACATATTTTCATAACAGCTCTTTTCTTATTCTATCTAATTACAAAATATGTATGTTTAAGGAGTGACTTTTCTCCCCCGTGGCTCTGCAGTGAAGTCATTATGCTCACATTGTGACTTAGTAATCCTTCTCCTTGGAAAAGATCATTATAATAACAATAATATGATTACACTAGAGGGTCAAAGAGACTGATTTGTGAGAGGCAATGCTATTCTCCATGGGAGTTGATGGATCTTAGGTGGATAGAGGACTCCACAACTAGAATATCTCTGCCCTACTTAGGGAGCAGCATATATTTCTCTTTCCACTTCCAAATGCAGACCATGACCAACATGTATGATGAAACTAACTTCTTTTCTCCATCTTTTATTACACTTCTTACACACAGCCTCTGGAGGCTGTTCAGCTACTCTTCTCAGAAAAACTGTCCCTAACGCTATCAGGTCCATTTTATCAAGATTTGCACAGAAACTAGAGACTACAGCAATCATTACATTTTTTACTTCATATTAAGTTTTGCATAGTTATTTACTGTGTTTGCTGTCGTGCAGCTTATCCTTGTGACCACTGAGAGATGAATTTTCAAAGACCCTTTGACAGCAGTTTCCTTTCTTGGAAGAATCAATACCTTGAGGACCTTTTGTACAAAAAGTTCCTCCATACAAAAAAAAAATAATGAAGGAGTCCTGAACAAAAGCAATCCTGGGAATGCAATTTTAAGCTGAAAGCCAATTCACATGAAATAGGCAGTATGACTTTATGAGTAGAAATTTTGGAAAACAGCCTCTGTATAAGGAAGCAAGCTTTTCCAGGGCCTACTCCATTCCGATCTGACTGCTAAAGGGAATAGTTACCCCAAAGCCAGTACCGGTAGGCACAATGTGGAATTTTATCATCTTGTTTCACTGCTTTGTTTCTGACTTCCCAAGCACTTTTCTTTTTATTAGAAGACAGGATGGCATAAAAAGTGACTTAAAATTTACACCTAGAACAATAATCTGGAGGCCATTTCTTTACAAATCCCTTACGATTCAACACATCTTCAATAATAAAGAACACAGAGGATTAGTGGAAGCTGGATGACTTCCTGTATAAAAGCGATTGTTTTTCTTTTTTTTTTTTTTTTAACATTTACCCACATTCAAAACGTCCTCTTTAAGATATATCTATTTTATTATTATCTAATTATTTGGCTACGATGATTTCACATTGTCTTTTTATGGAAGTATTTGCGTTCACTCAGCCACAGGCCAATGCCTTTCCCCAATAAGCCTTCTAAAGCCAGCTGTACTGCATGGTTTCAAACAGACTAAATTTAGCCAGTTCTGTTCATCAGAGGAATGCTGTGTGTCAGCTACATCAAAGCCCAAGGGCAGCCTGATAAACACTGAATACAGGTCACGTAGCTCTGTAGCTAACAAACTCTAAGAGAGCTTGTACTCGGGGGCATTCAAAGCAGTTTTGTCATCAACAATCTAGTATCCCTTGAGCCCCCATGTCGTTTCAGTTGCCAGGCAACGCTGGTGTTAATGTCTTAGAGGAGAAAAACTTACCAGGCATCTGGCCGTTCATCTGGTTCTGCATGTGTGGTGCAGGAGGGCCCCCACCTACCATACCATCTGAAGACATGCTGTGCGAGCGCGGAGGTGGGGGAGGGCCGCTCTGACTCATCCCTCCCGGACCCATAGGCATATTCTGTGTGGGTGGCTGAAAGGAGACAGTTTAGTCAAACACGAGAAGCAGTTAGTCTGACAAATACATTATATGTACATATGGTACAGCGCTTGCCTATATCGTTAAGCGGGGTATGAAAGAAAGCACTGAAACGCGTTTCTTGCTCTTTCCGATACGTCTAACTCCTCCCAGCATTAATTTCGGCAAAACGTTTAATATTTCAATCAAATTTACATGAAGTATTACATGCAGACAACACTACAGCACCTTCAAGCACCGCTTTGAAATAAAAAATACAAATCAATGCCTCATTAAAAAATTATATCTGGACAGTTTAAGATTGCCAGAGTCGCTGCCACCCCCACACACAAAAGCTTTCCTTCAAAGCAACATTTGGCGAACAGAAAAATAACTCTTCCCTTACAATTCTCTCACATCAACAATTTGTTGCTGCTAACAGACCTTGCACCGGGACAAAACAGGTACAACAAGAGATGAAAGCCTCTGAATGCTCATAGACTAGCAAAAATTTGCACCTGGGTGTGGTAAAACGTTTGCGATCTCTTCCCCTCTCTCCCCCGAAGCGCTGAAGGCCTAGTTCATAATTTCGTGCCAAACACCCCCTACAGACTGAAAGCACATTAGTGCTGGCCTCCAAAGGTCCAGAGACAGCTGCCTAGAAAGGATGTTTTTGGCAAATTTCCTAATGAAATTGTGAGGAAAATAACTGAATAACCTTGAGAGTTCAAAGAGGGAGAGCAAGAAAAACAGTAAATACAAGGGGGAATTTACTATTAGGTTCTACACACGGCAATGTAAGGAGATGCAGAAACTGCTAGAAGCCAGCTTCATTTTCCTATTAAAAACACCTGCGAGACTGTACGATCCTCCTCACATACCTTAGCCAAATGCTTTCAGGGGAATAAAAATCATCTCTGTGAGAGCGAACGCCTGGGTCTCTGGCTTTTGAGGACCCCCTCTAAAAGGCTGTAACTATTTAGGCAAAACCCTTCCCGTGAGATAAACGTGTATTTTTCAACATTTCTCTTCACAGAAAGAACGAACGGGGTGATCCCTAAGTACCCATCTAGCCCGGCCCCCCCTTATACCTACACCTACTCATCAGGACATTCATAAAGACACGCTGTAATACAGTAGAAAAGAGTAACGCTTTCCAAATGAGTGTAAGGCAGGACCCCTTTTTGGCCTTGGAGATGGCAACATCTGGGTAATGCAGAGACACGTACATGTATTCACTCCCCAGGAGGAAGGGGGGAATGGTATTAATTTATGTTCTCAACATTTCTTCAAACACCTCAGGCAGGTATTATTTTTCCCACAATATTTTTAAAAATACCTCCAGAAATTAGTGGAAGGCTTTTTTCAGCAGGAGGAAGGAAGAAGATGAAGGAAAACGCAAACAAGTAGGCGACTTCTCTTACTAAATTCCTTTCACTCTTCCATGATGAAGAGAATGGCCTTTTATAAGCAAGTTTATTCCTCATCCCATAGCAGAAGTGGCAGAAGGTAGGAAAGGTAAGAGTGAAAGGCAGCCCTACTCTCTGAACAGTGAGTGAAATGCTGCTCTGTTTTGCTTGATGTTCCTCCACTAGTGAGCAACCAAAGTAAGGCCGCTTCAGTTACATCTTCCTTCACCTTCAAAATCTCGCTATCATCCTACTTTTGCACCTAACACTTGGTACCTCCACATGAGCAGCCAGAGTTCAGAGCGTAACAGCAGCCCCATTTCAGCAAAGAGAGCAAAGCCAAAAAACATCCAAGTTGAAATATTTTCAGAATTAAAATCAACTTCTTAGATTCCAAGTATAAATCATTAGTAAATCCAATGTTCACAAAACATGCTGATAATGAAAAATACTACGAAGTACTAACAAATATTAGATCATACCTAGGTTTTAGCTTTCCTGCAGGTGTTACTGCACAAACATGGGCATGCCCTTATGCATGGAAAGATGGACGAAAAAAACTCCAAAGGTTATTTGAGACAAAACTATATATTTCAATTCTGAAATTTATTCTGGAAGTTTTCAAAACAACTATTGTTTAACATTAAGACAAACACTGCAGTGATCAAAAAAACAGCAGTGAGAGCACAAACATTCAAGCACAGGGAAAAAAAGTATTAAGGATTTTAAAAATCCCATTAGATACAAAAACCTTCAAGACTTCACAAACCACAGGGAACTGAGAGAACTGAGGAAGTAATTAAAAACACCCAAAAAGGTACTACCAGAAAATAATTTAGCAATAGGAACTTCTAGATATGGAAATAGCCCAAAGACCTGTGTGAATGCATTTCAGATTCTTGAAAATAATGCAAGGAAAAGGTCCAACTTGCTAAAAAATTCAATCTTTCATTAAAATAAACTACCCTGTAAGATGACTAGAAGGTAGACGAACACTGTACCTCTTCTTATAAAAAAGTAGTAGGACCAATTCTAAGAATCATAAATCTGTGCGCCTTGTTTCCCAAGCTACAAGTGAATTGATGAAAATAATTAGAGTACTATAAAACTCCAAGGATTATAAAAATAAAGATAAGTTACTAAAGTGTCAATACAGGGAAGTCATACCTTTCTAATCCATTAGAAATTTTCAAATATATAAATTAAACCACTTAGCTGCATGTTTAACAAAAACTTCTTAATACAAGTTTTTTGACAAAGCCATTTGGAAAAATACGTTGTCCAGGGCTACATACTTTCACTGATCAGAAACTGCCCAAAGCGAAGAAATAAGCAATAACCTTACATGAAGTTCAAAGAATAAAGGAACACATAGAGGTCCCCTGAAAGTATCTATTAGTTAATGTCAACATTTGAAGATGTTGCAACATTAAATACTGAAAATTGTGGAAGAAAGAATAAGCAGAATGGTGCTAGGTGAAATTCAACATGGATAAATATATGGCAATTATACTGAATGTTGAACCACTCTTTTTTCAGAAAGAGGAAACTCCTATTGCCACTAATCCAGGGGAAAAAGAAGAAAAAAAAAAAAAAAGAAAAAAAAAAAAAAAGAATTAACCACTACTCAGGCAGTTTGGTGGGAAAAAATAATTAAAAAATAACCCATAAAAACTACTCAAATTACCTGTGTTCACTTTCTGATTACCTGCAGTACTTGATATATCAAAAGTGAGGTACAATATGCAAGAAAAAAAACGCCATGGTATTTCTGATCATGATACATGCTCTATTTGAGGAAAGCAATCACAAAAATAAACTGTAAAAGCAGAAGAATTCCAAAGACAAGGAATCAGTGATTAAAGATTTTGAATGTCTTTCACCCGAAACAAGGCAAAAAGGATGTATTTTTTTTTTTTTTTACATTGAAAGGAAATGAACGTAAGAAGATATGACAGAAATACAGTTTAATGTACGATACATACAAAAAGTAGATCATCCAATTTATGCTTTAACAACAAAGAAAACCCCAGGAGAATGGTCAATAAATTGAGGAATAACATTAAACATACAAGACACCACATAAATCACATAAACCTGAGGAATTCATCAACACAAGGCACTAGAACAAAGTTTAAGATTCAGAGATAATTACACATAGATATATACAATCAAAACAGTTACATTATATAGGGTATTTTAAAAGTGTGTTATAAGCCTTCGTGTCAGGGTTGTAAACCAATCCCTACCTGATAGTAATTAAAAAGAAATGTCTCTTGCAGATATAATTATTCCCCAGTGAAATTCCTCCAGAGTATTTTTCTACTGGCCACATCCAGAAGAAAACAAGGAAAAATTGTTTTTAAATGGCAACTTCCCTATTTCTATCAGAGTTGATCTAAGCTTTTACAGGTGATAGACTTCTTTTAAATCACCTTTAATTTTAAAACAAACAAACCAACCAACCTACAAAACCTGGGTCATTTAACCTTTTTTGCTCTTTACAGAAGTTAAGGAAATTGACTATGCCCAGTAATATGCACTACGCATGATAAAGACCTTTTAAAATACAAAATGACCACACAGTATTCAAAAGCCAACTATTAAGAAAAGAGAAATAGAAACCCCCCATCCTTTGTGAAAAGAAAGTTAACCTAACATGAACCCTACCCCTTCAGTCTAGATATGAAGGGTGAAATAACGTTCAAATGTAGCTACGTTAACAGAACCAAACGAAAGGCTACTTTCCTCTTTCTGCTGCATGAGTGACAGAAAAGAATGGAAATTAAAATCACTGCTGATTATGAAGTAGGAAATGTTAAATATTTTACTATCAGTAAAAGGTAAATTAAAGAATTAGAAGTAAGATGTTAGACGTAGCTTCACTTGCTAAACACTAATTTTTGGCTCACTTCCCTAAACACACAGATTACAATTTATAGCCACTATGAGCTTTTAAAATTTATCAGAGCATGAAAAAGAAAAAAATTATAAGCTATTTTGTCCAACTCTGGAAATCTGAACTGGAAAAAGACTGAAACTGACCTGCAGTTGTAACCAAATAAAAGAGACAAGGAAAAAACCCATTAGATTTTAACTAACAACTTTTAGCAAACAAAATCCTACTAATCCCAAAAATTATTTGAAAGCATACACTTAAAACAATAGCCAAACTGCATTTTTTTTTTAGAAAATTTTCTTTTAAATAATAAATTAGATCAAATGCAAGACAGCAAACAATAAAAGCTGTCATGGTGGAACTGTACACCCAGAACTTTAATCTATCATCTCTTCTCTGCCCTACTTTATATTATCAGATTTTTCTTATCATCAATAGCAAGTTGAAAGATTTGTTTATGGAACATTTATTGTTATAAAAACTGAGACAGAATAACAACTCAGTTGTCAATAAAATGTAAAAGACATAATCAATACAAATAGCAATAGATACTTAAAGTACACCATCAGAAATACAATTTTCTTGAAATTCTCTCAGAATAACAATTAAAAGCTACATGGAACACAAACATAAAAGCCTTCTGATCTTTCTAAGAGAAGCTGTAGCTCAGGATTTCATCAATCATCTTTGTTTTCAGTTCTTAAACACCATTTTCTACAAAGCAAAATATCCCATCCCAGGAGGTACCCTGCCCTGCTAATATCACATTGCTAATATCACAGCACCTGTCCCAGTCTCAGAGAACAGCACTCTGTTGATAGGTGGTGATGGCACCTGCAGAGTACTTAGTGAGGTGTCAGACTGGGAAATAAGATCATAAAGGAATACATTTCCGAGATTTGAAAGCGGCGAGATTTATTTAACTGGGTTACGACTCTTCTTCTACAAGGTGCAGGGTATTCTAGTTCTGAGCGTATCTTAATAACGAACCTGTATCAATTCTCAGGAAGTGTAATATTTGGGGGTAGGGAGGACTTCTACGTGAAAAGCATTTACAATCATGTCTAAATAGTGAAGTTAATTACAAATGTAATTTGTGCTCTCACTGTTGGAAGTACCAGTTGTGACACTAGCAGTAAGGAATTCTAACTTTAGAATGACAAAGAGTTTCTAAATCTCAATTTACGTCAGTATCTTCAAAAATCAGAGAAACTCTGACTTAATATTTGAACAAAATGTTAAAGTAGTGCATAATGTAATACTTAAACACTTTGTTTAAAGAGGAAATTGGAATCTTTAGTTGTTTCAAATTGCATATATCACTGTACAAAAATATTTCACTGTACAAATATTCCTTAGCATCATTTTAACAACCAGAAAATTTAACCCTAAAATACTTAATGTCCACATAGCAATAGCTCTTCTGATACATAAAAAATAATCACACAAAATTCTTAACTCTTGATATAACTAGAAATTATTTAACTCAGAAGTTAAACAGTCTGGTACGAATTCAGATGGTTTTATTTTAAGTGACTACAAATAAGTTAACTGTGGACATTAACTTGGGAGACACTGAGCTACAGAAACTAGACAACTTCAGAGGTACTCTATAATTCCCCCATAAAATGCAGTTCATATCTGTCCTCAAAAGCAGGAGCTTTCTGTTTCACAGCTGTTTACCTCCTGCCTCTTTACCTTTTAAGATGGTTTAACGCCTGGTCCAATGTTTACAGGTTTTGCTTGCACTTAGTAACCTAAGAGAAAAATTCCACCTGTATTCCAGCTGGCAGGCCTTATGTAAGCTCAATTAAAGCAGAAAGAATCCTGCAGAACCCTCAGAGCATTTCGTTGGGGAAACAGCAAAACCATGTAGGCTAAAGGACTCAGCATCTATGTTACCAGACTGCCCGGTACAGCTCTCAGCAAACTGCCTAGGGTTGAAACAGATATTTATTTCACAGATACTGTACTACAGAGAGGCAAATCACATCTTCGAGTATGAAAGAACTACACTTTAGAGCATACTCCTAATTCATATTGGCTGCTATTTTTAGTGATTTCCAAATCAGCCACAGAAGTTAGTAGGCAATATAAGTAGTTTTTTGTGTACAGTGCACTAGCTCCCCATGTGGACACACCTGATTAGCAATACATGCAAAGTAGCTTACAGAAGTTAGAGTGATTCTCTTATTTGAAGTGGAGTACACTAGTGGTCTACGAATTCACTCCTAACATGATAACACCTTAAATTCCAATATTCTGATTTTTTTTTTTTTTTTTTTTTTTTTAGTGGAATTGCTGGCTTAAGAAGCTCCATCCAGCTGCTCTCCATTTCCCAGTACTACTCTTTCAGTTGTGCCAACACAGCCATTTATATATCCCTGCGGTTAATCTGAACTAATCCAGAATGAAAATATCCCCCTTTCCACCTAATTAATCTGGACTGATTCTCCAGATTGGTTCATCATCCAACAACTTTAAAACACCACACAGCAGAACTGCAGCTGAGGAGAATACAGCTCTGATTACATCATCATAACCATTACTATCAAAAGGAAATCTTGTCAAACAACAGCCAAACTTCTTTCCAACGTTTAAAAGTCTCTCTGGAGCAAAACGAACAACCTGGAAAAGCAATTTTTATTATAAGACCATGGCATACATGGATAAACTGAGGATCCACAATATGAAAATTCTTTTAGAAATGCAGCATACCCAATTCTCTTTTGCTAAAGCGGGATGATACTACTAGCCCCGAAAGATGTGTATCAACACAAGGACTGGTGTTGTTACAGAGACTGAACTAACAGGCTAGGGAGAAACAACCCACAAAACTTAAACCATAGCAAATTTGGTTGTTTTGCCTTCAAGTCTTCTAAAATGCTTGACATTTTTACAAGATTTCCTTCCCATAATGAGTAGTTTTTCAGTTTCACAGCATAAGCGATAGATGTGTTCTTTCATGCTCTACCCAAAAAAAAAAAAGAAAAAAATCTGAGTAGCTATCCGCAAAACTATTTCTCTTATGGTTAATACCCCATAACCACATTTTTACATACAATGAACGTGTAGGCAGAGTGTTCACTGAGAGGTCAGAAGTCAAACAGCATGCAAAGCCTCAAAGAAAGAAAATGGATACAGATGATCACATCCTGGCCTTGGAGCAAAGACAATTAAGAGACACAGACACACTAGACCTCTCTGTAAGCACTTACACAGCTAGATCTTAATGCATTGCTTTTATGACTGGTTATTGCAGTGATACCTAAGAACTAAGCTACTGACAGCAATAAAGAATTAAATCTCATCTCTAACAGACCTGTAATACTGTACAACATCAGGAAAAGTCTTATTTACCATTTTGTTCAAAGGGCTGAATCTCCGAGATCACTAACACAGTGGTAACGCTGAATTCTTAGAGTAACGTCATATTAGAACGTGAACTTAAATGTCCCACATTTCCCGTGCTTCAGTGACAAAGCCTAACTACCTGGGGGCTAGAGACTATTACCAAAGGAGGCTTACCGCATGTGTTTCTTGCTCACAAAACACAGGAAATATTTTTTGCTATGCAAAATCAACATAGCAAATAAAAAGCTAGAGTATGAACTGCTGGAGGAAGGAATAATTTAAGAAATTATGTTCTTCAGGGAGGATGAAAGCACAAATAGACTAGCTTTTACCAATTAGGGATTTGCACCATCTTGATAGTTTCTAGTAACAGCACAGGAACGTGAAGCTTGATTTCTTTTACCCATCCCAACCACAGTGGCTCTACTTGCCTCTCGTTTCAAGAGCCACAGCAAAGTTCCTTGGAGTGTACTTGAATAATATGGTAGGTATGAATGCAACACCTTTCCTCCCTCTCAAAAAATCTGCTACCTAATGTTTCTCTTTTAAGAAGCCTTTAGAAATTACGATGATTTTTGAAAACTGTTTAACAAACGTTTAATCAGAGCAATTATTCTTTAAAATCCAAGCTCCACTTCTGACTAATAGCTCCCTTGCCTCTTGACAGGAAACATTCAACCTTTCTTTTGCTCTGTTCTCTATTAATTCAGTTTATGAATAGTTGAACTTGAATTTGGCATGGACTTGTGTTCTGAAAGGCTAATGCAGAATAATACACAAAGCAGTATGGTGTATCTGCTTTAAAACTAATTTAATCAACACACTAACATTACATATACACAGAATTAAGCCAGAGGTTTAAAGACCAATGCCAGCTGTGATCAGCAGGAAAGCAGACACCACAAACAGACTTTCTGCTATACTACCACAGATACCAGACTTTCCCAGGCATTTGGTACGTAACTGGACAAGAATTTTATTAATTGAGGATTCTTCTCATCTTCAGTACAGGAGTTTTATTTGCAAATTTTATTTTAAGATATTAGAAGTGAGCCATATTCTGCTTTCCTGGATGCCACCTTGCTTTTTTCAAGAAAAACGGTATCAAGATAATTCAATTAACATACATATTTTAGACAACTTTTATGTTCAAAATGAAGGCTACTAAAAAAAAAAAAAAGGCAGAGTACACTGTTCTGTTCCTAAGACTCTGAATTGTTTCTACAAACTAATCACAAGTACAGAGATTGCACATTACCCCTTTGAAAAATACTGAAGTGTATTTAAGATCATATGAGACTTTCTACTAATTGAGTAAAACCATTCTTTCACTGAAGACTCCTAGTCACCCAAACTCCGCAGCTTTAAAAACAAAAGAAAACAACCCCCCCCATCTTCCAATAAGGAACTTGAACAAAAGTTTTAGTCAGATGCTAGTAATGTTGTTTAATGGTTCTATCTCTTGAAGCAGTTTCTTTGGAAGTAACCAGCATTTCAGTGTTTGTTGATGTTGGGTGTTTATAAAAAGCAATCACCATTTTGTATAGAAGTGTTTTGTAACTAAAATGACATGGACTCTGCCGTAATCTGTGTGACAAGTTTGGGAACAGCATACATTAAGGGATTTCACAAGTGCTACAAAAAGCATTAGTTTTGAGAGAAGTATCTCAAGCAAGAAAAAAATCACTTTTTTATTAATAAATTTATTAATAATCTTTCCAAGATTATGAAATTAAGAGAAACAATGTGCACATTTTTCTACAACTCAGGCACAATGAGTTTTCTTGGAAGTCACTTCACACACAGAGTTTAGCTTGCTACTGGAAGAAACTAGCACTTTCAATATAAAAGAAAACTGGTACATTATAGAAGTAATAATCATAAGCATTTATTTTCATCACCTTCTTGAAATACATATTGAAATCAAGAGCTCTGCACGCTGACAGAAGGCAAGTTGCATTATGTAAGAAAAACCCTGAAAAAAAAAAAAATCACTTTTTCTGTGTTTAAAAAAAAAAAAAAAAAAAAAAAAAACAAAAAAACCCACAAATGTTCACAATCAAATAATTCCTGCAGACCTCAATATTTGCCTATTATAAAACTAATGCCAAAATGAAAAAGCTGGAGTGCAGGACAAAAGTTCCCCTCTACTCTTCCCAATAAAGTGATGGTCATGGGTTGTTTTCTTATAAATATTTGGCAAAATGAAGACATATGGCAGAGGGAAAATGTCCAAATGGAAAAGGTCTTTGGTTTTTGTTTGTTTGTTTGTTTTATTCAATAGTTTTCAATGACTTTTTAATGCCACTAAAACGCTCTCTCTCAAGAAAACAAAACAAAAAGTTGTGGAAGATAAGATGCCTGTACTGCAGTTTGAAACTTAATGTGTTTGGAAACACACACACACAATACTTCACTATTATTTTTGAAGGTTCTCTTGGA
This sequence comes from Platalea leucorodia, assembly GCF_965183815.1. Taxonomy (NCBI): domain Eukaryota; kingdom Metazoa; phylum Chordata; class Aves; order Pelecaniformes; family Threskiornithidae; genus Platalea; species Platalea leucorodia. The sequence continues at coordinate 50,652,480 of NC_138823.1, read as the reverse complement.
AGTCCCAGTAACAAACTTTAATTGTATCTTTGCTCTCTACAGTTCAAGGAGATCAATACTTTGCTGTTGCCCCCCTCAAAAAGTAGCACCAATGAAAAATCAGAAGAATGCAACAGTGTTGTGTTCCTCGCCATACAAGCCCTTTTAGTGAAGCTACCTTATCCCATATGGTGGCGGTAAATAGACTTTCGACTGCTGTCCAAGGAAGAGAACACCTGCCATAACTCGGAAAGAGGCAGCAAAAAATTGCATCAACTTCACAGGCAGACTTAGCCACCACGTTCATCCAGCTGGGAAGACACTCCAAAACAGCCCTGTCCTTCGTAAGGCTGCTGTTCACATGGTTGAGAAAAGACTGGTTGACTCAAGACGAACCTCACACTTCTGTCTTCTGATGCAAAGGAACGTCTCTTACCCCAGAAGTCTAATTTAATACTCTACATTTATCATGCATAAAGACAACAGGAGCTTTGTTCTGACACTGGAGTTTCAAAGTCTTTCTAGTTCCCTTCACCCACACCCTGCAATGCTCGTTTCACCTTTTCCTCACTTCCAGGTCCCCTTTATAGAAGCATTTCTCTGCATAGCACAGTTGGTTCACTATACTTTTGTTTAGTATAAGATTTATCTTGTTCTCTACAGGCAATACCACACTTTCAGGAAGGACGCAGTCATTTGATTAGAATAGCGCATTCTAAAAGATTTGGACAGAGGCACAGAAGCTGACTACCAGCATTTTTTCCTAACAATATGAAGCCTTAAGGCTAAGGAGTATTGTGAGAGGATACAACGAAATTATCATCAGATTCAAGTCATTTTAGCTTATATTAAAAACTTCAATGAATCTGACCATTTAGCTCTTTTGTTCAGTGTGAATGCTACCTTAACAGCAGTATTCTCTTTTCAACCTCATTTTATCACATAAAGCATTTTATAAAAAGTAATATTAAAGTTGTGAGATTTCTTGAGAGTGTTATTTACCAGATTAGAACAAAAACAAGATTAAATTTAAACAAAAAAAAAAGTATAGTTTACTAGGGGAACAATCTTCCCAATATTAATAGCTCAGATACAATCCAACTTCAGAAGCTATCCAGACTCAAGCCCTCCTAAGTTATGCGGGAAACTACCGCAATGCTAGTATCATAAAGTTGATGTATTTCACTATTAAAAATAGTAGATGTTTACACACACAGTAGCTGCTCCATATTTAACTGTTGCCACCCACAACACTTGAATTTAGTAAGACTGTTCAACAGCTGACACAGAAGCATGGTGAGCAGAAACATAATACTTCCAAGTCAACTTGAGCCTCATCAGTTCTTAAACAGAAAGCCAATAAAGGAAAAGATTCTGAAGTAGTTTAGTTTACCTTGCATGGGGGGGGGACACGGAGACAAAAAAAAAAAAAAAAAAAACTCACCACTGACTCACATGTTCCCGATTTATTCTAGCTAAAATTTGTTGGGAAGACAGAAAGAATTTAAAGAACATTTTTCTAAAAACACCAACAAAAAGTCATTTTATCTGATTATGTCACCACATTTCAGGCAAATCTTCAAAGATTTGACTCGGTAGGTGAGAGCATCTACACTTAGGTAAGACTGAACATCTAAATTTCATTTTGTAATTTAGTTTGAAAGAAAAACCAAGAAGCTACCTTTTTATCCCCCTCCTCAGTTGTCCCAAGGGGACTCTCCCTCCCTCCCTAAACAAAAACACAGTACGCTACTTTCTTACTACTGTGGAATACTCGTTACATTCAAGATCAGAAATGCACTTCAGTCCTGATCTGCAGAAGTCTTTCCCAGCCCTACCTTCGTTTTCCTTTAAGAAAAGAATGTCATCACATTCAACTTCAAGAACAGGGCTGTTCTTGAGGGACTAGGATAAGGTCAAATTCATTTTCAGTTGTCATCAGAACCATGATATGAATTAAGCCTCCAAAAACATATTAGTTGAGTAATACACACAGCCCTCTTAAAGGTTTCTTTCCCTCCCCCTCAGCTACAAGCATGGATTTATAAAGAGAAAAGCCTCTACAGGCACAACAGGTTGGACATAATGAAGCACTGCTTCTATGGTCCTCTAGGTACCAACTTGAAAGGATGCTTCGCTAGTAGCAATGATTGGAGAACACTTCTCCAGAGACCAAAGAAAAAGTAATTCAATTTCAGTTGGTGAAAACTAGTATCTAGGAATGGCTGTTTTATAGACATTCTTTTTAGCTTCATATTACAGAAATGAATCAAGACTATATTAATTCAAGAAAAGTCTTATTACCAAAAAACAAAGAACTTCCTTGTGTTACTCACAATGAACTCCCCAAGCTTTCCGATTAACACAAAAAGCAAACAGACAGCAAGCTATTTTAATGTTTGTTGTATCTTTCCTTACTGCTCCATAAACAACAAAAAAGGAAAAAAAATTGACGTATCTTATAAAATAAAGAGTTTAGGAATACAGATTCAGAAAACTCCTGATTAAAACAAAACAAAACAAAAAAAACCCAGAAACATTATCCAAGAAATGCTTCATTTGTAAAGTGATGCAGTGTTTCAAGTTAAGCCTGTGTGACCTTATTTTTTGCATATTATCATTATCCATCTTAAAAAAAGGTTGCTTTCTGATACAGGAGAGAGGCAAAGAATTTAAGAGAGTCACCTAGAGTATAGAAAAGCAGACAAAGATTTACCCAACCTCCTTCCACTGAGGCAAAAGAATGGATGATATTCCAGCAAAAAATAAAAAAAAATAATAATAACAAAAAAATCCCATCCCCCCTCCACCTTTCCCTAACATAAGAGGAAAAACAGAATACTGCTGTAGGAGCTAAGAGCCACACCACTAGAATTCTCAGCTGGGGAGGGGGGGAATAAAAATCTAAGACTATCTGTGATGCAGGCCAGATAATCTGTGCACTGCACATTTAAGTTAGAGTAAGTCTTCAGTTAAACAAGTCAGATTTTGAGCAAGACCTAAGCAGTGAGATGACTCCAAATACAGCATGAAGAGACACTGCATCATGTATTCACTGTACAGTAAATTAGAGGCTAAATGTTTGGTCATTACCTCAAACACTTCTGTTTGGTTTTGGTTTTTTACCCCCTCCAAGAACCCAAATGAAATCTGTTCCCTACTTTTACACTACTTTGTACTTACTGCTGGTAGTAGAGACTGCATGTTCTGGTTGGAGTCAGCTATAGTGGCTAGGTAAACCAAATTTGTATGCAGCATCTGCTGGTATCTATCAAAATAAACAAAAGCGAAACAGATCTTAAGTCACAAACACAATAACATCAGAATTTACTTTAATTCTACACATACGAAGAAAGTTACCTACGTAAAACAAGATTCAAGAGAGTTACAAGAATACCGTTATTAGGAATCCTAAGACTTTTCCCCTCACAGTTACCTATTACCCAATCTTTCCCAATGTCTCCATCAAATCTGTGCCTCTATCTTCTCTACAACTTCTGTCTTGCTATGAAAAAACTAAAGCTGGGTGACACTGTTCTCACCTATTTCACTTCCCGCCCCAAACTAAGTCACCAGGAGACATATACAGTGTATGCGTGGCTGTTTGGTGTAATTTCCATCACAAACATTACGGAAAGAAAGCTCCTTCTATTATGTCCCCAGATACAAGAGATCATAGATTTATGTGAATCGTGATCAAGAACAGTGCAAGTATTTCATCAGAACCTCGAGCTTTGGAAGTTTGCTATGGAATTGTTTTTCTGTTATAGAACCACATTCCAGAGTCTCAACATCTAGCCCACAGTCACAAAAATAACCTTGAAAGCAGGAACAGATTATTAATACATAACTACACACTTGCACACAGCTTAATACAGTAACGGTGCTACAATAAAAGCATTCCCTTAAAGCAAAAATACCTACTATTTATGACTCCCCTCCTACTCCCAGACTACCACTTCTTTTAGTAAGGGACTTGAGCCATACTGCGATGCCCTATCGCATGACTCCGTATTCGTCCAATTCCAAGGGTGCCATGATCATCCCATGCCAGAAAAGAGTAACGGGAAAATAATATTCCTTAATAATTCACTCCTTCCACAGTTCTCTCAGATCACTCTCCAGAGACCCCGCTGGACAGCAAGTCCATGTGGGATATCCTGGCAAGCCAAATCTTTCAGACAAGGCTGTTTGTTCTTGGGCAACTAGTAAGCAGGTAGTTTTCAAATATGCCATCAGGAGGGAGAAAGGTCGACTCTACGCTGGGTTAAACACTGGCTGGACGACCCAGCCCAGAGAGTGGTGGTGAATGGAGTCAAATCCAGTTGGCAGCTGGTCACAAGTGGTGTTCCCCAGGGCTCAGTGTTGGGGATGAGGGGATTGAGTGCACCCTCAGTAAGTCTGCAGATGACACCAAGTTGGGTGGAACTGTCGATCTGCTGGAGGGCAGGAAGGCCCTGCAGAGGGACCTGGACAGGTTGGATCATTGGGTCAGGGCCAACTGCATGAGATTCAACAAGGCCAAGTGCCAGGTCCTGCACTTGGGTCACAACAACCCCATGCAACGCTACAGGCTTAGGGAGGAGTGGCTGGAGAGCTGCCTGGCAGAAAAGGACCTGGGGATGTTGGTTGACAGGCGCCTGAACATGAGCCAGCAGTGTGCTCAGGTGGCCAAGAGGGCCAATGGCATCCTGGCTTGTATCAGGAATAGTGTGGTCAGCAGGACTAGGGAAGTGATTGACCCATGTACTCAGCAGTGGTGAGGCCACACCTCGAGTACTGGGTTCAGTTTTGGGCCCCTCACTACAAGAAGGACATCGAGGTGCTGGAGCGTGTCCAGAGGAGGGCAACGAAGTTGGTGAAGGGTCTAGAAGAACAAGTCTTATGAGGAAAGGCTGAGGGAACTGGGGTTGTTTAGTCTGGCGAAGAGGAGGCTGAGGGGCGACCTTATTGCTCTCTACAACTACCTGAAAGGAGGTTGTAGCGAGGTGGGGGTCGGTCTCTTCTCCCTAGTAACAAGCGATAGGACGAGAGGAAATGGCCTCAAGCTGCGCCAGGGGAAGTTTAGGTTGGATATTAGGAAAAACTTCTTCACCAAAAGGGTAGTCAGGCACTGGACCAGGCTGCCCAGGGAAGTGGTTGAGTCTCCATCCCTGGAGGTATTTAAAAGACGGGTAGGCGTGGTGCTCGAGGACATGGTTTAGTGGTGGACTTGGCAGTGCTAGGTTAACGGTTGGACTTCATGATCTTAAGGGTCTTTTCCAACCTTAACTATTCTACGATTCTGTGATCCCTACATGATTTTGAAAGGTTTGAGAAAACTACCTCTTTCCCAAGGTGTAATTACAATACAGAGGAAAAAGACCTTGGTTATACAGTCCCCATTTTTATGAGCGTCATTATCATGACATGAACTTGCAGTAGGCAAGTTGCAACATTTCAGTGACAGAAATGATAGTCATATGGCAAATAAAAAACCCATAAATTTTAAGTGTAGTATCTGTAGCAATACTTTTCTGTTCTTCACAGCACAGTTCTCCTACAAGGTAAGCTAAACAAATCAAGAATGGTGATCTAGATGGAAATTCACCCAGTCCACAGTAGATTTGGATTAATGTCTTACTGAGAGCATTCAGAAGTCTTTCCTTTGTTCTGATAGTCCATTATACACTGAATAAGATGGTTATTTTCATCCAACATCTGAAATGATAAAGAAGAAGTTTGAAGTAAGTTTCATGCTCTTTGTGGAAAGAAACTGAAGATAAGTTTGAGTCTTGCTCCTCTTCTCAGAGTTTTTTTTTTTAAAAAAAAAAAACAAACCAACAAAAAAGTAGTATTCCAGAAAGTTCTACTTTAATCAATTATTTATAGAACACTCTTTCTAGAATGCTCATTTCCCCCCCTCCGATTAGTTTTACAGCTTTCAGTTTAAGGGTTTCATATCACTATTATAGCTAAATTTGTGAAGCTTCCCATTCGAATACCTATGCTTGTTCTGCACCAAGTTCTTAAGAAGTTTTCAAAGTTTTGCATTTCTTTGTTTGATCTCTACCAAGAAATTTACTTAAAAAAATTAGTTTCCCTTCTCCTTCTAAAGCCTGCAATTGTTCATAAATTTAATAATAAAAGGCATTGAAATGGTTATTGATAGAAACTGAGCTTACCAGACAGGTTCGCTTCAAGGAAATGCACTGGAAAAGCTAGGCTGTATTTACATGAAGATTCTCTAAATAAACTACACTTCGTAAATATTCTGTATAATGGACACAATAAACCTATTATGTTCATACTCCTGGACACTTCTGAAGTATATGTAAATTAATTTTCTGCCAAAAAATAGTAGTCCTAAAATCATGGGAAATTGCAAACCTCATGGCTTTCTACTAAAAGCTCATGAATTCAAGGCATTCCAAGCTCCCTAAACAGGGAAAAAATAAAGCCTGGTTTCCTAGAGCTGCACATCCCCACACTCATGTCTCTTTAACCATTCTCCCACACTCTGATCTGACAAGTCAGCAGAACCACGGCTAATCTGAGCGACCAGCCAAGTTACCTAAGTCAACTGAACTAAATGGAGAGTTTACTGCCTAATAGAAAATTTTGAATTTATTTCTCCCTTTGCTTCCTCTCAGTGGAAAGATAGTTTAGATCCCTTTACCCAGCTGCTGAACTTCACAAAACTAATAGGATCTTAACCATCTGCATGACTCTTTCCTTCTTCCAGACATGGTTGAGACTAGCCAAAAGGCTCACGCTTCTACAAGGAAAGCACAAACAGTGTTATTACATCACCTTTATTTCCCTAGGAATCCAACCTAAACAAATTCTATGGGGGGGGAATAAGTACTGACACTTTTTTTCTTCCGACTAAGCCATCTCTACTATGAAAAACGTATGGAGTCAGAAGCCTCATGAAGTCCACTCAGGACTTATATCCATGTAAGAACAAGCCAACCAGCTGAGTCTTCCTAAATTTAAACCAGTAATTCACCAGAACTGACTAGAACAATCACCGAGTAATTATTTTGCCTGAAACTGCTGGATCTGGAAACACTATCATTTAGCACTAAACACAGACAGAGCCGCAGTATTTTGAGTTACTGTCTGAGCCTCAGAAACTAGGCAGAACTGTAGTTTCACACTCTGAAGAAGATCACAAACACACTGCTACACAGACACGTTTCACATGTGCTAACATCAAGTCTTGTAAGAAACACAGTGGCCATTTTCACCAGAAAAAAATAAGGAAAAAGGAGCTAATACGTTTGATACCAAAGTCTAATAGAGCACTTGCAAAGGAAGCCTTGAATCAAGGCTCTCCTCAGAATGTCTCTCACCTTCCAGAGGAAGGTGGCAGATACTTAATGCTTAGCAGACAGGTAGACCTTGAGACCATCAGTGAGATGGTTGCTTTCTTCACTGTCGCCATGTGAGCTGGACCTCTTGGCAGGGGACAGGGGAGGAAAGGAAAGCTAGGGCCAAGAAGAAAGCAAACAAGAAGGAATAAAACTGTATCCTAGGCGGGGCTGCAGGCACTGTTTTATACAAGTTTGATTGAGCAGTTACTGATAGAAAATTGAAATAATTCTTTGAAAGAATTATAAACACCTACCATCAAAAAGAGCACTTAGTTTCCAGCTGGATGAGGACACCTCCAGGGCTTCTAACGACTTATGTACATTACAAAGATTCTTCAGCTTTAACTATACTAGGATTTTGCCACCACACCACCATCAAATTAGTGGTTTGACTACAGAAGAAGAAGAACTTAATTGTCTGCACTCTCCATATGCACCCCAGTGACCTGATGTCTCTACTGACTACCTTTAGGCAGCTTTCCACCGAGTGGGTATGTATTTTTCATCTACACTTCTCAAGCACTGACTTCTGCTACAGTAACCTGGAGGTCTCCATTATAACTTTGGGGTCTTCTTTGAGGAGGGGTCTTCAATCCCTGCAACACCTACCTTATTGATGCTCTCATTCTTTACTAAACCATAGCTTAGCTGTATCTACCCAAAAGGCTCCTACACAAGGAGCTTGTAGTAATCTCAAATCTGTTTGACTCATGACTATTTACACCGATAACAGTGCGACTCTTCAATTAAGTTTCTAAATACCACCAGTTACTAGCGAACTTGAACATGCTCCTTTGCTTCTGCCAATACAAAACATCGTGCATTATTACAAATCCTATATATGCTTTTCTCTGACTGCTTTAGCGAGTTAAGTGCTCCCTCCCACAAAAGCTTAAATGGAGTCGTTCAGAGCTGCTGTCATTGGCTCCGACCATCGTGTTCTTCGTTAATAACACTTAAAAGTTCAGGGGCAGCCTTACTACTAGACGGACCAAGTTTGGGAGCTGCAGGCGCCGCTTACCCCGCGGAGGCAGAGCCCAAAGTTAGACAGGCTTTCGGCACAACCCGACTTACAGCCACCCCTCACAGGAAGGAGTTACTCCACTCCTCCGTTTCCCCACCGCGCCAGCCCGAGATCTTACGGATTAGCTCAGGCCCGCAGCCTTGGGGGAGCCCCAGGGCGGCCGGGGGGGCCCAGGGCCATCGGCCGCCCCCCCATGTTCCCCCCGCGCCCCGCCCCGCCGCAGACGGCGCAGCCCGCCCGCTCGGCGCCTCCCCCCGGCCCCGGGACCCCCAAACAAGTGCCGAAGTGCAGAGAGGCAGTGTGTTACCGACCGCCCCCGCCAGGGCCGTGCCCCGAGCGCAAGCGAGCGCGGCCCGGTCGTTCCCCCCGCCGCGGCCTTGGCGCTCCGGGGCGCCGCCACCCCCTTCCCCGCGCGGCCCGGCGGCAGGAAGCAGCTGCAGCCCCCGGGGCCGGGCTCCTCTCGCCCTCACCTTCTGGATGGCGGCCGGCGTGATCTCGCCCTTCCCCCGCTGCCTGGGGGCCGCGAACGCCACCGACATGTCGGGCCGCCAGCGGGAGGGTCGGCTCACGCGCCCCGCGGCACCAGCAGCGGCGGGAGGCGGCAGCGATCCGGGAAGAACGCTGCGCGCGGGGGGCGGGGGCGGCTGCCCAGCGGGACGGCCCATCCCCGTCCCGCCGGGGAAGGGTTAAGGAGGACCGGCTGCTCCTCCCCCTTTTCCCGCTGCGAGGGGGAGCCCCGCGGAGGCCGCGGGCGCATCGTACCGCTCGGCCAAAACAACGGGACCGAGAGTCGGCGCTGCGCCATTTAAACATGACCTCCCCTCGTCGCGCGACCTTCTTGGCTACCCCTTTCCCCTCCGCAGCGTTGGTACGTTCCTGCCCAACGCGCCTCAGCGCCGGACAGGCAGGGAAGTGGTACGGCCGGCGGCGGGGGGGGGATGGGAGCGCTGTGGTGCGCACGGCACAAGGGACGCGCTCCGGCTGTGACGCGCGGCGCGCGTTCCTCCCCCCTCTACCCGCCGCGGCAGTTGGTTGCGCCCGGGCAGCTCACTCTAGCAGCCGCGCCGCGCGGGGCGGGGCGCGCGGGAGCCGCCTCAGGGAAGCCTTGAGCTGCGGCGGCGGCCGGGTCGGTCCCGTCCCCCCCCCAGCGAGGCCGCGCCGGCTTCGGGCCGGTCCGTGACGGGGGTTGGCAGGCGTGGGCCCGGCGCTAACTGCCGGTGGTGGTGCCGCTGCCGCTGTGGCAGTTTTGCCGTTTGCGGTGCCGCTCCTTCGGCAGCACTGCCCCTGCTGCCGACGCTGACAGGTGGGGGGAAAAACAAACCACGAAGAAAAAGTTGGATGGGAGCAGCTGTGCGACCCCAGCTCGTTGGCGTGGGGCGGCTTTCCCTGCCGACGTCGGCGGCCGCAGCTTCCTTGTCGTGAGAACGAAACGGAGCAAGGAGAAGCAGTTACCGCTGCAATTTTAAATAGATTATAGACGCTGAAAGTGCTAAAATCAGCCTGGATTTTTTCCAGTGTGGCCACTGGAGGGAATCTCGGTTTCGCCACAGATCCTCATGTACAAGTTTGCAAAGTCTAAGATAGTTCTTTACAAGGGTGAGAGTTTCAAAGGGTAATGGTACAGTAAACCCCCAATTAAAGCATTTTAAATCTGCTTTTTCCGGGGGAACATCCCGTGCTCAGCCTATGTGCTTTTCTGCTTTTCAGTGCTGCACTGCAGGCTGTGAGTACTGCCTCCTTCCCAAGCTGTGGCCTTTTCCGAACTCATTTCTGCTCTTGCGGTGGACAGAGGCATGTGCTGCTGTGGCTGACGGGACGCTACTCGGTGAGATGACACCACACCACAAAACGTGACTCTCGTTCCTTACTTAGTGCATATGACTTGCTCTGTTTCTCAGCTGTTGCTGGCTGAAGTCCCTGGCTCTTCCCTCAAGCCCTAACCCTTTTGGTTACAGCACACATTTGTCAGTGGCATCCGTGGCCACCCCGTGGCTGTACAGCTGCTTCCCAACTGGCACAGTCTCTCCTCAGACTGTTTCTAGGCTGGCTTCTTTCCCCAGCCCCGTGGAGATTGCTCTTCCTGGCTCTGCTGTCCTAGGATTGACTGTGACTGCCCATCACTCCCTGCTTTTTTTCCCTTGACAACTAGTCCCCAGGCTGCTGGCTCCAAGCTGTTCTTGCATTCCTACAGCATCCCTTTCTCCAAGGGCCTGCCACCTGGGCCTGATGCTCTCTGTTACCAGAATGGCACTGCTTCTGCCCTGTCTCTTCAGATTATACAGGACCCTGAGTTGACGTGATGCTAATCTGGCTTGTTCTCCTCTCCAGAAAATGCCTCCAGCCCAGTCCTTGCATTGTAGGTCATGCTAAAAAGGAGGAGTAATGCCAGCATATCCATTAGGCTGTTAGTGTTTCTAACCATTTCAAACATCACCATGGTTATCTGGGTCCATTTTTTGTACTAGTAGGGGTTTTTTTTTGTCTCCCACACACTTTATCATCATCATCACTATCATACTTGTAGGAAACTGAAAGCAAAAAAAGGAAGGGTTGAAGAAACCTATTTTTTCTAAAGCTGATACACTTCATGGTGATTCATGGTTATTATTGTATGTTCTTGGAGTGAACTCATAGGATAACTGTTGTAATAGCTCTCTGCTCAAATTGATACTATTTCTAGTTATTACAAACGACAACAAAGAATCCTAGGAATGAAGAATGCAAGACAGCCATGGCCAAATCAGCATGTAATCGGAAGGTACCATCTCCTAGCCAGCTGCAAATAGAATCACAAGGACTTCTTTAGCAGAAGTACATACTTGGCTCTGGAGAACTGGTGAAGTGTCTGAAAGTGTCCCAAGGCTGCAGGCATCTTCAGCAAGTGGAGGGCAAACATGTTCTCATGAAATACTCTGAACACTGGGAATTCTGCAAAATGTTTTTCTCTCCCACAAGTATAACTTAACCTTGCTCTCATCCTCCAGTTACCCAACCACTGTTTACAAAATATTTTGCATTGGGGTGTCTTGGTGATCACAGCGTTTGAGACATTGTGGGTTAGATGTCAGCCACATAAATACGGCTTTTAAGATCAGAATGTTCCATCATATTCTCCCACATTTTCAGATTGGTTTTGAGTAGAGGAGAAAAACAGGCTTGTGGGATGCCACAGGTGAGGAGCCTTAAAATGAAAGGAGTAATTGCCCACTGTATTTCCCAAAAGTGGTCCAAATTAAATATGTGACACTTTTTAGTACATTCCTATTTCCATGTGAAATATGGGAGAAAAATGTTTGGAATTCAGCTGTTTTTAGAGGAAGATACACATATAAGATCATTCATTCCTAATAACTAAAACCATCTCTTTTGCCTAATTTTGTCTGATGATTAAATCCATTTATTCCCCTTTTGATGATTTTTCATTCATATGTTTCAAATTTTAGACTTCCATATGCATAAATAGCAACAGATCTAAAGAAACAATGAAAAACAGAGTCCGCAGCTCCATTTTTTTACCATGGAAAGGGAAATTCACACTCAAAATCAACATTTAAATAATGGCACAGATGCATACAAGCAGGGAAATAGAAAGCTACAATGGAAATGTGCCACATGTCTCAGAACACATAACCACAACAGGGCGTCTCTTTTATGACTTTCTTAATGCACTGCAATATGCCTAGATATCAAAGGACATATGGTATATTTTCTCTTTAATTGCACATTTCTTTGCTCTTGTGAGTTACTCACAACCTTAACATTATTTAATTGTAATTTAGATGCATAAATCTAGATCATCACCAAGAGTTTCGAATGCAAATATGTTTCAGTCAGTTCTTCTTCCACCTCTGTTCCAGCTTTTGCCAGTGTAGTGTCTTTTTTGTTGATGTGCATTTCAGTATGTCATATTTTTTGGAGAGAAAAGAATGCAGATAGAGAAGAATGGGCCCTTTTCTGAAAGGTTTTTTCTCCATGTTTCCAACTCATATTTCTCAGCAACTAGTAGGTAAATATATAGCGCCTGAGACTGGGGTCTGGAAAGCATTAACATTTAGTTCCTAGAGAAAGCTATCTGTTTGAAATGAAGTGCTAACAGTAGAGCGATTTTAGTCTTCTCAGGATTGTGTCAAAATTCCTCACTGCACAGGAATTCATTTAGTTTTGGAGAAACCAGTAATATCTGCAGTGATCCAATCTTCCGGGAATTCTGAGAAAAATCTCAGAATCTGAAAAAAATCTCAGCGATCTTCAGTTTCCGTCTGCATTTTCTGCCATTTTTATTATCTTAGTTTCCATAAATTCTCTGGAATAAGAGAGATAAGTAAGAGAAGGAACCTGCAGACATTCCCATTCGCAAGCAGGAAAATAGAGAATGCTGATTGATCATCAATTTCAAATTTACATTTAAAATTAAAATTTCAAACTTGGCATTTACGAAGCTATATATACAAGAAAGAGGAGAGCAAAGAATTTTATGGTAGCACCATCTGCTTAAACCTGCTTGACTAAAGGTCTCGGTATCGAAATTGAGAACAATTCCTGAGAGTTAGACTGTTAGACTGTCTGTTTCTCAGACAAAGCCTTTAACATGTTGGTGACAGTGCCTCATTTTGTGCATTCACTTCAAATTGACAAAAAAAACCCACTTTACTTTCTTTACTACAGCAAGTATGATAGCTCAGGATCTGCTGCTAATAGGATGACAGGGTGAATTTGAGCCTCTTTTTCAGGGTAGACTAATTTTTCATCTTGCAATTTAAAAAAAAGAAAGGGGTGTTTATGCATGTGTTTTGTAACATCAGCAATACAATCAGGTAACAGTTAGAGCAGATCCCAAGGAAGGAGTGTCTTTTGGTAGATGAAAAAGGAGGATAACAAAAGGATTAAATGCTGCTTTTGGTTTAGTATTTCCTCACCAACTGAACTTGGTATGATCTCGTAACGTTGGTGGGATTTCCTACATGCCACGTCTCCATGTTAATTCATGTTGTTGCAAAATGGAGCTTGCACCTGAAGGTCTGCCTATGTAAATGGCTTGAGTCTTGAAAATGGTTCAGATTCTGTTTATTTAAAAAACAGTAATTTGTTATCGAAATAACAATATCAGACTGTTGGTAGGGTAAGTGGTGCTTTTTGCTTCCTAGAAGAGATCACACTAATAGGATAAATTCGTCTTAAATTTATTCTGTCAGCTTCTTGTCTGTTTTTTTTCATTTTTGCCATTTATATTCTGCACTGGCTATTGTAGAGAATATTACTAAGTAGCAGCACCTGAAATTCAAGCCTGTATGTTCTGATATAAAGTGAAATACCCAAACAGCACTGCACGCTACAAGGGTATTGGTGGCTCTGCCATGTTCCAGGGGAGCAATAACAAACCCAGAAAAAAATCATTGGGATGCTAAATTTTTATTCTAGTATCTGTCATTTTAGTCTGCAAATATAAATATTTAGACTAAAGAAACTCACAGCAGGTTCAGCAGTTTGCACTAATGGGAGTAAGTGCAACAGCTGCGGTGAGAAAATCTTTCTGTGTCCTGATTTTATTCTTCAAAAGGGAATCTCCAGCTACTAGGAACATATGCTATAAATAAAGAATAGCAGAACATCTAATCTAAGCCTCCTTCGAGATGAAAATTCTTCAAGAATTCTTAGAGGTTAATATTTTATTTTAGGACACAAAAGCAAAGCACTGTAGTTCACTAACTTCCTCATTTTTTGAATGTCAAAAGCAAAGCAGAAAAGATAAACATGAGGAGGCACTGCCAAGCAGTGCTGAAGAAAAGGTAGCCATGATCTTGGTGATATGAATATTCATATCTGTTAAAGGCAAGACATTTGCAATGGAGAGGTATACTATTCTTCCAGAGATGCTTCTGGGGACTCTCACTTCTGCGTCATCTGCATCATCCTCAGCTTCTGCCTTCTGAAGGCTCATGATCATGAAGGACAGAGGAGATGACTGAACGGCTACAGGACAGTACTTCTACCTTATTGTCACAACCCTAATCAACAACTTGCTGAGGGAATATAGAAAGATAATTATACCAAGTGTAATTTTCTTTCAGCAAGCCTGATCCTGTGACCTAAAGAAGACCTCCCTCAGTGTTCTAGCAGTGCTGCTCCCAATGCTGCGCAGGACGCTGTTGGCCTTTGCTGCAAGGGCACATCGCTGGCTCATGTTCAACCTGGTGTCCACCAGGATCCCCAGGGCCTTTGCTGCCAAGCTGCTTTCCAGCTGGTCAGCCCCCAGCATGTACTGGTGCCTGGGGTTGTTGCTCCCCAGGTACAGGACTTTGCACTTCCTCTTGTTGGACTTCATGAGGTTCCTATCTGCCCATTTCTTTAACCTGTTGTGGTCCCTCTGAATGGCAGCACAACCATCTGGTATACCAACAACTCCTCCCAGTCTTGTAACATCTGCAAACTTGCTGAGGGTGTACTGTCTCCTGTCATCCAGGTCATTAATGAAGAAGTTAAACAGTACTGGCCCCAGTATAGACCCAGTATTGACCCCTGAGATCTATCACTACTGACTGGCCCCCAGCTGGACTCCATGCCACTGACCACAACCCTATGAGCTTAGCAGTTCAGCTAGTTTTCAGTATGCCTCACTGTACACTTAATCTGTACTTCAGTTTGCCTATGAGAATGTGATGGGAAATAACTGTCTAAAACCTTGCTAAGGTTGAGATAAAAAAAATCTGCTGCTCTCCCCTGTCTGCATGCTCAGACAGCGTCTCTGTATTACTCCAGGCCACCTGTCCCTGCTTCCACCTCTGGTATGCTTCCTTTTTATGTTTGGGTTTTGTCAGGAGCTCCTTGTTCATCCCTGCAGGCCTCCTTGCTCCATTTCCTGCAGGTCAGGGTGGACCATTTTTGAGTTTGGAGCAGCTGATTGTTGAAAACTGCCCATCTCTCTTGCATCCCTCTTCTCTCCAGGGCCACATCCTGTGGGACTCTTTCAAGCAGGTCCCTGAATGGGCCAAATTCTGGTCTGAAATCTAGGGCCGTGATCCTGCTTTTTGCTTTGTTCCTTCCTCTTGGGATCCTGAACTCCATCTTCTCATGGTCACTGCAGCCAAGGCTGCCCCAGACCTTCACACCCCCAACCAGTCCTTCCATGTTTGTAAGTGTGAGGTCCAGCAGAGCACCCCTCCTTGTTGGCTCCTCAGTCACCTTTGTTAGGGATTTGTCAATCAGTGCACTCCCCAAACCTTTTGCATTGCTTGTGCCCTGCTCTGCTGCCCCTCCAGCAGGTATCAGGATGGTTACAGTCCCTCATGAGGATCACAACCTGCAAACAGTTTCTTCCAACTGTCTGAAGAAGGCCTCTTCCACTTCTTCTGGATCAGGGAGTCTGTTGCAGACACCCAGAACAATTTTGCCCATGTTGTTGTTGGCTCCTCATCCATCCCAAGGCAGAGCTTCATGCTCCATTCCTGCTGCTGTCTCACATAAATGACATTCAGTTTTGTTCTCTTCTGCCTGCTTTCTTTGTTGATATACTCTATATATTGCTTTTTAAATTATAGAAGAACAATAAATAGCCATTTAACATTGTGTTCTTTAACTTTCTGTACATAGTGTATCTCAAAGTCACTGTATATTTTATCAGAAGGTCTTCTTAAAATCTTAAAAGATTCATTCTGTTGATGAATAAAAATAATAAATTATACAATGAAATACAAAGCAGGGAATACAGTTATATTTGACCAAAAAGAGATTATAGAGATAGTCTTGTCACTGTTAATAACCAGTGGTGCCATTTCTCTTACACAGCACCTCAGTGACAACAAAGCACAGCAAAAGAAACAGTATGCTCACATTACTGTAAATATGCTTTGTGAGTATTACTATGCTTGAAACCAAGCTGGGAAAATATCCTCTAACTACAGTCTTGTTGTATTGAATGTACATTTATTGTTTTCCACTTTTAATATCTGTGGGATTCTTGCTTCTTGCTTGCTTTCTTCCACTTTTCAAGTATTTACAAGGATAAAATTATGATGACTGGACATCCAGTTGCAGAATGAGGCTCTATAACATTTCGTATATAGCTGATGCATACATTTTACTCTTAGCTTGGAATGACAGACACAGCATATTCATATTTTGTAATGTTTCAAAAGGAACCAAAATAAGCTTCTGGTGAACACATATCACATCATTGTTTGTACCATGGTATTCATCCTTCCAGACGTGGCCTCATTTCTTTGTCCCCATTTCTGTATTTGGTAAGTGTGCAGTAATTTAGTCATCGGGACTGCCCAAAAGGCCCATGATTCACTGAAGGCCAAAACTCCTTTCCTGTGAAAGTTTACTCGTTTATACCTTTCTGTCCTGAGTAGTGCCATCATCAGTGGAAATACAGTAACTGAGTACGTACATATATTCAAGAGCCAAGAAAACCACTACAAAAAGTAACTATGACATTTTGAAATGCTTTCTTTATCTAGTCCAAATTTCTAGCATAGACTGTACAGGTACAATGAATGGTTGCTTGGAATGGTACTGTCTCTAACTTGCATTACTGTAAACATGTATATATAAAATACATATATGTATGATATGTATCTGTGCATGTGTGTTTCTTTTCAAGCAGGAGCAAAAGGGAGGAGAAGGAAGATGCTTCATGTGAGTGCAGTCTGTGAGAACAGGGTCGCAGGGTCCAGGAGGTCTGCTGTACAAAACAGGAGATTGCATCCACGGGGAGAAGTTGGTATTTGCAAGGTAGGAACTATAGGCCTTGGTCTTCCCTTGTTTTGGAATGAGAGCAACAAGGGATGTGTACTAGAAATAGGTAAACAGCCTGTGAACTACCCTACAAAGAGGAATTGACTATAATTTTCTCTAAGCAACATATGAAACCAGAAAAAAATAGTAACTAACTGTTGATTTCTAGTATTTATTTTGCTTTAAGGGCATAGCAATGCTTTTTACCACTCCACATCTTTTCTTTTATTCAGCATGACATTTTAAAGCATGACTCTAGTCTACAAAGATACACTAGAAAAGTATCACAGTGTTATTCCATAATTGCTATATATTCTTTTGCAAGTAAAATAGCAATGCATCTTACTACTAAATCCATCTGAAAATCAAGTTGAGTTTGCTTTGGAAATCAGTAAGAAAAATTTTAAATTGAAAGACTAATTAGAAGCCTTGCTGATGGGAACGTGGGCCATTATAATACCTATGCCTCTCTTGTATTGATTCTATAGAAATAAAAAAGGAGTCTTTTGTTCAATAACATAATCTACACTTTATTATTAAATACTATTGGTCTTCGATAATGATAAAATGTGATTTCGCATAACTTTCTAAATATGTTCATATATTAGTGTGTATATATTTTTGCAGGAATAAGGTACTGTTGCTCAAATAAATTCATTATGCGGTTTTCTAAATGCTACATTCTTTCCTACTCATTCCAAGTGGGCCTTTGATTCTGCCATATGTGATGCATCATTTTACCCTGCTGATTTAGCTATCAGGAATAATTCAGTTTGGAATAATACGGTTTTGTAGGATTCAGGGGTTATGTGTTTATTGAAAGTATTAAGTATAGATTTTATTTTTCACTGATGTTTGTCTTTCCCAGGCTTCCTCATAGTGTTTGGTCAGCATCAACTTGAAAAGTTGATTAGACACTGGCATAGACAAGAAATCACAACCCATGAATCAAGAATAGAGGTAATTTTGCTTTCTGGGGATAGGAAACAAAAAACTCAAATTCATCAGGAATTATGACGAGGAGAGCCAAGTGGAAGAGATAGTGGTCAAATCTGGTGAAGAGAAGCAGATGAAACCTGCTATGTTTATTGATGTTTATTGGTTCAGATCTAATTTTTTAAGCAAAATAATAAATTGTAGGGCTAGAACAGAGGACAAAACTCGTAATGGATTGAAAATGTAACCAACTCAGAAAGAAACAAAGTTCTTATCTGCTCTTGAGATGTTGACCCTAACATCCTTTCCATTAGTCTTTCTTGGAAGTTTTTTAAGCAGCTGTCTTCATCTTTCTTTCTACCTGTGGATATGAAAGGAGCTTCTCGTAAATGTCTGTGGTACGTCATTGTCTACCTTCAAAACTCTTCGCCACCAAAATACCTATGAAACCAGTGACAGCATTTAAGTTGCCATCTGGCATTGTCTTATAGCTAAGTAAACCTCACAGCTAGCTGTTATCAAAAGCCATGTTTTTCCTTCGGCCCCCTCTACACTCATGGCCAAGCGCTCCCACTCTGTCTCTTGTGCCATCACTTTTACTCATCTGATCTTGTAATGAGATGTTTAAGGAAGCTAAATTAGTAGAAAAACAATTGCTTTTCTATAAAAGCAGTTTTCTGCCTGTTGAGTTTCACAGATTGGGAGCTGATGAGTTTCGATGTCAAAGCGAGGGAAGACAATTACTGGGGCACAAGAGTGGAGCAGCATTACACTTCTTTGTCAGCAGTTAGCTTTTAGATCAACTTAGCCATGACTGCACCTATAAACAGCGAGTATACTGAGAATACTGCTTATCACATTAATCTGTGTTGTCTTGCTATCTCCCGGGGCTCTTGTGTCTGTAACCACCTTACTTCCTTTGTTTTCTACTTTGGTTGTAAGCCTTTTGTTCAGGGGCTGCCTCTCTGTACTGTATTTGTAAACCACAGCTTTTGCAACTTTGAAACTTTTTGCTGTGATGTTTACCGCACTTTATCATTTTCCCTTCCTAACAGATGTCAAACATTATTATTTATTGTTCAGGGAGGATGACACAACCTCCACACAGCTGTTTGCCGATGTCCTTGTGAAAAGACTTAGTATTATAACATCTCCTCTGCATGACATAAATAAAGTTAATATTGGAAATAAGAACAATTTCTTTATTCTCATCTAACAGGTTGGAATTTGAGGGCTAGATACAGCTCTGTTGGATACACAGAAAAAAAAATCTGTCACTAAGCTTCAAGAGGAAAGAACTGTGAGGAAAATGTGTGCACTTGATGATCATGTCTGTTTGGCTTTTGTGTGGGTATTGTTCCCAGTGTTACTGCTCCACAATTCATTCCGTTGCAGGTATGGAGTATGCAAAAGTCCTTTAAAGACTGGATTTATGAGAAACATTGTGAAGGCGGACATGATGGTTTGGGAGATTGGTACTAAGATATGAAGGCTTGGGTTCCTACATAACTGATTTGAATATAGCTGGAGGATGAGGCCAGTCGGAATTATTTTGATTTTTAAAACTTACTGGTCCCTCTTTTTTTTTTTTAAATCATCTTACACGGGTCTGTTTGCATCTTATCATCAGGGACAAGCCGCTTGGATAGCAGAAGCTGCTCTGTGCTGGTTGCAGTGGCAATAGGCAGACTGAAAGGGACAAGAAAGGCAAACCTAGAGATCAAATTCAGCAAAACAAACCAGGATGATATTGGAAATATTCCTGGAGAGCTGGAAGACAACTTTGGGCTTGAATCTGTGCTGCCATCCTCCTCCTCTGCCCTAGAAACTACCTCTTGACATGCCCATCTCATTTATGAGACCCCTGTTCATATATGAACCAACAGTTATGAACATTTGCCTCTGCAAGGAATATATTCCTTCAGATGAGGATTGAATGAAGGCAAAACTGCATGGAAACTCAGCTAATTGGTTAGCAAATCTGCCTAGAGCATACGTCTCGTCTCAATGTAGAGTTCCATGTGACCACTAAACCAACTGGTCGTGGCTAGTTGCGACTACAAGTCAAAGGTCTGACTACGGGCTGTGCTCTTCCATTGTCACTTCTGTGCTGGCTTTGCTGCCCGGCTGAGGCATGGTGAGCCAGGCTGGAAGCCCGCCTGGCAGAGAGATAAGCCAGGAAGAAGAAGTTTCTTGCAGTGTCTGACCAAGGTCAGGTGAGAGCCAGCAGAAGCTCAGGGGAAAGGGGAGCAATTCACAGAGGAGAGCCACAGTAGCACTGACTTAGATCAGTCTAAAGTCTCATCCGAGTGTGTGCTCCTGGGTGGTGCCACTTCTTCCTTCTGTCTCTGCTGTACCCTAGGCACTTTCAACTCCTCCCTGGTGCCTTCTCTGATGCTTCTTTGACCCCTTGTGAGTTGACTCAACTCGCTAACCTCGCAGAAGGACACTTGTCATTTGCTTGTTGAATTGATTCAACGTGCAACTGTATGAACCCCGTAACTGTGAGGGAAGCAGGGAATGAAGGAAGTTGGTGGAGGAGATGGAACTGTCCTTTTCTGGTGAGCAAACCATTATTAACACCCACTGAGGGTACAATTTGATGTTACACCTAACCTACTGTGCATGCAAGCTGCTACTGAAGAAAATAGTCCTACACACACTGATCTGATGCAAAGTGAATTCTTTTTTTTGGTGAGTTGCCACGAAGTTGTGTGATTGATAAATCCAGTTCAGGGGAAGCTGCAGGAATGTCTATGTGGAAGTGGTTGGGGAGAACAGAATTGCTGCTTTTTGTGGCAATCTCCTTTTAGGTCATGCTATCAGGATGTGAAACTGTCCTCTTTGCATGCTTTCAGAAGGGATGAAAACAAAACTCAGCTTGTCAAAAAAAATTTAGTTTTGAGTTGGCCCAACACTCTGATCTGACTTAACAGCTGCAGAACAGCTCATCCTAACACAGGGAGAGAATAAGAAGATGCAGTTAGGGACAAGAGATGGGAGAATCTCCTCTTTTGAGAGCAGTGTGCTCTTATATTGGCTGATGCTGAACATGGAGCTGCTCCCCAAGAAGGGGATTCCAAATGACAGAAGAAATTTTCAGCTTTTTGTAGTAAATGGGTCATCAAAATTATCCAACTTTAAAAAGTTTAAAAATTATCTTTTACTTTTGGAAGCTGAGCGTTTTCACTGGCCTCACAAGCAGGTGAATTTGTGGGAGAATGGGAGGATGAAGAACTATGCCAGTGATGTGGTTAATAATTGACTAGGAAATTGGGAAATCGGGAACCTACTCAACTGGCTTTGCTGTCAGGGAAGTTGTAATGTGAAACGTGCCTTGGATTTTCTACAGTAGCTTGTAATGAAGAAGAGTAAGGACGTACCTCAGCAACCCTCTCTTCTAACATGCTATTACGGTGCTGTAACCCCAGTTTCCTGGTACTGTGGGGTGGAGGGAGTTGTACAATACCAAAACCATGATGTGTGGTACAGTAGGGAGCAGGGTACTTTTCATAGGTGTTTTTGGAGGGGCTAAATCCATATTTAATTCTGTAAGTTAACTTTCTGTAAAATTAAAACCTGTTATGGCCTGAAATTTACTTAAAATTGCCATTTCTCACTTAGAATAAAGTTACTGCTGTGTGCTGTTTTGAATTTGCTTCTATCTTCACCTACATTGCTTTTTCAGCAGTTTCTGACTTAAAAAAAAAGTTGCAATGGTTTGCTCCTTCTTGAATAATAATTTGTTGCTAGTTAATGAAAGAGTCTTTGTGATGACTTTATCATTATGATTATGCAGACCTGGCTGCTGGTGCCAGAACAGTGATTAACAGCACCATAAACTGACTCTTGAGGGTCCAGTCACAGTAGAATATACCACACACTGCTTTGCAACTGCAGCAGTTAAGCAGTTTGACATTTTTAGGTTTCCACCTAAGAGCATCAGATGATCCTGACTATTGAAAACAAACCAATTGTTTCTATTATGATCTGTAAAAAAAGGAAGTCAGGTTAAGTTTCCTTTGCCAGGACTTCTTAAAAAAAAAAAAGTGAATATCACTTGAGAAAAAGAACTGGTTTTCACAAGAAAATAATCACCATTATAAGCTTTTTTACTTTAAGGAGCACCAGCAAACATAACTCATATGTATAGATCTGTGAAGAACTTTATTGTATAATTTGGAAATAATAATGCAGAGAGACCAAACAATATTACTGTATAAAAGAGTTGAGATAAAAATATAAACTTAAAAAGAAAACAACAAAATCCCTTACAGAAGAGAGCAATGTGAAAGGCCAAATTGAATGTAAAACTCACAGATACAGATTCTTATTCTCAAATACTAAAGGCTAGCAGAACACCTGTGAGCAGGCTGATTGATTGCAACCATCTGAGATGTTCCGTCAAATCTGTTCACAACTGTGCCTGAGATCATGTTAAAGGATAATCTGATTAAGCCTTAATTCCTGTAGTCTGTGTGGTTTTAACAGGGAGTAGTTTCTCTACAGTGAAGCCTGTTTTGCCTCAGTTACTTGTGTATGGCTTGAATGGAGTTGTGCAACTAGAACACTGACCACAAACTAACTTCTGTAGATAAGAAATAAGCTGTCGATGTATTTGAAATGAAGAGTTTTATGGTGAATACCTGTATCCAGCCTTTTCAGTCTTGTGCTTTGCTTGTGTATTGGGCCAGTAAGTTTCTTAATTTTCTGGGATGCCAAACCTGGTGAGCGTAGTGCTGCGCACAAAGCAATGGCTGTAGACCTTTTGGTATGTCTGCCTTGGCTGTGGACTTCGATAGCAGTGGGAGTCCTGAAGTGCACCAGACAGACCCATCTGGTACCTGCCAGTCTTGGGAGGTAAGAGTCAACTTAATATAGGTATATTGTCTGTATGTATGTAAGTACTTACATGTAAGTACTGTGTATATGGACTGTATAAAGAGTCAGTTTTGGGTATGAAAAGTTTTTGCATAGTCAGTGCATGTTGCTGACGTTGGATGTTGAATTCTGAACCAAACATCAACAGGATCAGAAGGAAGGTTCAAGCTGACTAAGTCACTGAAGCATACTTGGTTTTGGAAATAAAGTTATAATAAGCTATAGCAAAAATACATACATAGATGTAAAAGCTTTACGAAGGCTTGATACTTGCTGCAAGAAATAATAGCAAAAATTCATTTTTTTCATACAGGAAAAAAAATCCATCTGAAATGTGTCTTGTGTTTCTTTGTGATTCTTTTGTTCACTTGTTGCTTTTTATAGAAACTTTTCTGTATAGATACTGAAAACTGGCATATCAGGGGTATTTGAAAGAACACAAACAGCAACTAGACCATTATTGGAGGTTTTGTTTTGAGTCATACTTTGCTGTTGATCAAGGGGATTTGTACTTGACTCAAGAAGGACTGGGACAAATAGGGTGAACCCTTCTGTGTATGGTCTCTTCACACTAGAAGCTCTTCCTATCAGTGTTGCAGCTGTGCCACTGGAAGCCGTAGCAAGAGAGCAATATCTGGATGATTATATTTAGGCTTCCATTCCAATTGCAGGGAAACTGTTGAATATGTTTGTTGGTCATGGAGGCAATGACCAAGAGTACTATTATTATTATTATTAAATGAAGACAGGTAGAGGCAGGGTTGAGGAAGTCCGCTGGCTAAAGTAACAGCCACACTTGATTGCAGCTGGTGTAGTCCATGCTTTGTACTCAATCAGACATTCACCACTTTAAAATACTGGTGTAATTTCATTGCTGAGTTTATGCCTAGTGGTTGCTGAAAGCCCTTACAGTGCGTGAGCTCATGGGAGAGAGCTCACTCTTCGTTAGTGAACAAAACTGCCAAAGCCCACTTCTTGTCCCCAAGACCATGTTCATACCAGACTCTCCTTGCATCCGAAATGGACTAGCTGTGTCCTGGCTGCCTGCTCCCGATGTGTGCCAGAGACCATTGTAGCAACAGAGATAATCAAGGTCCAGTGTCCGGACCCATGCGCTGACAACTTTTCTGTTCTGGCATGGGTGTAGCTACGGTAGCTGAAAGCTGCTGCAGTGGATTGGTCTCCCCAGTGCAGACAGGAGCGGTGTCCACCTTTTACTGCTCAGAAGGCTTTAGAGTAATTCTGTTTGAAAATAAGTATCTTCCAAACTTAGCAGGAGAAGAGGAGGGAGAAATATAGTACGCCAGCGTGTTGTAATAGCTTCCGTCCTTTGGTTATGTGTAAATTGGAACAATTTTTCTGTAGAATGGATTAAAACTCCCCCAAATGTGTAAGCATATGTGCCTCGGTGAAGGCAAAATCAAAGATCACATTTGCTTTGAGGTAAAGGACTGAGGCATAAGGATCCTTTTAAGTCTTACACTACTTTTATGTATGTTCTGCATATTTTATGAATTTCTCTCTGTCTTTGGCCACCAATGAAATAAAAGGTCCAAAGAGAAAGTTGAATAGTGAATTTCACTTCTGTATTGACCTGTCTTTGTTTCCAAGTGGGTAGTTTTATTATATAAGTATTTCTCATTACTGTCTTGATACTGTAAATGCTAGTTTTATCAATTTGGTATTTTTGCCATTTTCCCTACACCTCTTAATGCTATTGATGGCTTTAACATAGCTGCTAGAACTGGCAAGTAAGTAAACGCTTTGCATGGTCTCTATTTAAGAAACTTTGTGGGGAAAATTGCCTTTTAGATAATTTAATATGTCAGGTAATAGCCATTCTTGCTGTTAGGATTATCTCCCTCCCAGCTCCCTTTTGCTCTGAGATTTGGGTTCTTAACTTACAGGTTATTGACAAAAGGTAAGGAGAAGCCCTAATTCCTTCTTTCTTCCTTTCTTAATTATTGCATGTTTGTTTGGTTTTATTTTTCCCAAGGTGAGCATAGAGTCGCAGGCTTGCCTACCAATGCAAGTGGTAGTGTTTTTGCTTTGCAGTCTTCTATTGTCCTATACCATGATGTGCCCATCACACCGCCGCCTTCGTTCCCTGTCCTGCTGGGACCTGCCAGTAGTTGCTTCTTATTCCCTAGGTTTTGCCTCAAGGGTGTAGTTAATTGGATTATGGCTCATGTTCTCTGCATGATTCCCAAGAGCCAGAAAGCAGGGAAGTCCTAGCCACCATCTGCTTTTCCCCTGTCCTGTGGATTTCTTTCATCTCTAATGAACCCGGACCAAAACACAGACCACTGTGCTCATGAGCTATCATAATACTTCAAAGGCCTTTTTGAGATAGCTGGGAAAAGAGTCCTGGGACGTGTGGATAGACATTGGGTAGATCAAGCAACGAGCCTGTGAAAAGCTGAGGATTTACAGAATCTGACAACTGGTTTATTAATGACGGTACTGTAAACATGAAAAGAAAAACAACTTTCTGAATGTACTTTTTTTGCTGTAAACAGTGCAAGACACCATTCTTGCCATTCTCATTTTAATTTGAGAAAGTGCTGATGGAGCCTTGTCTGCAGGATTGGCAGAGGTGTGTTGGCAGTTGGGCCACCAGGGATACGGTTAGTTGACAAAGTCATGGCATGGGTGGAGATGGTCATAATCAGCTCCTCGGTAAACCGAGATGAATCTTCTGCCCACCTTCTACTTTCCTTTTAAATGAACAAATGTTAGTGATTTTTTTATTATTATTATTATTACATTAGAATAATTTTTTATTGTTATTAAACTTCAGAGAGGGGAAGATAATCCTTGAATCACTACAAATATTTATTCACTAGATATTGCAAGAAAAGACAACAGCCACAGCACTGGAAGCCAGTCCTGCACACCAGGCCGTGTGGACACTCCTCGGTTCATCAGGAAGCTCTGACAGCAATTTAGATGCCAGTGAAACTGAAAAAAGTTTTGGATTCCATTCGAGAGAAAACCTGTAAATACCTTTTTTCCTATCTGATGTAAAGAAATAAGTACCAAGCTTTGGCAGTTCTTCCAAACAGAACTTCTTGGTTTTTAACTGAAAAACAGCCCCACAAAACAACACGGCATTTGTGAAACGCTGAATATAGATCTACATTGGTTAGTGAGGTATTCTACATCCTGGCTTATTCAGAATGCTTCTCCCGTGGACAGAATTTAAGTTGAGTTTCTTCAGCTGTTGCTCACAGGGCTGTGTTAAAGGGTTTTGAAATTTCTGTCCTTCCCCTAGCTCTACATCAGAAGAGGTTTTAGCAAACACAGACTTGCTAGTGTAGTTTACATAAAGAAAAAGACATGCGTGGCATGAAATGTTGAGAACTGCTGTTCTCGTATATTTATGTTCCCAGATACCCAAAGACCAAGTATTGAAACATTAGCAGAGGCTAAGGTGCAAGGGGAAATCATTGACCTGGCAGACAGGCAAGTTGTGAACTGCGTATTGCATAGTGATAGTGAGGGAGTCCCAGGATGAAATGTACACAGGCCTTTGAGATTGATTACAGCAGGTAAATTAATTTACATTGTGGTGAGATTCATAACTTCCTTTCTGTTCTCCACAGGCCAATGCAATTGGTGGCAATGCTAAAACTGTGTAAGAGTTTTTGGAAGAGGATTACCCAGAGGAAACTACAGGAGCTCGAAAGGACACCATCGAATTAGCAATCAGCTTTGCTAAGAAGTAATCCAGTACAAAGCACGTGATAAATGCTTGAAGAAAAGCTTGGGCTTCTTTCCTTCAAGAAAATGTGAAATGCTTGGTAAATATACTTGTTTTAATGATTTCATTGCATGCTACACTGTGAAATCTGGTGGAAAAAACATTGAGCTTGCTGTAATAATAAGAAACAAGCCACCACAGGTATGTGTTAATGACTTTATAGGAAACAAGTATATAACTAGTATACAAAATCTTCTCACAAAAATTATTCCAGATGACACCTGTGCATTCAGCTTGATGTATGAAATCTCCCCTAACATCTGGTGGTACAATGTTAGGTGACTTTTGTAGTGTCTCTGTAGATTGATAGTGCTGGGAGCTATAGTGATTGCTGCTAATTTATAATAGTGTAAAACACTGTTGGGAACATTTCATGCAGGAAGCAGTGTAGGAAGGTGTATGGCAACATGCTACTTGTGTGGGTTGTATAAGACATTATCATTGTCTTTGAAAATGATGAAAATGATAGCAATGTTTTATCCTGTAGTGGTCCTTATCACAGTATTTCTGACATGCCATGGTCCCTTCATAGCTTAACAGCTTCTGTTTCTGTCACAAGTGGAAAATACAGGCTTTAGAGTATATACAAGAATTTACATTAAAAATATTATCAGAATAGAGTATTTTCATTTTTTGGAACAGTTACTTTAATACTTACTACATACTACAAAGTATTGCCAGCAGGTCAAGGGAGGTGATCCTTCTCCTCTACTCAGCACTGGTGAGGCCACAGCTGGGAGTGCTGTGTCCAGTTCTGGGCTGCCCAGTATGAGAGAGGCATGGACGTACTGGAGAGAGTCCAGCAAAGGGTCCCAAAGATGCTGAAGGGACTGGAGCATCTCTCCTATGTGGAAAGGCTGAGAGAGCTGGGACTGCTCAGCCTGGAGAAGGGAAGGCTCAGGGGGACCTTGTCAATGTACATAAATACCTGAAGGCAGGGTGCAAAGAGGACAGAGCCAGGCTCTTGTCAGTGGTGCCCAGTGGCAGGACCTGAGGTAACGGGCACAAACTGAAGCACAGGAGGTTCCCTCTGAACATCAGGAAGTTTTTTTGTTTGGGTTTTTTTGTTTGTTTGTTTTTTTGTTTGTTTGTTTTGGGGGTGGTTGGTTTTTTTTTTGTTTGTTTTTTGGGGGGGGGTTTGTTTTTTGGGTTTTTTGGGGGTTTGTTTTGTTTTGTTTTTTCTTTTGGTGGTTTGTTTTGGTGGTTTGTTTTGGTGGTTTGTTTTTTTGTTTTTTACTGTGAGGGTGACTGAGCACTGGCACAGGTTGCCCAGAGAGGTTGTGGAGTCTCCCCCCTTAGAGATATTCACAAGCTGTCTGGATGTGGTCCTGGGCAACTGGTTCTAGGTGGCCCTGCATGGGCAGGAGGGATTGGACCAGAGGAGCTCTAGAGGTCCCTTCCAGCCTCAGCCATACTGTGATTCTGTGACAGTTGGTGGAAAAAACAAAAACATCAAAACTGTATTCGTTGTTCTCGCTCATCATGTTTTGGTGGGGGTTTTTTTGTTTGTTTTTTGTTTTTCCCCTCCAGTAACTCTTGGGTGTGGATGGAGAGAAGGGGTGAACGCAAATTTACCTGGCCTAATTGCAGGTACCTAGGGTTTCCTATTGACTGCCTCTAGGCCTTCAGCTTGAATAACCAATTTTGACAATGTGTCTGTGCTTTGAAATTCAGTGCACACTTCATCTCTCCCAATACAATTGTACAGTAAGAGACTGTGACTTGGATGTTTAGGAAAATAGCACAGAGAAAGTGGGGTAGGGAACAATATGTAAACACATTTTCCCAAATACTTAAAGAAGTTGAGCAATTCATTTGCTTTGCATTAATGCTTTTGACATTAATTAGACTAATTTTTTAGTTTTAACATTTGTTCAAAGTTTAAAATACCTTTCTGCCCCTTCAAATATGAGAACAGTGGGTGGGAGGGAAGAGGAAGAGAAAAAAATCTCCATCTTTTTATTATTTACCAGAAGAAGTAAAAAGATAAATCCAGGTGTTCTTTGCAGGCACTTTTTATTTTTGATCAAGTAAACCAGTTTGTTTGAAACATCCGTGGAACTAAAAGAAGGAAGCAAGATTGCAGTTCCAGGTTCAGAAATCATATATTTCCACGCTTTTATGCTTTGTGTGTGTTAAGGGTGAATCAAATTATGAATTCCCAGTGGAAGGCCAGCAGTTCAGCTAAAAAACATGCACCTGCTTAATCCAAGATGATATGCAAGCACAGGGAGGTGGAAATTAAACACACCACTCCAGCAATAGTTTCCTACAACGTGATACTTATGAGGATAAAGAAGAACAAGGACACAACCTTGTCATTTGAAGGAGAATTCATGATTTGCCCTGATGAAACTGATTTGCGATGTCCTTTTTCCAGTCGGTAGTGGGTTGTTTGTTTTTGGTTTTGTTGGGGTTTTTTTGTGGTTTTTTTTTTTTCCCCAGAGAAAAAATAACTGTGTTGTAGGCTTATTTTCCCAAGAAAGTTGGAATAATCACCAGAGTGTTAATTCTTGAGTGTTCTGTTTTCTTTTAGAAATAAAAATTTCTAATAGCTGGCATAACTACCTATGTTTGTAAAATGCTGATAAACACAATTAAATATAGCGCATATTTTTCTATTTTGGAAAGGACCTAGTGAGTATAGTTCTGACTGACATCTGAGCTTGTTTAATACTAGGGCACAGCATAAAAGAAGAGGAGGACATCCTATATGCTACAACAGAATTCCAGTCTCTGTTTAAGGAGGTAGGTGAACACCAACACCAGTTTTAATCTGTCTGCAGTTAGAGTTCAGACTTTACTGGTGTAGTTTGTGTTACAGCTTTTGCTCAGCCTTATTGTGGCTGGTGTTAAGTGGCGGGAAGGGGATGCAGCTCCTTTTAGCCCCTCCGGTAACTTAATTCACCATCATCTGATTCGTAAGTCTGATTCTGATTGTTTGCATCGCTTTGAAACACTTTACAAATATTTAGCAGCACAGTTTTTGCTATGGAATGTAACTAAATAGATTAGAGCATCACAATTGGAAATCAGTGGTATTAATCATTTTGTCTTACTCAGATTTTTAGTGCAAGAGATATTGAAATGCAAGTTGCAGAAACAGAGAAGGGAAAAGGAATCTGAAAAGAAAAAGAGAAAAAGACCTAAGTCACAGAACAATTATGATAGCTGTTATAATGTTTTTGAAGTTCTAAGAGGCAGTAATTGTCTACAGTGCACAGAGCTGCTGAATGAACTTGTTTCTTGAATGAACTAAGCTGGGTTCTGTAGTTTTCCTGAAACTTGATGGAGCTACAGTTATGCTGTATGCCCAGTATGTTCATTCATCCTGCGCTTTGCAGAGAGGCATATATTCACATATTTTTCTTTTTTTCTTGCGCGTGGATTTGCCACAAAAAGTTACTAACGTGTTTTCCGGAAGCTGATGATTGCCCCCGGTTACTGTTGGTACAAGTTATGTAAAATCTGTCAGAACCCCTATTTTTTTTTTTCTCCTTTTCTACAGTAACTTTTTGCACATGGGATAATTACTGCTTAGTGGCATTACGAGTCCAGTAAATTTCTGATTTGCGTTCTCTTTCATTTACTAAGTGGTGCGACGCTGTACATTATTCATGAAAAATAGATTATCAACGTCACTTTACATAATGCTGTATTATTATAGGCCACAGCAGTTTTGTCACTGAAAATGCATTCTTTTAGTGAATTTTACCAAATAGCAAGGGGTATCCAGTACGACTTCTTAATACAGTTATGTAATTCTTAACATTTTAAGTCTTAGACCAATGGTTTTTTTTACTCTCTGTGTTCCACTGACAATGTATCTGTGCCCAATGGCTAAGCC
Organism: Platalea leucorodia; assembly: GCF_965183815.1. Taxonomy (NCBI): domain Eukaryota; kingdom Metazoa; phylum Chordata; class Aves; order Pelecaniformes; family Threskiornithidae; genus Platalea; species Platalea leucorodia. The sequence continues at coordinate 50,621,956 of NC_138823.1, read as the reverse complement.
TTTAACGCTGTGAATCTTTTTTGCTGAGGCATTTTAACTGTACCTATTTCCTCTTACTGTATATTTTCAGCTACCCATTTCTATTGCTCGTGCCCGTTCCTCCCTTCTTTCCCCCTCTGTTCGCTTACTCTCCTGATCTTTCTTCCTCACTGAAAGCCTAGCTTGTGAGCTGTGTCTGCTTCCCTGACCTTCCCACCTCATCAGATCACTTCTGTGGCTTCACGATGTAGCTTTGAGTTCCCCGCACCGGCAGGAGCACATCCAGACAGGCTTTCCTCTACTGGGACTTAGCATGCCTCACCCTATGGCTGAGCTCCATGTTCAGTTAGCTCTCTTGTTATTAGTAGCTCAGTATAGTTGACCAAGCTTTATAGCTTAGAACAATAGAAAGGTATATGCCTAGTTCTTTTGTTGTACCTACCTGTTGTACTTTTAAATGTTTTATAAGGTTTTGAAGCTGCAGTGTATTGTACCTCATGGAACAAAGAGTTTGATTTATTTATAGTGTAATGTTTTGTTTGGCATCTGTCACCTGAATGTCCAAAAATAAAAAAGGAACCTCCATAAAAGATCATCGGTCAAGACAGAAGAAACGGGGCAGACTGTAACACTGACTATAAATTTAGAAAAAAATCTACTCAAATTGCAAACTTAAGGTAGAGGTGTGGTTACTGAGGATATTAAATAGCCAGTTGTGATTTCACTTGATAGTTTTCATTACTAAATAAATTAATATTTGCAACTATATTCCCATTACTTAATCTTTTTGGTCATATCTTTTATTTCTGCATTTCCAACTAGCTCATTCTCACTTCTTTTTTGCATGTGAAATTTTCTATTCCCTGATTTTTTTACTGCTCTTATCTACAGTATCTCATTTCTTTCAGCATCTTTTCCTGAAGAGCGAGTGTTCTTTGTTACTATTTAACAAGTTTCACAGTAAGCTTTTCATTTTTCCTATTAAAATTAACTATTTTAACTAATGAGATTAAATCTTCACACATATTTCTTCCCTTCATGTTGCAGTTACATGCTTAAGTTAATTCCGTAGTGTTGCTAAGTCTCTGTCATTTAAGAAGAGCTTAAGGCAAATATTACAAGTTTCTCATTCCAGCTAATTTGCTGGTTGTATTTAATTGATGATTTATCAATCTGAGAGAAAATCAAACTTCTGTAAAACGGATCACTGACAGATTAAAAACCCTGAAGCATTTTAGATGGATTTTATAGGGTTGTAGGACACTAAAACTTAAGTGTTGGATGTGAAACTGACTTAAGACCTGAGGACTTTAAAAAGGTCTATCTTCGGAAGAGTTAAGGCCTGCTCTCTGGACAGGAATTTTGGAGGGTGGGTAGGTGGTTTGTGTTTTAAATACCTTATTTGAAACCCTTGAGAAAGCTTAGTACAGCAGAGACTGATTCAGTGTGGACTGTGTCTCAGATGTTGGGAAGAGGTTATGCAGACCAAACTACAGGCAGTATATCACCTAATAGCTCCTGGGAAGGAAATCTGAACTGTTGTTTCCAGTAATGCTTTCCTATGCCCGGAAGGTAAAGAAGATACTTCTACACAAATGTCAGAGGAGTCCATCCGTGGGTTATTTGAAGTAGCAAAGCAGGTCAGTTCTCCAAGGCTGGCAATTCATGGAATGAACAGCTAGATATATCTTCAACTGACTCTGAAAAGCAGTTACCATGTTTATCCATATGTCCCGGACAAGGTCTTGGGGAAAAAAGCTGTAGACAAGAATGATGACTTAATTCAAAGTTTTTCAATGCATGGGTTTATTTGGTTATAGCAGTGACCCAAGAAAAAAAAGATTAAAAAAAATCCCAAAACTCCAGGTAGTGACAAAAGTAACTTTCCTTACGTGTGCTGTAACCTGTTCAGTTATGAAAATAGCTTTAAAATTCCAGATTCTTTGTTCCTTGTTATTCTGACTAACTTTTTACAGTTCTTTTACTCTGAGTAATGAAGACTGCATACTGGAGATATCCAGTCCTCTATTATAACACATTTTTCCAGTGTGGAAAAAAGGACCCTTCCTTTTATTTCCTTTGCAGTTTCATAGAATGACAGGTGCATCTGCTTTGTTTGGAGAGGACGCTTATGGCACTTTAACGTAGCCCAGTATATATATTTTTTTTTTTTCAAAATATGCATATTTCTAAATCTTCTGGGCTTTGTTCAGTGGGTTTGTTTCTCTTTATTATTGTGCTATACCTTTTCCTGTGCTGTCTTTTATAAATCACTTCCTTTGCTCCTTTTGCAGCCTCCGTATGTTGTTCTCTCACTATGCTGTATTTTCTACTTCCTTTTTTCACGCTCTGCTGTGGCTCGCAGCTTCAGCACATACACTTCTGTCTTCTTCAGCTGTTTCTTTTTAACTCTTTCAGATATGATTTCACTCCTGAGCATTTTCATGGGGGTCTCGAAGATTCCTGCAGAAGTTGAATGGCCCCAAGAAAATAAAAACTTGGTCTTAAGTAATAAGCCAACTCTGTTCTTCCTGAAGTCCGAGGACAGTGGACAGCATACCTTCCTTTGCGTCCTCCTCCTCCTCCTTCCATCAGTCACTGTTGGTCTTTGCTGGACCTCAGGTTTCCCTGTCTCCTGGTCTCGGAGCATCCTTTGGCATGCGGGAGGTAACTCACTGTACCCTGGTTGTTACTTTGTGCGTGTAAAACAGCTTCATATGAGTAAGTAGAGATGTAATTTGCTCAGACTTGGCAGAGCTCCAAGGGGTACAGAGACTGCCTCCCTTCTGTGTTATCCCATCACCTCCTCTTCCACCGTGTTCATACCCTGCTTTCATACTTGGAAACTGTAGCTGTTGCCCCTGCTGCCTCTTTAGGATTTTGGATTGTTTGTTCTGGAATGACGGGCATGGTGAGAGCTGAGGCAAGGCGAGGGCTGCAGCGATGGTGGGGGGGGGGATGCTGTGTCAGAGAGCAAATGCTGTGCTTGGATCCTAAATAGTTTTGTAGGGTTTTTTTGTGTTGACTATAGGCTTCTGTGGCACTGTGTTTCTTACCTGGTATGGTGCAAATGGAGGTGTGATAGCTGCGTTTTCCGCAATCTGTTAAAGCTACCGGTGTTAACGCTAGAAGTAAAAGCATGGTAGAATGAACTTGCATGTACAAGATGAAGGCACTTATCCAGCTAGTCCATGTGACTTATCTTCATGCCTGTTGTTACCCCCGCTAGTGGAGTTTGGGAGGGTACAGCTGCCTGTGTTGTGACCACACTGGAAATTAAGCTGTGGCCATATGCCTTCTGTTCTCATCTCAAGTGATTTCTGTTCTGTAGCCATTTCAGCTGCTGCTAACAGCATTTTAAAGCAGTAATACTGTGAAATCGAGCAAGGTTGTGAATGGAAATGGTCAAAAAGAGGAGTGTTTCCTTTGCTCCTCCAGTCTGACAAACCTGTAAGCAGCAGTGCATGGAACTATCTATCAGGGCATGGAAAGAGAGTTGTAGCATTTTTTGCATTCTGTTCACATTTTATGTGATTTTCAGTGTATCCTCAAATATTAGAATTTCTTGTCTACGTATCTACGTGAAAAACATAGTGGCAAAAAGGATGTTTAATACAAGAGTAATTAAAATGAAAATTACTTTTTTTCTTTCTTAACATTTTGTTCCACTTTGCTTTTTGTACCACTATAATGAACCATACACCAGGCCTTGGTTTTTGTAATCACTTATGCTGTGCCAAGTTGGGAAAGATGAACAACTCCCCTACAGTTTTACGGGTAAAGAGAAGCATGTGGGTAAGCATGCCTCAAAACCTACTGAAATATAGCCCAAACTTAGCTATGATACACAAAAACCTCAGAACAGAATTACTGAAGGTCATGCTGTCACCCCTATCCAATGAGCAACAACTTTCGGTTATACTGTGAAAATTGTTTTTAAAAGCTATGTCGCATGTATCCCATAACGATTACGCTCGCTTTCCAAGGGGGGCGAGTTGCACACCCTTCCTCAGCCTTTCTTCAAAGCGAGCCCTCGGTGTGAAGGTCAAACGGGACAACTTCGTCCCCTTCATCCGTGCAGGTACGCGCTGCTTTCGCCTTTTCGGCCTGTCAGCAAGTTCAGCTCCGGTCCTGAGCTGGTCGCGACATGGGGAACTTCGCACGCTCGCCGGAGCGCCTTTGTTTTTACCGGCAGCCCCCGGGACCCGGGCAGCCCGCAGGCAGAGCCGGAGGGCTGGCGCTGGCGCGGGCAGGCGGGCCGCAGGACGCCGCGGCGGGAGGAACAGCGCTCGGCCCGCTCGCTTTCAGCTTCGCGGCTGGGCTGTGGCCACCCGCGCCTCACCTACTCAAGCCGACCGCAATGAGGGCTCCGAGGGCAGGCGGGCAGCCGGCGCTTCGCGGCGGCGCCTGGGACGGGAGCGGAGTCCCGCCGCCGAGCCTCTCCGCCCGCCGCCAACTTTCTCCTGAGGGGCGGCCCCGCCGGGGGCGGGGGGGAGCTGGGCCTCGGCGCCTGCGCGGGGGTCCGCATGGCTCTATAAACACGGCGGGCGGGGGCGCGCCGCGGCCGGGCGGGCTCCGAGGGGCGGCGGGGCCGGGCCGGGCTGGGCGCCGCCGCAGTAGGGCGCGCCGGCGGCGTGGGCCCGCCCTCCGCCCGTCCTCCCTCCCCGCCCGCCCGCCCGCCCTTCTCCCGCCCGCCGCCGGCAGGGGAGGCCGGGCCGGCCGGGCCCACGTGCGCGGCGGCCGGGAGCCGGCAGAGCGGGGCCACCATGTGTTTCGGCGGGCGAGCCGGCGGCCGGGGCAGCGCCTGAGCGTCCCCCGCCCGCGATGCTGCGGGGCGCCGCGGGGCTCTACGCGACGCGGCCGCCCCCCCCCGTCCCCTCGCCGCCCCCCGTCCCCTCGCCGCCTCCTCCTCCATGAGCGCCTCGGCGGCGGCCCCAGTCAGGCTGATGCCCGGCGGGCACCCGGAGCAGGCGGCCGCCGCGCCGCCCGCGGGGCTCCTCTGCGCCCCCGCCGCGGGCCCGGCGACCGAGCGGGGCAGCCCCGGCGCCAAGGTGCCCGGCGGCCCGGCGCCCTCCGCCGCCCCGCTGCCGCCGCCGCGCCTGGCGGCCGCCCCCGCGGGGGCCCTGGCGGCGCGGGTGGCCGCCCCCGGGGGCCCGCGGCCGGTGGCGCCGAAGGGGCCGCCCGCGGCCACCCTCCAGTTACCGGCCAACTTCCAGCTGCCCCCAGGTGAGTGGGCGGCCGCGCTGCCCCAGCTTCGGGCCGGGCCCCGTGTCGCGACTTAGCCTGCGTGTCGCGCTGCCCGCTGCCTGGAGCGGGTCGGGGGGACGGGGTGGCGGGCGGGCGTCGCCGGGAGCCCCCGGCCCTGCCCTTGCAGCGAGGAGCGGGGGGAGCGGCAGCCGGCGCTGCGGGAGGGGGTGCGTCGCGGGTGTGCCCGGAGTTTGGGGCGAGTTGCTTTTCTGCCCCAAACCTGTGGGACCTGGGGCGTTTGTCTGTCCGGCAGGGCGCGGGAAACGGGAATGGGTTAAGTCACGTAGCGCTTGGGGTGCTTAGAGCATCTGAGGCGCGCCTGGCGTATCTGGAGGATGGATCTGGAAGTCTCTGGATGAAGGCAACTTTTTACTTTGCCGGATAGCACGAGGAGCAGGAGGGCTAACCAAAAACCCAGCGGCCAAGTTCCCTTCATGTGCGACTTGAAAAAGACGGATTGAGGCTTTCGTGGAACTTGGTTGAAGGAGTAACACGGGGCAGCGTGAACGTGGGTTAGCGGCTGCGAAGTTAACTCCCACGTACGGTGCGAGTCACCCTGCTGCGGCTCCCCCTCCGAGCAAGCTGTTCTGGGGGAGTTGTTTTCGCTGTTACAACCAGGCCGATGTGAACCGTTATCGAAACAAAATATTACCCTGCCGACGGAGCGTAACGTTGAAATTTCATTATGTGTTGCCCTTTGAAACGCTCTTTTTTCTGTAAAGCATACGTGGGAAACGAAGAGTTTGGAGAGGTACCACACTTAGGGATGCGCTTCCTAGAGCGGCAAAGAAAATATTAATGTAGGAAATGCGTAGTGCTAATAAAGATAGCTTAATACTTTGGGTAGCAGCAGGGGGTTGGCCGGGGCTCCTACCTGCACCTTCTCATGAGAGGAAGAAGGTGCTGTTGGTTCTAAACTTCCCGCTCTTCCCCGTCAGGCCGTATGTAAATGCTTTTTAAAAAAGAAAGTGACTTTGATTCCACTGGTCTTGGTCGCGCTATATCGAGACCCCAAGATATGTAATCACGTTATTGCTCTTGTTGCTATAATTATTTCCTGCCAGGACAGTTCCTTTGTTGGAGCATCTGTTGCAATTACTTTCAGGTAGGATGTTGACTAAAAGGATGACTGGTTTTGCATTAATTCCTGTGCTGCTAGTACAGATTTGCATTTTTTTCCTTTTTTCTTTCTTTCTTTCCTCTTTTTTTCCCCCCATGTCTTTATCAAAGACGTGCACCTCTCAAGGAAATATATAATGCTAATGTAATTTAAAAAAATATTGTCTTTAATCACTAAGTTTCACTGTAGATTTCCCAGCACTCACATGATGCTATAATGTTTGGCTAATCAGCAGTCAAGGATGAGTCTAAATCCTTGCCAACTTTCCTCTGAAATGAACCGTGATGGATATATATCAGGGTTTTTTGTAGTGGCCCCTACCTCCAGATCTTCAGGTTTTCTGTCAATATTTTGGCTTTCTGGAATGTATTGGCATTCAGTTAAACATCTTCCTGTGAAGGTGAATGCTCATGCGAGTTGCTTGTAGTTTGGGAACTACGAGTTGGCAAAACTTTTGGTTTTCCTAGTAGCTTGGGTTTGATTACATCGAGGTATATTGCTGAATGCCATCTGATTTGTATCATGGCAGTAGGCAGGTGTAACAAAAGTAGCGTTACCCTTGGGTTGCATCAGCATGTTTTCCTTGCTCCTGGGACAAGAAGCAAAGCAAGCAGACTTTGTATTGGAAGTTCAGAGGGTGCTGGTACTGTGCAGCATTGTACTTTAAAAGAAACTACATGGAGTCTAGTGCTCCAGGAGGAGCATAGAAGCTGTCATATTTCAAATGGATCAATGTTTCAGGGAAACTTGCCTAAATAATTGTCCTAAGGACTATTTAAAAGTGCATTCTGGCTTGAGTAAGTGTTAGTATTCTACTTCTGTCTTTTATGTGGATTCAATTTTTAATGAATAATAAAATCATTCAGAAATTTGAATGTAAGATGGATAGCATTAAATCTACAAGTGTTAGTGTCCTTAAAAAAGGAAGTGGAATAAACCACCAAATTCTTAGGCTTGAAAATTTTGTATTTCAAATAAATTGCAAAATCTAGCCGTGCAGTATAAAATACAGAACCGAGAATGCATTTGGCTTTAAAATCACAGCATTCAACCTGTGGCACCTGCTAGGAAAAATGCATACAGAAAGCATCTTCTCCCTGAGTTTCAGAGGGAGATATTTGACCTGGCTTGTTCTGAGGAAGGCTGGACAGCACTGCCCTTACTGGTTGTCCTGAAGTACTGGTGAACTGCTTGTGACCGGGAGCAGGCATTGCTCCTGTGCTTCTGCAGGGCAGCAGTCTGGGGAAGGAAGGGCACCAAGGGGGCTGCGTTTGCCCCTGTGGTTTGGAGGGCAGCGAAGGTTCATGGAAGTCACAGATTTAGGCCATTCTTTCTCTTCCATCTCTACCTTCCTCTCCCTCTTGCTCAGAATAAAACCAGGAGATGGGAAAGGCAGATGACCAGGTATGACTCCTCACCTCTCTGAGCATGAATTGTCCCTCTGCCAAGTGTCACTTTACCCGGTTACCCAGGAAAGTCACTGAGATTCACAAATTCTCCGGGTCTTGCAGGACCCAGATTTGCTCATGAGTAACAAGAGTTTTTCATCACCTTCCTATGTTTTTCTCTACAAAGTGCCGGTTTTCAGCTGAGTAGCCAGCTGTTAAGACCAGTGCTGGTACTTAAGGCCTTCCTCCTTCACCCTCAGGTTATCTGTCTCCTGTACTAGCAGTCAGGAGGTGCAAGTCCACCCCTGGCTAATGGCTGGCCACCACCAGAGGTTTTAGCACGCAGTAGGACTCTAGCTGGGGACCGTGTCCTTTATACACCTTCAGCTGGACAGATTCTGCCTTGAAAGTTTGGTTGTGGCGTTTTGACCTTACATACCATCAGCTCTTAGACTGAATGGTTGGGCTGTCTTCCTAAATGGAGGGAACTTGTATGATCTACCAAAGGGACCCTTCCTCAATTGCCCTCTTTGTTGACAAGAACATGTCAGCAGCGTTTCAGAAGGCTTTGCATGCAGCAGTCTGCAGGACTGGCAGAGAGCAGACCAGCACGGCGAGTGCAGTACTGCCTCAGTCCTGAGCTCTGCAGGTTGTGTGGTCTGTGCTGATGCTTACAAAACTGCAAATGTCTTATGTCATGGCCCATCTGTTTAACAAGAAATTGTGTCCTTGGTTAACTTGAGCTTAATGTTGGGGGGGAAAAATGGTTGGGCTGTGCTATTAACAGGAGGAAATAGTTAAAGGCTTGGGAAGGGAAAGGAATGACAAGGTTTCCATGGGCCATGACAAATGTCTATAGCTCACCCTAGTGACTTTGGGCCCCACACTGCTTTGGAGAAATGGAGGGTAGAAAAAGAGCATAAAAATACCAAGGAGGATGTTGTTCCTCATTTTTTTTTTTTTTTCTTCTTCACTTTTCCTGAACTTAGTTTTTTGTCACTTCTGTTTCTTTTCTTGTGGCTTTCATTCTGTCTCTGGCCCTGGAATGCTCATTAGAGCCAAGCGTTGAAAAGACAATTAGCAAATGTATCTGCTTCTCTTGTGGAGGGACAAAAAAAGTACAGAACTTGACTGGATGCTAGGGATCCTCTGTTGTTACCTTAGGATCTGCTTACAGCAGGAAGCTCTTCAAAAAGCTCACCTGATGCCCCTGCTGCTGGTTACAGGGCTCTGACAGCAGCTGCCGGCGCTCTTCGCTGTAGCACCAGCTGCCTCTGGTGTGTGTATTTCTGTTTTACGTGTTCCGTTATTGCTAACACCAGTGGGCCTGAACAAGTATGGTGTCAGCAAAGAGAAGTTGCCCCGAGTCTGCCTTAATTTACTGGTGCAAGGCATGGCCGCTGTATAAAGTTTCCTTTGCACCTGACTTGGAGGGGAACGGCAGCAGGTACAGGTTCGTGGTTTCTCTTTGCAGCTCGGTTGTCTTCGCTTGGATGTTTTGGCTTGTCCCTGGCAGGTTTGCCGCTGTCTACGGCTTATCTCGGCTGATGGTGGGTAGCTGTTCAGAAAGCCCAGCCGCTGTTCGTGGCAGGTGGCCAGGGCTGCGTGGCCAGAGGCAGGCAGTCGGCATGCAGGCACTGGTGGGTGGGAGGGAGAGAGCTGATGCGGGTATCCCAGAACTGCTCTGGGGTGGTACGGAGCCTGATTTCATCGTGTTTCTCTTAATTGTATATATAAACTAAGGTAACCTGAAGAGGTAAGGGCTGGTAAATGCCTGGATGCTGCTGCCTTCTGCTTTTGAAGTTGGCCTAATACCTCTAAAGTGCGGTACTCTGTATCTCCCTCTTCATGTTCTAGTTGTTGTTTCTCAGTTGTAAAACTGCATGAGGAATTTGATATTTTCATATTTGCATCTGGTCCTTCACTTTGGAATAGGAGGAAGCACTGATTTTAAAATACTTTTTAGTTTATATTATGTTTGGGTAGGAGGAGGCTATCTAAAGATTTCTTGTTTCAATAGCAAAAAAAAACCCCTAGAAACTCCTTCAAAGTCAGCACTTTCTGGATGTTGATAATGTCATGAAGTCTGAGCATAATACTTGTGCTGTTCGATGACCAGTAGGGGCCAAATAATACATGGTTGCAACCTTTTGTATCCCAATAGTGTCCTCTGTTTAGCACATTTATCAGGATGGATTGTTTGCAAACTTCTCTCTTCACATTAGATGACACCAGTCAAGTTTGTTTTCTGAGGAGTGATCAGCAAAGCTTTGGCAGGCTTGAGGAACTAAGTCAAACTTAAAAAATAGTGAGTAAATGTCTTCCGCTGTAACCAGTAGAAATTTCAGCTGCTCTGTAGAACTTGATTTTGCTTTCAGGACTGAATGTGTCTAGCAAAACAATGCCTTCATATCATTAAATGCACAGTGCTGTGGGAATTAAGATTTAAATCTTGGCAGAAGATGTAAAGCTAACTTCTAGATTTACGGTTTTCACAAAAAACACAGATGCATTCTGAATACTGAAGCACTGAAATACGATGCTCAGTAAAATTAATGTTAAATGCTGTTCAGATTTTACAATCAATTGGAGTGTATTGCAAAGAATTACAGCTACAGATTGGTGAATAGTAAACTTTTTTTAATCCTTAGAAGTGAGAGAACGTAAGCCTGACTTCTGTTGCTTTTGCAGTATTTAAAGGACCCTTCAGCTTGTAGCAGTAAAAATAGCATCATCCACACACAAGTGACAGCTGGAAGAAATACTAATTATATTTCAGTATTCTTTTCCCAAAGATGCTGATAAAGTAGGTAAGCTCGAGTTGTTATTTTGAGTAGTTTGCAATACCAGATTTTTTTTTTTGAGTTATCTTAGAGAACCAAGTATTTGTCATGCCATGTGGTAGAAATCTGTGCTGTGCTTAGTGGGTAGGATTGCATTTTACAGTTCTATATGCAAGTTTTGCTTTAAGTTGCAAAGCTTCTGATACCTATCAGAGATGAATAATTTGTACTGCCCTAACAACTTAGACAAAAATCCAAAGGCAAATACTTTTTTTTGGAATTCTTTTTGCGTGAAGCTACTTCTCTGAAAACTATGATGATTTCAGAAGGAACATGTATATGATTTGCAGAGTGGAAGAGATCACAATAGATATTTCTAAGTGGCTTGCTATTCAAATTGTCAGGATTAAGGTCTGTTCTGCCATCTGGGTCACATTTAGAACAAAGTCCACTAACGGATCTTTTCCACCAGCGTCTTGAGGAAATAGTCTCTGATCACAACTGAAGCAGGGTAAAAATGGCAGCAGATGGAAGATCCTTGTTGCTAATGAGCAAGTCTAGGGTCCGTTAAGGCTGGAGAACTCGTGAAGCTCAGTGATCTTACTGGGGTAATTTGGTGAACTAAGAACAGTCAGATATTATGATGGCACTTGGTTTTCATAGCTCGTGTTTGCAGACTTCTTCTAGCGCACGCTTCCAGTTTGGTGGAGGCAGAGGCTTTGTTAGTACTGGCTGCTCCTAGGAGTTGCTTGGGAAGTTAAAGTTCCTTGTGTGGATATCCAGGCTAGATTAACAAGTGAGTGAAACAGCATGCCCTGATTGGCACAACACCTGAAGACTCACTTGCAGCTTGCCAAGTGGCAGTTGCCATCTAGTTCAAGTGGAGCCCTCGAAGTTGGATCCAGCTGACTGCTTGGTGCTGTATTCCCAGGCAGTCTGCTTGGGACAGCCGATGGTGTGTGTTGAAGGGGGTAAATGTATTCAGAACACCTTTATATATGGCTTGCATACTAGCCACTTGACAAATGTCACACAGTTTTGGTGACAGTTTCCACAATATCCATGTGGACAGAAGTTAATACTTCCATGAAGGTTTTGCTGTCTTCTGCAAGACTTTTTGTTTGCTTCATCCCACTTAGAGCAAGGTGGTAATCAGTGTTAAAATTTAGTGTTAGACCCTTGCTTGCCCTTTTGAAATAAGTGAAAATCCATCCAACAGAGGGATGAATATGTACTTTTAGAGGAAATTAAGTGGAATTCAAGCTTCTACTGGCCCCCATGTGAACACCAAGGAAACAAGTGTCCCATTGTGAAATTAATCTGTATTAACTGAGTTGATTCTCCTCTTATGTAAAGGAGACAGAGATTTAAAGGGGGCTGATCTTGTCCTTTATTAGCACTCTACCAAGACACCAGCTATTATTTTAGCATCTCTTGGTTTAAAATTAAGATTTATAGTTCAACACTCCATAAGTTTCAGATTTCTCTGTAACAGCTTAATAGCTCACAGTGTTCTAGAAATGGTAAGTACAGGGTATTGGCATACCTTCTGGTCCTTATAAAGCTGTGTGCTGTATATATATGGCTGCAATGTGCCAAGCACCTAACTTGCTATTTAAAGAATTTGACTCTAGTGAATACTAGGAGTACACAGCAAACTAGAAGAGGGTGTGGTGTATAATTTCAGTGCTTTTTTCAATGCAGTAGGAGTTGTCTTGAAAGTAAGGAAGTGACACTTGGGCTTCCTGGAGGTACTATTTCACTGCCATTAGCTGGGTCCTCTGCAAATACTTGAAGCTCCTTCATGAAGTAGCTTGGGTCCTGGAGAACTCTTAAGTCAGATCATCTTATCCATAGACAATCCTGGAACTGTCTGATGACTCAGATAGGAAAGCAACCAAGCCTCAAGTAGCAAAGTTGCAAACCACAAAGATGAGATGGGGAAATGCTGATGGGAAATGATCCCAGTTGCTGAAAGATGTGGCCCAAGGACAAGAGCTGGATGTTCTCATGATATCAAATAAGACTCTGCCTTGTGAAACACAGCATTGACTAGGAATCCCGTATGCCTGCCCACAATAAAAACAAAAACTCCGGGGATTCGAGTGTAATAAATACACTTTGAATTCAAATAGAAACAGTAGTGCCACCTTGGAACTATGCCCGGAAGACATCTATGACCTGCCAGTTGTTTACAGCCCCTCCAAGAATTGATGTGATGTCCAGATTTTCTTTAGATGGTTGGTATGGACATCTGTTGTTTGCTATAAATAAAAGGTATACTACCTTGCAACTGGGACAGTTATATTTTTGCACGAGAGTTCTACTGTAACTGTAAAATTGCATGGGTATAAATGTATTCTCAGGCAATGAAGCTCAACTGTGCGTGCAGTCGAGGAGAACTCTTAGCTCTAAAACATGGGCCTGTATTCTGTGAAAAGGCATCAGCGCTGTGGGAGCCCACTTGCTAGTCTGCTAAATAGAGCTATCCATCTGGGCACCAAAATGCATTGATGAGCAGCTAGCCTCCAACAGCTTGGATAAGACTTACTGATTAAGCAATGTGTGAAACTTGGCTGAAGGGTTTTTTTTGTTTTCAGCACTTTGTGTCTAGTTCCTGGAGGGAGGGAAGGAGAGGGGATGTTGTTTAGACTCTTCAGAAAGATGCATGGTGTCGATTTGAAACAATAGGTTATCAGACTCTGCTCCATCCTGCCTAGAAGAGATGTCTTCTTCCCTTTCCTGGCTCCCTACGCTTGAAAAGGCTGTGCCTGTACTGGGCGTCTCAGGTGCTGGTGCCCACTGTTAGCACAGAACCTTGCTAGAGAAAGGTTGGAGTTACTGGAGGCAGCAGCCTTTGCTGGGGCTGTATGCTCCTCGAGCTGTTAGTGTGACAGAGTTGTGGGTGCACGGTGGTTTAAAAAGCTGCTCACAGCAACCCAGGCAATCTGGGAAATAGTAATGCTAGTGAAACAGTGCTATCAACTGGACAGTGATGCCTGTGAGTAAGGCTAGTCCCTGGCTTTGAAAAGGTGAGATGTGGCCAGACATCTGAGGCTGATGCAACCTTAAAAGTTGTAGGCCAGAGTCTACAAGAATCTGCAGTGCTGTGTTTGTGCAGTTGACAAAGATGCAGTCAACTTCTTTAAGGAACTTGCGGGTATAACATTGTATTGTATTTTATTTAGCCTGTGTTCCCTGGTAGCATGAAAGCATGTTGGGATTATGCCCTTTGAACTTTTCTCCTGACCTGGAAATTAACAAATTCCATATCTGTGGGCAAAACAAAAGGTGTCTTTCATTGGAACTCAAAATCAGGCATCTCATTGTGACACTGCAGTATCTACATGCTAGTCACTGGTCCTGAGCTGTTGCTACGAAGACCCATTAGTATAGAAACTTCCCTGGAATGAAGGGAAAGGGTGCAGGGGGTGATTTCTGAGATGTGTAATTATTTGGTTAGTGAAATGACATGTGAATGGAATGACTTGGTTGAGGGCCTGGGTATGTGGTGAGCGATTCTGGTTGCTGCCACAAGAGTGTTGATTATGGGTTGATCATTGCTGAATTCTTGCATCAACTAAAATTGACTTCCAAAGGTTGGAATGATTTGTTGTACAGAGTAAAATACTTTGTGGATGTCGTCTACAAGCTGAACAACTCAACTTGACCCATGCGGTGTAGATGAGCCCTCTACCGTGCTGGGAAATCTAAGAGCAATCAGAGATGTTTTCCCAAGAAAAGCCGCAAACGGGCAATCTTTGTGGCTTCCCAGAAGATCAGTTGTCCAAAGTCAATTGTATTTGATTTAAGAATAGAAGTTAGAGCTCATCATTGGGAGCTTGTGAGGTAACCTCGGGGGGCCACCAGATCTTCATTGTAGCTTCATTCCTAAGACAGTGAGAAGCAGAGCTAGATGTTGCCTCCAGATTAGGCTGTCACCTTTTTTCCTTCATCTTCAGTACAGAAATCTGCTGTAGACATTTATGAAAACTTAAGTACCAAGTGAGGGTCATGGGGAATAGGTAGTTCTCCTGCATGCAGTAGAGTCCATACTTGATCTGAAAACATACAGCCCCAGCATACTAGAAGGGTTATTTAAGTTGTGTAAAAGTTAAGTCACTTCAGTATCAGACTTGCCTATTATGTCTTTCGCAGTGTTCCATTAAGACTTTCTGCCTCTTCAGTAGTCTTTTACAGCCAGTCTACAACGTAATGCACCTTGACATATTCACTGTCTAAACAGTCAATGTCTCTAATAATGTCCGTTCTGGGTCTGTCTTCTTCAGTCCTGTAATGTGTTTTCGTAACTTTTAAGTGACCTGTGGGGCTCAATAAATAGGGTTGAAGAAGAAAAAAATGCATTTTTTTTTTTAAAGGATGCCTTTAGAGAGAAAAACTATTTTCAAAGCTGTTGCATGCATTAGTAGTATTTGGTTCCTCGTTTTCTGAATTTAGAGTCATCCTAAATAGTCAGGCTAAGAAACTTAAAACCAATATTCCTTTCTAGTTACCATTTAGTTTCCTACTAAAACATCCCCTTTAAAGCTTGCTCTTACCTTGTAACTGCCTTAAAAGCTATCCCTTTGTTTTGAGTAGTTCAGTGAAAGAATGAGATTTGTTTAGGAACAGAGAGCACTGAAACATTACTGTTGTTTTAAAACATTTTTGTTGTTAAACTGCTCACTTACTGATTTGGGACCTGAAAGTCTCATTTAGCCCTGTATTTGTAATTGGTATGCAGGCATCCCTTGTTTTGAGATAAGCTAAACTTACCCTTCTTTGAAAGTGGCTTTTGTAACTTGTGTTCTTTTAAATGAATTGGATCTAATGCAGCTGGTTCTTGCTTGCATTTTATTTTAGGAGCAAGAGACTTATTTGCATTTCCTCATATTGCTCCCCAGCCAGCAGTTCCGAAGAGCTGTTGTGTTGACCACTTGTGTTGGAAACTGTGTAATCAAAGTGGTCGCTTAACTTGACAACTTCAGCTTCACGTGTAACAGTATATGGTGTCTCTCTGCCAGTGCACACCTGGTTCATCTGATGGAGCCGATTCATCTCAGGAAGTTCCTTCCGGATGTTCCGCTTAAGAAATGGCCTTGGGATTGTCTTATGTGGTAGAAATTTAGTGGTGGAAGTTGCTATTATGGTGGGATGCTTTTAGCACACGTTGGTGTTCAGTGTGGCTGGATGAAACCCTGAGCTTCAGTTGGCAGCACAGCTTTACATTAACAACAGTGCGGTTTCCTTAACACTATTCCTTGAAATACAGTGAAGCCCGTGCAGGTGGCCTGACGTACAGTGGCATAAACAGATCTCTGCCGTGATCCCACAGCATCTTGTTCATGTCTCTGGTGAGTTTTTGGTACTGTCTCTGTAGTTGAAGATGTATCGGAAGCTGCTCCTGCTGCTAACCTGTGTTTCTTCATTCCTGGGTTGGATGCTAAACACAGCTACAGCTTAGAAACTTTGAAGTGCATTATAACCAAGTTTGGAAAAAGCTGAATTTCCTTGGCTGGTGGTGCTGGGACAGCAAAAATTTACAGCAGAGGTATCTCAGGTTTAAGCAGCAAATGGAAATTTAATAGGCGGCCTCTGATTTTCCGTGGCATGCACTACTGGTGTGCCTAGGTAGAGGCTGTTCTGGGTGGTGGCTGCCTGAGCTTTGCAGGAACCATGCCGAGCACTCACTCTTTCTGGAGCCCCTGTTCCGGGAGAAGGCAGGTCACTGGAGAGAAAGGGTGTAGGTCTCAATGAGACCTCTTCAAGGTAAGAAGCTATAGTGTGGCTCCTTCTGTGTAGCTTTGGAGGGAGCCGAGCTGGGTTTCAGTTGTCGGTTCCTTCCCCTCCAGCCTTCCTGCAGGTTTGCAGCTGAAGGAAGGTGTGCAGGGAACAAAGGGCTGAAATAGCTGATTTTATTTTAATTGCCTTCTCTAGCAGCCAAGAAAAATAAATAACTTTCCAAAGGATATTTTTGGTAGGACAGGCAGAATATCTAGAGCCAGAAGTCTCAATTCATTGCCCAAAGGGCTGTTTGTTAATCTGCGAGAGACACCGGAGTCCTCCAGTGAAGCGTATAAGAACTAATCCCTGCTGCTAACTGGTCACTTAAGTTTTCTGTTTGTGATCTGAAAACAGGAACAGCTTTGTAGCCCCAAAGGGATTGTGCCTTACTCTTACTACCAAAATGCACAAGTGGTGAGAAAGTCTTTCCTGTTCTCTGAAACAGCTTCAGTAAAACTATCAAACTGTGTATCCTGTAAACGGTGCTTTCTTGGAAGTGCTGCCCAAAAGAGGGCACCTTTGGCGTTAACGAAGATGCCTGATTGCTGATCAGGAACTACAATTGGTGCTGATATTTTGGTCAGAGATTGCAGATATCTTTTCTGTTTCTAAACACTGAGCTGAGCGATGTTAGAAGAAAGTTCACTGTTTCAGCTGTTCATAGGTTTCCCCCCCCATTTCCCTGTGGAGTTGCAATGACTGCAAGACCTGATCTGTTTTCATGTTTAGTTTGGCAAAAATTGCCTTCTAGTGAATGTGAAAATAGCTCTTGATAAGAAATATTATCTTCCCCCCCCCCCCCCCCCCCCAAGTGAAGAATGTGGATTCTTGCACTTATCTTCTCTTCATTTCTGATAGTAGCATCTTGGTAGCTGCAGAAGTCTGTTTACGTGACCTTTCCATTGAGAACCTCAAGGTTAGCATCACCTGCTGTTCCCTCATTTCACGCTTGTGCAGCTGTACATGGTGTATGAGACTTCAGGCATTGGTTTTGAGTGCCATGGAACCTTTTCTTCTGGCAGAAGACACCTCCTGTGTCTCCTCTTGGAGCCTGCACTGTTGACTTCAGTGTTGAGTCGTCACTTTTGTTTCAAGGCAGAAAGGGAGTATCAAAAGATTGGGGGTATTTTTAAGTTGTGAAAAAGTATAAGTAAAGTGCGGCAACCAGAAGTGAAAAATAAATGCCCTTCTCAACAGCTTTCCAACTGTTTCAGACAATCCACGTGTCAGTTTACTGTCACTTTGTGACGTTAGGTTCTAACTGCCCAGAACTGTGTGTTTCATGCTTGAAGTGATGTCTTGTGGCTCTTCACTGTGTGGATCTGAAGCTATGACAGTTGTTTCAAATTTGCCTTCAGCTTTATTTGTGCTAGAATCAGGCATTTATAAGCCTACAAAAGCAGTAGTTAGCAGTTTACCATAACATTGGTTTTGTTGGGTTTGGAGTTCTAATTTTGCTAGCTGTTGTGATAACCTACTGCCATGAAAAGGCTACCACCATATTAAAAATTCTACCAAAAGGAACAAATATAGGGAAATTAATGTTTGTTCCAAGTGGAACAGGTTCTTACCATAACTTGTATGGAAGGAAACAGGCATCATCTTAGTCATATGTTCCAATCAAGGCTATGACCACTGGAGTGGCCTTAGGTAACTTCTTCTGTGGATGCTTTCACCAAGAATAAGCATAAAGTTATCATACAGTGTTCTGATGAAGTAGGGATGTCTTTATATTGACTAATCCTGTTACTAGGAGGAAAGTTGATTCATGTTTCAGGGTACAGTGCTGTTGGGGATCATTGCAGTCATGGTCAAATGTAAAGGGGCTACTGGGACTTGTTAATATTTATCGTGGTTGTTTTTTGTTTACTTTTTTTTTTTTAGATGTTCATGAATTTGCATATGAACTCTCTCCATTCAAGTGACTGGAAGATGGGATACTCTTGAGGCAGGGTCTCCATCTCTGGCAAATGCTAACTGAAACTTCAGAACAGTAGTGCAAAAAACCGCCAACCCTATAATCGAGTTGGCTGGTAACAATGCTGTTTCTGGTATGCAGTATGATTCAGGGAAGTTGAACTTGTGCTTCTGATAATTTGGCTTAAAAAACAAATGTAATGAGTAGTGACAAAATATCCAAATACATGAAAACAAAACACTTAATACATTCCAAATCTCTAAAGGAATTAAATGATATATTTATATATGCCTTCTCAAAGAGTAGAGCTAGCAATGACATTTTTAAGCAAGCTTAGAAAAATAAAGCCTAAAACCTCCAGTAGCAACACTTCAGCCAATCCTGAGTGTAGATAGACATAGAGCAGAAAGAGATGTTATTGCTATCAAAATGTGTGGTATCGTCAGCTTTCTCTCTTCCCCTAGAATCTGCATAAACATGTGATGTGAACAAGGAAAAAAGTGCCCTTTCTTGACTGATGATAAATTGTATGCCATGAATCACTGTCTAAATACGATGGCATGAAAAAAAAAGAGAGAAATCTGATATGTTTTCTATGATTCCGGGTATTAATTGATTAAATTAAAAGATCCATCTGTATCTAAATATAATTATAGTCAAGACTTCAGTGGAGGAGGAGAAAGCTGAGTTGTCAGATAGAGTAACAGTATTTTTCTGGATATGAAACTGTCTTGTGCATCTGCCCCATCTAGTAAGGGCTGCTTGAGAAAGGAGGGAATCACTCTAGATGCTGCTGTTGCAGTCTCACTTTCTGTGTGCTATGTAAATAGCAATATGTTGACATTACACAATTTTATACTAAGTTTTGTGTTGTCTTGCAAAATCCTCTTATGCTTTTAGATGTGGAGGATGAAAAGCATGTGGTTATAGCTTGATCTTTTTTTTTTTTTTTTTTTTTTTAAAAAAAAAACAAAACCCAACTCATGGAGCACAAGCTGTTCCTGTTGTATTCATTTAAACTCAAACAGAAGCAGTATTTTAGGCTGTATTGTACAGAATATTTTGACAGCTTCCAGACTACGGAGGTAATAAAAAGACTATTCCATTGGTGCAGGCTTGTTTTACACTAGGAAGGGTCATAAGTGTGCATAGAAGATCTGGGATTCTTCAGATATTGGATAAGTTGCAAGAAAGTTTAATGCAGTCCTCCAAAAATGTTTAGGTGCTCTTATTTTACCTATCTGGCATTCTCCTGTGCCTTCCTGCTGGCATTTTGTATTTGTGACCCTGATGAACGTCTGGATTTTCCAGAGCCGAGCCCTTAGGGGGCCAGGGAGGAGGCGGCAGCCGGAGGCATTGGTAGCTGAATGGTTTCCAAATGCAGGGAAGATGGGACTGTGATGTGGCATCTGACTGATTCTCCTTAGGGTGATTTTCATTTGAAAGCTTTAGTAAAAATACTCATTGTTTGTTAACGGTTTAATTGTTTGTCGTTACACCTGATGGGGTAGGAGAAAGGTGGTAGGAGTTGAATCGCTGGTGGGGTGACTTTGCTGTAGGTTTGAAAGGAAAACAAAAAAGCAAGGAAACAGGGCAGAAGAGTCTCTTTCTCCCCCCCCCCCCCCTTTTTTTTTTTTTAATTTTCCCTTTCCCATTGGAATCTCTCTATTGGCTGTATGCTGCTTTGATTAAAACCATGCCTTTTAATGCTTTTGGACAGACCCTTGACAGAGGGACAACTCCAAATGTCTGGGTGGCCTTGGCTTTCATTGGAAACCACTGCCCTCTGACCAAGGGGGATGGTCTTCACACAGGCGGTGAACTGGTATTAAACAGGCTTCAGTTCCCATTGCAGGTTTTCTCTAAACTGTATCTTCACCTGTAAGTATGTGCCTAAATGTTCAGAAGTGAAAATGTATAGAGGCAGCCAAGTGTGATAGTGGTGATGAATTTTGCAGGTTGAAGAACTGCTTAAAGAAGTCACCGTTAAAGTAATCCCAGAGTGTGTGTGTGTGGTGTGTCTGTCTTTTTAATGTCCAGAATATCTTTTTGACTCAAATGATGAACGGCTTTGCAATTTGCATCTTGTATACACATAGTGTTTTGATGTGGCTGTCTAATTAAGTTTTTCTCTTGACTTTAGGAATTGTTTTCTGTCATAAAATGCAGAGTAAAGCTGGTGTATGCTTGACTCTTACATTTCTCGACAGCTGTTCCTTGGAGTAAGAAACTAAATATTACATTATCTTATCAGTGTGGTCTAGTTATTTCTTCCACAGGAGCATAGGAAAGCCATAATATTGCTTAATTTCTAACAGTCTGGATGTTTTTCTCCAACAGGAACTGTTCTTATCAGAAGCAGTAATGGCCAACTCATGCTAGTATCTCAACAAGCAATAGCACGAGCACAGAGTCAGCCGCAGAATAACACAAGCGTGAGGCCATCTCTACCAACCAGCACACCTGCAATCAGAATATGTGCTGTACAGGTAACTTCTCTCATAGCTTTAATTTGACGTAGTTGTATGTTATGTAGTTATAACAGCATTTGCAAATAAGTTATGGAGGGTTACATAAGCATTTGAACACTTTCTGAACAGCATGATGGTGCTTAGTTTTGCACATAAACATCACTTTGTGCTTTGCTTTCTCAGTTTGAAAAAACTGCTAGCCATTACATATGGTGTAGTTCAAATTAAGGAATTCCTCTCTGATGATGATGATGTAAAGGGTTTTAAGAAAAAAAACAAAACCAACCCAAAACCAAACAACCTACCTAAATGGTTACTGCTAACTGCAACCTGGTGATCCTCTGGCGGGATACTTCTCTGAAGCTGAGTGAAGCTGAGGATCTTTTCCATGTCCCTAGGATGTTCCTTCTTCGATGACCTCTGCTGGCTTTTTGCTTCCGTCTCTTGTAATGTAGTCAGCATGCAAGAGGAAGAGCGGGTATAAAAAAAGTAACCGTCCGCATAGGTCTCGCCAACATGCTTATCCTTTAACTGTTTTGTTCTGATTAGGCATTGTGTCTAAAAGTCTCTGAATCTGTTCTTGAGTATTAAACTGGTAGACAAATAGCTTTGTTGAACAGTGTTTAAACTATATGGGCTATGTGAACAATGCCTATATTGTTACTGTAAGAGTGTTAGTACCTGCTGTTGTCTGATACAAACCAACTTCAGCGTCTGTTTTGTCATTGACTTGTCTGACAACTGTTCTCTGCACATGTTTAATTTTTTTTTTTTTTTTAAGAACTCTGGCACCCAGTTACTAAAGAAAGTAGCAGCTACTCCTGTGAAACCATTATCTCAAACAACAAATGCTGTGGCTTCTGCTGTTCAGCCACATGCTGCAATACAGGTAGGTGGCAAGCTTTACAGTGTGGTGGAATAAGAGTAAGTGACAGAGAGAACTGAAGAAAATATGGATGCATTCTTGTTATTTCTAACTCTAATGTGGTTTTCACTGAGCTGGTAACTTTTGTCCTCATGATGATTCTTTTCTGAATGTCTTTTTTTAAATGCATAATTTAATTATGCTTCTGCCAGTGTGTGTCAGCTCATCTTCTCTCACTACAGTAGATAGCGCATGAACAATGGGTAAAATAAATAGTTCAGAGAGCCATTTCCAGTGCTTTTGTACTCTGTGACACAGCTCTTTCAAGCTCTAGCTGATGCTTTTCTGGGAGATGGAGACTTCCTAATGCTCTCTCCTGTTTGGGTTCCTTGATTCCTTAGGGGGAAAAAAGTATACCTGGGCTGTTGTTGAGGGGAGAATGAGCTGTCTGCACTAGTCAAGCTGTTTTTCAGGCCTACGTTTTTTTTTCCCTCATTAAAAGCTGAAGGAAGGTCATAGCTGAAAGCCTGTCTTCTCTAATTGAATTTCATAGACAGTCTCCACAGATAGGACTGTAAATAGACAGTGGTGGGAAATGCCTCGTTATTTTTAGGTAGTGGTTTTTGTCTTATTTCCTAGGTCTTATTTCTCTTTTTCCAGAGAAAAATGTTGTAAGACTCTTCTGAAGAGGCTCTTGCTACCTGTAGAGTATGAGATGTCTCCTAGATACAGTTCTTCCTCTGTTCTTGGGGACCAGAGTTCTGGATAAGCATGTGTGTTGAAAAGAAAACTGCTTCTTTCTACGGCTAAAATACGCTGTTCTCCTCATAACCTGGAGAAGAAACTGGGAAGAAGTGTGGCTTATACATTCCTTTTCTCTTGTGAACAAGAGGTTGAAGGAGACTGGGCTGTAGTGGTTGACCAAGCACTCAGTAAATGAGCAGGATCAGTCATTCAAAAAAACACGCTGGGTGTATGTTCTTGACCTTGAAGGTGTTTGAAGGATTGGGGGATGTGTTCACTAACAGCGGTAACTAACAGTCTTACATATTCGTCCTCCTGCTGTTCTGCATCAGTAACTGAAAACTACTCACAGCTCTGTCTGTGATCTTTTTTTCTTTTCCTTCTCACTACAGATGGATAATGTTGGGGCTGAAGGGGAAAACCCAGAGGCCTCTCTTAATACGTTTTCTATTTTGCTTAAAATGGAAACAGCATACGCTTTGTGTCTAAGAAGAGTAACGGGTATTCCTTACCCACTTGTGTTTTGGAATACTAGCTTGCAAACCATGTGCTTGTGATCTCTGCATAGAGGTCTTTAGTAGATGACTATTGCTTTTATATCTTACGCTACCCTCGCACTGGGGAGAAGAGATGAAGGTAAAGTTTTTTTCCATCTGATGGATGAAGCTGCCTGCATCCTCACATTCTCATATGGATAAACACTGAGGTTCATCATGCTATTAACTTTTCCTTTTTAAACTTAATTAATAGTGCCGTTCTGTTTGGAGTGGCTTCCTTGGAGCCCCTCTGTTTTGCAGACGATTGCAAAGCCCTCTGTACAAGCTCTTTGTACAATGAAGAGTATATAGGTGCGATGTGGATACGTCCTGCCATCACAGGGCCACTTCACTCCTCACCCTCGGGCAGACAAGAGAAGGGTGCTGACAAGGGAGTCCAGGCATAAGGTTGCAGGAACCGTCTGGGGAAAGAAAGAAAGAAAGAGTCCTTGGGTCTGATTTCCTTGGCAGCGGCTCACTCATCAGTCCTAAAAGAACTTGCTGATGTTAGTCTTGACAGTTTTTTGAGGTCACAGGAGAGGAGTGTTGGTGTGGAAGTATGATGTCATCACAAAAAGTGGGAGACAGTGGAGAGGAAATAATCCTTGGCTTGGTTGTGTATCTCCTATCCTGTGCTAAGTACAACTTTGAACACTACTATCTGCAAAACTCTCTTTCGTTACTGACTCCAGGATTATTCTCCTAATCTACAAAAATATTTCCATTTTTTGACGTTCCTGAATGTTTAAGCTCTGAGGTTAGACAAAATACCTGCACGTTTTTATTTTTCACTTTCTTCCCAGGTGGGGTAACGAAGCTGCAAAGTATCTAATTAGCATCATGCTGGGGTACTTTCATTTAGATGCAGAGCACTTCTTCTCTTGAAATGACTTCAAAATATGCAGGATTAATGCCATTTTTTGTGGTGACTGTTTCTCTGTTGCTCAAAGTGAGAATGAGAATTGTCAGTAGTGAAAAAGGTTGAGGGCAGATGACAGAAGTTAATTCCCATATATTCATCTTCCTGGGAAAAGAGTCCAGCAGACTTCCTGTTGTTTGCTCCCTCAGCTGATAAAATGCCGTTCTGGTCTTGATGTGTAAACACGCTGGAATTTGCAAGAGATCAGCTCCCGTGAACCTCATGTTTTCAGCTTTTAAAAGCCCAGGGCATTGCAGCTTGACAGATCTGTACTCTGTCCCCTTCCATCTTCCTCCCGTCCATCTGTTTGTGGGATTCTCGTGCCCAGTTTGCCTCCCTGTGGTCTTAGAGCTGTTGAGCCTCATCCTTGGAAGAGGCAGTGGTGGTGGCAAAGATCCTGCAGAGAGCTATTAAAGTGTTACCAACAGTGGGAGCCTAAGCTGGAAAGCTTGCTGGTAGCTGCCTGCTTCTTTCATGTCAAGCTGGCAGCAGCTTGGGAAGGGGGGGACCCACCCAGGAAAAAAAAATAATTTATAAATAAACAACAAAAGTGCGAGTGTTTTGCTTTAGCTTTAAATGTTTGCTCACTAATTTTCCCTATCCTGAAAGACTTAAAAGCCCTTTGATATTCTACATGATGTCTGTCCAACTCTGATCAGTTTTTGTTTTATCCATGGTAGGGTAAGTTGGACTCTTGTGCTACTGTCTTATCATTAATGCAATTAGCAAGTATTAATTTGTGATTGCTGGAATAAACTGTGATGTTTAAGTGTGTTAAGAGTCAGTGAAAGCAGTTGTGTGGCACAGATCTGAACCTAGAATTTGGCCTACAAAACCACACTTTCCTTTTCTCTTGAGTGGTTTGGAGGAGAAATGACACCAACTTCAGGTTTCAAATGCTAACCTGAGACTCTTCTGTAACCTGGAGGTTTGATCAGGCTTTTTAGTTTTCAAGTTGAGAAATTGAAAGTAGTGGTTTTTGTAGAGGCAAAGTCTTTTACTCATGTTGTAGTCTGTTGTATCAGAAGAACTGTGTTGGATTTTTTTTGATTATGGGTTTTTGCGTGTGATGGTTTTTCTCTTTCCCTCTTTCCCTCTTTCCCTCTTTCCCTCTTTCCCTCTTTCCCTCTTTCCCTCTTTCCCTCTTTCCCTCTTTCCCTCTTTCCCTCTTTCCCTCTTTCCCTCTTTCCCTCTTCCCCTCTTCCCCTCTTCCCCTCTTCCCCTCTTCCCCTCTTCCCCTCTTCCCCTCTTCCCCTCTTCCCCTCTTCCCCTCTTCCCCTCTTCCCCTCTTCCCCTCTTCCCCTCTTCCCCTCTTCCCCTCTTCCCCTCTTCCCCTCTTCCCCTCTTCCCCTCTTCCCCTCTTCCCCTCTTCCCCTCTTCCCCTCTTCCCCTCTTCCCCTCTTCCCCTCTTCCCCTCTTCCCCTCTTCCCCTCTTCCCCTCTTCCCCTCTTCCCCTCTTCCCCTCTTCCCCTCCTCTAAAATCCAAAGTAGAAATACTTCATTTTGGTAGGTTTTCTTCTGGAAACTATTATTTAGCCTGGTTGCAAAGGAGAGAGGAAATTCTGTTCTTATTTTTTTCCTAAACCATCATTACTTTCCTGTTGCTGGAGCTTCTGAATCTGTTGGTAAATTCTAATGAGATTCTAAAAAGCGGTCTCAAAATAACTGAATTTTATGAGGATTTGTGTCTGGGCAGAGGAGAGAGGTCCAAACTGCTGCCCACAAGGAAAAGGCAGGAGGAACTTGTTAGGTGCATTTGCTCAGCTGACTGCTTCTGCTAGCACATGCATCCTTCCAAGGTGGACACGCCATCTTTTGCCTACTGCATGTGAGATAGGAGGAGTAAGGGGTATTGCAACTGGGAGAGGAGCTGCAGGGGAAGAAAGGAAGATAAATAATCACTCAAGGTCGTGTTTATCTTCAGCATAGTATCGCCTGGCTTAGCCTTGCCCAAAATTCATTAGCCTTGAACTGTATGGTTTCTTCAAGGCAACTTCACCGTTCTCTCTTCACTTGAAGTTGCTTGCAGTGCTTTAGTCTGGGTGAGCCTTTGTCATTTCTTCCCCCCGCCCTTGATTTAAAAACAGAATTATGGCGGTGGGAGTTCTGTCACTTACTGTTTTAAATAGAGCCTCTCAAAGCAAATGAATCCAAACTGTAAAAACAAAGATAAAAATCGTTTATTCATGTTTTAAATAGTAGTTTGGAGGGAGGGTGCTAGCTTGTATGCTAGCAGAATACAGTATGTGTGTCACGTTAGTCTTCGGTTAAAAAGTGTTAATTTTTCTTTTCAGCCAGCAGCTGCAACAGCTAGTGTTACTACAGTTACTGCTGTAAAGCCTTCGAGTACTGGAACACCTGTAAAACTTCCAGTTACAGGACCACCTGCACAAGCTATCTCCCAAAAGGCAGTCTCTGTGAAAGCAGAGGGCACAACAGTAGCACAGACCAGCGCTTCTACAGTAAGGGGAAAAAAAAAAAGTTTTTAATTAAAAATTAACATTCTCTATATTCATCAGAGGTTGGAGAGCCAATGCAACATCTAACAGTCTTCTCTTTATTTCCACACTAGGAGATGCTAGAGAATGTGAAGAAATGCAAGAATTTTCTTGCTACGCTAATAAAACTGGCATCTAGTGGACCTCAAGCCCCTGAGATGGGGCAGAACGTGAAGAATCTGGTGCAAAATCTATTGGTGAGAATTTTTTTAAACAAAGTGTCCATCATTTGTGTATCGTTTTTGACATTGACTTCATAGTTTTGTTCCTTCTCTCTCTCTCTTTTTTTTTTTTTTTTTTTTTTTTTTTTTTTTTTTTTTTTTAAACAGCTGAAGAGTTGGATTTGTGGCTGAGTACATGTGGCTGAATACATCTGGCCTCTTTAAGTCTTACATTATAACTCTTATTTTAACTAGATCCCATGCTGTATTTTTTCCCCCTCACATTTCTCTTTCATTTTATGCACACAGGTAACTGACAGCAGGAGGAGCTAATAATGGTAATACAGCTTTTGGATCTGAGCTGCTTTTTTTTATGTTGCTGTAGTTTTGAGTCCTCGATGGCAAGAGTATTACTGTGGAGGCTGTAGTGCAGTGCTAAGTCCGTACTACTGCTTTAGTCCAAGACAGAACTGACTGACAGGTTGATAGCGAAGCTCCAGTGGAACAAGCATGACATTATCTGTGTCTTTAAGCAATGGGATGGAGAAAATAACATGGTGGCTGCCAACCCCTCTCTCTCCTTGCAGGTGGCTTCCGTATGCTGCTTCGTGCTGTACCCCAGCACAGCTGGGTTTTCTTGGTAACGATTTCTCCTGCCACTTCTTGTCTTGGCATTTGACCGCTGCTGCTGTTTTGTTGTTCCACTGTAGCAGAAGGCTGTGGGCTGGTGGAGGGGGATGGCTTTGCTGGTGGTACCAAAGGACTTTTCGGTCTAGAAAAGCATGGTGTAGATAGAGGTGTAATTTCAGAGAGCAGATTGTTTGAAGATGTAGCCTTGCAAAAATTTGATTCCTCTGCCTCTGTGTCCCTGCTGGACTATACACCTTGCTTCTGTAGGAAAATACTGGAGTTGTTTCTTCTTGTACTTACAGTACTTTATCTTTTTTTTTTTTAAGAACAGTTGTTACCAGACATTAATAAATCGTTAACTGTGCACTTGTTTGCTTTTTGTAGTTCACATTCAGTATGTGTATATGATTTAAATGTGAAATAAATTAATGTTTCATGTGTATGAGGGAAACAGGTAAACGGTAGCTGTGAAGTAAAATGGTCCTTAAGGCAGCATCTCATGAAGTGGGTGTCAAGTGCCTTGTATGCACTGAGATGTAGTGTACCAAATCACTGCATCCGTATCGGTGCAGTCTTGGTGACCTGTATCTGCAGCTCAGTGAGACCTAACAGGCAGCAGGTCAAATGACCAAGTAGGAGAGCTGCTGTAAGTTCTGTTTGTCTGTGAATATACAGTCCTTAAAACCCCTGCTCTGGTTCTGTAGCTCCTTGGAACAGTTGTTCCTAAGGAGAATATGGGTGAGAGGAGTAATTTCTCTGCAGAGGCAGAGGTTGGTGCCGGGGTCCCTCTTCCTTGTGTGTCTGTACCTTCTTGGAGGAGGTAATGTTCTTGGTGACTCTGGCAGGGTCTCACCTGGCAGGGTGAGAAAGGGCAGCAGTGTCTAGAGCTACCCACCACCTTCACCCTGTCGTGGTGGCACTGAAGTAGTGAGTGAGGGGTCTCAGAAGTCTGCTGCAGCTTCCTAACCCTCCCAAGCCCTTGAGTCAGATGTTTGTGTTGGGGCAGAGCGGAAGGCATTAAGAAAGAAGGCTGTACTCTGCAAGGCCGATGACTGTTACCATAGTGGTATGCAGAAGTGATGTTCCGATGTTCAGTTTCTCCTACTTTTGAAAGACGATGTTAAGTGTTCTGCTTTATTATGCTATGTATGCATTAGACCAGAATTGTCTTACAAAAACTACTGAGCTGTCTTTTGTCTCTGGTCTCTTTAAATTGATCTTTGTGCAGATAAGCTACCTTTACAGAAAAAAGTACTCATGGTGGATTTTAGATGTCTCTGCATGACAATGAGGTACTCAAAAGGATCAGTGCTACTTATAAACTTGTTTCTATCAGTTCACTTCAGTGAAGGGGTGTTTGAACAAGTATCCTTAAGTGTGTTAACTGCCTGCAGTTGAAAAAAGTGATTTAATTTGAAAATACTATATCTAAATTACAACATCATCCTATCCTAAAACCTTTTATTTAAAAATACAGGAGGAAAAAAGCGTTCGAGTACTGAATTTGAACAATTCCATGATAATGTAAATTTCCATGAATTTTTGATACATCTGGGAAAAAAATGTGGTAGATTCATAGTTATAACTTACCATTGTAATTATACTTTCCTCTTAGGAAGCAAAAATTGAACCAGAAGAATTTACAAAAAAGCTGTACGTAGAGCTCAAGTCATCTCCACAACCGTATTTAGTTCCTTTTCTCAAGGTAAGTGTCTGATTGTGGATATATAGTATTTAATGAGGGGAGGGAGGAGGACCAGAAAAGGAAGGAGGCAGAGCATTCAGATAGGTATTTGCTCAGGTCAGTTGAGGAAATGGTGCTTAACCTAGCCCTGCGTGACTGTTGCTCTTGGAAAGACAATTTTTTTGGGGAAGGAGGATTTCAGAGGAGTAATTTACTCTGTGTCCTTAAATTGGAGAGTAATTGCCCTCTAGTTGTTAGTGGATACTAAAGTTTTAGAAGCTGGTGCATCTACAGTAGAGCAGTTACACTAAGATGACCTCTTACTTTCTCATCAAAACTGTAGCTATTTTGAGTTCTAATAGAGAAGACTGACAACAGTGGCTGTGCACAGCTTGTGCAGTATTTAAGCTCAAAGAATCTGCATAAAGCTATTCATCTGTCTACTGGTTTGTGTTTAACTGGAGGCAGAAAAAAACCCCACCCTGTTCTCCAGAAAGGGTCTGACGGGACTGCTGCGGCTTAGGAAAAGTAACCCAGGACAGGTCTACCTCCATTCAAGCAAATAATCACGTAAATTAAAAAATGCTCTCTTAACACTTTTAATCATATGGTAGAATGGTATTAACAAAATAAAAATGAATGTCTTTATTGTACAGCAAGCATAAAATCCCATGCAAAACATGGAAAACTTGGTTACATTTACTTAATTGCAATGTACGCGGTACGCTCAGCTTGATAGAGCTGTACTTTTCCTTGGCATTCATTATAGGCAAGGTGGAGAATCAAGGAAGAACAGTTAAGTGGTAAAGCCGGGACAGAGGTTTTCTGGAGTTTCTCCTCTTCCTTAGTATTTGACAGCACATATAACAATGCATGTGATAATGTTGATGGCTGGTGTTGATCTGTTCAACTGTGGGATGACTATTTTTGTTACAGTGGCAGCCTTTAAATACTTTGCTAGAAAGTTTGCCATGAGTCTAGAAGACTAGAGCCATCTCTGCAGGGCTTGATATAAAATTCTCCTATTGGTCACTTACTTACTCTCTGTTTTAATTCCCTGGAGGCTTCTTAAATGTTTGGCTTTAGAAGTAGCATAGCTGCCTTCTGGAGGGCCCTGGCTGATGAACCCTGCTGGATGTGGGCTGGCTGTGTGTGCGTGGGGCCAGCTCAGGTGCTGTTGTGCTGTGTTCCCAAAACAGTGCAAGTGAGCCTCAGTAGCTCCACACAGATCCAGCCTAAGTCGGGCACAGCTAGACCTCATCAAGGGCTGGTGAGCCCTGACAGCCCTGGGCTTGTTCATGCAGAGGAGCTGAGCTGAGCCAAGGGGTGGCTGTGCAGCACTTGCTGACGCTTCTACCCCTTTGGGTCCCCCAAGGGTTGATTAGCTCGGGCACAGCACTATCCTGATGCACTCGCAGAAGTGCTCGGCCTGAGTTAATAAGCCATCCCACAATGTGGAGAGCTGTGTGATGCGCAGACCTCGAGGCAGTTCTACAGGAGTTAAGTTGGGTTCATCAGTATGGGTCAGACCCGGACCCATCACAGCAGAGCTGTTGCATGTTTCTCCTGCAGCATGCTACCAGGTACTGGTATCATCTATGCTTTTCTGTTTTAGGCAGTATCCATACCCTGTGATCCTTGACAAGGTGCTCTCTCCCTGTTGCATGCTATATTAACAAAGAAATACTGTGACTTAAGAAACCTTGTTTAGACATTGTCATGGTTGAAGTTAGCTGACTTTGTAGCGTTACCCATCCTTTAAAACTTCTTGCACCCTGATTGCTTTTATCCAAATTACCTTAAGGATGAGAATGTGTAGTTGATACACACCAATTAGGTCTGGTCTGTAACTCTGAGCAGCTGTGACAGGACTGCTTGCCAAATGGAAGGTGACTTCAGGAGCACTTCTCTAAGGTGCTACGAGGACTGGTGCTGGCCTTGTTTGTGGGGGAAACGCTTGCAGGTCAAGTCTGGAAAGAAATGTGATACGGCTTGTTGCCAATTCACTTTTAGCTAGTGAAGTGGAATTTTAGGGAGGACTCTCTGGAGTTGTCTCTTATCCTTGAGCTGCAGGTTTTTGATGAAGTTGTTGCACGTGTTTTGTTTTGTCTGTTCCAATAGGTGGAAAAGTACAGTGATTTTTGGCTGTAAAGTCTGCTTGATTTTCAAATCTATGCTGGATGCTTTTGGTAAATAAATTGCATCTGGAGCATGAAGAAAGCTGAGTGGCCTTTTAAAAGAAAAGGAAGTGAACGTTAAAGATAGGTGTGCCACAGAAGGTCTAGATGTCCAAACAATTTGTTCACTCGATATATTAGCATGTGAGACAACATGTCCTTTTGCATGAAGCCCAGAGCAACAGCACTGTGCTGGAGGCTCTTACAGACTTCAAAAACTATTAGAGGCGGGAAAAAAAGGTTTGTGAGAATATACAGGTAGCTGCAGAACTGATTTCCCCTGGTTCTTAGCCATATCAGATTGTAAATAGTCAAGGAGAAAAATCTGTAGAGGGCTTGAAGATTATTCTGTCCATTAACGTTCTTAAACATGGCTGTAGTAAAAATGAGATGTTGCCAGATACCTTTACTAATGTTCTCTTGTTGCAGAGAACTATCTGTCTTAAGTTGTGCTGCTGCAGCTATACAGGCATTATTAAAGTGGTATCCCCCCCTAGTGTAGATACAGCTGTATTGGTGTAGAAGTGCTCATACCTTCAGAGATTGTTTCTGACTTTATGGGATAATTTGTAGTTCTCTGTCAGACAGGCTCTATGGATAAACACAGCTGTTACAGTATAGGAGGGGTTTTTGGCAAAGCAATTTTTTTTGAGGTAGTAAAACAGTTAAAATGGTCTTTTTATAGAACACAAATTTCAAATTGAAAAATCTAAACAAAAGAACAATGTTATGGGTGAGTTTCCCTGTAGATGGTATTTGCTACATGCAGTGAAGCCGTGGTGACTGTTGACCTTTGCTTAGCCTGTGTTGGTGATTCTTGTGGTCTTCACTAAGCAGTATCATTATCAATTTAAGGGTGCCTGAATTCTAGCAAAACTTGTTTGGAATAAGCAATTACCATCTCATGAAAAATTAAATTGGAAGATGAGGAAGAAGATTCAGTTGCTAATGTATCAGTATTGTGGAAGACTCTGCTGATGTTATGTCCAGTGTTTTTTTGTTTTTCTTCTAGAAAAGCATGCTTGCCTTACGGCAGCTAATGCCCAACGCTCAGAGCTTTATCCAGCAGTGTATGCAGCAGCCAGCTCCAACCCAAGAAGCTGTTTCGACTTGTACCTCTGCAGCACCAGCTCCTTCAACAGCGGTGGCAACCTCAGCTGTAGCAACAACTTCTCTTCCAGTTATAAAACCAGTGTCTGCCTCTGTAACAGTCACAGCCTCTCCGGTTATAAAACCAGTCCTTGTCAGTGCGTCGGCAACAGCTCCTCTGCAGACTGTGAAGCCTGTTCCTGCCTCTGCAGTGGTGACAGCATCTCTTCGGCCTGCAGCTTCAGTCCTCACCACAACGATAGCAACATCAGGGCTGACTGCTATGCAAACTGTCAAGCCGGTCTTCACCTCTGCAGTAGCAACGTCGTCTCTCCAGCCTGCAAAGCCAGTGCTGGTCTCTACAGTGGCATCTTCAGCAACAACCCCTCTCCAGCCTCTGAAACCAGTCCTTGGAACCCCAATCAGTATCAAAATCTCACAGCCAAAGTCCATCGTTGCGCAGTCAGTGGGTGCTCAGCAGGTGGTTAAAGTGAAACAGTTGGTAAGATGAATTTCTCTCCTTCTCTGTGACTGGGCTTCTTTGCTTCCACTCTTACCGTTTTGTCAAGAGGATACGAATTTGGATCTTAGTGGGATTTTTTTAACATAGGAAGCTATTCTGTCATGAGTTAATTAGTTACGTTTGTCATAGTTAAGGATATTGAGCCCTTGGTGAAAAGGTGAATCTAAAGCCAAACTGTAAGCTGGGTCTCTTGCAAAACATGCTGACCACTGTTCCACCAGACTGAACATCCAGCTTGAGACATGAGGGAGTATGAGTTCTGACCCCTGCAATGCATGGAACCAGGGTAGGTTGGCATCTGAAAGAAAAGGTAGGAAATGCTTGTGTCAGAAACAGAAATTGCTGATGGGATGCTTATGTTAATTACTGTCAGATGCCCTGTTAGGGCTGTGCCTCAGCTAGCCACTAGAGATTCCAGTCTCTAGCTTGGTAGTTCCTACCCTGGATATTTTGCAGGCACAGGTGGCTTGATGATGTTCAGTGATATGTTAACTGAAATGTACAAACTAGCTCAAGGAGCTTCTCAGAGCAGAGTTCTGACCTCCAAATTTACTAAGACATGTTAATTATGAAGTCATCCAAAAGTGAGCTTTTTCTATCAGGCCTCATTAGCTAAGAAATTCCAGGAGGAATAAATGTCTTATTAAAACAATACCCTCAATAGCAATGTGTTAACATTTTTTTCTTGGCACAGGTTAACTTCTTGCTAATGTTAATGTTAAATACCAACAAACTGGATCACAGGTATACCCAAAAGAGCAACATTGTAAAAATACATGAGGTTTGGTGTATGGGTGTTTGAGACACTGAGTAGTATTCTGACTGGTCTACCTGCGTTCTCAAGTATTTTGAGAGAATAGTCTCCCTTTGGCAGATAAAGAACTTGATTCTTGAATAAGACTTCCTTGTAAAGATTTGCTCTTTAAAAAGAGGGGAAAACATTAGACTTCCTATGAAGCTAGATTTACTTTGCACAGGTATAGTAGAGCATCTAGTGTGTGAATTTCCTCTGTAGTTTGTTTATTGCCTATACATGATGTAACAGTATTCAGGCCCTTAAAATGTTTTGCTTTTTTAATTTTCTTCCTTTCAAAGTGCATAAGGTGGATACAATACAAGAATCCTGCATTCTAAATAGAGAGCTTATGCTACCAGCTTTTCACCTTTTCAGACTTGCTTAAAAAGAACAAAGCGCTCAACTATATGGAGGGGATGTGGTGTCCTTTTTATGAGTGGGTTTGTTTTAAAAACAAACCGTTATCAAGCATATGCACTAACAGTCTTTGATAGTAGTAGCTAAAGCCAAATTGGAAAAGGAATTGGTACCCTTACTGTCTTTGAGGACTAAATTTGAAATTCCAGCCAGAAGAAAATGAGGGCTTCTTAGGTTGTTCAAGGGCTGGAGAGCAGTTTGTTGGCTACATGGCAAGCCATGTAATCCAGGGGAAAGGTGGACCATCTGTACAAATAGATGAGGAAGCTTAACTCTACACTGGGGAGTCAAAACATTTCTTGAATATGATATTGGTGAACTCAAGAAATGACTTCTGCCTCCTCCACTACTGCAGTGTGGCAGACGATTGCAATTGCTTTTCTTCACAGTGCCTTGCAAGCATTGAATTGCATACAAAACATGTTTTTATCCTCATTTGGGTAGATCCCAGGCACAGTGATTGAAATACTTGCTCTTCAAAATACCTATTTAATTTTGGTTTCGGATGTAGTCGAAGGACCGGGTTGACCACTTTGCAGCCATATCAGGAGCTTGGTGTTTGTTCAGGCAACCTACTAGCACAAAGGGCAAGTTAGTAGAAGTGGCTGCATCTTCTAGGGCTTCCCTGGTGCATTTCATTGGAAGGACAGAGGGTCTGTTTCCTCCCACAAGAAAACAAATCTGGACCTGCCCTCCCTAAACAGAAGGGTCCTGCTGCCAGCTGAAAGGAAGCACATGCCAGCTGTGCAAATCTGTCCATACAATGCTGCCAGCAATTTCTTTCCCTTTCCAGCCTTCAGGGTTGTCTGATGCCATACACTCCCTCTGCACGCCCATTTCTAATTTAGGTCTTTTGTGCTTGAGGAATGTAAAGTGAACTTTCATGTGCCAGCTCCAGTGTAACATTGGTGGTGCTCAAGAATGCAGCACTACATTATTTTAATATCAAAATTGTGACTGGAGTTATGCAACATGTAACTGTCTTTTCTGTGGCATGATTATCGAAACTCTGGGTTTGTATGGTGGACACCAAGGTACCTGTTCTTCAGGGATGCTGTTGGGCTTGATCACATGCCTGTGCTGTGAGTTGCCCATTAGAAGGGGTTCCCTCCTGGTGACTTTGTTAACACAGCCTCATTTAAGGGCTTTGCTGTACACAGGAGTTTCGTCTTGGAAAGAAAACTTGTCTTGCTGTAGTATTGCTTTGTCTCTTGTTAAAGCACAATAAATGAAAATTTAAATTACCAGCCGCTGGCTTGCAATGGTGAGAAAGCTGCTGTGAGACTACAACTTCATGTTAAGCATAAAGAGCAAGAGTTTTATGGTGTAGTCCCTGTGATTACCAATGAGACATGCTCCCTGGACATCACTAGTGGTTGAAGCAAGGAGCGAAGTGCTTGTGCTATTCCAGCCACTTGTTCTTAGTGAGTTGTTGTTAGTGTCAAGTCCCCTCAGAGCTGAGCTTTCTTGAGCAGAGAATCTCCTGTTATTTTTCAAGAGCTTTTTGTCCTGGATGTATGCTTTTGCATTCAGCTGGTGAGGCTTCCTTCATGAAGCAATGCTGCTTGTAGTGTGTGATGATACCTTACCATCTCTCTGCTGATCTCCGAACTTTGCTTTATGAATGCAAAACAGGTTCAAGTAAGGCTAATCAAAATCTCTCTGAGGCAGCTTTCCCTATGCTGTCAGCTGGATGTTGCATTGCATTTTTTTACTTAAAAGAGTGGTGGTGCTTTTTATTCTGATGTCTCTGTCAAAGTACTTAACAGGGCACAAAGGAACAGTCCCTTTTCTTTATTACTTCTTCCTGCTAACCTGAAGAAAAGAGGCAATAACTCTTTCTTATTGATAATATCTATTTTTTTATACTTTTTTTCTGGCATTAGATCCTTGTTGAAATTTCTAGGATTGTTGCCCTGTTCTGTTTTAAGTCCCAAGGACTTCCAGCTTTGTTAGTCTAGCAGCTAGAATAGCAAACACAAAATCAGCTTTACTGCCTTTCTGTTTCTTGTTGATCTAGTCTCCTCGGTTACTTGACTTACTGCCCAATCTCCAGTGATTTAACACTGCCTATCTTTGTTCTTTTTGTCTGCCGCACCTTCACCTTGAATGCTTATGTTTCCTCCTGTGCTGTTTCAGTGTTTTGCATGCTGAAGATGAAGCATCATTCTTGCTGGTGGTGGGGAGGATGTCTAGGCGCGTGTCAGTGTGGGTGCTGGCGGAGCCTGTGAGTAGTTTGTCCAAGCTGGTCAGTGGCTCAGTAATTATCTGCACACTGTCCTGGTTTTGGCTGGGATAGAGTTAATTTTCTTCCTAGTAGCTGGTGTAGTGCTGTGTTTTGGATTTACTATAAGAATAATGTTGATAACACACTGATGTTTTAGTTGTTGCTAAGCAGTGCTCACACTAGTCAAGGACTTTTCAGCTTCTCATGCCCTGCCAGCGAGAAGCCAGGAGGGGGCACAGCCAGGACAGCTGACCCAGACTGGCCAAAGGGCTATTCCATACTGTATGACGTCATGCTCAGTATATAAACTGGGGAGAGTTGGCCAGGGGGCAGCAATCGCTGTTCAGGAACTGGCTGGGCATTGGTCGGTGGGTGGTGAGCAGTTGCATTGTTCATCACTTATTTTGTATATTCTTTTATTGTTAGTTTTACTTTTTTTTTTTTTTTTTTTTCCCCCCTGATTCTCTCCCCCATCCCCCTGGGGTGGGGGGGGCCTGAGCAAACAGCTGTGTGATGTTCAGCTTCCTGCCAGGTTAAACCACAACAGTCCTTTTGGTGCCCAACGTGGGGCACAAAGGGTTGAGATAACAGCAGATCTGACCAGAGCATGTTAAGGCAAATTTTTTATAAGCATTTATTATATTGGTTTAATAGTCACTGGTTGTAATGTTGATTTATTTGCTCTCAAAGTTGTCGTGCTTGCTCTGAAAGTTGTGTTATATAAGACCTTACTTGCAGTATGTGTTCCCTGTTGTGCTGTTTACCCTTGCTGGGGGCTGGATCAAGGTTATCATTTTGCTGCACTGTGTAACGTAAGCTTATGATATGATAAAACTATTGGTCGTGAGACTAATCTGGTATTTGTACTCGGCATTTCCGTCATCTCCATACCTTGAGAGCCACTTCTCGGAAACTATTAATGATTACACTCTTTACCTTTTCTCCTCAGAGAACAAATCTATGGGGAAGACAGGGAGGACACTTCCCCTCGCCCCTTCACCTTCCCTTTTTCCTTCAGACTACTTACAACAGCTCTTGAGAATTTTGAATATCCTTGGGTTGTTCAAACCAGCATATTCCTATTGCTATGTCTCCTGAATGTGGTTGAGGTCTTGTTTAGGGTTAAACAACTGTTTAGGAATACCATCCAGAGATCTGCCTCCGTGATGGGCACTGTGGCTATTCAGACCCCGGTGACAGGCACTGCGGTTACTCCAACCCCCACGACAGGCACTGCAGCTGAACCAGAGAACCAACGTGTGCTGGTATCAGTTGCCCCTATATGCAAGAAGAAATACACAAGAAAATCAGCTCATTTAGTAAGGGATGAAGATGAACCAGGCCATAACAAGAACAAGAGGGAGCAGAGGGAGAACCCATAAATGAGGTGGTAACCACCCGATCCCTATCCCTGAGTGAGCCATGAGATACGCAAAAAGATTTCAGCCATCGTCCAGGCGAGCACATTGTCAGCTGGCTGCTCCAGTGCTGGGATAACAGGGCCAGTAGCCTGGAATTAGAGGGTAAGGAAGCCAAACAGCTGGGATCCCTTTCGAGGGAAGGGGGTGATGACAAAGTGATTGGAACGGTTTTTCAGTTTTTCCACAGCCAAGATGCAGGCCCGTAGGGAGGAAGAGACTTCCTTCTTGTTGCCGCAGTTGGCCAGCCAATTCATCCACTGTTTGTCCTCCTCCGTCTGTCCATGTCATTGCTGACAACGAGTTTGCGTGCGAAAATGGTGCACTCCAGACAAACTTCCACCACATGGCTTGTGAGCACCTGACTTCATCTGTACTCCACTGTACTGCTTTGTAGTCAGGCATTGGAACCGCTGCCCAGGGAAGTGGTTGAGTCTCCATCCCTGGAGGTATTTAAAAGAAGGGTAGATGTGGTGCTCAAGGACATGGTTTAGTGGTGGACTTGGCAGTGACAGGTCAACGGTTGGACTCAATGATCTTAAGGGTCTTTTCCAACCTTAACGATTCTATGATTCTATGAGGAAGTGCTGCATGTGGGAGCCTTGACTCTGTCCACAGTCTGTCCCTGTACTCCCATGGTTCTGTCTTCTTATGGATCTTAAGTCTCTTCTCAAGAACTGTCTGTTCATTGTCTGGTTTTCAGACACCACCTTCAGCTGAGTTATTCTATGTTACTTCTGCTATGCCAAACCATGATGCTATTAATATGGGGATGGGTGGGGTGTATCTTGACTATTTGGTACACAAAGTACCTCTTTTTGTGAATGTGTGATGCTTATGCTGATGATGTTTACTGATAAATCTGAAGTTAGATGACAGAAGGAGACAGACTAATTTCTGAAGTATAATAAATGTCAACTCTTTATTTAATTAAACTTGTGCAGTGTTGCTGTACAAGCACTCTTGAGACTTTCTGAAGTTAGAATAAAAGATGTAGAGGGAAAAAAGTGGTTTCTTGACCCTGAAAATTCCTTTGTATTACCTTTCTGCTGCTAAAAAAACAGGATTCCATCTGAAGATGTTGATAATTTTGTGCTTTGGTAAAAGCACATCTTTGTAGTACTTGTAATCAAGAACTTTTCCAAAGGATGTATCAAAAGCTGCAGCCCATATTCTGCTAGCTAGGAGGCTTAGAAATGAGGCTTTTAGGGATGCTGCAATTGCATTACTTTCTTGCATTTTAATAGACGCCCATGAAGAGGAAGAATTAGTATTTATGGGCTGCGTCCATAGGTCTGTGTTGTGATGACATCCTGCTGTCTGGTTTTGTTTCTCTCAAGAGCCTCTTTAAACAAAATTATCAACCCCCTTCCTTTTTACCCTTCAGCAGTGTATTGATGGTTTTGTGTAGAGGCTCTACTCGCTATAGGTGTTGCTAGTTGGTACTTCATGTTCCC
Organism: Platalea leucorodia; assembly: GCF_965183815.1. Lineage (NCBI taxonomy): Eukaryota > Metazoa > Chordata > Aves > Pelecaniformes > Threskiornithidae > Platalea > Platalea leucorodia. The sequence continues at coordinate 50,583,125 of NC_138823.1, read as the reverse complement.
GCTAACTGATGTGTTCAGTGTATTTTTGCTTAACACTTTGGAACGCAGCGTCTCAATCTACAATTGATGTTGCAGCTCCAAAAATGCATTAGTAACTTTGTAGTGTGTACTCTTAATTCTTGTCAGGAAAAGGATTTCATGTGAAACTTCTAACTGTTTGTTTTGGTGTTCTTTCTTTTTAACTAGGTGTTTGTGATACCTACCCTTTTGAACTTATTGGCAGGCAGACTCAATACTCAATTGTTAGTCTGTTAAGCAAGACTTACAGAGAGGAAAGCCTCTTAGTGTAATGGATTGTGTAATACTCAGTGAAACTTGTCTTCTCTCTATTGATAACCATATTAGAGGTGAAGTGTCTGTTAGAGCTCAGTACATGAGCTGCTGGAGCTTAAAGCTCACCACCAGTCGTTAAGATTTTGTGTCATGAAGTTTAAAAAAAAAAAAAAAAAAGGTGAGGTTTTTCTGAGCATGCTGTTTGCTTTAAACTGAAAGCTAGACATGCATGCGTGCCCAGCGGCACTTCTGGCTGAATGAACATGTTGATACTATTTGCTTCTCTGTAGGTTTAGCTCTTCTCACTCTTGATATTGGATATTCCACTTCCAGGTAGTCCAGCAACCTTCAGGAACCATTGTAAAGCAAGTATCCACACTCCCGCAACCCTCAACACTGACCCTGCAGACATCTGCCGAGAAAAGGATGCCGCTGAATACACTTGTTCAAACTAACCAGTTTCCTGCAGGTAAAGTGGAACCTCTTTAATGGAGAAGGGAGAAGACTGCTGAGATATAGAAATAAGTGCTGGATGTTGGTAGATTGTAGGAATGTAAGAAGGTAGTTGCCTATCAGGAGCAGCCAGCTCTGTGCGATGAGTTGAACATCTTTACTGTCTGTTTGGAGTTCTGATGAGAAACTCAGTGCCATGTCTGCTTCTGGCACCTGTTAAAAGCATGTCAATCAAACATTTGTACTTGTTAAAATACTGTGAGTAAGCTCCTTGCAGTGAACTTCCTTTAAGCCGTGATGCTTTTGAGGGTCATTTCGTGAGACTTAGCTTTTCCCTTCAAGAGGTCCAGGTTGATGCATAATGTGAGTTTGTCTCAGCAAGTCAATTTTCACTAAAACCTTCCACTGGTCAGCACAGAGGAGGATGTTTGCTGAGAGCGTGTAGGATTTTGGGCCATATAGAACATGTAGAATGTAAGACTCTAGAGTGTCTGGTTTTCAAATGGACCTAATTAGTTGTTGTTGAGTCTGCAGTAGCCTTTGCTAGAAGTATGAACTGATTAAACAGTTTTCTTAGCATTTTGCTTTCTACTATGGCATGTTCTTTGTTTTGTTTTAGGTTCCATTCTGAAACAAATTACCCTGCCAGGAAATAAAATTCTGTCGCTTCAAGCATCTCCTGTTCAGAAAGCTAAAATAAAAGAGAATGGAGCAACATCCTTCAGGTAAAAATAAACAATATCAGAAGTTCACTATAGGAAGGAACAAAAGGAACAGACAGCAAGTATAGAGGTGGGAAGAGAGCCCAAATAAAAGGAACTTTCTTTAGAAACTTGTTTATGATAGGTGTTTTTCACGTTATAATACTAATTGGCAAGGGGGAACCTAAAAATTTTGACGTCGTAGCAGATATTAATTATTCTTCATGTAAGAAAAACTGTCCTGATGAGGTTGGATTTTCATCATGCTATCACAAGAATGTAATTATGTAAACAGTGTGCATCAATATGTATCAGTTTTTCACTTGTAGGGAAGGCATCTTGATCTCTATCCTATGAGTACTATTACCTGTATCTAAAGCAAAGTTACCTTGTATTAAAAGCCCTCCCTAGGATTAAAGCAGATACAACCTCATTTTTTCACAGACAGCCAGATAGCATTGGACTGTTATTTGGACTGGCTGGTAACCTGTAAAGCTCTGTGCTGTATTTTGAAATCTTTTATTAGCTCCTCTTCCAAGTTTGTTCCTGTATGTAGAAGTAAAAATCTTTGACTACACCTCTAATTGTGGCTTCTGGCATATTCTCTAGGGCTTTAGATTACAAAAGTGCTTAAAGCTTTTAGTTCTGGTAACTGATTAACTTTTCAAAAGCAGGAATTGTTTTTGTAGCTCTGAAATGTAATGTTGGAACAGAGGTACAGACTGTCATAAGCATTATTGGTCTTATGACTTTAAGGCAAGCTTGAAGTTGCTCTTCCAGGGATAAAAGCAGACATGACACCTTTGTCTTGTTGACCAGTTGACTTCTCATCTCTTGAAAGCTACAGCTTTGTGTGCACTGATATGGACAGAGCTGTTGTTGTTTCCAGTAACATACAGTATACAGTGAACACTTAAAACACTGGTAGCCAGAAGTTGAAATGAAAAGCTAATGTTAAAGCAGTAGCTCTGTTCAGCTGCCTCAAGCTCTTATGAAATATATGTCAGAATATAATTTGGGATGTAATTTTGGGTAGTGATGTTTGAAAAAAAAAAAATCACTTCATAAATATCATAATTAAAAACCAAACTCCTGCAAAAAAAATAGAAACAATTTTTTTTCTGTGGTCTTCCAATTGGAATGTATCAACTGATTTACATGGAAAAGTTTGAATTCTTGAAATTCCTTCCCTGAATTGATGAATTCTTAGTGTAGAAAAAACTCTGCTTTTACAGTGTGATCTAAGATCGGTTTCTGTTCTTGCTTTTGCATTATGATTTTCAAAGTAGCTTAAGTCCATGAGAATTCAGATTTGAAATCTCTAACTCACCTTAAATTTTACTATTAAGTCTCTTGTCTCTGAAGAATTTATGCCTTTGAATACACCCCTGGTGGTTCTTCTATTCACTGCTATAACCAAGCTTTCTGACTTTAAAAACTACGTATGTAGTTTTTTTCTTCATGTATCTGAACGTGTATCTTCATGTATCTGAACGTGGGCAGCATGTACCTGAACTTTTGGCTTCTCTCTGTAGAGTATCTGTGTTCTCCGAGCAGGTCTAGCACCACAGTGTTAATCTGGGCTGGACAACCCAGTAAGCTGTGAAGTGGTTTCCTCTCTTCTGTCCTGACTTTCAGTACTCCCAGCACAGCTATTCTTTGTGACCTGTGATCCATCAACTGCCGATCATCTGCGAGGCAGAGAGAAAGAAGCACCATGGCCCCCTTTCAGGCTTTGTGATGAGATTCGTTGTGGGCAGAGAGCATGTCTAGTAACTGATGTGATTGTACATGTGACACTTCAGACTGTGGTCTCTCATTGCAGTATGTCATCAAGCCTGACTCCCTCTGCCATTGTGTGACTAGGTTAGGTTAGGATTCAAGAGTGTAATACTCGCTAAGTTGTACTTAATAAGCCGCAATTTTACCTTGTCTGCTCTTTAATGGGCTGTTTCAGGTTGCTGAAGATGAGCAGTAGAAAAAATGGCGATTCCCCCCCCCCCCTTAAAAAAAAACCTTCTCGAAATTATTTCAGCTAAGCACAGGCATCACTGGCTCTTGATTGCCCCATGACATGTCTTGTAAAGGGCAGTCTGTTTTAAAAGCATCAAGAGTTTTATAAACTGCTCTACAAACTTCTGTAAAGTATATGCTACAGCACCCTGGAAAAAGTAAGACGCATATTTGCATCTTCAAATATTTATTTTGCATCGGTTCTATTTAATAGAGTTGTTCTCCAAAGCACATAGAGCTCTGACTTGTGCATTTTGTCTGGAAGGTACCAGCAATCTCAACTAGCAGACAAACAGGAGTGAGACAGCAGAGTGGAGAACATCTGGGCAGCTGCTCCTCCTGTCCCGAGGTGGCGGGGAGCACTGGTGGTTCTTGCTTCGCTGGAATTGCTCTGTCCTGCATAGTTGTCCATGATGGTGCACGGAGGTCTGGGTTAAGCGTGCCTTTCTAGTTTTCCCTTTGACTGTTGTATAAAACAGAGGAAATAAAGATGAATTCAGAAGACATGTGCGTTGGTCAAACACCAGAGGGTGCCACAGACTCACTTTTCAGCCAGTACAGGCAAATTCATAGACGTGAGGTGCATCTGCGTTCCTTGGGCTTCTTTTCCAGTGGAATATTCAGCATAAATGTGAAACCTGACTTCATGCAGGGTAATGCTCAGAACTCTGTGTTCTGTTTTCCCCCTTGTTCTGATAAGCTTAAATCACTGGAGACTTATAACAGCTGGGAGAGTTTTTATTGTTGATTTCTGGGTGTGACAAGATCAAATGCAAAAAGCATTAAAGGAAGTGGTATAGAAGAGGGGCTTTATGGAGGGATTGCTGAAAGTCCGTATCCAACAGAAATGTATACTCTGGAATATTTTAAATTTATCACTTTAATCGAATGATTTTTATAGCTTACTCAAAAAACATGATACCTTACTTAAAATAATTGAGGTTTGTTCGAACAGCAAGGAAAAAAGAATAGTAAAAAGTACAAACTGAACGTGGCTTCTGAAACTTACATTAATCTTTAGTGAGCACTACTTCTAAGGAAATGTAATGATAGTTTCTTTGGATTAAGTAAAATAAGTGCAGTAGTGTTTTCACAGGTGCAAATTAATCTTTCATCAAGGCTAGTGACTCGGGGACTTAATGCAAACTTACATCCTACAGTGAAGAAGTTAGAATTGGTCCTTAAAAACAGTACAGGTAGAGATGTCTACTTGCATATAAGCTCTTGTATGTGTGTACTCACAAGAGAGACTGTGTGCATGGAAATATTAGAGAAAATAGTAATCTGATAAAGGCTGGTTTTAGAGACCTGAAACTTGTGTATGTAGAAAGGCAGATAGATGTATAGTATAGAAGTTTACCACCTCCTCTCTTGAGTATTTGGACTATGCGGCCAGATTAAAAGTTAAAATTATTTATCAAAACTGCGTGCTATACAGTTGCAACTGAGGTGCAAGCATCCTTACTTGGATTCCATAAACAGCTCCATCGGGATAATGTCAGGATCCACCATCTGCAGCTCTGATAGCTTGTGATGTATGTTCTTGGTGCTAGTTGTGCTGATTTTGTAATCTCCTTTATTGGCAGATTCGTGGCACTCACTGCACTTTGGTGGGATTCTTGTCTCTGCCAACAGCAAAGAATTCTCTGTAGTGGTCATTAAGAAGAGTAAACTGGAGTGTACTTGTGAAGATCAATTAGCACTCAATTAGCATGCAGTGAAGGTTCATTTACATGCTTCTTGAAAGATCAGGGTCTCTGTTAGGCTGATAGAGCATGAGTATACACTTGGAACTGCTCAGTTGCTGGTTGTGAAGGGGTAGGAGGAGGGAAGCTGTTCTGGCAGCTGTGACTTCAGCTTTGAATCATAACTGTGGTCACTTAACCCTTCTGACTATCCTAGGGTTTAATGCTTTTCTTAGCACGATGGATTTGGGGCACAGTCCTAGTCAGGAAGCTATGTCTAGTTAGACTTAATGAATGAAGCTGGTTTGAGAAGCTGCTGGGTCTCCTTTTCCCTGAATAAATCACGTAGAAACTCCTAGCCTTGAGGGCACACAAATGAACGGCAGGAGGAGTAGGGGAAGGCTGGACTCCTTTCCTAGCTAGGCTTCTCTCTCAAAGTTCGTGGGAGAAGACTTGCACCATAGAAACCTATTGAAGCCCAAAGGAGAAAATGCATCTGTAGTTTAAGAAAAAAATCCCAACACTTTCTTGTGTCTTTTGAGTATTGCTCAGGCCCAACCCAAGTTCTAATAACTTCAGCTTCTACCTGTCACCAGTCAGAAGACAGCCTCCAAGAGATCCCGTTTCACCTAAGAATGGCAAGTTTCTGACTAACCCCTTGTTCAAGAGTTACGTAGACCACACTGTATTTTCTGAAGATGAACTTTATCAAACCTTGCCAGCGAATACTTTTCAGGATGGGTGTGTGTGTGGTTTTGGATTTTGTTTTCTTTTGTTTTCCAAATCAAAAGACCTTCAGATTGAGTGCTTCCACCTGTCTGTATGAATAATGCTGACTTCTGTTCTGATTCTAAACCCTTGAAGCCACCATTAAGGCCTTTGTTACTTTGTGAAGCAAAAAAGGCTTTCTTTTGATGATCTAAACTTAATTGAAAATAATTTGGGTATTTTCATTGCTAAAGTCTTACAAAAACTTTTCCCATATAAAGTTCATTTAGTATTTTAACTAAAATGATCTTTTAAAAAAAAAAAAAAAGCTGAGGCACACAGACTATTTGCTTGACATGGGCTTTGCCGTGATTATAGCTAGTCTTAGTCATGTTAGCCCGAAGTATGCCAGACTTGAGGTTTTATTTTGAACATGTAGACCAAAGCTGCTACAGCAGAATCCAGCTAACAGAGGGATGTTAAGAACTAGAGTTCTGCCGCTGTTTTTCAGAAGCATAGCATCCTCCCCGCTACGTACATAAGTACTTACTGTATGGTAGGACTGATTCAAAGGGCAAGGTCTGGTTGGTTCTGTATACTACAGACAAGGGGCGTTTGTATCTTATTTTTTAAGGGAATTCACTAAAAAAAAAGTAAAGATCTCGTTTGTGCTAATATGCTTGTGCTGTAAGCTTCAGTTTGTAGGATAGGCATCTCAGTTAGAAAATGGGCTTGTTTATAAGTTCGATGAGTCAGTATTCAGCTTTGTTCAACACTTGGTTCTACCTGGTGAATTAGAGTTTTAGAACAAATTTCAGGCTGTAAGAGTGATGGTGCAGGGTGGGGGGCTCATGTGGACTTTTAATGCAGGTTTACCTCTGTCCTTCCTTTCTGAGCTTGCTCAAAATTTTAGTTACATGAAAAGGATTTGCATGCCTAACAATGGAGGCATTAGTCAAGCTAATGTTTGAGAGGCACTTCACTGAAGTGTGAAAGCTTTTAGGAGCCATCTGTGCCTGTCCATACCCACACTAAACATCTATCGTATAGGGGTAGCCTCCAAGACACGTGAATGTGGCTGTTTGTTGATGGTTGAGAGGCTTTTTCTTTGTATCTATTCTGAATGAAGCATAAAATGTTGGTTTTCTCTCTAGTAGAGATGAAGATGACATAAATGATGTGACTTCTATGGCTGGGGTCAATCTTAACGAGGAGAATGCATGCATTTTGGCAACAAACTCTGAGCTCATTGGTACGGTGATCCGCTCTTGTGCAGATGAACCTTTTCTCTCCTCGGAAGCACTTCAGAAGAAGATCTTGAACATAGGTGAGAACAAAGCATATGTAACAGATATGTATTGCCTGTTTCACCAGCCAGCCTCCAATCTTTGAAGAAGGTGCTGGAACTTTTAAGATCTGCCATCTCAATTCATATGTTTCTACCAAACTGTACAGAGTTTTTACTTCCCTGTCTATGAAAGAACTGTTCTCTAAGTTTTTTACATGGAAATAGTCTGAAGCGCAACCAGAAAAAAGAAATTGGTGCCACTTTTACATGTGAGAACTGGGCAACTTTATTACTCTTTAAGTTAATGGAACACATAACAACCAGATAGATGCTAGTGTCAAATCAAACAATTAAGTGTGCTTTTCTATTTCTGCAGCTCCTAACTTGGTGCATTACACTGACTTTCCTAACAGCTTTTGCATTCCTCAGCCTGTTTCAGGTAAATGTAATCTATTGACCAACATTACAGATCCTGCCCATGTGATTAGGAAGAAGTTTCAAACTGCCAATATGCACAGGGCAGACCTTTGTTTATGACTCCCTCTATGGAAAAATCTTTCATTAATTTTATGCAAAAGACATGTCAAAGCTGTTGGTATCAGTCAATAATACTGTGGAATATATGTTGAATGGCTGAGACTGAACTGTTCTAGTGCACGTATCATCTCAGCTGTTAGTTTCTGAGCAAAATAATAACTGTTGCTTAGCAGTGTTGTATTATGTCAGAGCAGGGAGCATGCATTTGATACAGCACCACACTGATCAGTACCACTGCTGTCTACAGCAAACTGGATGAATGTTGCTCAACTCCTTCCTCCTGCTCTCTGCTGGTAGCTTGCCATACTGGAACAGTGAGTTTTACAGCTGAGTATTCAGGAAAGCCTGCAGTTCCGTACATGCAGTCATAATTCTGTCACAGTGGTTTAACTACATGATCGCAAAGTCTTTCTACACGCAACTTGTTCTTAGTCCAAACTAAGCAGCTAGCCTGTGACGAGTACGTAACCTGCGAATGCTATCTGCTACCTCAGTACATCCTGCGCTAGTTAGCCATATGTGCCCTCTGAGCTGCATGGGGCATAGTTGTGTGAAGTAAGTGCTGTGCTACTAGTGGTTAAAGGAAAAGACACATTGAAACTGGTGCCTAGAACCTTTTCTCAAAATTCAGTAGGGGGTTAACCAGTCATCCATGGGAAGTAGATATAAGGAAAAATAAAGAGCTCTGCAAAAACATAAAGTACTTCTAGAATAATTGTCTCGTTTGGGGTGTGAAGACAATTGATTGAAAGATGGAAAATAGAAGCCTGGCTGTTTCACATTACTACTACAACTACTACTACTACTAGTCGTAGTACTTCATGCCGTAAATGAAAAGTGTTTTGATTGCAAGGAAAGGAATACAGTCAGGGAGTACAGCAATTCAGAAAAGGAATGCTTTTGCTCTTGAACCGAGCCCTCTTTGGTTTAGGAAGTGTGTGTGTGTGTGCAGGGAGGTCTTGAGGTTTGGGGGGGATTTTGTTTTCTCTTGTAAGTTGACGTTTCAGTATTCTGATAGTGTAGTGGGAAACTGCTGTGGAAGTGTTGAAAGGTGCTTGAGCAAAATGAGCTTTGTACTCAGCTAAGGTACAGGCCAATGCTTACTGGCCAAGATCAAACAGTGGGAACACTTTGATTGTATCTGGGAAAACATTGTAGATTCTCCCTGTCTTGCAAGATTGTTATTCATTTTCAGTTAGAATAGCAAAGGCAAATATAGATGATTAGGTTTTTTACAGTGTACTGTTTATCCATTCTTAACACTCCACTTGGCAATAAATACTGAAATGGGTTTTGAAGGTGTGCTGTATATTGCATCATAAAGTATTACAGCTGCTGTAAATGCAGTGAGGGGCAAGGAAAAGCACTTCTGATGGGTACAGCATATGAAGCGTGTGAAACTGCTGCCTGCTGTGCCTACCAGGGAGAAGTCGCTGCTGTCCAGGTGTCTTGACGGAGTTGCATTGAGTGATCGATGGTGTCAACCACGGGAAGGCTCCTCCGTCAGCAGCCTGCAGCCGCAGGAGGGTTGCAGAGGTGATGCCCAGCTCTGGGCACGGGGCTGGGACAGCTTTGCCCGGAGCTGTCGCCGACCTTGGTTACAGCTGCTGAATCGCAGAGAGGCGGTGGCAGCCTGAGAAAAAAGGTTGAAGGTGATGGCACGGTGACCCTGGCTGGACTTGATCTGTGTTGTCCGAGGTGCCGCCGTGGGATGGTTGGGTCTGTCTGCCCCGTGCCGGTCTGTCGAGGCAGGTGAGAGGGTCCCCTGTGCCTGGAGTGCGCTGCAAAAACCATCCCTGCTCATCGAATAAATGTCATGAGTTGTTAACAAGCATGGTGTCAAGCAGGGCAAAATGTAATTCTCTATTTTTTTTAATTACTGGAATTAACAGAATATGGCACTAATTTCTACAGCTACCGCTTCTCCCTCTCCCTGAACATGAAGCTCGATTTGTGTTCTTATTAACTTTGTCCTATAAATGACCTTGCAAGGAGAGTGGTTCTGGAGGCTAAGTGAAACAATGTCTATATTTTCTGAAGCTCCAGGCTAAGTTTTATTAATGTAATGTCTAAGATCTTTGAAGTTGTGACTTTACCAGGAAAATCATAATCTCCAAACCTTTATTCATAATGGGTATGACTTCCAGGGGGAACAGAATACCTGCTGTGCTAATTATTTCAATTATCAGCTACTACTAAAACACGTAATGGATTTTCTATGCTTCCACAGGTAAAAGGCATGACATTATGGAACTTAACTCTGATGTTGTGAACTTGATCTCCCACGCTACACAGGAGAGATTACGAGGGCTCCTAGAAAAACTAACTGTAATTGCTCAGCACAGAGTATCAACCCACAAGGTAAAGGAAATCATTAAGCAAGTTTTGCACCAAAGTTTTCCTGCTTTGCAGCCTTGAAGGTAAACCTCTTCCAAGTATAGGCATATCATATGCAATATGTGCATTTTCAGTATATCTACCAAAGGCTGGTTTTGTTTTAACTGTTTATAGCCTCTAACTATTCCTTACGTTTTCCATTCAACTTGTTGGATAGGTGCTCTTAAAACCCAGCATAAGAGTAAATGCATGCATTTCTCCTCTTCCATAGAAGTGCTGGCTGTTATACAAAATCTGTCTTGCATGGTAAATATAAAGCCATTTTTGAATGCTCTTGGTGGTCGGGTTGATTTAGGGGCTTGTGTTTGCTTTATGCATTTACTGTTGGTGGAGCTGCAGTATTGGCTCAGTAAAAAGCCTTGGGAAACTGAATTGAGTATTTTATTTTTAGAAAGTGCTCCATGTGAAGGCAGAGACCCCTTTGATCTTAAAGTTTCTGGAATGTTTTTTCTGCCAGTGCTATTTAAGATTCCCTCCCCTCCCTCTTGTATTAGCACCATTCAATATAAAATATATTGGGTTCCAGGGATCCAGTATCCCTTAAGATGCTTGTATGGTACAAATGGGAAGCAATAACTTAACTAGTGGCCAAAACAGCTCTTTAAGGCTTTTTCTTGTCATTCAATAATAAGATATTAGTCTGTTTTAGAAAAAAATTGGAAGTTAGAAGCAGATGTATCTGTCAACTCTTAAGTTCTTTTTGTTTGGTGTTGTTTTTTTTTTTTTTAAACAGGAACTTTAGGCTTAATGAAATTTAACAAGAGCAACTAACTGATGGGATAGGAGTTATTTTTGTACTGAACATTTTTTTATAGGCTTTTAAGCGCTGGAGAAGCAATAGTAAAGAGCAGGAACTATTTGGAAACTTCCAAGTATTTATAGTGATGTCTGGAGCAGTTGGAGTATGCTGTTCCTTGCCAGAAGAAGATGCAGTAGGAAAAAAATCAATACAGAAAAAGTATAGAGTTTTTTATGAGAAGTCTTTAGAAATCTGCACATGTTCAGTGTTGTCCCTCCAAAGGGGGAGATCCAATAGAGTTCATGAGCAAAAGTGAGGTGGAAGATTAAGTCCTGAGTAACTAGTAGGACTTAGTGTCTTGCAGACACCAGGGACACAAGGGATTGTTTTTGGACAGTGGGCTTGATAGGGCTGATTTCTTTCTCATTAAACTAAAGCAATAGAAAAACTGATAGGTTTTTGTCTGATTGAATTGCCAGAAGCAATGATAAGATTGTAAGACTGCAATAAGCTTGCTTTCTTTTCCTGTTTTCTCAAAAACAAAGCAAACAAACAAAAAGTAATGGGCATAATAATCCTAGAGGCACAGGTACCCTCTTTTGTTAGGAAGATGGTACTACACTACAGATGAGTGTCCTACAGGATTGTGTTTGTGAGTAATATTGTGAGAGATGTTGACAGGCTTTTAGAAATCTAAGTTCAAGAACAGAACACTACAGGGTTTTGGAGCCCTGTTATGTATTTATATATGTATTTACACAACCCTGTATTCCATATTCCCTAGTGGTTGCCCCTGTCCTCTTTTTCCTTCTAGGCTATCGATAGGTACCAGTGTGCAATGTGGGCTCCGTGTATTTCAAAGAATTATCCAGAGCCTTTCCAAGAGGATTGGGTAGTTGCCCTGTAAGGCTTTGTATTGGCCTATCTTCACTACAAAAAGACAGACAGTAGTAGGGATAGGTGTGGTGAAAGGTAACTATTGTTAGGGTAGAAGTTGGTGTAAATAGCTAATAATTCATGGGATCATTCTCAGGAAACTCTTCTTCCCAGTTTGCTCAGCTTATGCCTAGCAGCTTACATCTGATGGCTAGTCCTGCAGAGAGAGAGTTGGCAGGGTAGAAGCTTCATACCATGCCACCACGTAGACTTGCCAACTTTTGCCCTTTTTTGCTAAATTTAAGGGGGAAAAAAAGGTATATAATTGGAAGTTACTAACTTAATTAGGATAAAACTATCATGGTGGTCTCTTTATCTGAAGTAGGAATAGCCTTCCGCTCTCTGTGCTGCGACTCTTGTTGCAGTGCCTTTATAGAGCCTTGGTAAGACCATAAAGGCAATTAGCTAGCTGGTTTGGTTCCTCGGCTGCTTCCCTCCTGTAATCTGGAGAACTGCTGAGATATAAGAGTATGCATGTGACATAATATGATACCCAAGACCAGAATTAATAATGGCAACTAAACAGTACAGTGATTAAAAAACGTTTTTGATGTGGGTGGATGCAGCACAGCAGGAGATGACTGCTGTGCCCCTGTGTTTGGAGCCCATGAGGACATGGCTTCAAGCGGCATGGTACGGTGCTGTGCTGTAAACATTGCTCCAGGAAAACATTTTCCTCATATGCAGTAGCAATAAAACACTGCAACCCCAAACTGCACTGTCTGTAGGGCAGTATGGTGTGGCAGCTGCATTGGTTTAAGGGGCAAGCTCTAAATGTAGCGAAGGAGTAAGCGCTCCTAGATGTGAAAACAGCCAGCCTCCTCTTACCCACTGTGTGCCGCCATCAAACTGCAGAGCGCAGAAATAACTTATCAGAAGCTTTTCTGTTATTAACTTGGTTTAGGGGTTGACTATATAAAAGCCAAAGCTTAATAGGTTCTCACATAGTAGCTGAGCCTCTGCAACTGCCTGCATTCCTGCTCTGTCCTCAACAAGGCTTGAACACGACATGATTTAAACTGTTCAGATTTCGTGGGAGAACTGGTCTTAGTAGCATTCTTCCAACTTCTTTCCTGGTGGACTGAAGTGGAGCACAGCTTCCCTGTATGTGGGTTTTTCCTTTGTGCCCCTGGACATGCAGTACATTCCGGGTGCTAAACCACAAGTGCCGTAGTCAGGTTTCAGATTCATTTACAGGTACGTGACAACCTAGGAAGGAAGTTGCAAATCACAGACAAGGTGTATAGCTGTTCTTGAATTTGTTGCCAGCTGTCTTCTCACTGAAGACATACCTGGGAATGCTTTGCTTCAATGCTGCATGTTTCAAGTATGTGTAAAACCTAACGTAAAAATTTTGGTAGGAACTGGCTGTGCTTTAGAGCACATACGTGGAGAAGTCTTTGAGTATGTACATTTCTCTTGACGAAAAAAAAGTGGGGGGGAATGAATTTCATAACAAGATTGTATAGATGCACTAATGTGCTATTGTTGTGTGAAAGCAGTAGCTTCTTTCAGGATAGCGAAGTGAACTCTGGGTGAAATTTAGCTCAGTTAAAATAAAAATGACTTTTTAACTGTCAGATGTACAAGTTCAGCTTTGGCACATACAAATCTAACCACACTGTATTGTGGTTATGTGCTTTATTTATCACTAAGTTAAATTCTGTTCTCGATTACATTTATAACTTTAGTTTTGTTGGGATTGCACTGTTGTAGCTGGGGACAGTTTGGCCTTATGTGAGGAAGTTAAACTGTTATATGGACAAAAACTGAATCCAACTTGCTTTGTCGTAACAGTAATGGCTGCAAGTTATGAACAGGTATACAATATAATGTTTTCTGTCTAAGCAATTCAGTGTTAAATGATCACAGAGAACAATTTTATTGAGTGGGGCAAAATATAACTGCAGGTGTTCGTCTTCTAAAAAGACCTGAAATAAGGTATCTTAAAACAGTTGTTGAAGAGCTGAAATGCTGTTATGAATGCACCCATTTCTTGTCCCATATAAGCTCATGGTAGTGCATTGGGGTGCTTCTGGTTGAGATGCTTGCATTCCGAATTGGCATAGGGTCTTGGGTTTGGCCTTAAAAATGTAAGCATCTAACTCTGACTTTGGGCATTCCAAAGTGAAACACTTCTAATCTTTGGAAAAAGTAATCTTCTGATAATATGGCTTTCTTCTTTGTCCCTTTAAAAGGATTGTGGCATGGTGGTGTATTACTATAAACTGCTGCTTCAAAACAAACTGTACTAATGAACTGAGACTGACTCAAAGTGTTTTGTGGGGAGCAGTAACAGAAGAGGGGGAAAAGTTTGTTGGACTTTTTTGCAGAGCCACAGACTCTGCTTGGGAATGAAAGTTTCCTTGGTTGCAACGCATGGTGTGGTGTGAGCCACAGTTGGTGATACGTGACAATGTGGTGGCTCATTGAAAAGGACCAAATTTAATACCAGAAAAGGGATTGATTTCATGCTCTGGCTGGGTTATGAGAATTCGGACTGGGAGACAACGGTGCCCCACAAGAAGACTTTTACTTTCCTCCCAGCTTTTAAAAGTGTATGACTGGGTATGGGAAGAAGAGTGAGTATAGTGTGTTTGAAAACTAAAAATTTAGCAACTGAAATCACCGATAGTCCATATACTTAAAATATACCCTTGCCTAAAATATAGCTGTAAAACACACCGTGCTTATTCCAGAACAGTTGTGTGTCAAGGTTGCTTCATTAAAGTGTGAGATTGGGGTAGGGTAGAAAGAAGGGTTGCTAAAAGTGTATAATGTGTATATAATCCCTGGTAAAAGCCTAAGGATAAATTTCTCAGGAAAAGGGAAGTTCACAAAGTAACAGAGAAGGAAGATGACTCTAGGATGTGCATTAAGGAGTGGTACAAACAGGTGGCACAGATGTGTCTCGTCTAGAGTGGGCTCCCTGCCTTGTTTTGCCTAATGCCCTCTAGCCAACGCGTGGTTTAAATAGCCTGTCTTTGGAAGAGCAGAATAGTAAAAACAAGCTTTTCATTGCCAGCTGACCATGTTTTAGATCTTTCCTTTCTCTGTCTTTTTTCCTATCTAAAGTAAAACTAAACTCAGACTTTCCAATGAGAGCAAAAATAGTATGAAAAATAAACTACCGCTTGTTATTTTTTAGACCAAAATGACCGTAGTCTTGTTTCAATACATGCGTGTCCAGCTACTGTTGGAGCTATTCATTAGTATTCACTGGCCCAGCTTTGCATAGGGGGCTGGACCAGATGACTTCCACAGGTCACCTTTCAACATAAACTATTCTATGACTTGAGAGCATCCACTGAGGCAAAAGTACCTATTCCTAAAGCTATAATAAACCATATATAATTTATGTCACTTTCCCTACCCCAAAGATTCATTATAAGTAGTTCTAAACCACCCTTCCACTCCATAAAGCCTCTTTTTGGAAATACCAGCTGAGGCTTATTTCAAATTCTGGATTAAATATCTGAAACTAGAACACCAAACACTAGCAACTTAAAATGTCAAATTTTATTTTTTCTTCACCCTTTCTGTTTAAAGGGGAAAGGATATGATGTTCTGCTGTTTTACAATTCTTTCTTTTTTTTTTTTTTTCCAGTCCAGAAAGACAGTCTTGTATGTATGCTTACTGGAAATGAGGTTGCTGTTTAAAACAGAATTTTAGACTTAAAGACGTTGTTGTTGTTATAGTCAATATAGACTAGATGTTGTTAATGTCACTTGTTCAGTAACCTCTTACTAGTCATAGATGCCAGGAAACATGCTTCAGTGGAGAGGAGATGTGTAAATGAGTACCTACCACCTGAAGTCTTTCTAAAACAGCCTACACTTTTCAGCTTTGAAAAAAGAGTGTTCTTCTTTTGAAGTTGTTCCCATTGGGCTTATTAGCTCTAGTGGTGTATATAAAAGTGTGGTTGTCTATAACAAACTTCTCTTTCCAGGGGAGTGATAGGTACATCGTATCTAGTGACACCAGAGCACAGCTGAGATTTCTTGAAAAGCTTGATCACCTAGAAAAGCAGAGAAAGGATGAAGAGGAACGTGAAATGTTGCTTCGAGCAGCCAAGGTAAGAACTTCATTTTTTTTTGCTTTCCAAGGAAGTAGTGGTGTCCTTTAGTCTGGTGAACATCTTCAGGTTTCTCTTATTTCTGCTTTAAATGTAGTAACCATTAACCCTGTAACTGGAAATCCATACTGTTTAGGATAGCTTAGGCTATACAGAAAAGGATTTTAGCTTTTTACATTCTTCAAAAAAATCACAGGAGTTCTTTTAAACATGTGGTGGGGTGAACTCTTCTTTTGAGATTATTCCTACTGGTCAAAATAAAATAAAAGTAGTACTCACATAGCCATAAAAGTCCTTCCTGGCTCTATTTCTGGCTCTGAAATTGGTATGTCTTTCTCCATGTGTGTATGGCACTGTTTGAAAATATGGGTTCACTATGCTTGTTCAAGCTGGAGCCTGGTGAGATCCACCGCCCTGCCAGATGTGTGTTTTCTGTAGTCAGATCAGAGGGCTGGCCTTGGAGCTGGTAGCCTAGCATCTGCAAACCCCTGATGGAGCCACTGCTAGCACAGAATAAGTACCCTTCTTACCCCTTCCGTCTCCTCAAGAACAGGAGCAAAACAAAACAAAACAAAACAAAAAAAGAAAAATCAGTAGATGTTGCTCCATCAGATGTGACTTGATCATCTTCTGTTTGTTGTCTTTTTTTGTTTTGTTTCAAGCTTAATTCTGGAGCCCCTTGGGTGGAAGCCTCATCTAGACTTGAAAGAATTGTGCTGTACTTGCACGAGTACGACTCCCTTTCGTTCCTATACTTCCTGTCCTTTTTAAGTGTCTGCTGCTGACATGAACAACATCATGCCTAGACTGGACCTGACTGACAGTGTTAGCATCATTTTCAGCTTAATCTTGCTTCAGGCTAGAGCAGAGGCAGCCGGCCCAGATGAGGAGGGGGGTGCGCGTATGTGCGTGGAGGGGGAGGGAAGGCAGTCTGGATTGAGGCATTCACCCCTGGAGCTAAATCTTTCAATCACCAGAGAAAATTGTCGTTTATTAAATATTTAACGGATAGGATGGTGTTTGGATGCCAGTAATTTCTATTCAATCTTTTTCCTCTTCCTTTGGTAGAGCCGTTCCAATAAAGAAGATCCAGAGCAACTGCGGTTAAAGCAGAAAGCGAAAGAGGTAGGACTTTCCAGTTACCATGCTTGCCTTTGTGTGTTGAGAGAAGGTTGGCAGCCCTGTCCTGGCAATTAGGTCAGGGTTTATTTTGCTGCTGCATACCATTTGTAGAGGCCTTGGGGAAGGACAGGAACTGCCACAGGCAAGGGCAGTGCTTCAAATGAGGTCAATGAATTATGAGCTCTCTTTTTTAACATTTCATTTTTGTAGTTTCAGTCCTGTCTAGAAATGGTCCTTTGTAAACTGCAGCAGTACACTTGGTAGGAATATAATGCGGGATTAGAAAAAAAAAAAAAAAAGAAACTTTGAGATTTAGCATCTGGGACTGTACAATAGGCTACATTTTTCCAGGGTAATTGTTCGTTTTGTAAATCTGATACTGCTTATAATTCTTTGGCTGGGAGGCGGTACTGGGATTTAGTTTTAAATGGAAAACGCCTCTGGCTTTTAATTTTCTGGGCCCAGCAGTTTTCTGTTCTGGAATGGAGCCCTTGTTTCACACAGTTCATGTTTAGCTGCAGGGGTTTTAGTTTATAGCTTAGACTGGTTAAGCTTTTACTCCCAGAGGCCTCTGCATAGCAACTGTAGAAATCAACAAATAAGTTCATTTATGTCTGCAACCTCCTCTCAGTAGCTGACTTTTTACATTTCCCAATATCCATTTCCTGACTTTTCTAGCCTGAGAGAAAAAAGCTCCACTAATTGGAGCTTATTTTAATTGAGCCTTAATATTGGATCTCACTGGAGTTGCCCCCAGAGCTACTGGGAACAGAATGAAATGAAAGTACCTAAGGTTGAAGATGTGTGTGCGTGTGTATGTGTGTGTGAAATTTTTCACTTGACCTACAGATTCTTTTCCCTGCTGAATAAATCATCAAGCCTGTTCACATTTCTGATTAAGGATCTGACAGCAGACGATAATAAAGACAATTGAGGTGTGAGACGTGTGATACAGAGCTGAAGAAATTGGTTTCTATAGTTACTTGACTGATTTCATGCAATTTTTAAGGATCTTTGTGCTAAATGAGAGTGATTTTCTGAGCAACCTTTTTCCTTAACTGTGCCTCTTGAACTATGAAATTTGTTGTTGCTTAACATTGCTGCACTTGGCTTCTAGGTGCCAGCAGCAGCAGCAGGTTATTTATGAATGCTTTAAAGGCCCTTATTGTTTGGATTAATGTAGGAGCCCAGGCAAAACAAATGGAAATCCAGTAAAATAGTATTAGAATCAATGCTCTGTATTTGCACCATAGTAGAAGAAATTTGTAAAATAAGAGGAGAGAGAAGGAACTTGCTTTACTATCTATCTTTTAATTCTTTCTTTCTGCTTATAACTCTTTCTTCATGCTCACAGTCTGTGAGTACAAAGTTGCCCTAAAGCCCTTCCCAGTTTGCCTCTAGTGCCACCAGGATCAACAATCAGTGGGTGATGCTAATTTGTCTTGTTTTGTAGGTGGCTTTACCTCTGCATCATCTGGTCGTTTCTAGAGGTTCTTTCTTTTAATAAAACACTGCAAAGTGATTCATTTATGCAGCTTCTTTTCTCTTTTCCTCTGAACAATGATGTGTAGGATGTTGAAACATATTCCGTGATTTGGATATTTAGAACAGAAATAAGTTAGGTGTGTGGTTTAGGTCTTTTTTTAGATTGGTTGGTATTGTTAATGAGATCTCTTTTAAAAAGTGGCATATAGGTGTACAAAAAAGGAGCCAACAGAGTGGAGAAGGCATCTTAAGTTTAGTGCTTCGTATTCTACTAAGTGCTTGAGTTCACCTCCTTCAGTGCATCTTATCTTGTGCCAGACTAACACAGCCTTCATTGCACTTGTCCTGCATATTTCTCCATGCTGTGCTGCTCCCAGAGTGACAGTCTCCAATTGCTTCACCAAAAAAAGGAGAGGCAGATGTACCTCTTGGGACAACGCAGATCTCCTATGTTGGTATTGTCTTGCCCTCTGTCCTGATGCTTTGTTCTCTGGAGAATGAGGCAGCCAGAATTTCTCCAGGCTTCACGTGCCGCACGGGAAAACCACCTTCTGTGCCAAGGGTGCTTTCTTATCTGTGAGACCATCTCAGGCTTGAGTGGAAATGAGCCCAAATGCAGCTGGTCAGTTTTGGCACTTTATTGGCCGTTTGGAGATAAATGGTCAGTACACATTTGCATTAAAAAATGCAAACATGAGTAGAGCTGGAATAAGAGCAAAATAAAAATCAACAAATATCCCAAGGCTGAAACTTGTAACGCAGAAGCACAGCCTATACTGGGATGGAAGCCTGAAAAGGCTCACCAATGTCTGTCTGTCTGTCTGTCCTGTCGTGTTGTGAGTGTAGCCTGCTGCTAAGAAACCACACTTGGGAATTCTGATACCTCTGTCAGCTGGAATCAGATCCTTTCCAGGCCACTCTGGCTGAATATCCACTGGAAAGCCTGATCTGATCTGCTTTAAGTTCTTTAAGAATGAATATGGGCCTTCCTTCCTCAAAGCTGTCTTTTATGTGTTGATGGTGACCCCTGGGAGAAGGGAGAGGGTGTGGGGTAATGGCACTGGAGCATGTTCTAAAGCAGCGGTTCCCAAAATGCAGAATGTACATCCTAACAATGAATACTTATAAATCCAGGATGTGCTGTCATCCAGCAGCTGGAGGCAACATCTTAACATTGCTAGAAGTACATCCAGAGACTCGGCAGTGGATTCTTTTATCCAAAAGACTATACATAATTGCTGTGACCTTTTCATCCTTTTTTGCATGACCTATTGCCTCAAACTTCCCCTATGCTAGGTCATTTACTTTCCTATATTCTTAGTCTATGTAGCTTGCTATGAATTAAGTCTTTATTTACTTCCCCCTTTCACCTGTTTCAGCAGATTTTAATACCTACAGAAAGTGCGCATTCCTTCTGAGACAGCTGCAAGGCTTGCCCCAAGCTGCTCCTTTGTGCACTCAAGAATTTTGTCCTTCCTCACCTCATGGGCCAGGCTCTTTGTGCAAAGGCATTCCCGAAGCCTGGGTAAATTACCCCTGCTTTTCATTCAGCCTTATCTGCCACTTCAAGCTGAAAGGATACAGTCCTCGCATTGTACCTGATGCTTGCACTTTTAAACTGTAACTTTTTTTTAGGTGCTTTCTGCTATTTCCTGTTCTACTTTCAACTATACTTCCAGTTACAGAGAAAATGTTCAGTTCATGCAATTCTCGTAGCTGTATTTATGGTTTATCTCCAGCTTCATCCCTTTACTGAAATGAGTTTACTTAAATTGAGTAGGTGTAGGATACCGTCGAATGTGCAAGTGTGCCATATGAACAGTGCATCCCAGAAGACCTGTAAAAATGTCAGTATTAAACAGCGTGTACTGTAGATTTAAATATAAACCCTGATCTTTTGTACTTCTGTCTCTCATCTTCACAAGGGAGTGTGCTTGTAGTATGGCTTCAGGAAGCTTAAGGCTGAGGCTGGGCAAACCTTTCAGATTGTATGTGTGCAAGATTGCTGCTTGCGGTTGTGCAGGTGAACAAGTATGGTACTGATAGCACCTTTGCTTATTCCGTAGCGGCTACCTTCATCTCTGCTCTTACCTTGTGGCACCTTGCAGCATCTATCGGTGGATAAAGGTGAGCAGCTGCATCTTGAACTAGGGAAAGGAGCGTGTGGAGCAAGCACCTGATGGATGGCAGACTTGCCTGCCCCATTCCTTGCTCTTCCAGCAGCTCTGTTCACTTATGACTGCACAGGTTTTCCCGGTCTCGTGTTCTGCCTACTTGACGCACTTGTGCATTTTACTGTTATGATTTTGACACAGGTGTCACAAGATGCAGCAGATGAGATGCTGAGAATATTCAATACCTTTAGTATCAACTGATGGGGAGGAAAATGGCAAACCCTAGGTTTTTTTTGTAGAGACAAAACAAACCCCATCAAAAACATCAAAAAAAAAAAGTCTGCATGATTCCAGTGAGTTCCTGGGTGCTATATAGTAATGACTGAAATTTAGGTGTTCTGTAGTGTATTCTTTCAAAAAATCATCTTTTTTTTTTTTTCCATTTCATGTGTCCATCCTAACTCTTTCCGTTATTTCCTCTCACGTTCTCAGATAACAAGTAATAGTAACCTGATTCTTTGTCTGCTGCTCTCTCTACCGACTCCAGCCCACATTTTTCAAGCTGTTTGTTTCCTTTTTTTCCCCACATCTCTTGTGCTGCTTCTGTATTTAGTCTTCTGGACCTAATGGTTCAAATTCTTTAAGGCCACTCTTGTGGCAGGGGAAAAGGAAACTCCCTAGTTAACCATAACCTCTCAAAAAAAAGCAAACAAGATGCTGCGAGCAAAATAAGATCTCATCACGATCAATTGGCTTTTTATGAGCCTTTAGTGACATCCTGAGAGCTTCTGCTTAATTATCTGATTTATATTATCTTTATTGTTCTGTAGTGTTTCTTACCTGCTTCTGCATGTTTTGAACGGGGGGGGGGTGGGGTGGGGGAAGTCATGATTACTGAACAGACATAAATTTTGTTACCTGCAGTTTAGCCCTACAAATAGCAAAGGGCTATCATCAGAGATTTGATGTGTTATAAGTCTTGCAGAAAGTCGGGGATGGAAATCCTGTGAAGTGTTAGATGATTGAGCAAACTGAAAAGTGAACCAAATCCCTGTTTATGTGGCATTCATCTTGGTGTTTTGAAGGAGCGTAAGAAAAGAGCAGCCGAGATGCTGTGTCAGGTACCCTAAAACCAGCTGGCTGGAAGATGATAGCAACTCTCTTTATCTAGTGAAAAA
Organism: Platalea leucorodia; assembly: GCF_965183815.1. Lineage (NCBI taxonomy): Eukaryota > Metazoa > Chordata > Aves > Pelecaniformes > Threskiornithidae > Platalea > Platalea leucorodia. Next base: position 50,561,420 of record NC_138823.1, on the reverse strand, counting down.
CAAAAGCCCCCCCCAAACTCCGTTAAGCTTGTTCTTAGATTTTCAAATAGCCTTTTCTAAGTTTCTCTGAGAGATTGTAATGGACATGAAACCAGCTGAAAGTATGGCCTTGGATTAGAAACTTGCTAATAGAGGAAATTTTAGGACTAAAAGTGCAACAAAAAGATGATAATGGAGAGCCAGAGAGTCCTGTGCCAGGAATGAGTGTTGGGTGGACTGCACGATGAGATGGAGAAACCTGCAGGTGGAACATAAGTCTTAAACGTTCTCTAGCTTTGAGACCTCAAGAGTGAGTGAATGAATATGCAGCGTTACAGCAGCTGAAAATCATTCAAAATATCATGCGTTTGGAAGAACTGTGGTTTTAAAGTAATGTCTTGCAAGGGCTGGACACTGTCCCATTGTGATAATGCAGGTCTGCTGATGGTCATGGAGCAGTCTTCTCACGTGTGATAGCATCTGAAACAAAAACTGCAGAATATATTGCTTTGGCGTGGTGTGCGGTAACCTTTTCTTGGCCTTGCAGCAAAAGTAGCCTGGGCTGTGTCTGAAAACACACATAAAGAGAGCTTGGTGCTGGATGCTAGACAGGGGATAGCATGCTCCAGGTGTTCTAGAATACAGAGACATGCATCACAATTGTTAAACAAACAAAAAAAAAACCCTTGTAAAAGGAAATACACACTCTACACTTGGGAAGTTCTTAACAAGGATGAGCAAAATTAGGAGTCAAGAAGTCACTGCATCCTGGACTTTTTTCTTAAATTCTGTGGGGACCTAGTTATTTATATATTAGGGAATGTCGAATATCAGCTGAAGGAATTATTTTTTTTCCTATGGGTAGATTACTTCATGGCTATCCTGGAAAAAATTTCTGTTGTTCTCCAAACCATCTTATTGCACCCTTTATTTCTAGACAGCCAAGGCACCTGGTCTTGGGGGACATAGCCACAGCAGGGGCCGTTCTTCCACTGAAGCATGTGTGTGGAATATTAACCTGAAAGAAACCTACAGTATTACATACAGCCCTGTTATAAGTTAGAACTGCATATCAAACCAGTGCATGCTGTTCTGCCTTTCTGCTGTTAAATCTAAATTACAACAGAGGGAAAAGTCAGTGGAAACTAATTGTATGGCTAATTAAAACAGTTTGAAAGGAAGCAATTGCAAGAAGAGAAATTGCATTATAGACAAGAGGAGAGGATGATAAATGTTTAAATATGCAGCCTTCAAATGTCACTTTTTCCTCAGAGAATGTCCCCCATATGAGAAGTCTGCTATTCAGCTGCATTCAACCTGTAGGGCAGAAAATTTTGTATAGGAAAGGTAGAAGCTGAAGGCAGTAATGCTCACTGTGCTTTATGACAACCAGTGCGAGAGGCTTGGGATTGAAAACAGATTTTTAAGGTTTATTTTTCATTTTCGTCACAAGTTCCTTAAAATGCTTAAAGAGAATGCGGAAAAAATTGGAGTTCTTTTTTTCCAAAGACAATGAAGGGAGAAGCAACTGGGAGCAGTAGAAAACTTTAAAAGCGCTAAATGGAGGACACAATGAAACGCAGTGAAACTTTGAGAGAGATGGTCAGAAAAAAGAATGGATAGAAAGAAGAGAGAGAAGTCAGTTTAGTGGGATAAGTGGCCCCACTTAAAAGGTACCTCAATATTTAGTTCTTTAAAAATATGCAGTAAAGGGCAATAGTAAAGACCTATGTAGGTGTTCTGGTTCCTTTTTCACTGATGCAAGCTAGAAAAAAGTAAATGTTGATATTTGGTCACAGTTGCCTTGACTTACTTTGAATTTTAATATTCATTAATTTATTGTTTAATTTCTTTATTGTGGAAGTTGAAAGAATCAGGGGCTTCTGCCTTTTTTGTATGCTTATATTCCTTGCTTTTTTCCCCCCTCAAGTCTTACACAAATTCTTGTTCATCTACTTTTAGTGCTTTTATTACTCCTGATGTACTTATTGCTGGATAACACACATAACCCTTAGGCATACATTAACTTGTCTTCAGCCTTCCCTGGTTTCCTTTCCTGCCAGTTCTTCTGTTACTTTAAATATTTATTTAATCTGTCCCATACTGTGTCAGCCTACAATGTCATATGTGGAAACATCCGCACTTTTTTCTTGATATTAAACTCAGTATCTTGTACATATGCTTTTTAGTCTTTCCCTTATATTAATTATAACCAAGTCCAGAATTGTGGTGTTCAGCTTCCCCATCTGTCTTACCAGCATTTCTTCTGAGCTCATTTACATCCACACAGCTGTATTTATTTGTTATTGCATTGCTGAGACTATTTTTGGTGGTTTGTTTGTTTTTTTTTTTTTTTTCCCTAAACTTAAGTTCCTAGCACTTAAATCTGAGAAGTGGAGAAAAGAAATCTCTCTTCATTTATTTCCTAGTACTTTACATATTGAAGCTCCTGCAGAAGTAGGCAGTGGTATGAGTTTCTTGAGATGCATGTCATCTGCGAGCATCGTGCTGGACAAGTGCCACCTGTTTGGCTTTTCTTTAACTGCAGCCCTGTTACTGCTCTGTGAGCCCTGGCTAATACAGATGCTTAATTTCTTGTCTCTACCTTTAGGGAAATCTTCCCTGGTAAAATTATTCTTGAGGATAATGAAAACATGAGGGTTTTCATTACTCCTTTTCGAAGGTGAACTTTTATTCAGCTAGGTAGCTCTTGTTTCCCCCCTTTGATAATACAGCCACCTGCTGCTGTACACATCATGAATTAGCTGGTGTGAATTAGTTGACTTTATTTGTAGTAGAGTATACTCTTTCCTTTCTTCAGTTGTGTTTAAGGGATTCTTCCTTGCAATGTTTAGGGAAAATCTTGCAAGATTTGCGCAACTTGAATTATCAGAGCTCTGATAACGCTAACAACCACATATCATGTACTTTGTAACTGAGAGGGTTTAAAACTTGCAGTATTGCTTTAAAAAAAAGTCTTGGCGTCTCATAGCTGAAGTACTTCTTGTCTTCTTATGCAACTTGAAATTTAATTTTTAATATTAAAATGTCACAAAAATGTCATTGGTGTAGTAATAAAAATAGATTTTGCATATTTTCTGAAATGTGGAGTATGAGACATGAGTGAGATAGAATTTCTGTGAGCAGGAAAAGAAATATTTTTCTCAGTAGAGGATTGAGTGAAGAACAGAGAGGTCAATTTTAAAACCTTTCATTTTGTGTGATTACAGCCATGCTGCAAATGCCATTTCACTATAAGGGAGGACTTTAAAACATACCTTATTTCTTGATTTGTGCTGCAGGTCAGATTAACTAAAATGGTTATTGTGTCACCCTAGAGATTCCTGCTTGCTGCAAGACCAGACTTTAAACCCTATTTTTATTATTAAAAAGGCCAGCAGCAACAAAGACTATTTTACAAGTTCTGAGACGTTTTCATAGCAATTTGATCTTTATACACAGGTTTTTAGAACTCTCTGTACTGCAATTCTTAGTGATGTAAAAATCAGAAAAGGGGGAGAAGGAGCATGAACATTGATTTGCCTCTTGCCTGGAGACTGTCCCCTCTCAGTGCCCTTCTTGAGGAATGAATTTTGAACAGAACATGTGTTGGACTCCCGTGTCATGGAACAGCAACATCTTTCAGCAGATGAAGTAGGTCAGGTTGAGGGGAAACCTCCTAGTTTGTGGGTGCGATGTATGGTGCAGGTTCCCTCTGCTCCTCTTGAATTGCCATTACACACCTCTATCTTGAAGGGAAAAAAATCATCTGCTTTCGAGATGCAAACCTGGGTATGACAGTTCCTATTTGTATTCTATTTTAGTCAGAGACACCGGTATTAGTAAAACTGGGCCCTAGAAGGGGAACAATACTAGATGCAGCTTCTTTATGTTATATTTTAATAAAGTGTATATACTACTTTTGCTGTCTTTCGCTTGCTGCAGTGATCTTTCCGCCGTAACTTGCGTGCTACAAAACTGTCTGTTAAAGAAAGATTTGACTCAACGTAGTTACCTCTTGTTCTTTCCTAATCTTGCTTAGGAAAATCCAGCGCTAGTTAGCCAGCCAGTATCCTCAGGTATCCCTTGATGTTATCTGCCTGTCTTCTCCTTATCCTGTGCTTTTAACTGTTCGCACAATGTTTGGACATTTAATCTCACAATTTTTAATGGAACAAAACTTGATGAAGAGATGATTTTGCTGGCTTCAGCAGGGTAATTTGGATGCCTGCCCATATCGCTTAATGGGGATCTGTTGAGTCCATTATGGAGATTGAGTGTTTAAATTCATTTGTCTTAATTATGTTCTCAGAAAAATCCCCGAGATGTCTAGAATGCAACAAGACTATGAATTCTTTTTTTCTTCTGCTCCAAAACCCTGGTGAGATTCTGCCTGATCCTTTGACTGGTTACAAGGTGGAATATGTACAGGGGAGAGTACATGATGGTAATGATATGCATTCCTGGCATTGTCTTGGGAACTGCGTGGTCAAAGATGCATCAGTTCTGCTTCTACAAAGGGCATCTTTTTCATACTGTCCACCAAGTGTCATCCTGTGGTGGGGTTTCTGCCAGCACTGCCCTCCAGCAGCAGTGCTCGCTCCTGCAGGGCGTCTGTGTCGACGGCATGCTTTGTCAGCTTGAATCGCATGGGGTAAATGGTGATGGTACCCAGTCCTCAGCCAGAGCAGCATTCTGGTACTCCACCCAGAGGCACTCAACCCGCCCAGTCCCTTCCACGCTGTGCTGATGCCAACCCAAAGCCCCCTCAGTATTTAATTCATAGCTCTGCCTCTTGTGCTCGGTCTTTGCCATGGCTGCCCATCAACATCAGCTGTAAAAAGGAGAGGGGGTCTTATTTCAATGCTGCTTCAAGCCAGTGACCAAATGTTCAGCAGCCACCTGTTTTTGACATGTCTGACTGCAGTGAAGCTGGTTTGTAAGTGTTTTGTAGGGTTGAGGGAGAGGGGGGGATATGTTTTCTAATGAATCCCAGGATGGGAAGCACAAGGTTAGTCTAATAAAGGCTTTTTTTTTTTTTGTTTTAAGTTTAATGGTTTTAAAAGTCCTTTTCATTTTAAGTGTAATGATTCTTAAAATAAAGCAAATCACCTTTCCCCTTCTGATTTTCTTTGCCACTGGAGCCTTTTGGGATTTAATCTGCCCCCAGAGGGATGCCATGTGCATGGCATGTTGTAATGCCTCTATCTCATGGCAAGAAGACTGTGGTGTACACACGGCTGCCACGACGGCTGAACTACATTGCTAGCAGGGAGGTGTACTTCTGTGGGGGTGCTCCGTAGCTGCCTGTAAGTGAGGGTGGCTCCAGGCGTTGGGAGGCCTGGGCAGCTGGGGCTGGAAGTCAGCACGTGCCTCTGCCAAAGAATCTCAGCGTTTTATTGCTCCCACTTAATCCAGGGAGTAATGAAGATGTCACATAGTTTCTAAGCCTCAGTGTTCCACAGAGTTTGTGAAGTTTCGAGTTACTTTTTTGGATTTAGTCTCATTTCCCCCCATTCCTGATTGGTTGCAATGTGTTCCTGAATATTAATATACATATTTAAGACTGAGATTAAAGGGAAGTTTATCTTAAACATCTTATGCAAGTAGGCCAGCTGGAGGTCATGGTAGACAATTGCAGAACTCTAATTTTCAAGTTTAAGGGACATAAAACCTTACAGTCTCTAAAATATTCTTCGAAGCAATACTATATACTTTGAAAAAGACAAACAAGTAAAACCACATTCAGAACCGAAGTAGTTCTGATAAATACAGTTATAAATGTTTACACTGCACACAAAAGCAACTGTGTGTGGTAAGTGAGCGATGGTATCTAGTGTTGAAGAAGTACTACTACATTTCTGTAAGGAAAAGCCTACGTAGTGTGATCAAAGCTGACTTGCAAATGGTGGTGTTTTCATAACTGAAACATTTGTCTCATCTAAAAAAAAAAAAAAACAAAACCAAAAACAAACAAAAAAAAACCCCAAACCCCCAACCAACTACTTTCAACATATATATGTCAAAGTCTTGCATTCCTTGATTTCTGTTGAAAAATCTGGAGCATGTGTATAGTTTGAGTCTGACAGGACAGGATGTCCTTTTAGGAATCTTGCACTGAAATACTGTTTTTCATTAAATAGCCTAGCTGGCTGCAATACTTGATCTGAAGCTGCTAGCATCACTAAAGTAAGAACAAGTCTACTGATCTGAAGTAAAATAACAGACTTGCCAAAAAAAAACCAAACCAAAAAACCAAACCCTAAAAACCAACCCAAACAAAAAACGAAACTCCCAACAACAAAAAAAAAGCTGCCCCCCTGCCCCCAAACCCCATGGTATTTGTGGTGGGGTTTTTTTTGTTGTTTGTTTGTTTGTTTTGTTTTTTTTTTGTCATTGTGGATTCTTACTTAAGTAGTAGCAAGTGGGGGAGTAATGCTGTGTAGGTGCTACAAGCTCAGTTCTTAACCAGCTGAATTTCTCTTCTCCAAGTGGGATCTGAAAGCTGGAAAAGCAAGCAAAACCACAATGTATTGCAAGCTTAGTGAGCAAAATATCTGGACTGACTGAATGAGGAATTCCAATTATTTTTTTTTTAATGATTTGTGGGGTTGAGGGAAGGGAGGAGAGTTGGATGCTTTGGTACCATGATATGGCTGTACTTTCGTTAAAGACATGGACATGCATGAGCGTAGAGAATTCCCATCCAAACAGATTTTGTAAGTCCTGGGATTGCGGAGAGCACAGGCTAAGGAGCTGTTCTAGTTGCATGTGGGATCATTTAAGGATTAATACCAAACCTAGAGCTTCGTGTTTAAGGACAAACTCAACTTGAGTAAATAGAAAAGCTTCCTTCTCTATAGAGAGAGCGAGCACTCCCCTCCACCCATGCTCCAAGTTGGACAGCTGGTGAATCTGAAAGCAGTGTAGTTGCATGAGCAAGGCGGCCAGTCGAGGCTAGTAAGCCTATTAGCAGGCTTGACTGGGTTGAGCTCCAGAGTAGCTGGCATCTATGGTTATCGAGTACAGTAAAGTAGTATGTACCTCAAAATGCAGAGATAATTTCTTTTTTTTTTTTTTTTTTTTTTTAATCCTCTGGACTATGGGTTTCTCTCCCATCCCAAGTTTACCTAACCCAGGTAGAGGTTGTTTCTAAGGATTTCTTTGTGTTGAACAGTTTTTGGAGGTGAGTGGAAATAAATATATGCAGTGTATCTCTAACTTGCTTCAGATATGCCTGAAGATTCGAATATGTACTGGGAAAAGAAAGAACATCAGTGAACTGACAGCATCCTGTTCAGTTGGATAATAAGATGTTTCAGAATGGCAATATTGAGTGCTGCGTTTAGGTCATACAGCGTGAAGAAATTAAGTGTCTTGCTTTGCAGTCATGAATTGAGATTTTGAATTAAGAATATGCCCAATTTGCAGAATTCAGCAACTTCAACTTTTAATACTAATGCGGCTTCATAAACCAGTTCTGATCAATATTTTCTCTTAATCAGAAATGGCAAAGCTTATGAGCCGAGGAACCAGCAGCAAGGCTCCTGTGAAGGCTGCGGTGATACCACAATGTGGTCTCCATAAAAATTGTTACTTACACAGTGCTATCTATAGGGCCGTTAGCGTTTCGAGGCTCTAAGTGTGACTGAGTATTGGAATCTGTCAAAAGTGTCCAGAAAGACAGGAAAAGATGCTGTGAAATAGATTGTTTCAGTAGGTACTGCAGAGCTGTCTGAAGCTGCCATAAAGAGAACGAGACCTTTAAGATACTGTATATCATAATTAATGTAGGTGTTTTCTTTTTAAATTAGATGCAACAATTGGAGTTAGCACAAATGCAACAAAGAGAAGCCAACCTCACAGCTTTGGCAGCCATTGGACCAAGGAAGAAAAGACCGTTGGATTCATCAAGTGTTGGATCTGGGCTGGAGGTACGGAGATGATTTGCATGTTGTTGTATCTTCATACTGAATTATTTTTATCCTTCTCTGTAGGAAGAAGTGAGAATTCTCTTACAGTACATAACCAGCCATTTCATGTAAGAAAACTAGTTCACATGTTAGATACTTGAAAGGATTGTTTCTCGTAAATTTGATGGGGACATTTAGTCCTGTGTTATAGGAAGAACTGTGGATAAGAGCCCTGTGTGTAAAGGATTGAATGAAATGATGGCTCAGAGAAACTTCCATCTGCAGTGGAGGGTAACGAAGCTGTGGTGATCTTCCACAGCAGCTAGTTGTCATGGCCCCTCAGTTGAACTCCTGATGGCTGTTTTGGATGGCTTTTGAAATGGCTCGTACTTTGACATTTGGCTGCGGACTTTTTTCCATGCGCGATGCATAAGGACTCTTTTCAAATATACTGTGAGTTCGCCTTGGCTAGATTTCCCAAATAAGCAATAAATAAATAAATAAAGCTAGACCATTCAGTTCCTGCAACGAGCCAGATCACCTTTTCTGTCTGATGGTGTGTTTTAAAAGTGCCTCGAAGGTGCTTTTAACAAATCTTGGTCTGAACAAATCTCTTAATGTGCTGGAGATTAACTGTTTCTGGGACCTGGGAAGCTTATGGGGCTGCAGAAGTTCTTTCCAAGGAGACTGACAGCCTACTTCTGTTAGAGATCATCTTGGCCGGAGATGGGAGAAATGTGTTGCAGGCTGTAATTCAAGCGTTGTTGCCCATTTTGCCCCACTTTCTCATGAAGCCTCAACGCCACTCAAGTGAACGGCTGGTTGGCTTGTGACCCAAGCACAGGGAACAAAAGCCTGGAAAGTAACTCTTGTGTGGAGGAAGTGGTGGTAAAGTTGTCCTTACTGATAAACCTTCAGTCTTCTTCATTCTTGTGGCCTAGGAAGCTTAAATAAATACTAGGATTGAAAATACTCTGGCATTTTTGCATACTGGCATCTGGAAGGACCTTGTATAAAGCTCAGTTATTTGCAATGTAACTGAGACAGTGATGGCATCTGTCCTGTGGGCTTTCCCTCAGCCTGGACTGTGACAAGAGACTGCTCTAAGGAGGTGAGGTAGACTTGTTTCTTGGATTTTTTTTTTTTCCCCTGGTGTGGAGACACAATTGAATGCTCCCTGTTTACTGCAAGTGAAGTGGAGGAATCTGTATCTAAACAAACTGCAGAAAGCAGCGTTCCCAGCTTTTGAGCAGCTATTCTTCACTTCTTTGAAGTTTTTTAATGCACTTTCACATGAAGCTGAAGGTATAGTTATTTTTTTTATAATACCACTGGAAAAACTTGAAAAAATGAGTCTAGCACAAGAACAGTTTTCCCCATCCTTTTCTCCTCTTCCCCCAAGCTTCTATCAAGTAACTATTCCTGTTCTTCGTAGTGGTTTTCTGTAATTATTGCCAGATTTGTTTCTGAATATTTAACAAGTCTGCCTGTTAGGTACTTTTCAGTTATTTCTCATCGTCTGTGATGTGTCTGCTTTATTAAAAGCTTCATGAGATTGTGCCAAAGTGAGACAGATAACAGTGTTGCTATTGAAAGGTGGTGATCCATTATTTACATTGCCAGTTTAAAAGGACATGGACATAACGTGCCTAAAACTGACCATAAACCTTGATAGTTTTTCATTGTCACAAATTTACCTGCTGTATTTTAAGATGCTTCTCATATAGGTTGCCTTACTAGACTGAGTTGTAAGGGCAGTAGGTGAAAGTAATTCTGCCAGTGAAACTACATTTGTTTCTTGCATGGAATCTTTCATTCCAGTGCCTAGTATTTAGGCTTCGTGCTACCAGAAAGCAATTCTCTGCGGACCTTTTTCCTTTTTTGTGAAATTATGCAGGGTAGCAGTCTTGAGAAGGATGTTTAGACTCAGACGTTTCAGTGTCCCAATATATCTAAGCAGGATTTATAAAAGGGTTAAGACTTCTCATATAGAATAAAGAATGGTTTTGACAAACATTCTGTAGTTCAAGAAGCAGAACATTTGTAATATATTCATGATAACGTGGCAAAACATCCTGAGCAGTAAACAACATTCCATTCTTCAGAGATGAAAGGAGGTCTTTGAAACTGAAAGCAAGTACAATATGGCCTTAGGCTGATACACATTTGGGCATCTTTAAAATCATCTTTTTGGGCAACCTGTCTGAGAATAATTTAAACAGGCAGGATGTACTTTCTCATTTCAAATTGCAAATACAGACAGCTTTACTCTCAAATAATCTTAAATGTCAGAACTTCCTGACTATGCAGTGGCAAGGAGTAAATCTGTGCATAATACTCCTGCGACCATTTTTTTTTTTTTTTTTTAAAGCCTAATATCTTGGTAGACAGGTATGATGGAAGAAGTTATTCCTGAATATGAATGATCCTTCAACAGTATTGAATGAAATCACTGATGCTAACTGCATTAAGTTTTTTAACTAAGACTTCAGCTTTCCTTGAATAATGTTCTTTGTATAATGTTTATGTCTCTTATGTCCGTGTTAGAGCAAAGTTAATTCTGTTCAGCTTCTTTTTATCATTGCCTACTGCAATAATTAAAGGAAAGGAATTGTTTCAAGCCATTATTGATGTAAACTGAAGCCCTGAGGTATTTGGGGAGACAGGGAAGAAATAATCAGTTACAGTATGTATTAAAAAAGTGAAACTCTGTAAGCAAATTTGTTACATATTTGTCTTTCTTTATTCAGTACCAAAATGTAATGGGTACTGGAAGAGCTCAGCAGTCTGGGTTGGTATGGATCTACTACCTTCTGTTGCAGTAACAGTAAGTGTGAAGGGCTAAAAACAGCATTTTGTTAGCATCCCGTGTTTCCTTTCTCCACATATGAGCATCTGTGTTTAATTGGGATGGTTATTCAACCCTAGGTATCTGTTTCTCCATGCTCTGCCACCTGGCTTTGCACCTCTTCCAGAAAGTCTTTTTCCTGGGATAGTCGAATGCCTGATTCCTCCCATCTTCTGCTCTGAAATTCTGCTTTCTTTACTTGGTCTTTTAAGGAGACCTATTATGGATTATTTTAATCTGGGAACTAGAACATGTGGTGACATGAGCATGTGCTTTACAGCTAGAAGCCTGGTTACCAACAGCTACATCATCTCATAGTGTGGCAGATATCAAATAAAGAAAGAGGGGTGTCTTATCTTGGACCTAAAAGCAATATAAAAAGAGTAAACTATATCTTACTGTGATTATTGCTTAGGTATCGCTGAACTTGAAATAGCAGTAGGGGCAAATCCATGATGATCATGGAATTAAACAATAAGGCTAATGCTCTAGGCCTAATTAAAAAAAAAAAAAAAAGAAAAAAGAAAAAAAAGACATCAGTATAATGGGAATTCTTTTCCCCTTCTCATTGGAAACACTCGTTTGGGTAGTTTTGCATGTTCTCTTCACTGCAACTTAACATTTGAATAGTATTGTTCAGAAAGAGTAATTTGAGAAAGCCCTGGTAAGAAAATCTCTCTATTGTGAGAATGTGTTAATTGGTGCTGCTTGTATTCTAGAGGTGGTAATATCTTCATCTCTCTCACTCTGGTCCCTCTGGACACTTTTGGATACAATGAGGGGGAGAGGATTTGATTCATATGTGGTTTTGGGTTTGTGTATTTGTTACCCACCTTTTCTCCTCCCTCAGTTTGGGGGCATGTGGTGAACAGTAATGAATTAAAGGGTGGGAAGAATTGAAAAATACCTCATCTTGTGAAGGGAAAACACTTCTAAAACAAATCAGAAAAAAAGTAAACTTGAAGCCACAGACTTATTTTCCCGATTCTGTGTTCTGTTCCATATTTTTTATTGGTTGGTAACATGCCCCATAGTATTTTCAATGCTGAGAAATAGTCAAGGATTATTTTGGATTAAGTTTTACTGCTTTTCTGATGGCAAAGCTATTTTGGAAGCAACTTTGTCTCATTCTCACTTGAACCGGAGTCTTAGAAGTTTGAAAACTCTTGCAGATATTTAAAGCTTTTTTCTGTGAGGAAACAGGCTGCAGTTCTAAGTCCTTAATCTTTCGTTCCCTCTATCCAAAGGTGTCCTGGGTCCAAGGTTGTCTTTGGCCTTGAACTGAGAGCAGTATATTTGTGTAGTGTCACGCAGCAGGAAGGAGAAAAAGTACGTATGTCTTTGAAAGTTGAGTTAGGAGATTGGCTGTTACTCTTACGATCAACTTCTGAAGACTGTTTGGACCATTCTTCTACTTTATACAGGAAAACTTAGTTGGATGCCTGCACTTCTGTGTAATTTTTTTTGGGACACTGCTTGCTTCTCATCCTTTTTCTGGCTCAATGATAACACATTACCTACTTGGAAGTGATGCAGTCTGTCTTGCCCCGACGTGCTGTTGGTGGTGTGTCCTTCACTTGCCTCCTTCCAGGTTGGTCACATTGACTGACTCAGGGGTGAATCTTGTGTCTTTTCATTCTTTTTGCCTGATCCAATGGCAAAGGAGATTTCCTCCTTCCAGGTACTGTTTGTGGCTGTTCTGTCCACCGCCAAGACTGGCTGCTCTGTTGGTAAGTGTGGGTCTTGCCTTGCCACCTGTAGTGTAGCTCTGCTGTGGAAACTTAGGCTACTGCAGCTAGTTGCTACAGAAGTAAATGATGCTGCTGAATGTCAGTGCAGAGATATTCAAGTACTTTCTTTCTGTCAAACTCTTAGCTCTGGCCAACATGCGTAAAATAATGTGATGCTTCCAGGGTGATGCACATCTTCTAACACAGCAGTCCACAAATAAGCTTGTATTCTCCTTCTGGGAAGAAGTTTGGCAAGAAGAAATGGGAGAAATATCTTGTTTACCACACTGGTCATTGTTCCATTTTTAGTATTGATTGTGAGTGGAGAAAACAAGTTGATTGTGTTCTCTTTTAGGGCAAGGTCTCTGCCACATCTGATCATTGTTAGTGGAACTTAAGCTTACCCTTCTTGCTTTACAGCTTAGAATGCTGGTATGCATGTTGATCAAACATATTCGGTATGTGGTGCATGTTTAAGCTTTGGAAATGCTTTTTAGGCTGACCTGGGAAGAACAAAGCTTTTAAGCAACAAGTCCTTTTCTGCAGAATGAAAGAAAATCCCAACTCTTCCAAATGTTTGGAGGAGAGAGGTGTTTTGGTTTTTCCACTGTGTGGCAATCAAATCACTCCCATTTTTTTGCTGTTTGCAGGATGGATGTGTGGTAGTTAAGAGGTATCTGGCTTTAACACTCTTATAAGCTGTAGCTGCAGAAGTTACTGCCACCTTTCCGGCCACAAGCTCTTCTGATGAGAGGACACGCTAGCACAATTCATCAACTTCAGTATCAGTGTTAAGGATGTGACTGTGTCTAAATTGTGAATTAAATGCAGAAGCTGGCTCTGTAGCGAATGGATGATAGGTTTGCTGCTCTCTGTATATCCATGAGGTGCAGAGAGGCTGCTGGGTGGTGCTTGGCATTGGTACATGATAGTCTGCTAAAGTATTTTCTTAAAAGCTGCAGAAAATGAATTTAAAAGCAATCACTTTAAATTGGACCTATACTACTTGCATGTAAGTAGGTGTTCAGAGCCAGACTACAAAATCTATTTCTACACTTGAGGGGTTTCCCTCTCTCTGTGTCTCTCTCTGTCTCTACCACCCCTTCCCCCAGCCCATTTTGAGATTTAGGTCTGAAGTGATACAGGAGGGTTTTTCTTTTTTCTCCTTTGCATATGCTTAACATATGTAGACTCTTGATTTCAGTTTCTGGTTCTTATTCAGGATGTTGGGACAATTGAAGAGTCTACAGCGTGGTCATACCTTTGGGGAAGAGGGGAACTAAAAGTGTTACTGCGATTATAAAATATGGTTTCAGCATCTTACTTATCTGCTGCAAGACCTAAGCACAGCCCTGTCAGCTAGAGAGTTTCAATTTCAGCGCTGAATTTCCTGGCTGCTGTCAGTCCAGGCCATATACTTGATGTGAATTTTTTCCCATGTAAATAGTCAAAAATATTCTCGACTGTCACTCACACACTTCAGAAATACAGTTCATTGGTCCACATTGTGCCTTCTCTGTGCTAGAGATGAACTTAATTCTTCTTATGTGTGAAAGATATCTGCAATTTAAATGACTAATTGCATTGTAGCTTTAGGCTGAACATATTGGTAATGCGCAAATGTTGATGACATGTGAAGGGTCAAGAGATTTATAATTTAGTTGACAATACATTGCTTAAAATGATGTGGCAAAGAGCCAGAAAATTTCAGCTTAATAATTGTCTATTAACTAACATGACATATTTGTATAGTATTCATTACCTCCAGGTACAGATTAAGCATCTGATGTAGCCATACGAAGTGACATGCGTACATGAATCTTGGGCATAATAGTGAATAAACTGACATTACATTCACAGTAATTTGTTTCAATATGTAAAACATGTTGTTGCCTACATTTGAAAGGACTTGTAGGAATGTTGCAATGAAATCTGAGGAAAAATACATAGTTGACTAGCGTTCTCTATAGATCTGACGGCTTTGTGAGGCTTCTTTGTAGACTACGGATAACATCAGAAATATACATATTTGTTTTCAGCTGCATGAGAAGCAGCCTGGAAACAGAGATGTAAGCCTTTCAGACGTTGGCTTGATCTACCCTAATGGTCTTTTAAGTTTTAAAAAAAACAAAACAAAACAAACAAACAAAAAAACCACCCACCATCCAATACCACCAACTTTATTTTTTTAAAAAAATCATATTTATATAAATATTGAGTAATGTAGTATTTTAGTATTGTGAATGTGCGAGTACTTCTAGCAGACTGAGGCTTGTTAGAATAGGCAGCATCAATAGGCTGGCTTCTCACCAAAGTAATAGCAACTTCTTTCACTTTGTTTTCTTTGGCCTAAATTATGCTCTTATTTGCACAAGCAAAACTGTCACAATTCTGACAGAGTCTTTTCCTTCCTTGCTGCTGGGGGAGACCCAGGAAAGTGTCTGAGCACTCCACAGTGCATTAATGGCTTTTTAACCCTTTTTTCTTCCTGTGAGACAGGAACATGTTCCATGTTTTACGGCTGGGAAAATAATGTGCAGGGTATACTAGATATCGCAGACCTCAGTGTGACCACAGGTGAGAGAGCTGGGGGTTGAATCTGGATGCTTTTGCTCCGATTCGCTAGATGCTTTTGCCACCTTCCGACAATGTCTCTCCAGCATGCAGCTGTAATTATTCAGTGTTGGAGATGTCATTGAAAACTATCTCGTGACTTCGCTGCCTTCTGTTGGTGGTATTTTTATAATGTGCAGCAGAGCTGCAGTGTCAGTTTGCTCTCTTGGGATCTTGGCACTGAGACTGAGATGTGTTTATGCCACACCAAAAATTGAAATGAGAACTCTTGGCTTGACTTTTTAACATCTGACTGAACGCTTTGCTCCCTTAAAGTGCCCCGCTCTTAAGAGTTTAAAGTTTTGAATGTGATTGGTGTGAAGCCATTGAATTTGAGAAGGGAGGGTGTACTCCGCCAGGAACAGCTCACTGAGCCTGACCTGGACTTGGCGGGAAGGAAGGTGTCTGCTGACGCCTCTGAGCTTTGTATCGGGGCCTGTAGACTAGCTCTGAGCAACTTTGTTATCCTTGTCAGGACTGGTTGTCCAGACTTGTAGATCACACGCTCCAGGTACCTTGGATACTAGGAATAAGGTGGTGATGGCAGCCCAGGTAAAGGAAGACCCTTGTGGTGAGCTGTGGCTCTGTATCAACTTCACTAGCCTTTTCAGAGAGAGATGGTATTTAATTCTCAGTCCAGCCACTGGAGAGAGCTCTAGAGATCTTAAAACAGGTTTCGGGAGCAGCCTCGCAACAAAACTAGCGGCGCAACAGGCGTGGGACTACAGCAGGAGCTCTACAATGTCTTCTGCTGCCAAGATCAGTGAGAGTAACTGATCTCTGTCAGGTGTATATAAAAGGCTCTGAGGATCAAGAAAGGGCGGCAGCATGTTGCTTTGGCAAAGCTGCTGATTTGACTTGACTCTGAGGGTAGGCCAAAAGCAGGACTGCAGCTGTAGTGGCCTCCTGGGCTGGTTTTAAGCCAGCTGGTGGTCTCGGTACTGTGAAGGGTGGTTTCCAGTGGTGCAGAGCCATGTTGCTGCCGTACCTTACTTGGTTTACGAACAGGGTCTGTCAGCTGTTGATACTCAGGTTGACTGGTAGTATTTATGCTGGTAGTTACCCCTCCCGGGCTGCATGTCTCTGTGGTGTTTTTCTCTGGGAAGGAGAGCAGGGTGCTGGGGGTTCTGTGAAAGGCAGGAACTTCAGGATACGGCTGACATCTTCCAGCCTCCCCTGTGGAGAAGAGGAGTGTTCCCAATTAAAAAAAAAAAAAAAAAAGAGAGAGAGAGAAAATGAAAGAAGAAAAAAAGAAGTTGCTAGTTAAGGCACTAATAAATAGATGTTGCAGAAGGGGAGGGGGGCGGCGCAGGCTGATTGCAGTACCCTTTGCTAGAATTCGTTCTACAGGGACGCATTTTATATTCACTTATCTTTGTACCTGCGTGTGGCCTGGTTGAAAAGCAGCACTTTTCACTTCCCCTCAGGAGAGGCTCACAAAGCTGTCTTAGGGTAGGCTGAAGACTTTTTGCAGTGAAGAAGTCCCCGAAATAGCAAGATGCAAGTGGTTGCTGCCCATCTGGGAGGAACATTACAGAGATGTCTGGGAGCAAGGAGTGGGCTGTTGTTCTAACCAGGGTATTAAGGTCGCAAAAGCAGCATGGGGGAGCTTCTGTGCAGGAAGGGGTGTATGAGATGTAAGGGAGAGGACTGCTGACTGTTGCCTAGGGCCAGACAAGACCCACCTGCTGCCCAAGAGGAACTTGCTCAAGAGGAGGCTCTGAGAACTGGGCAGCAGAGGACCCTCCCTTAAAGTGTCCCTTGTGTCAACTGGAGAGCTCAAGAGTTGGGCGCTTCTTAAATAAGGTCTTGGACATTAACAGAGGCATCTGTGATGGTTCATTTTGATGCGCAGATGGCATCTTCAAGTGTTTTCACTTTCGGTTCTCTAAATGTTTTATTACAAAAAGACAGGCAGTACATCACCCTCCACTGCTTGGTCCAAAGTCCAAAACAAAATCATGAAAGACCAGTGTTTCAATGCAGCTGTAGTGGACAGTAGCTAAAAGCAGTTAGTGCTCATACCCATATAAACTTAGTTCAGAGTGAGTTCCCCAACGCAGTCCCAGTCTGGCCTGGAATGACCTAGGCTGTCTGTTGGCTTCTTTAATTTTAACCTATCATGTAGTTTGAGAGAAGGACATTTTCTTTTAACTTGGATGTGGTAGCAGCTATTGGTTTAGATACGTTCAGTAACTAGTCAAAGAGCCCCTGGTCCCTGAAATGCTGTACTCGGTAGCTCTGGTAAGCCGGTGTGACGCTGTGTGAAACTTGAAAGTTTTGAACTGGCTGTCTTAGCAAACAGGAGCCCAGGATAAGCTTTGGCTTTGGATGTGATGTTGCAGCGTAACATCGCTTTACGTCTCTGCACTGGGCATGATGGGTAAGAATTTAAGAATAAACAAATCCAGAACTGTCTCAAAGGCAGGCAGCTTGGCGCTTCTGCCCTACTGTAGCATCTTGCAGCTCCAACAGCTTCCAAAGCAGGCTCGGGGATTTGTGCTGTTTGCCTCCTTTTTGTAAGGGAGTGAACAGGATTGAGGTGGCTTTGTTTCGTGTCTTTTTAATGGTAAGACTTCTAGTCTAATGACTATTTAGAGAGAAAATACTTTCACCTCCATAAAGTTCTTTGAATTATAAAGGACATTGCTGCTGGGTTACTGAAAACCCTTGGGGTTTGTTTCATTTATAACATTGCCTCAGGCCTTCTGCTGCATCCTGTTGGATTGACCTCCTTTTCAACCCGTGCTGCCAGCTGCATTGCAGAGCTATCTTTTCCCTGGATCCTTCAGGGTTCTCATATGACAAACTTGAACTGTGACCCTTTTGTGTCTTACCAGGACAGCAGTGCCCTCTCTGTGCGATGTGGCCAGCAGTCTTCCCCACGCACGCATTTGTTCCAAGCCATTTAACAAACTGAAAGTTTCAAATGATGGCATTTCATAGTGTTTAATAGTATCGACTGTAAAGCAAATGA
Source organism: Platalea leucorodia (assembly GCF_965183815.1). Taxonomy (NCBI): domain Eukaryota; kingdom Metazoa; phylum Chordata; class Aves; order Pelecaniformes; family Threskiornithidae; genus Platalea; species Platalea leucorodia. Next base: position 50,543,360 of record NC_138823.1, on the reverse strand, counting down.
AATGGTGCTGAATACCCTGCATGCCGCTAGTAAGAAATACAGCTTCCATTTCTGCAATATGCCCTGGGTTTTCTGTGGCTAGTGTGTGATCTCTGGTAAATCTCTCTTTTTTTTTTTTTTTTTTTTTTTTAATAAATTTCAATGCTTCCCCCAGAACAACAGTAGCATTCACTGCTATAGATAGTCCAGCACTGGTATTTGTTTCTAATATATAGGGTTTTTAACCAGATTTCCCTAAGCAAAGTGGGCAAAGTCATTTTCCTGAAGTCTTGCAGAGAGTGTTAGGGTAAGAATTGATATAGTTAACACGGCATCCAAGCAACACCATCTCCAAGCGGTGTTGATGCTGGCAGGCATTGCCTTGCTGAAGTTACAGAGACTGAGCACTCGTATTTGTACAAATTGCATTCATTACCAAGAACCCTCCAGTAGTGATAAGAGACTGGCTATGTAGCATAGATTGGCTCCAAGATAAGTAGCCAGTCTATTGTGGAGCTCATGGTAATCTTCCTCCTCCCCGCCCCTAATAATAAATCTTGGGGCATTTTGGAATGCGTGGAGGTTGCTCATTCCAGTAGCCTGAATGTATAACTACTAAACATCATCATCTCCTACCAATTGTGCTTTCATAACCAAGCGAGGCAGCCGACGGAGATGAATAGGCTCGGGTGCAGTGTTCTGAACACGTGGATGCTTCAACTCTGTGTGTTTCTTGCTCCCTTAAAGGACAATTCACAGGGGTGATGGCCGGGGTAAGAGTTTCTCCTGGCCGTGTTTCAAGGCGAGAGCCTGCTCACAGTGATGGTTTTCTTCTAGAGACATGTGAACATCTGGAGCTTGGGCGTTCGCAAGTGGGAGTAGGAGCCTTGCACAACCTGGGGCTCTGCATAAGAGCCGTGATAGTACCTTCTTCATAGTTAGCTTGTCTTTCTCAGTGCAAGTGTCTGTGTAGTATGACTTCAGTGAAACAGCAGTTATTTATTTTACCATAGAATAGAATCATAGAATGTATCATATACCATAATAATATCGTTTTTAAAAAGATAGAATTTATTTACTAAAGGTTTTTTCATTGCTTTGACTGAAATAAACCATTAACTGGCAAGTGCTTCCTTTGTTTTTCAAAGTATCTAATGTGCAAGGACTTCTGGATTGCTGGTTTCAACATGTAAAGCTGAACATCAGCAGGCTAGTTTTATGCAAGCAGGCAGTATATTCCAACCAGTTTGGGTAAAAACTTGTATTTACATGGGATTCTAATGTGGGTTTTTTGGTTTTTGTTTTTTCTCTCTCCCTCCCCCATTTAGGATTTGAAAGGCAATGGAATCACTCCTGGATCATCAGGTTTTAGCCTTACAAAACAGCTGCTCTGTCCAAGAATAACCCGCGTCTGTCTCAGGGACTTGATATTCTGCATGGAACAAGAGAGGGAGATGAAGCATTCTCTAACCTTGTACCGTGCTCTTCTGAAGTGATTTGAATTTTACATTTCGACGCTGTCTACTGCCAAAGAAAACACTGAAGCATTGTTGCACTGTCTTGAAATTCCAATTTCTGGAAAATGATCCGTTGTAAGGATAACTCTTGTTTACAGCTAAACATTTTTATTAAATACCTAACTTAGCACCTGTAGGGTTTTTAGTAATATTTGGCTTAAACCAGTCTGTAAACCAGTGAAAACACTGAGCTGCACACACAAGCACCTGACTACCTGCTTGCATTTAACTGTCTTGCGGGCTCTGAGGGCTTGATACGTGTCCCTAGTTTACGTATGTCGCTTGCTTCGGTACTCCAGAGTCTGCAACATCTATTCTACGTGTAGTGCCTTCTTCTAATCCAACCTCCTTTAGGGAAACAAGTAAAACTTTAAAGGCACTGCATAGCATAGCAACTGTATTTAATCATGAACCAGCAGTCAGTCAACATGCTAATGTATTGCCTCTCTGACTCAGCATCTCCTTACATTTTCTGAGTTTAGAATTACTACTGGATGCTTGTTTGTGGAGAGCAAAGTAGCAGGCAAAAGCAATGAGGGATGCTTTCTCACCCCCACCTTCCCTCAACTGCCTTCCCCCTTTGAGAAAGTGACTGAGGGAAGGTGAACAAATTGGTCATTCTTGTGATTGAAGTACATCAGACAGTGTAGTTAGGGCATACGTCAATGTTTGGGGAAAATCTGGAGTTACTAAACTTGAATACAAGGAGTAAAAGAGCCTAAAAAGGAAGGGTAAACAGAAGAAACAGTTTATCTTTCTGTAGATATAAAAAATAGCATTGAACTTGAGCATAGATGTAGAAAGAAATGAACAAAAGCAACCTGTGCTGACTGCAAAAAAGGGAAAACTTGAGATGCATTGAACTTTGCAGCTGGAGACTTTCTTAAGGAGAAGAGAAGTGTTTGGAAGGCACAGGATTCACTGCTTTATTTAGAATATTGATTTAATACCTTAATAACCTTAATACCTTATAACAGGGAAACTTCCCAAATAGAAAGTATTGAGACAGTTGCCTGGTTTCCATTCAGTGAGGAGGGCGGCTCCGGATTATTAAGACTGCTAGAATATATTCAAAGATTTTCTGCTTGCTGGTAAAGACTGCCTTGTGGTGGCAGGAGAAACCTCCGCTCACCCTTCTCCCCAGCCCCCAAACATTTTGCCTCCCATGACACAGCGCTGTATAGCATGGCTGTTTCCCAGGACCGGTGGGAAAGGCACTGACTGTATTGAATGGCTTCCTGCTGAAACTTTTTTCTTTTAGGGAACGAGCTTCCTATGGTTATTTGGCATGCTACTTCAAAACTTGAAGTGATGATTCAAACGCCCTCCACCGTCAGAACCGCTGCAGATAGTTACCAAATTCAATAAGTTTTGAATCGGTTATGTTTTTTGTGTTGGAACAGTAGCAAACAACTCTAGTAAATGAATGCTGTAAATTATTTATATATGTATATATAGCATATATATATATATATATATAAGAAAAGCAGTACTTTGACTAAGCTATAGTTTGCAAGATATTGATGGCATCAGGCAAAATTGTTTTGTATAATTAAATGCTTAGCTTTACTTTTTATGTAAAGTGCAGCATTTTCCATATTTGTGTACTGTATCTTATTGATCAGATGTTTAAAATTATTTTAAATACTGCATTAAAGCAATTATTTTATTAAAAATAATATATTGGTAACTTGGTTTCCTTACATGAGAAACTCAGCGTCTGAAGCTGTCATCACCATGACTAATGGCGTGGCTCTGAGAGAGAGCCCCGGCTATCTCCCCATCACAGTAATTGGCAGGGTTGCCCCACATGACGTATTAAAGATAAACATCTATATTTTAAGGTTTTTAAACAGAACTAGGTGACAGAGCAAAGAATTACTTGAAGGGGGGGTGGGCAGGGAGAAAAAGCAACCTCTCATTTGCCTGACTTCCCCCAGTCAGTCAGCACAGAGGCTGGTTTTTGTTGGTTTGTTTTTTGTTTTTTTGTTTTTTTGGGTTTTTTTAACAGCTGAGCAGAGGTGAGCACTTTGCACATGTTCGGGGAAGTAAAAACACAGGAACCATCTCAGACTTCAGCAATGTGCAGTGGAAGCATTGTCCTAAATTATTTTTAAAGCAGCTCACAATTAATTAAGTGCAGGTTGGAGAACAAAGATGAGCATCTGCATATTGGCCTGCCTCTTTCTGTTCTTTAAACCCATGTGAATACTTAAAATGAAAGATGTTGGAGAAAATAACTTACTTTATATATAATCTATTTATCAATTATGACAGATGATTCAAGCGTTTTTATGGCCTGCCTACGATGCAGATTGCATGCTTTCGTTGCTGCCACAGCAAGTTGTCTCTTTCACCAGTAGTTCCTCCCTGTGTGCCACCTCTTCCCCCCGCCTGCCCCAACACACCCCAAACCCCAAAATTTTATTCTGTAAGGACTAGGAGACATTTTCAGAAAGGTTTTTCAGCAGGTCTTTAGGCCTAATTTCTGACAGGGACAGACAGGGCCTTGGTGCAAAGGCTAAAAATACTCGTGTCCCTCCACCTGCCTCTCATTCGAGCTCACTTTGTTTCTGAGAAGAACAAGTGTCCTCTAAAGTGGCACTTAGGAGACACTTGAGCTTAGCTCAGCCACACCAGGAGTTAAAGGAGAGATGGCCATGGGTTCACTTCCCACCTCTTCCCTGCCTCATTACCCTTTAGGGGAAGGCAGACTGCTCTTTATGCAAACACTAGAAGCCCAGGCATAAGGCAGTTAGGGTAGACACTGCCATTGGGCTCCCTTGCCTCTCAGTTCTCGGCATGCTCGTGTTCAAGCTTGGGGACCTAGCAGCCGGGCTGTCAATGCCACTGATGCTGCAAGGGCTTTAAAGCTTACTCCAGGCACTTCTTGCTGTCTAGATGGCCTGCTAGCCTAGTGGCTATTTCTGATGCCCCAAGCTGCCCAGGGAACTATGCCTGCAACTCGAGTATTCTGCCTTTAAAGAAAATAGTATATACACTTGGGGAGGGAGCTGTTGTTCCTGGCTCTTGACTACTATCTTAAAAGCATAGTATGCCGAGTTTTGTATGTTACGTGGTGGCAAAAGGGGTCCTGTACTCTTTCTCCTCTAGCTTCTGCTTTTTCCCTTTATTGCTATTTTCAAGTTCTACCACTGAATCCAGCCTTTTGCACTGTCTTTGACTCCAGCTTTTCCCTTCTCCCCCTGGGAAAGACTAGCCGGAGTGCACTAACACACCCTGCAGCTTTGTTTGAGGTTTAATGAGGAAGGTAGCGGGGGCCCGTGAGATGTTGCTAGATGATTCCTCAAAGCCATTGCACTCTCTTGGACACTTTGACACGAGTAGCTGAAGGCTACTGTTTGCATCAAGTTGTTCTAGGCCCGCTCTCTTGTAGGCACCTGTGTCCTGCCATGTGAGTGCACCGCTTGGCAAAAAATGCCATCAGCTGTTCTCCAGGTTCATCTCTTTGCTCTGTTCTTTGCTTTCCTCTTCATTTGTAATCACTGGGGTGAAGAAGGAAAGGCTAAGGCAAACGAGGATGTCCTTGAAGGGGCAGACAGTCCAAGTGATTGGACTTGATGAAATGGGCTGCTTCCCAGCAGCTTTTCAAATGAGGGCTGCTGGGTTTCCAAGGCCAAGTGCTGCATACATTTCCCTCTGCATGTAGCACTCATGATGTCTACACATTCTCCGAGAGCTGGATCCAGCCATTTTTATCCAAAATCCCATGACTGGAGCCTGCAGCTCTGGAGATAATCACAACCTGCATTAAATGCTTTACTCCTTTGATGAGTGCAAAATTGAGTACCAGGACCGAAGAACGTAGCACACCGGACTGCTGTGTTTTGCCACTTTTGGCACTGGCCTTGCTGCTGCCTGTCAGTGACTTGTCCTACCCGCATCTAGTAGGACAGCTACTGTCTGCAGGCCACAATGCCAGTGTTTCACTTGGCGCAGGGCTTGTGTAAGCTAGGCGAGCACCACTTTTGGCTTTGTAACACTTTGAAGGAATAGGCAAGACACCTGGTCTTTTCCTTCCAGATACATCAGTCCTTGTTCCTACCATCTCTTCTTTCCTCTTCTACTATAGACATGAGCTGGTCACACCTTGTCTCCTCTCCATAGCTATTCTGGCGTGTTAGCTGCTAGCTTTGCTACCCAGTCTCTTCTCAGGATCTCCTGCTTCACAGTTCACAGGTTGCCTCCAGGCAGCCTGCTTTGGAAAGGGCTTTTGCTGTGAAGGAGGGAGGAAAAGGAGGATCTCCATCCTTGACTTGAAAGTTGAATGGCTATTGTGGAGTGGAAGGAGGTGGTGGTGCAGGTCAGCTCACGTCAGTCCTGAGGCTGCTACTTTCTGTGGCGGGAGCAGATTCTCTCAGGAAGTTTGTGTTTCATGGTGGCCAAGACTTCTGCCATTAAGTCCTACTTAGGTCAAGGGTTTTCTACAAGGTCCTTGCAGCAGTAGGTACTTCCCACCTTCCAAGGGATGTTTCCCTGGCAGGACTCTTTCTTCGGAGCCATCTAAGGCTCCTGCCAGCAACCCCATCAGAGCCGGTCGTCCATTCTCTTCCCTGCTCCCCATCTCGCAGTCCCACAGCTCTTCCAGGTATCATCTCCTCTTCAGCCTCTTTCTGTTTCAGAAGTAAGAAAGGGTATAGCTATGTCTTGCTTGATTCAGCTGGACATTGGGTGGTATCAGGGCCTGCACTGAGGCCCCAGGGGGTGACCAGTATGTGTTTCTCCAGAGCTCTGCCCATCAGTAGTGTCACTGAAAGACTGCTTCCCCTGGGGCTGTGCCTGGTGGGAGGGAGCAAAGGTGCGGGGGTCTTCTGCGTGGGTACTGCTAAGGCAAAAAAGGCATCTTCGTCTCAGCAGCTTGGCCTGCCTGCTCCTCAGGCTTTCGTTAAAGAAAGAACTGCAGTTATCGGTAAGCAGTTACTCTCTCTACCAGATCACAGGGAATATTATTTTAAAATCTATTTGGAATGAAAAATTATCTGACAGATCATCTGTATCTCTTTTTGAGAGCTAATTCATAATTTTGTGTAGTTCCCCAAGCTTCTTGAGATATTTGCACTTCCACTTTGAAGTGTTTAGCATGACGGGTTTTATTATTTACAGTTATTTGAAGGTGTTTCTTATTTCTGTCCTTAGAAGCTGGAAGGGAGGAGGGGGAGTATTTTTTTCAAGTAATTATATGTGAATATACATGTACTCTGTGTGTCTTAAGTACGGCTAAGTAACTGTTTAAAAGAAATACCCTACTTCTTGTAAGGACTGAGTTATAACAGCTCCCAGGTGTGAAACTCCAGCAACAAGGAGAGAGGGAGGAAGAAGAAAAATTCTTGAAGAAGTTGCAAGTTTTAATATCTTAAAATCCTTTGATACCTTTGCAAAATTGGGCAGAGAATAAAGACTCCCTTGAAGAGCTGATCAGCGGGACTTCTCAAGAAGGGAGGGCAGGAAAAGGAGAAGGCACTTGGAGGATCGAAGACAGAGCTCACTCTCTCCAGGAGCTTTGGTGATATTTTATGTGCATTCCAGCAGAGGCTTTCATTTACAGAAATGACAGAAAAGGGTCTTTCTAGAAAAAAAAATCCATCAAAGTAGGTAAGTATGTGTATGCAGGCTATGTATTTAATGAAGCAGACTTATTGAGTAATTTCTGTTTGGGAAGAAATCCTTACATCGTTGCCTCCTGTTCAATGCAGTTTTCATTCTTAACTTCATGTTTCCTAAAATTTGGAGAAACCCTCTGTCATCTTCTCCTCTCTATCTCTGAAGGAGTGGTAGGAAGAATTATCGCCAGCTGCGGCCCAGTGCTGCGGTCCGGCCACGGAGCTGAAGCACTGCGGGATGTGGGACGGGGGGACGTGTGCTGTCCATGCGAGTCTGTGGCCTGACTGATGCTGGGAGAGGCTGGGATGAGCAGAAGCTGCATGGATACAGCATGGGCTATTCAACATCTCAGAGCCGAAGCAGTTTTCCCCTACTGATGTGAATAAACCACGGATGGAGGCTTACAGCTCATGTGAGCATCTGCCCTGCATCGAGCTGACATGGTAATGAGGGTTGCGCTACCTCTCATCAAGGCCAGGGCTGTAATTTTCTGCACTCTGCCTTTCGCCAGCCGATTCATTAGCCCTTTGCAGCACGGCTGACGGGCGGTGCGAACTCAAACAGGCCTCATCTCAAAGAGCTCTCAGAGTCTTTGCCTCTAATTTGAAAGCTTTAGCCTTCTTTATTACAGGGGCAAAAAATTGAAAGTGACCCAAACTTCAGGTACAGAGGGCAAATATTAAAAGTAAGGTTGGTTTCTGCCTTTGAAATTCCTCGCTTCTTAGAGACTGTTGGTGAGTGATGCCCCAGAGCTGGGGAGGATGGCTTCAGAAAGAGATCCCCTCGAGTGGGTAATCAGCCCTTCACAGCAGTCTGCTGGGGATGCTGAAACAGAAATCAGCGTTTCGAGTTTTTTTTCCCATGCCGTAAAGAAGAACCTGTGGGAAGGTTCTGCCTGTGTCCTTACACAAAACCAGGATATCCAGTAATTAGTGAGAGATACCTCCAGGGCAAGCTCAAATTTTGCAACACTTCCCAAGGCAGGGAAAATGCCCTGGGCTAGGGCAGTCTTGGGAAGAGAGTGAGTCAGGAGGCTTTTTTTTTTTTTTTTGCCTTTTTTTCTCTATAGTCTTGATCAAATCAAAACTTAAAACTTTGCAGGGACCCAACTCTTCCAGACCTCTCTATAGCTGGGTGAGGCTCCTCCACCTCCTGAGGTAGATGGCTGCCTTTTCAGGCTTTTTCTCTATAACAGGCTAAACTTTTTGCAGTGCTGAGCCGCAGCTGAGTTTCTGACAATGGCTTGGAGCTGGGAAGCTGAGCTGACCCCAGGGCCAGTATCCCCCAAGGCAGAAAGCTGGGGAGGCGCAGCCCAGCCCTTGCAGGGCGGCAGGGGCAAGCTGCTGCCTCTTTTGCTGTTTTTTTTTCCCCCAGAAACACAGGTTTCTGCTCAAGAAGGGATTTAAAACCCTGTATAGCTGTCACCTGCCTTGGGCGGTGCTTTAGCACGTAGAAGTTGAAGGAGTGCAGGGTTCGGGCAGGGTGGGTGGCACAGGGGCAACGGGTGGCGGGGGCTGGTGGCGACTCAGCCGCAGCTCCCGCATGGGGACCCGGTCCCGGGAGGGGCGGTGGGGCTGCGCTGGCGGAGGCGCCCCTGGGAAAGCCATCTGCTTGGCGGAGGGCCTGGAGGAGCCAGCACCGCCCCAGCGCCCCGGGGCTGCCAGGCATGCCCAGCCCGGCCCAGCCTGCCGGGAGCCCGGGGAGCTGCCGTGGGACTGCCCTGCCCCTCGGCTGTGCAGGGCTGGGGTCTGGTGGCTCTCGGCCAGAGGATGAGCTCGCAGGTGGGTGGGTGAGAGGCCTGGCTGTGGGAGCTTTGAGCCCTCGTTGGGCTGACCAGTCCCCCTGGGCGCTCCTTGATCCGTCACAGCACCATATGCTCAGCCCCCTCTGATGCACCCCACGTGGAGGAGGTCTCCTTGACATGAGAAGACTCCATGAATCTCCATCATGGGCAGTAAGCCATACATAAGGGGCTCGAGCTCCTGACATTGGGATGCAGCACAAATACTCCCCGGCTCTTTGAACAAAGATCCCCAGACACGCCTGGCTCAGATGCGGGTGCAGCAGTCCAGCTCGGCTTTTCCACTCTTGCCTTTCATCCCCTCCACCTAGTTTCTGTGGTCTTAGGTCTCCTTCCCACCTCCTCGCTCCCCCCACAGCTGCCTTAGTATTGCATTTTGCCCCCATGCTCATGCTTTGCAGCACAAACACACTGTAGCACTGCCTGCCTTCCCTTGCTGGGCTCCCTGGCTGCTGCCCTTTCTCCATGTTTTAAGCCTTGGGAATGATTTGTAAACACGGAGTGAACCATCTGCTTCATCCAGTCACCCTGGCTTTAACTTCTGTGCTCAGGTGAAACCCAAGTGAAACACTCACAGCCAAGCAACGTCCAGAGCGGGTGCTCCCACCCTCATCTTGCATAGCTTGTTGGGCACTTCTGCTCTTCCCAAAAGCTTGCCTTCCTCTTCAGCTTCCATGGCTGCTCCAGTTCTCCTCCCGACCCCTCAAATGATTTGTTTCCCTTGGATGACTACCGTCCCTTCTCAGCCGTCTTCAGGCTTGCTGCTTTAATTGCCTTCCACAGGAGACATCTCCTGCACAAACAGCTCCTCAGCTGCCCCTTGTCTGGGCTAATGGCTCACAGGTCTTGATCACAAACCTGTTGTCCTCTGCACAGGCAGAAGTTGTGAGCACCTGAGATGTTAAATCAAATTCAAGAGGGCTAAAATAGGGCTGTTACTTTCTCTTCCTATGATCTTTGTGAATGACTAGGCAATGTCACTCCTGTTGCACCTGCCTTCTCAAGAGCTGCTAAATCTTGGACATAACTTTTGGAGAGCCTTGAGGAGTGCTGGCTGCAAAGGTCTCCACCGTCATCTCCGGCCTCCCGCAGTGTTGGGGATGCAGGTTTCCTTTTCCCCAGGGGAGGACAGCTGGGGTGAAGCGGTGTTCCTTTCCTAGACCCCTGTGTGCACCTACAGCAGAAAGGAGGCAGGCTGTCCCAGGCAGCTGCAGTGCTTTTAGGCTATTAAGCTGTTCCCTTTCGGATGTCTCCTTCAAGCTGTGCTTTGCTCCAATGCCAATAAAAACTTGCTGTTGTTAGGCTTCTGCGGCATCACAGCAAATGCTGTGAAAAGGAAGCGCTCGCTTCTCAGCAGCTAAAGCCCTGCTTCGGGGATTTCCCTCCATCTAGTTTTGGTAGTTCCCCTTCCCGATGTGCCATCCACTGAGGATCTCCTTGGCACGTCGCTTGAGGCAGTGGAGTCCCAGGGTGGCAGGGGCTATTTATACCTCCCTAATATTTACCACGACGAAGCCCTTTCCTGGAATTAGCTGTAAGTCCCAAGCCCACCAACAAGGCCACGTCTCGTAGCACCTCCTGCGCCTGGCCCTGCGTGCTCAGAGCCCGCTGCTGCCTGATTTGAGCCTGGCACCCTGCAAAGCCTCTCCCTCACAGCAGGGCTCCCTTTTGCTCCCTGACTGCTGCTCTGTCTTCAAGTGGGCAGGGATCCCTCGCAGGGAATGGAAAACAGTCTCCACTCCCATGGGCGTGGGGTTTTGCCTTCTGTTGTGCCAGCAGCAGGCTGTCTATGGGAGTACAAATGGCGCTCAGCACAGGCTTCGGATAATTAATACTGTTTGTTTGAACTAAGGTAGCACTTATGTCCCTGATTGATATCTGCGATGATAAAGATGCAGTCTGGACAAAAAAAATATTTCGGCCACAACTGGATGAAAAAAATATTTGAGAGGAAAAACCAGGATTTTTTGCTACCAGACTGAATATGGGTCCAAAAATCTCACACTTAATCTGCCAAAACAAAACCATCCTCTTTTTGTGACCCTAGGAGGGGCCCTTAGGTGCTCTCCTAGGGGCTTACGTGCCCATGTGCACCGCAGACCTCCCTCCCCAGAGCAGCTGATGGGGGCAGGAGCTCAGCTTTGCCACAGAAACACATGGGGACAGACAGGTCACGTCCACCACGGTGGTCCAGGGCTTCCCTGCCACCCCCAGTGTGGCTGGTGGGGGGGACGACAGCATTTTCCCAGTGCTCCCTGAGGAGAGGAACCCTTGCCCAGTCTATCCCATCCCAAGGCAAAGCAAGAGTGGGGAGGAGTCGCTCCAACCCACCGTGGTTATTTTAAACTATAAAATTGTGGGGGATTTTTTTGTTGTTGTTGTTTAGTGAGCAGCTCACTGCGAATTTAATAGATGAGTTTTGCTATTGGTAACAACTCCCCTAACCCCCAAGCAGTTTATTTCATGTATACAAGAGTAAAAAAGGGAAAAGTAAGAACACCTCTGGGGAAAATAAGGGGTTGGGAAATGACTGTAAGTGCAAGCACAGGATTGCCAAACCCACACGTTCAAAAAGCATGAATCAGATCTCCAGGAATCACAAGACTGGTGGTCTGAATTTCAAATATGAAATCTGGGCAGTTTCTGAAGGGTATTTCCCTCCATGTTTTCAATGCTCTAGGGGAAGCTGCATGCCCTCTGTTTGGGAGGGAGCGCTGATGGGCTGGAGTTGAGGCTTACACACGCTTATAGGAACCTATCCCCCCTATGCTGGAGCCCGAGACGGTTGTTCCACCCTCCCAGTCCCCTAGGCTTGCCTCGTTGCTCTACTCTCCCCTGCCATGGGGCATCGCTGCTGCTCCCTTGCATCTCTGCTGAACTGCCTGGAGGGACAGCCAAGCCCCAGCACCCATCTTGCCATGGTGGGGAACATCCACCGCTTTCACCAGGGTTGGTCTTCTCCCCATGGATAGGTGGTGAGGAAGCGGCGTCTGTATTTTTGTCCCACAGTCTTTAAGGAGAGAGAGCCACCACTTCGAATAGTTCAAAGATGTATGTAGCCTGGGCCATGAACCCAGAGCAGCACTGCCTGAGGAAGGGAGAGCTGCCTGCGATGCCTGTTTTGGAGAGACATGAATTGCTTTCCACACTATGCAAGAGTTTGCTATAAGACAGAGCTGAAGATACTTTATCTGAGCGTACAAATTAATACCTCCTCCCTCAAAGCCACCCAAACCCCGAGAAAACCTAAGAAGGAGAGCACTGCGGCAAACTTCCCCAGTGCTAGACTAAGTTGCCCAATTTGTTGGCACCCGAGCCCCTAGGCAGCGAGCAGCCTTCACCCACACCTCCAAATATGGATGTGCTGGCAGGAGAGGGAAGCTTCTTCTGTCTCCTGCCTCACTTGAGGGCCTCTAGATCTATACCTGATCTAAACTGCTGTTGCCCAACTCAGCCTTGCAGAGTCAGCTTTGCTGCAAGTCCTTTCTTGTCTATCCCTCTGGAGTCCCTCAGCCACTGCCAGCTCCGCCATGTTGGTCCTTGCAAGCTCTTTGGTCGTGCTACAGCTGCTCAGCTACAGCTGTCCACACCAGAGGACCAGCAGGGTGGCCTCTGTGGGAGAGGACTCCCAAGGATGATTACCTACACAACACCACAAGATGGTCTTCCCAAGCCCACGCATGTTAGCGTTACCTCCCTGTGCTGGACCAACATCTCTTCTGCTTCCGCAGAAGCCGCTCTCATCCTTGTGTATTGCCCCTTGTCATTCTTACGTCCCAGCTCACAGTTACAGGAGTGAACCCATCAGGACTCATTGGTGTGAAATCTGGGGAAATCCCAGGCTGCATGGCTCCTCCCGAGTTCCCATCAGGTAGGCAAATTACCTGTCACCGCGAGAAGATTCAGGCGTTAGAGGGAATTGCATGCAAATGGGAAGAGCAACCAAAGAGCCCCAGTTCTCCCAGACCTGCTGAGGCTGAAGTCTGCAGTTGGCAGTGCACGTGCTTCGGTGAAGGGTGGAGCTGCAGCCGTGCGATGGGTAAAAGGCTGTCATCTTCAAAGCTGAGCATTGTATTTTGCTCCAAAGCACTTGTACCACTCACCTGTGGAAGAGGAATTCAGGTGACTTCCAACCCGGTGGGTAGGGACAGCAACCAGCGGGCAGTGAAACCACTCACATCTAACAGGAGCGGTAGCTCTTGCAACGGTAGCTCACGAGCAGAAGCTGGTCAGCTTCCAGGGCAGGAATGACTCACAGCCCGTTTACGGTTACCTGCGAGCCGTCACACCCGGCTCCAGGCTCCCCAGGGCCTGGTGCAGCAAGGTCTGCTTCCTGAGTTCGGTGGAAGGGAAAAGGTGCCTTGCTCCCTATTGATGAGCATGAATTAATCCACTCTTGCCCTAGGTTGGAGGTAATACCAATAGCACCACCCACTCCCTCCTGCTACATAACAAGCAAGTATGGGAGTCTCCTGGCCTGAAGGACCAGGCATATTAGCCTGACCGTAAGTGAAGTGTCTACATCAAAGAAGAGGTGAGAATAACATGTATGCGCACAGCCAGCGGCAGCGGCACCTCATAAACGTGCCTGCTTGCCTTGTTAGAGGCTCTTTATCTGGTAGATGGTCTCATTTGCCAATATAAATACACTCTTGCTAGTCAGAGACAAACATGGCACGTGTAGCACAGGAGAAACTGAAAGAGCAAAGTGAGCCCAGCACATGTGGAGATCACAGGAAAAGAGCACCGTCATACCCCAGCATGGTTCTTGCTTTGATTCCTCTTCTCCCAGTCTCTCTTCATCCACAGCTACCTGAGAGGGAGAGAGAAAACCAGAAGTCCTTCTCAGTGCTCACTGGGGTCACACACGGTACATCACCCTGCAGTGTTGGTTGGAGCAAAATGATGAGACTTTTGACTGCTCCAAGGCTGACTCTCTGCAGTGTGGTGTCTCCAGAGGAGGAAAGTTAGGTCTCTCTTCAGTCTCAATCCACAGCTGGCCCCCACAACCCTCTCTTGCTTGCAACAACAGAGCAGCTCATGTGGGCCATGCCTCCTAGGAGATCTGCCAACACAACGTGTGGGCCTCCTGGTCTCACAGCAGTGGCTCCAGGGATAGAGGACATGGAGCTCCATGGCATAGCCATCTCTGGCTGCTCCCTGCCAGCAAGAGCTGTGCTACAGCTGTGTCTCCATCTGAATGCTGCTCTAGGTCAACACAGTGAGCACCCTCCAGATCTATATGGGTTTCCTACTCTTCCTCAGGACCAGGAGTGGACAGTGCAGGGTGCAAGGCTTGCTTAGCCTCCAAAGCCTTTTGTTCACATTGTAAGCCTGGTGAGTGAATCCTACTTGCTCAGTTTCCTGATATGACTTTCCATGCCCAGATGCTGCCTGCAGCCCGGCTGGCAAGCCGTTCCCCGCAGCCCCCTTGCACACTTCTCTCAACTGCCTCTCCCCGGGAGTCACACGCAGTGCTTATTTTGGGACTCAGAACATCAGCCCACGGGCGGCAAGTGAGCACTTTTACTCATCCCAGGCTTCCGATCAAGTTCTTCAATGTGTGCAGGCTCTGGAAGAGCTCTCAGGCTGTTTCTATGAAGCAATGCCTGTCTGGTTTTAGCTACGTGTGCCATCGGCCTGCTGAACTCTCCTTCTTCTTTGAAGGAGAGGGATTTCCCACCCTTCACTGTGAACTTTCAGTGTTCGCAAGGGTACTTTGGTCTGGGCAAGATGGCCTCGGAGGGGATGGCTCTGTTCTTGGTTTCTGAATACCGCTGACTCTTCGAAAGACTGGGTTTGCTGCTGGGTCTTTGCCCTCGGAGCAGCAGCCCTTACCCAGCTAAATTCAGCTGGGGGAATTCCACCTGTAAGACGTGCAAGTAAGGGCAAAGACATCCTCTGCCTTGTCCCTGTCAAGTTTCTGCTCCCCAAGGCCTTGCTTTCTCTGTTGGTAGTTCCTGCATGCAGCAGCAAGTCTGCTCCCCATGTGTTTTGCTAAAGCCGAAGATGCCCACACATTTTTTCCATTGTGAACCTGGCTACATCCCTGCCAGCTCACACAACCAGCTATTGTTAAGTAATTGTTTCAGTCATCCACTGAGCCCACGCCCAAGCAGGCTTTTCGGATTTGACATATGGGAGATTCACTACTGTTGGCGTGGCTTTGGGGTACTCTGTCTCCTGCCGTCACCCGGGAGGGTGACAGCAAGAGAGACACTCCAGATGGGCTAAATGTGGCCATTTTCATGCCCATCCTTGGGTTCCCAGCTCCCAGCCACCACTGACCCTTTTCTCTCTATAACAGAAACTTAATGCGATACAGAAGGTCCACCAGCTTGCCCCCATGCAGGAGCTTGCATTTGCCTCCTGATGTTGCTTGAGATCAGAGGTCTCTCTTTCTCTCCCTATCTATCTATCTCCACTATCATTACCAGATAATGCAGAGCAAATATCAGAGCTGCTTCCCCCACCGGTGATGATGCCTCCTCCTGATTCCTACTTGACATGTGGGATTTATAGTTCAATTTAAGTTTGGCACGGTTGCTACTCCCCAACTCCAGCAATTAGAGGATTTGAGAAGTGTATTATGGGGCCCTGATTTTTCATATGGTCATTCTGGTTGACACCACCCTTTATACCGCCTTTTTACATACACAGCCAAAATGCTCGGCACATTTTCAGAAGAGGGAAGATTAAAAACCCAACCAAAAAAAGCCCAGAAAAAAACCCAAAGTGAATTACTAAAGTTTATAAGGCTAATACTTTATAAGGCTAGTATGCACAGGCCTGAGGCCTTCAAGATAATATAATCTAATACTCGGAGATCCCCTGATGAAAGGCACTATATATGCAAAGTGCTTTATAAACATTAATTAGTTAATGTTGAAAATTTTGCCCAGGGCAAAAAAAAAAGGGAAAAAAAACCTACCAAAAATCCCCCTTCCCTCCCTCCCTCTAGTCCCTAACTATACAAAGTTAATGATTCTGTGTGTGCAAACTTAGAGCATATTTTAATTTCTGTTTACTTCTGGGGAGATGGAAGCACGGGAAGTACTTTCATATACATCGTGCTTCTGCAAGCATTGGTAACATGGCTGCTTCTCCTGTCATGTGATTTAAGCTTCATGAACGAGGACACCTCAACACCTACAGCATAATCCTGGCCACAGTGTTTGCAATAAAACTGCCCAAGCTCTACTAGCTCATCCCTTCATACTCTGTAATCACCAATGAACCAACCCATGTGTGAAGGTCTTCATGGTAGATATAGCTTTCATTCCAGGTCACCTTTCCAAACCTTGGGAATCTTGAGCACAGGGCAGCTGGTTTCAGTGTCATCACCGCGTCATATGTCACCACATAACATATGCACAGAGAGCAATGGACAAAGTAATACACTTAGTTATCACAAAAGAAGGGAAACTGCAGTCTGAGGGATAAAGTAGACCTTGCTTTTGTAGCTGGCTGCATGCAGGATGAGGTTGTGTTTCAAAGTAGCTGGTGTAAAAGGCAACAAGTTGTGCATTCAATGACCTTTGCAGCAAGAAACATACTTCATCTCTCCTTTGTAACCCTTGCTGGGGAAGCATTCAGCTTCTAGGTGACACTACAGGGGCTGCTTTCCCCTGAAGCCCACATCCGCACGGGTCTGATGGATGCTCTGTAAATCCCCTGGCAGAGTGAGCAGAGCCCACTTCCAGAGCTCCTTTCAGAGCACCATGCTCACCTCCACGCTTTGCAAAACTTAGGGGCCCTCGTAGGCAATACTTTTCCCAAAAAAAACCCCTTGCATCCCTGACGAGGCCCTTTCAGACTCTACTCAGTCCAAACAAGTCTGCATCATGCATACTCTGCCACAAACCACCACACTGGCTTGCCTAGCTCTGGCTTCTCCATACCATGTCCATCAGCAAAAGACCAGCAGGCCCCTTGACCCGCGGCCAGGACGGGCCATCACCTCCCACCGCTCTCCTCTCCAGCTGCGAGGGTAGCAGACACCCTGAGGTAAACAGAGGCACAGGCAAACCACCTCTCTGAAAAGCTGGTGGTATCTTCTGGAGCCCCTTTCTGCCATCTGTCCTGTTTAAACCCCAAACTCAAACTCATGTCTGTTAGCCTGAACACTGGGGTAACGGTGCTTGTGATGGGGCAGGAGAAACTTGAACGATGGAGTGGCAGAATGCAGCCTGCTTGCAGCAGCGTGGTCTGGCCCAGCAGTGTTTTTCAGGGCTGGGTCACCCGGGTCCCCACGGCAGCACCTGGACATGGAGGAGTCCCTTTACTCTGCATCTACCACCTTCCCTGCCAGATGGGTTTCTGCACGTGCCTGCTCCTTTCCCCAGCAGCCAAAGCAGCCAGTGGCACCTCCTCGACAGGGGACCTTCAGTGCAGGATGCTTTCCCTTCCCTCTCCTGGGTCCTGTGTGCTCTCAGCATTTTGGCTCCCCACGATGCCGCTCTGTGAGATGTCGCTGTGCACCGACAGCAGGACACCCAGCTAGACGTTTTCCATGTGCCTGGACTGTCTCCGGGAGAGGCAGCACCAAGGGATGAGACCACTGTAGGGTACCACCATTGCCCTTAGCCTGAGACGTGGTAACTTCTATGAGCAAAGTCTTAATATGAAGTAGAGTCAGCCCAAATGACCACTGGCCATGCTGCTGGTGGCTGCCTCGTGCCTCCAGCACAGCCTTCCCTGGCACTCCTTTCCTTCCCCATGCTGCCATGCAAAATCTACACGTGCTGAGGCACCATCCCTGGCTCAGCACGCCTCTAATGGGTCTTTGAATGCAAGCCCCACTTGCTGCCAATGCATCAAGTTTTTCTTCGGTGCTCCTACAACATATAAAACCCCCACTGTGCTGCCATCACTCATGGAGGTGCCTCTCACCTGGCCAGGCTCCTCCAGCACTGGTGTCCCCGGGGCCTCTCGCACCACTGGAGAGCAGCACTCAGCAGCCAGGTGGCTGCATGACCTGAGAACACATCTCCTCTTCACAAACTTGTGAAGAGGTGAGTTATTGAACTTTAATGCTTCTTGGCGCAGCAGTGTGCTCAGCAGGTGAAGTGACGGGACCACGAATCCGATGCATTCCCAAGGACCTCAGCCTTAATGACACCCCTGCCCCCCCCTAGTATCAGTGACAGCTATTGATGGGGTCTTCAGAGAATCAAAGGCTGCAAAGGTTTGCCCTGGCCTAGTCCAATCACTGCCACCTCCGGGCATAGTTACGGTTCATCTGAACATCCAACTGAGGCAAGCCATCTCAGGGGAGTTTTGCCTGTACACAAATGCAAAATCAAGCTAGAGGAGAGCAATCGCTTACACACGTATCTAATACAGACGTACCTGAATGAGCTAAGCTATACTTTCATCTCGTGCAGTTAAGGATGTTTAATTTTAATCCTGTGTCAATGGGGAGAAAAAAAAATGGTATGAAGTTCTAATAAATAAATCATGCCGCCAAGTGCTCAGATCAGCACATCCTTGCTAGAAGCAGTACAGAAAAAGCCTCTTTCCAGCACTGCAGACTGTGTTAAAACATCCCTTCAAATAGATGCTGTTGCAAGCCAGTGATACACCAGCACTGGTATGTTGACTTCAGATCACAAAGCATTTGCCATTCTGAGGGCATGCAACACTGAGGAAGAAGAAAAATGTGAAATATTTAGTAGGTTTTGATGATTGACTTGAGAACTCGTGAAGACCTCTGATTTTCCGAAAGCATTGCACATCCGCTCTCAGACAGCCTGGCTGCTTTCAGGTGCATCACGCTGGGCACCTGCCAAGGCGGCTGCTGAAACCACTAGTCTGCTTGGAAAATCTAGATAGGAGATTGTGATGGAGGAAACTGTCTACGCTGCTATTGCTGAAGTTACTGATTTTTACCTCCTCTGTTTTTGAAGTACTTCATGGCATTATTTGCTCTCGAGGAGAAAACTGGAAATTTAAAATGCAAGACATCTTTTGTAGTGCAACAGGCAAAAGACTTGATTTTCCTGGGATTTCCCGAGTGCTCAGACCCTGGTTAGGCTCCCACGACAGCAACTAGCATGGGGAACTGTTGCGTCTCAGTCAGATGCTACCAATTTCACCAAAGCCGTCAGTCTGTGCCGCAGCAGAATATTTGCAATATGCATTAGGACAAAAGCTGTTTACCACCCACTGATGAGCTTTTATGTGTAAAACGTCCCTTTCACTCTGTGCTGAAGCAGACACTTGCTTTGATAGTTATATGAAAAAACCCTTAACTTTGCCCTGGGATATTTATAACCAAAACATGCAGAATTATTGCAACATAAAGTCTGCTTCACTGGGTCTTGCTGATATAAAAAAGAAAAAAAAAAGGAAGAAAAAGGAGGTTAATGTAATAAAGAAAAAGAGACAGGTGAGCACACGGAACACAGTTCAGATCTACAGCAGTATATTGTCCCAGCCATGCCACCAATTCAATTTAAATCCTAAGGAAAAAGCTAATCCTATTGAAGCACTGCAAATTAACAACAGCCCCGGCCTTGTACCTCACCCCTCCACAACAACCGGCACATCAAACACCTTCCCTGCTCTGCGCAGAGACAGAGCGGAGGAAAAGCAGTATGAAAGTGAAATGGTTTCTCGTCCTCTGCCCTGCCCAGAGGCAAATGCCAACTCTCGCTGTTGTAAACTGTAAGGCAAGGCAATCTACAGTGTTACGGAAAGAAAACGAATACCACACTAGCAGGCAGGCAGGCAGGAAGGCAGGCAGAATGAGACAGAGATATTTTTAATTGATGCTAGACGAACATAAATAGATGAAGCTGACATTAAGCAGCACAGCCCATTTTCTCTCTCTGCCAGGTACCCATTTACCCGGGCTCATAACCAAAGGCCAACATGACATCAGAAGCCCTATGGTGTTTTGCCTTTGGGCAACAGCCGGTAAAACTGGTTTCATCTGGCAGATGAGCGTGTGAGCTGAGGTAATTGGTGTGTTCTTTTCTGCCTCAGATTCCTTATCTCATCCTGAATATTCCCATAACCTCCTTTTTTCCAGCCCTTTTGTTTCTCAACAAAAAAAATATTTACATTGAAATAATAGATCGCATCGCGGGGAGACACAGGTGCCGGCAACTTCACGAACAATGAGCAGCGCAATGACAGCTGCAGAAAAGATAAGCTGGAAATGGGAGACTTCTTTTTCTAGTGGGACGTTTCCTACTGAACAGAAGGGGTTTGAACAGACATCATTTGATAAAGGAGCCTCGCTTAAAAACAGCTGCCGCTCCATTTTTCTTTCACTCCTGAGATTGGTTTGGATTACTTTTCTGTGGTGTTTTGCAACTGAAGAATAAAAACCATCTGAACGTGATGGGAGATGATCTGAACAATGTGGGAGTCATTCTTTCTACACACCAAGGCTGGTAACAACCAGGGCTGCCTGTTTCCAGGGCTGCATTAGCAGTGCTTTGCCAGCGCAGCCATCCCAGGTTATGCAGTGGTTGAGCAGGCTTCCTGTGGGCATCCCTCGCATCAGCCCCTGCTTTGCTGGCTGAGGAGAGCAGGGTCACAGAATAAATCCTGCCAGCAAAAGCATATTTTCTAGCATATCACTGAATGTACATTATGGGGGGGGGGGGGGTGTTAGATTAGCTGGGTGGATGAGGGTCTTCACCCATCATAGCTGTTGGTTTGGGATGGCCACAGCATGACTACAGGATACACGTGCTCAGGAAACTACCATGGGGCAGCACCACAGTCAGGGAACACGTGAGTGTGTAAGCTGGGTGATGGGACAGACACTTCTGGCTTATCTGAAACGTGAACCTCTACACACTGCCCCTGGAAAGAAGTTGGAAGGCAAAAAAAGATTTTCTTCTTCCTTCCAAATGTACTACTGATAAATATAAATGTAGCAGAAGGACTGGGCACAATGCCTAGCAGAGACTCGCTGGAGATAAGGTTCCTACTCTGACATGTTGGATCGTACCAGGTAGGATGCTGCCTCTGTCATCTGTAACCTAAGGCAATGTGGCCTGCTTTTCAGAAACATTGTTCTTTCTACCTACAGGTCCCTCTGGAGCTGGGGGTGCTGGAAGCATGGAGTAGCTTGAGAAATCTGGCCACAGACAAACCCAGACACTTCGTTTTAGCCTCTCGCATTGGAACATTTTGAATGTTTTCCCCCTGCTCCCACGGAAATCACTGGTGAAGCTTCCCACTGAAGTTGAGCTGGATCCCATGTCTGTCAACCTGGCCTATATTAAAAGGGAGAAGAAAATGCAGAACATAAGATAGAAAAGGGAGCCTTTAACTTGCCAAACAAGGCTAAAACACAAATCTAGTGGTTATGTTAAACAGTCCAAATGAAAATTATCCAAATGTACAGGATTATAGGAGAAGAAAGAAAACAGATGACTGGAAAGAGATGACGAAAAATGGGTTAAGGGTGTCCCACTGGGGGTACCTGTAAAACCAGGGGTTACACTGGGTGGCCAAGGGGCTGCATCACTGCTATGGTGTGCCGCTGCTACACCCCTACATGGCACATAGATATTTGGGAGCCAGGGGGCTTGAGAAGTTGCTGAGCTAATCCAGGAGGGTGGCTCTCCCCACAGACCCAGCCCCGTAGCTGCCGGGCAGCTCAGTTACGGCACGCGATGCTCCTCAGCCACCAGGTTTTAAACCAGGTCCATGAATAAGAAGCTGGGAGCGCAGTTTTGACCTCTCCTCCTGTTTCTGTCCTCACTCCTGCGCTTGGAAAATTTTAGCCACATTTTGGCCAGGGTCTCGGCAGCAGAGCAACACGCTCCCCCCCCTGCTTCCTCTCCCTTGGGTGAAATACTCGCCGGCAAACCGCTTCGGCAAGGAGACAAATATCTCAGGTTCAGAAAACACATTTTGGACTTTTAAGAACAGTGAAATGAGGCAGCTGCCCATTGCGGGCAATTTAGCTTAATGTGATACTGAATTCAGCTGTTTAATACACCCAGATGCTCCAGCAGTGAGTGTATTAAAAAAATTCTTCAATAAATAATGGTGATGTGAATAGGGTTTTTTTGCTTGTTTGTTTCCTTTTTTAATGAAAATGGCAAAAACAGTAATTTGCTACTGTACATCTGCATCAGTTATTTAACATGACATCTTGCTGTAGTAATAATCCATCAACACCCAGCATTACATATGGATTCATAAAAAGGTTTATGCTTGTGTTGGTGCATTTGCTGTCTGCCAAACCAATTATATACATTTTACAATAAATTATACATATTGAACTGAGAACCTGCTGTGTTAATTGCTCACATTTTTATAGGGGAAAAATGTGGTCATGGAGTGATTTTCTTTTTAAGCATATTGAGAACATGGCAGAAGAAGATGCTATGTCTTCAGTTTTTCAGAGATGAAAAATCAATATTTAGCCCTACAATCAGTAAAACAAACAAAAAAAATCAGGGAGAACGAACTTTGGGGAAGCTTTCTCTGGTGTCTTCTCGCCCCTCTTTCCTTTAGGCATCTGTGTCTTAGCTTGGTGAGGTATGGAAATATATGCCCAATTTCAGTGCTGTGAGTGTCCCATTGAAATGAAGACTAAACTTCTACTGCACTGATGGCTAAGGACACCCTGAAATGCCTGCCCAAATCGGGGCCCCAGAAGGGAGCTGTGAGGAGCACTGGGTCTACCTTTCTGGCAGCGCCGCTGTTCATTTGTTCGTTCTTCAGCAACAATGTCATGCAATTATGAGCTGCAGCTTCGCTGTTCACAGACTTTCTATGAGTAATACTTTAAATATAGTTCATTACATCAAGCTCAGCACTGGCACCTGATGGCTTTCAACCCCCATTGGGACTGAATCCCCATTCCGTTCCCTACTGAAAAAAAATACTGTAAAAGATCTCACTTGATTGAAAAAAACAAGAGGACAGAATTAAAACCCCAGATAATACGACAACGGGAGGAAAGCAGAGTGAAGTGATGTCTTACTTTTAAGAAGATGCAAGTGATGCTCCAGAAATAAACGGTGTAACTTAAGAATTACACTTGGAGGAAGAAATGCATTTGTGGCCTCTTCGGATCTCTGAGAAGTGCAAGGAAGTATGAAAGCCCTTTCCCTGCTGTTTTTTTAATTTTGAGGCAACACATGCAGACTATTCTGTCTCTGATGCTGCTTGAAAGGCTCTGTTTTTATTTAGGCTTGTTTCATGAGAGTTCCTAGTTTACTCAGGCTCTGCCCTGCCCAGGTTCTCTCAAAACACCATTGCATGCCAAGGTCGGGGAACGGCCAGGCACAGAGTGCATATTCATTTTTAAGAAAAACAATCATGTGTTAGTGTAAATAATGATTGTTTCTGAAAAAAAAAAATATATATATATATTGTTTCTGTTTCTTTTGACAAACTTTCTTACAGTCCATAGCACCTGTTGGGCAAGACAGAATGAAGTGATGGCCAGGCAGAAAATTGATTTTGTGATTAATGTAAACATGGTGGCAAGAGAAAGTAATAAGAACATCATCTGTAACAAAACAGGCTTTTTCAGGATGTCTTTTCTTTCTTGCCCAGCATAAAGTGGCTGGCCTGTATTTTTTGTTGTAGTAACAGATGTAACAGTTAAGTTTTTCTTCTTTAAAGAATGAAAGCAATCAAGATAATTTTCTCCTCCATGCACTTTCACTCAAAGTACTGTCTTGCTCTCACTCTGGCATGCTAAGAAAGAAGTATGTGCTAATCACTTCCTCGCATGCACATTTTACTTGCCCTCATCGTTTATCATTCCCACATTTTGCCATCGCTCACCCGAATTAACAAGTGGCATACAAAATACCGACCTAATACCAGAGTTGCCGGTGATCCTAAATGCTTCACCTGTGACATTGCCATTAATCATTTTCGATGACTTACAGCTTTGTTTTCCCACATTAAGACCCTTTCTTGTTTACAGTGTTCTTCCTTCCGTATGCTGCTTCCACCCCTGCAGAGCTGAGCTTGCACGGCAGAGCGGCCAGACTGGGACCCAGGGTGCTGAGCCCTCCATCCAGCTAACTGCTCAAGCATGCACTAATTGCCACTCGGGGACACAACTGGCCCGTCCCAGTAATGTCCTGCTCACACCCCTATGTGCTTCGCCAGCACTCTCGGCTCCCGGGAGGCCCCAGTGCCTTTCCACGACAGACTTTGATGCCTTTCTCCAGCCTGCTTTCCCCGGTGTAATTTTTTTTAAACAAGTCTTGCTGGTTTATGCAAGGTGCTGGGAGCACCAGGCTTACAGTAACGCTGTTTCATGCAGATAGTGCTTTTCCTGGCCTAGCCACGCACTTCTGTAGCCAAGACTATTGCCTCTCTGGAAATTTTTTGCGCTACTGGTATGTTGCTCTGCAGAAATAAGAGGACCTTGACAGCAACAAGTGGGGGGTAGGGCCACATTTCTCTCCCTGACAAACTTTTCATATCTCGCTCAGTTCAATCCTTCTGGGAATGACAGAAACACAGAGTGGTTGAGGTTGGAAGGGACCTCTGGAGATCATCTTGTCCATTCCCCCTGCTCAAGCAGGGCCACCTCGAGCTGGTTGCCAAGGACTGGCTCCAGATGGATTTTGAGTGTCTCCAGGGGATCCAGAGGATTCACCTGAGGGTGGAGCAGGGAGCTGGGCACCCAGGACACCCTGCTGCCAGCAGCACCCCTCCCACACCTGCAGCCTGGGCAGTCCCCAACTGGTTACAGCCACAGCAACTTTTTGGGTGGTTTCTCCTCACTGCAGCACTCGCTCATGCAGCAAGGCCCAGCGAGCTGGGGAGGGCACCATTACAAGGAGGCCCTTGGTCACCCATGCCAATTGGCCATCGTATCTGCTGCACGGAGCACCAGATGAGACTGGACCAGCTGAGACTGCTGCAACAAAAATAAAGCCAAGCCGAATACTGAGGACAAGTAAATGCCCTAATTTTTAACGACAATGAAATTATAATGATAATGAAATGATAACGATAATGAAAGAGGTGGTTCATCTTGTATTGCAGCTGTTATCAGGCCAGTGGGAAAGACAACAAAAAAAGCAACAACCAAGGATGTGGCTAAATCTCTCAAGTTAAAAAATAGATGATGTCTAAAGTGAAGGCATACTAGCTAAAAGATGCTAGAAAAAGTCTAAAATAAAGAGTAACATATACTACCAATATGTGCAGAAACATCTTGCTTCTCAGCTCCTCGTCACAATACAGCCCCATATCACGTCTTTGATAGCACTCATGGAAGAGATTAGAAAAAGACCCAGACCATACACAGGAAGAAACAGGAAAGAAGCATTTCCTAAACACTTTGAGAAATGCACTTTTTTTCCCTACCAAAACAAACTATATCCTACTCTGATTGATTCATTATCTCAGCAGTGCCCTTTGGGCTCAGTGGATATATTAACATTAAGCAGGTAAAGACTTAAGAATAATACAAAATAGAGTCGAACAGCAGAGTTGCAGATCAGACTGATTTCTGCTGTTGTATGGTGAAAAAAAAACAGAAATGCTCTGTTAAACTTAGAGAATAAAACAGTTGTCCTTAAAGATGTCAGTGAGAAGATGGTGAGATTACATGTGGCAGCGAATTCACTGCCAAGCCAGTGCATGAACAATGTGGTGCCATTGGTCTGGTCTCACAGAGAAGGTCCTTCTCTGAGCCTGACATTCATTCATCTCCAAAGAGTTACTGGAGGATTTTTCCCTTCCAGAAAGTGGCAGATCAATCAGGAATGAACTTGAATGCATGGAACAGGTAAAACCACCAAGTTATAGGTACTGTATTTGATTTTTCTTAACCACTGTTTCTTCGTACTTCCTCACTAGCCTTCAAAGTACTCCAAGTACTCTGTTCATGCAATATCTGGTTTCAGGCAACCAGCGTGGCAGTTTGCCTGAGCTGAGAAAATATGCTTGAAGTCTGCATTCACAGGCGGCTTCAACATCCTAAGGAAAATGCTTTGTTTTTGTAGCCTGAAAGTATGTCACAAACATGAATAGAATTATACGCTCGTTCTCCCTCGCCCTCAATCCTCTTTACCTTAGGAAAAAATTATACACTTCCAATTACAGGGCCAGTTAAAATCAATACAAAGGTGGGAGAAAACAGATCATTTTTCTTATGGAAGTAACTGTTTTCATTAATTTTTCATTAGTCCTGCTTTTGTTGTGCTATCCATCACTGAAGGAGCTGGTATGCAGTAGATTACATTTAGGTTATCTTACATGCTTCCAGGATTTAGTAGATATTGCCTGATAAAGCTGCAAGCTTTATGGCTTTAACTTACACCTATCAATAATGCATCAGAAGAGAATTTTTTCTGCGGAACAGCTGTCCCTGAGCCAAGCAGCTTTCTCCTGGAATAGCTGCGCTGGTTACGGCTGAGACGATAGCACAGCTTTTAAACTACTCATCTAAAGGCTACAGCTGCGAGAAGGAGGAGCAGATGCTTAAGGAGGAAGATAATCCGTGCGGGTTTGAGCCCTCATTTTCCCACTGTTGGCATTTTTATTTTGGAGCTTTTGAAGCCAGAAGCCAGCCATGCCTTGCCCCATCTCAGCAACCACACTTGAAAAACGTTCCTGCCATCGACCATCCCGGTGCGCGTCAGGATTTTGTTGTGACCACTACATGACTGACCAAAGCTCCTTCACAAATTGCACTGGAGCTTTTTGTTGCTATTATTTCCCCCTCCCCCTCATAATGCCGAGTTTTGTGGTAAGGAACCGAAACATCGTAAACAGGTAATTATAGTCACTGCTGAAGAGCTGAGCCCGAGGAAGGAGATGGAGATGTCAGTAGACTCTACTTAAAACATGAAGGGTGAAGGGAATTTTATTTCATTTATTTTTTCTCTCACTTGGGAAGAAATTAGAAGAAAAATCCCAAAGGTATATCAAGCCTAACATGGTTGTAGTGTTACTTTTGAAGCTTATTCAGGCATCTCAGGGTCTGAAGTATTTGCTTGAACAGCCTGCAACTCTCAGCTTTAAAAACCATGTGTCATAGCACCTCACCGATTCCAGCCTCTTTCTGTACCGCAAGAGGGGTTGTGAAAGAAGGTGGCAGCTGAGCGTGACTCTTGAAGTGCAGCTTGCACCCGGGTGGTTCAAAGTCAAGCCTCTTCAGCCTCCCCAGCTGCAAGATGAGCTTATTGCTACCTTCTTCCCTTACAGGTAGAGAGATGCTTAATTGAAGGTTTGTACAAAGCTTTGAAGAGCCCAAGCACTGCATTAGGGCCAAAACTATTACTCTTGAACTGCCCAGGCACAGCCCCAAGCAGAAGAAAACCAAGCCTCCTGAACTAGAGAAAGCGAGGGAAAGAAATGTTATTTATCTAGTAATAAATGTTTTTAATGTGAGCCACCCAGAGCTGAAGTATTTATTCAGAAGCGGCAGTGCTTAAGTGAAATCACGACTACAGATCTTCAGAACTAGTGTTCACACTTTGGTGGTTTTGTCTTTTGTTTTTGCATTAAGTGTAATTGCTTGGAGGTTAATCAAATGAAGTATCAGCCATCCATTGGTGATCCCTGCTAAGCCCCCTGGTTTGAACTAAAGCCAGAATGAGTGCAGTACATGAGTTTTGGGGACTTCAGCATGTGCAACTTTTGTTTTAAGTCAATGCCCAAAGCAAGGTGTGCTCTCGACAGGTCGCTGCCCTGCCCTTTTAGACTGCATCCTAATGGCGAGCAGGCAAGGCCAGGCATCCCGTGCTACGCACTTTCCTCATGAAAATTAATAACAACACTGACAAGCTACATAATAGAACAGAAGCTAGAAGACCATTTGGGGTTGTAGATGAGATCATTTATCAGTCCAAACTCCAGAGTAGAGAGAGAAATCTCCCTCCCTCCGTCTCTCCCCAGACCAGCAAGCCAGAGCTCTGCTCTGGGGACCAGGGAATGGGGCTCGCTGGGCTGGGCAAGGGCACCAATACCCCATGCTCCCTGAAGGGCACAAACCCAGACTGTTGACACCAGTGACAGCCTCTCTGGAGAGAAGAGCTCATGGACATATAGTTTCAGTGAGGCTGAGAGAGAAAAGCCTGATTGAACCACGCTTCCTCTGACCTGCAGCGGAAAATACTGTATTTTTTGGAAGCAACACTCAACAGAGATGATGTACAGTTGCTGTCATGCAACAGTACGAACAGCCAATTACCACGCCACGCCTCTTCTCATAATCCCTAAACTACACTAATCTATAATTCAGCTCATAACTTAGGTGTGGGGCAGGTTCACCATGAATACGATGGCAGAAGATGGGATCTGGCCCATAATATCTGACATCGGTTGAAAAATTATATACTCTTGCTTATTTTAGGTGCACAGGACTCATTAATGTATTAAGTAAGTCCCTAGTCAAAAGACATGTGAAAAAAAATCACAGACTCAAGGAAAAGTGGACTTTTCCCCATCTGCCAGAGGACACCTCCATTTCTGGAGCTCACCCCCTTGCACAAACAGAGGATGCTTCAGCAGGTTGGCACTAGGGTTTCCCCCCAGCATAGACGTTAGCATCCTGGTTACCAGCTAGCAGCGCTAGCTCAGCTTACAAGGGGATGAATTTTTGGTTTTTTTGGAAGGGGGTAGGGATACAATTTTAGCAGTTTCAATCTCAAATAGATGATCCCAAATGCTAAGTCAGTTTTGGGGTCTTCAATAACCAGATCAATGAGATGGCAGCCAAAGCCAACACAGGGACCTGATGCAACGTATTGATTTTTGGTGGTGGCGATCCCTCCAGACCCTCAAGAAATAATAAACCACTCAAACTGAAGTCTGAGAAAAAGCAACTGGTCTACAGGCCCTGAGGATATCTTGGTTTCATTTCCACTGTAAATAAACCTCAGGCAGCAAGAATGCCTACATACAAATAACAGTTGTCCCTAGAAATAATTCATAATATAGAATTCCACAGTCAAGAAATGACAGATGGAAATAAATGTTTTTATTTCTCTGAAAAACTGGCCATTGGTCAATAAAAATTCTTTTCTCACCCCCCAAAATCAAACCCTTCCAAAATCAAATCCTTCCCCAAAAATGTGAACATTAAAGAAAAACGCACTTGACAAGTCATTTGGGTGACGGTAAAAACCCTGTAATTAGTATGGCAATTGATTTTTAAAGGTTGCTGCAAAAAATTATGCTCATGAACAAAATGTTTCTCTTCAAATTAAAATCAGTGCCTGTTTAGCATAAAGAAAAATAATTGAATGGGTGGCTCAGCTCTCATGTTTTCAGAGGGTAGTAGGTTGTCCCCATTGGATTTTGTTATGGATTCTATCAGGCATGAAAAAAACAATGCCTCAACTATACCTGCTTGTACCAATCAAGCACTGAAATGACCAGCTTGGCAATGGAGAGGAAAAACGTACGCTGGGCCAGACTACCTGGCCAATAAGTACCTGGAGACAGAATAACTTAGCAGCACCTATTTACAAGTAGTGCTTCTGGAAAGAGATTAACCTAGTGACTAAGCAGGACTTCGCTTTCTCCAGAGCAGGGTAAATTAACTCAGTCTTCAATGGGACACTCACAGTTTAAAGGTTCATCCAAGTGCGTCAGGATCCATACTCACGTTACGTAGCTGTTTGGTACATTAGGGAGGCAATAGGGGAAGAATTAAACCCTGAGTCGATGGTTATTGCAGAAATCCAGCATTCATGTTACCAAAACAAAGGGTGAAGACCCAGTTCCTCTGCCTGTGTCTCATTCTGGGAAGGGGCGTGAGGTGGCATCTGCAATCTCCGCATGTTCACAGCAGTTCTCCTGGCAGCTGCTTAACCAAGTTGCTGAAGTACAATGTTGGCAGCTACTGTTCACTGCAGCTCTTCCTCTTGTTATTAAATACAGCACCACTGATAGCATAAGATGGAGTCATACTTTTTAATAAAAAATTAGATAAATTTAGCTATTGTACATGTCAAAATTACTAACTTCCAGAAAAGAGCTGACCATAATCGGGTTGTCCTTAGTCCCCCCCACTCTCCCCTTCCTGGATATATTGCTCATTTGTCAGTTGATCAGTTTTTCTAAAGAACATTTTAAAAACACATGGTTACAAGCCTCAGTTGCAAACAGGACTAATCTCATTTGCGCTCTAAAAACTACATCTAGCTTATATTCCTGCATACATTTTTCATCAGCCATGGCTTTTTTTATTCATGACCTCTTACTCCATAACCACACCGTAATTGCAGTGACATTTACATTCAGGGTCTCAGAGTGATTTTTGACTCCATCAACAACGAACGGTGGGAGGGTGACCAGCCAGTTGGGGATTTGGGAGGAGCACAAAGGTATCCTCCATGTCATTGAGTCGGACAGGTATGTGCTGAGCAAGCAAAACCGCCGGCCAAGCACAACCTGCCGGCTTTGGGACCAACGCAGCAAAAAGCATTAGTGGCAAAGCTCCTCGCCCTCCACACCCAGCCTGTGCAAAGGCTGCGGGCGGCGCGGGTGCTGCCAGCGCTGAGGCAGGCGCTGCAGGGCCAATTTCAGGGCTGCTGATGCTCCTGGCCAGGCTACCTGCTGGCCAAGCAGTGGGGAGCAGGGAAAGGAGCCACAGCCCACCGGCTCCAGCCTGCACTGGAGCACATGCCCATACATAAACATGGTGGCTAGCAGGGCAGGTCTGGATTTGAGAGTACCTTTGGGCTTAACAGACAGTATAAACATATCCCCGGGTACACTGGGGAGGCCTCAGAAAGTGAGGCTCCACCTGGAAACACAGGGAGGGTTTCTGCAGCACATGGTCTCTGAAACATCACGTCGCCTTGCACTGGTAACCCCTGTACTCTCAACCCATGGGGACCGACATCTTTTTCAACATCACAAATTTCATACCACTTCCAACAGCTTGAAGATCTGTTAAAAATATTTATTTCCCAGGATTTTAGCTTTCTGTCTTCTATGCAAACTAACAACCAAATTGTGGGCAGTAAGAGCAAGCATTTGTTTATTTTGTAAGAGGACTACTTGCTGCTAATTGAAAACAAGCATTTTCAATGAGGCAGCTGTTTCAGTACTGTGAATAGACAGATCAGCATCACATTGAAGATCTAATAACCCGCTAATGAACCTTAATTTTTGGAGCCCCCTCCCTCACACATTTCCACATTTCAATAATTTCAAAACCATTGATATGTGCTGCCAGAGAGTTAAGTATGCTCTCTGACATCTTTTAATAAAAACCAGAAAAATGGTAGCATTTTTTTTTAGTTATCAGACTATATTAAAAACCTTGTTACATGTATTTAACAATTTCTTTTTTTCTTTTCTTAAATAAATAGCAAAGTGTCACCAAAATGAATGTAACGCCGGCACCATTGCGTCGATAGAAACTTCCATACTAGGATGAATACACAGTCATGTTCTGGAATATTGCATAAAAAGATACTTTGGAGGAAAGATGGTGGTTGCTGGTGCATCTTAGGTGGTGAAAGCATCAACTTGTGAACGGTCTGTGCAGCGGTATCATGATGTGATGCCTTTGCAAAATCTCACCAGCCCGAACCAGGCAGCTGCAGAGGTGGCCTTGGTGAGACTCTGCAAGAGAACAACTCGCAGGACATCTACGCAGGACATCGACTTACCGCCTGCTATCAAGAGCAACGCAGCCGATGGCGTAACACAAAGGGCTGACCATCTCACCCTCTAGGCAGAAGAACACTAGCTTTAAATGAGGGAAACAAACAACATTAAAAACAAACAGGCTGGCTAACACTCAGCAGGGCAAGGACTTGGAGAGTTGAAGCTGCCAACTCCTTAGTCAAGAGGGAAGGATGCAACTATTGACCGTTACATTGAAGGTTACAGAACCAGGTGTCATTTTTTGATGGGTTTCCCTGGGCTGAGCTGGTGTTATTTTGAAGTCTGACCAACAGCCTCTCTTCAAACCGGGACAAAGCTTAAAAAGGACAGCACTGAAGGAAGACCAGCAACCTGCGGCACACCAGACAGATCCCGCAACAGCGTCTGCTGCCTTTAACTCACTCCACCATGCGCGGGCAGCGCCGCCCGCCCACTGCCTGCCGGAGCGGCCACCACTCCACGCACTAGAATGCAGTGAGCTAAATCCCACCTCTCTGCTTCTGTTGGCTTAAATCAGACCCTTGTTACTTTAAACAGAGTTTATTGTATTTAATACATTATAAAATTTGAAAAAATTGTAGGAAAGCAGCAGATTCAAACCAGAGCATCTCTACCAAATATTAATTATTCTGGCCCCCTTTGAAAAAACACAAAACAAAACAAAAACAACAAAAAAACTCATTCAAAAGAAAAGTTAACCTTTCACATCTGTGAGGGCAGACAAAAAGTGTGCGACTTCTGTACAAACTACATTTAAAATTTCAGTCGACTAGCTTTCCAACGCAATGGATGGTTGTCTCCTGAACACCTGCCCATCCACCTCTAAAAAAGACAGACATAAACCTCCATATGCAAATAAAGTTGAGTCAAGGTGTGTACACATTAAAAAGTGGATGGCTGTTTGGCAATGGAACGTGGGTGAAGAGTAGTCTATGTATCCCCCAATGGTAATGGCTTGTACACCGTTAAGTGGGCCCGAGTAAGGCCTAGGACACTTAATGGCCATCACAGCACCAACCTCATCTACCACTTTTTTGTTGTTGCATTTCCTACCCTTTGACATATACATACATATATATATGTACATACATACATATACATACATATTTTTTTATATATGTGTGTGTGTGTGTTTTCTTTTACACCTTGAGGTTATTATTATTATTACTACTATTCCAAATGTTCCCATATGAATTCAGGTGTGGTCTCTATATTTGATATAAATGTGTCTTTTATTCAATTTTAGTTCCAGGACTTGTTTGGAGTCCAAACTGCACATGAAACGTGTCCCCCCCGCCTTTCCCCCCCCCCTCTTTTTTTTTTTTTCCTTTTTCTTTTTTTTTTTTTTTTGCATAAAGAAACATGTCCATTTTAGTCCAGAGGCTCTTGCTTTATTCGAATGACGGAGGGTGCACGAGATGTCCTTCTGAGTTCTCGTCTCAGTACGTATTCACTGAATTGGGAAGAGTCCACCCCACCTCCACATGAGCCAACAATCTCAAACCCTCTTTGCTGTAACCTCTCAAGTACCTGCAAAAAAAGAGGAAACAAACACCGATGTATACATAAATAAACAGACTATTTGCTGTCCAAGGATGACAACTGCTGTTTTCAAATGGATTCAGCTAGGAAACAAAAGTGGTTACGCAGATCCGCTAACTGGTTTCCTCAGCTTCATTGTATTGGACTGATTTTTGCTGACTTTGGCCACTGAGCAATAAGAAAAATGAAGAAAAACATGTTTTATTTTTTCAGTACTGTCAACAAATCCAGTATTCTTTTAGCCACAGAAACATGCCTGGAAAAATGCATTCTCTGCTTCACAAAATTTACAATACAAAAGTGCAAATAGAGGATTGCACAGCAGATACTGGAGGATGCTGAGCAAACACCTCAACTAAATGGTGACAAGGCAGATACTGCAGTCATAATTTCAGAAAAGTTACCATCATATTTTCCAGATATTTAAAAACCAACCGCGACTACGAAGGTTTGTGGCTACGGCTACCTGTGGTAAAACCTGGGACCTTTTAACTTTAATTATGGGACTAACGAGTTCTACCTTCTTTCCTCCCTTTTCACAACCTGGGTGTTGGTTCCAGTGGCAAAAAGAAAAAAAGGAAACAAACAAACAAAAAAACACCACCACAAGGGAAAAAGAAGAGTCAGGCAGGGCTCTCAGAGTGGCAGGGGGATGTGCCCAACACAGCTCACCCAACAAATGATGGTACAAAGACCTCAGCTCCCAGCTCCAGGCTGCTAAGAACACGGTCTCCTTCCACACCACTATTCCACTATTTTTTCTTTTTTTTTAGTTACCCATGTTCATGCTGGGTTACTGTAACTGCAGGGCTGAAGCATTCTTTCCCTTGTTTATACTCTTTGCTACTTTCATCATCATCTTTATCTGTTCCGCTGCCTGGGCTTCCTTCACCTCACTTGTGAAGGAGACTGTTCCAGGGCTTCACCAGGGCCAGCTGTGATGGCCACCAGCCCCAAAGGGGGGCTGAAGCTCCCGCACCCCGCCGGACGTGGGACCCTCTGTCCAGCATGACCAGACCTCACTGGGGTTGTGCTGGGAGCAGGTGCCTACTTAGTCTTTCCCAGCTGTTTCACCAATTAGCAAACGGGCTTGCATGTGTGCTGGGACAGCAAGGGCAAGCAGAGCAGCAGAAGGCTGCAGAGGATTGGGATGGGGGGAGAAACAAGCTGTAGTTTAAAAATGCTTAAAACAAGACATGCCATGCCTTTACATGTATTGCTTCAGGTCGGCAAAATACCCAAGCACGGCTAATTGCACAGCAGACAAAACTCAAAAAGAAGGGGGTGGGAAAAGAGACTCGGAAGCAACCATCAGAACATCTGTGCAATTTTTGTTTACCTTGATCTTTAGCTTTTAACAATATAAGCCAAAATCCCCCCAAAATGTCTCCGTTTACTCACAAAGAGATTTGGTGATGATATGTGTGAATTAAGTCAAGAAAGCAGCCCTGACCCATAGAAGTAAATAACTAGCTCACAGCCTCCAGCTGATTTTGTTCACCAAAACGCTCCAGTGACAGGGAAGAGGGCCAACCCACTGGCACCTGGCCAGCAGGCTCCCTTCCAAAAAATGCATACGTGACTTCCTACCTGAACTGAGTTGAGGTGACAGTATCCGTTCAGTGGAAATCGGATGACATGCGTCGAGTCGTGATTCCAGCCGGCGTTGACAGAATTACACATCACGTCACCGATTTCTGGAAACACTTCTTCTATCAATGACTTATCGCCACTCAGTGTAATCCTCTCTCCAAGATCTGGGGCAACTCGCACCACCAGGCACTCACAAGACTTTGAGAAGCGGCCACTCTCCCGGTCCTGTTTCCACCTTTCCATCTCTCCTAGCATGGGCTGAAGCTGGAAATACTTTGCTTCTTCATATAACAAACTGTAGTCCTGAAAGACACATATATTACTGTACACAATTAAGAAAGAGCCATTGCTAATGTACCGCTTAATGTATATGGTTATTCAGGCTAACGCTGCTCTAGATCTGGAATCCTTCAGTCATAGTTCGTAATTACTGTGTAGGAAGGTGTAATAAAATAACAGTGCAAGCAAAAAATAACCATCAGCCACTTGAAACAGACTGGGCATAGCAGCACTTGTGAGGGAAGGGGGAGGCTATGCTTACCCAACTTCCTTCTGCTATTGAATAATCCAGGCAAAAATCCCACTTTTCCCCGTATTTTATCCCCATAGTGATGTCATAGAATAACGACCTCATTGAACAGATGGAACAGAATTCAATCAGGATTCAGAAAATTCATCACTAGGATCCATCGTGTCTTACAGCAATACTAGCAGGCATTGTAACAGGTATAAGAATGTAAATGAGGGAGCCTGCAATGATTCTTAGTGTAAAATGATCCAGATATTTGCATAATGGATTGCACATATTACTGCATTTTAAAAATTAAGTATTTTTTAATACCTCCCCATTTTGCCAACAGTATTGTTTACCACATTGTCTCAAACACCAGAGCAGAGAGAATGCATTTCTAAGCACAGCCAATACAGAAGTAATTTAGAACTGATGATCTGGAGTCTGTCTACTGCCATTTTTTAAATTAAAAAAAAAAAAAAAAAAATCTTGTTTTTCTAGGTTTAAGAGCATAAGACCATTTCGAAAATACGTATACAGAGAAAAGCAATACATCAGAATTAGGGAAGACCGAGAAATAGAATGACGACAAGAGAAGACTGCTAACTATCAACATGGCCCTGAATTTGAACTAGAAACCAAATACTTGATGAGAATGGAACACCTAAATCATCCTCAAAATACTGCTCACATTTAATGTGTAACAAAAAAGTCACCTAATCTATATGTTTCTAAGAAACAAGGACCACTGTTCATTTTAAGCACTCATCTTTTGGACACCTTAAAGTATAACTGGGAAGGACACCGCTTTGAACATCATGTTGGATGGGTGAACTTGCCAGGAGTTACATTTTTAATTTCAGCACAGCTACCACGTATTTATGTGTTTAAAAGGCTCTGCATATATAGCTTCTTAATACTGCATGGAAGGTGGCTTTTCCTTTTTCTGTATTTCTGACTACCCTCAGGGCAAACGCTGAGAGCAGCACAAAGCCATGCTAAGGCTTGAAAAGAGGAATGTGGTGCTTATTGGCTAGGCCCAAACTCCCACGTTATTCAGGAAGACCTACCCTTGTCACGCATGGGAGAAGTAAGTATGCATCTACAGCAGATGATTCAAAGGTTGCTGCAATGTGGCTCTTGAACTCCACCTCACACCTATTAGGCCCCAAACACCTGAAAATCTGTCTCAGATAGGAGGGATAAAAGACTGCATGCCAGTGTGAACTGCTCTAACCCTTCCCCATCACCTCTCCTGTTCAATCTCAATTGCTGTATTTCCTACTGTGAACTAATGGCACAGCCAGCTATGCTGATATGCATTCATTAAGTAACGATAAAGATCTGTTCTGATTGCAACTGCGGTCTCCAGCGCTCTCTTCGCTGACACCACATATACACCCACATACCTACAAGCAGATAGACACAGAACATCACATGGAGTCTGAAGCTCTGCCTCTGTAGGCTAATGTCTAATGTGGTGATATACCACAAATTAAATTTGTTATTAAAAAGAAAAAAAAGCAGGCTCTTTAATAAAGTTTAAATAATAAACGTGGAACTATTCATCCCTGACTTCTCTAAAACTCCAAAATTAAACTTGCAGTATGCATTCAAGAGTCTGAGGGAGAAAATATTCTATGACTTAATGCTCAAATATTACCATGTGTGCAGTTTATTTTGTCAATACTGTGATTCCCACACCATTCTCTGAATTTCAGCGTGGGAGTGGAAGCTGGAGCTGCTGCAGTCAGAGGGGAAGCATAAAAGCGGATGAGAGGACAAGTAATCAGCACAGCTCACGAGCAGTCGGTTCCAGATTGTAACATCCTTTCCATTTCCATCAGCATCCTACAATATTTAATTTCTTTAGGTCAAACATGGCAAGGTTGCTCCATTATGCTATAGCCAGGAGGGGAAAATTTAGTATTGATGCCACTTTAGCAACCCCACACTTACTTCTGCCACGTACCTGAAATCAAACACCATACCCTATACAAGTCCCCTCGCCCCACCTAAGGCTCTGTTTTGACTACATGCCAGATACTTGCATTACCAAGGTACATGAAAAACACACGAGTCCCTTGAAATCTCACCTTGAAATCATCAGGAATGAGGAGTTTCGATGTCCTTAAAAAATTCAAGATATATCTGAACATCTGCCCGTCTCTGTCAATGAAATAATGCTGCTTGAGACTGTCGAGGACAATGGGCTCCGTGCCGTCGAAAAGCCGGCCGATTCTGGAGAGAAAACAAGAGGCAAGCAGCAGGGTCAGACCAAGCTCGGCTCAGCAGCCGCTCAAACAGCCCAACGCTGCAAAACCCCCTCGCGCCGACTTCACCGAAGCAGCTCTGCGGCTCTGCTTTGTAACAAAAAGGGCTGGTTTCAAACCACAATTTAAGCTGCGTGTTTTCCAGTGCGGCCTCAGAAACTTCTCGGTTGCATAGCTGGGGAGGTGGAGGGGAAGCAGCCGGGGCAGGAGCCTCTCGCACCAGCCTCACTGCCCAAATCCGTGTCTTGTGAGATGACACCCCCTCGATTATTTTGGACACCTCTCTTGATAGCCCCCATCAGCAAACCCCATCCCCCCAGATGCACCAACCCCCTTGATTGACTCCATTCTGCTTTCCCGGGGACTGCACAGTGAACCTGATTTAGTTTGGAAATTGCATTTGGGAAATGTGGGTTGGTTTTTTTGTTGTTTTTTTGTTTGTTTGTTTGGTGGGTTTTTTTGTTGTTGTTGTTGTTGTTTGCTTGGTTTCTCTTTGTTTTTAAACCCAGTTCATTTTTCAGATGCCATTTACTGCAACCAACACTTGGACAGGCACAGCTGAGGGGGCAGCACATTGCGGGAATAAGTAGGTGGGGATACAAAGGTTATAACATTTCAATGCAAGATAATGATTTCACAGTAAAAATTAACTGTTTGTTGCAGGTATCAATTAACACACTCTAAAATAATCAGGAAAAATGCCTCAGTTTTTAGAGACCACCCACCAACCACCAGAACCACGCAGCCGCCTAGAGAGCCTCTGCTTGCCAACAGTTCTTGCAATATCAACCGCTGGGTGCGCACACGTTTTCTAGATGTGTTGCCTCACAAACCAGCTTTAGTTTGAGCAGTAGGAAGGGCTGAAAACACCAAACAAAACCCTTGCCAGAGTAACACGAAATATATGTTGTGTTTCTGCACTGGGGCGTTTGCAAAATGCTCCTGAGTCACCGGTGGTTTCCTAATGGAATCAGCAGGAGTGACTGGTAGGTTTGATTCTGTGTGCCTGTTTATACGTCTATGTGCAATGTGGAAGTACTTTTTGATTCTTTCCAACACCAGAACTATAAACAAAATGGTCTCGAAATAGCTTGCTTGCGATGCGTCACACGGACACTCCGTGTGAAATACTACCGACAATTTGGGACGTGATTTTAGAGCCTTGTCACAACCTATTATGTTCAGCAATATTCTGCAGATTCTGCTTTTTCATTATTGAAAATGAATTAATGAAAAGGCTCATTCACATGTAGTTTTTGTCCCAATATAACCAATTCGTTTTGGGAACCAGCACAGTAAAACCTCTGCAGGTTACTAAAGAGCATGCAGTAGCATCACCATACATCAGCATGGAGCCAGGGGGCCAACAGGCACTTTTGTTCCCTGACCACACTCAGTTTGTGGCCTAGGTAAGGTACAAATCTGTCTTCTCAAGAAAAGAATACAGCAAGCAAAACAAACAGTCATGGCACACTATTTTTGTTATAGAAGAAGTGAAGAATCAAGCATTCCTCACCACCAGTAGAAAAAAAAAAAAAAACAAAACCCACCAAAAACTCAGAAGTGATCAGCCCTCCTGGCTACACAAAGTGTCCTAGGCCGAGAGACATCCCCAATCCATCAGCCAACAGAAGGGGATCTCCAGGAAAGGTTCAAGAGGCAAAAGACAGAAGCGGTTCCCAAAGAGGGGGAGATGGCAGGGCTTGCAGCGGGGTCTCGGGGAACTGCAGATGGACAGGGCTGCAGGTGACCACACGCCACTTCACACCCACAGCCATACACCCTCCCTTTGAAAATGGCACAGCCAACCCAAACGGAGTTTGAAGTGATGTCTGTGCCCGCAGCAGGGACCTCGGTAGCACACCCAGTAATAAGCTGTGAACAGAATACAAGTCTCATCTATTCTTTCTCACCAGCTGGGAGAGATGAAGACCAGGAAAGAAATAAAATCCCATTAACCTCAACTGGCCATTTACAATTCTGTAGGAAATGACTGAATCCATTCAAATCGCATGAAATCAGTAACTTATAAGGAATTAAATATATTTTGCAGAATGATCAGGTACAAAATATTTTTTTCAAAGCCATCCCTTTGAACAATTCAAGCTATCTTCCTCAGATACTTGTTACTGCCTGCCCTGCTGCTCAAAATTTAAGCTGCAACAGGCCATATAATACAGGTTCCTGTTCATTAGGTGGATGAGTAACATTTATGTCTAATATGGATGCACTCGGCATTTAGAATTAATTTTCCCCTATACTCAAGCATGTTGTCTTGGAATCTATCATGGAACTCACACACAAAACATATATATTCGGTCAAGTCAGTCAGTACTGAAATGTATAATAGTAATTGGTTTCTGCAATATTTTCCTAGTTCTAAATTACTACTCTAATTACGTATTTACTGTGTTCAGCTCTGGGGCCCCCAACATAAGATGGACATGGACCTGTTGGAGCGGGTTCAGAGAAGGGCCACGAAAATGATCAGAGAGCTGGAGCACCTCTCCTATGAAGTCAGGCTGAGATTGTTGGGGTTGTTCAGCCTGGAGAAGGGAAGGCTCTGCAGAGACCTTATTGCAGCCTTCCAGTACGTGAAGGGGGCCTACAAGAAAGCTGGAGAGGGACTTTTTACAAAGGCATGTAGTGATAGGACAAGGGGGAATGGCTTTAAACTGAAAGAGAGTAGATTTAGATTAGATATAAGGAAGAAATTCCTCACTATGAGGGTAGTGAGGCACTGGAACAGGTTGCCCAGAGAATCTGTGGATGCCTCAGCCCTGAAGTGTTCAAGGCCAGGTCAGATGGGGCTTTGAGCAACCTGGTCTAGTGAAAGGTGTCCCTGCCCATGGCAGGGGGGTGGAACTAGATGATCTTTAAGGTCCCTTCCAACCCAAACTATTTTATGATTCTATGATTTTAAACCTCTAGGCTTTTTGTCTTCATTTTATTAATTGTTTAGGAGAAGAACAAGATAGTATCAGAGGATGGAGTCTTCTGACAAAACCGTAATTCTGACAGGAATGCACAACCATCAGGAGTGCTACCTGGGACCTGAAAGCCATTGGGTCTGGGCTGGAAGAGTTAACAGAAAGTGCTACCTTAGTGCACTGCTGCTTTGCAGCAGCAGCAAAAACAAGGAACTGCAAAGTCCCCATTGCCCTTGAATCTGCTGTCAGGATCATGTTGCAATACACAACTGCACTTTCACATGTTAAAACAGCTTTGGAAAGGTAGACCCCCAGTAGAGAGACTTCTGTAACCAAAATTAAGGCCTTTTTCCTTTTCAGGTGGGAAAATGTAGGTTCCAGCTTCCTACACGTGGCCTCCAGGGAAGGACTTGAGATAATATGGAATCCAAATCTGGTGGCATGGTCCTTCTCCTAAGCTGCATTTGCTACACCCTTCAGGAGAGCAGACCGGGCTATGCCAGGATCTAGGGAACGACCGATGCCTCCACCCTCCAGAGTACCCTCCTGTACTCTTGGGCTCCTAGAAGCACAGTGGCAAGCTCTCTGCTGTGCCTCGCTTGGCAACTTCTCTATACAGTAATATTTGAGTAACCATTCTCCCTGTCACCCATAGCTCCACTGTTACTCCTGCTTGGTCTTGCACTGCAATTCTAAATGCTTAAGAGACATCAATCCACTGGCACAAGAAGGGCCTGTTAAGTTACATTTATTATAATTTCAATTCCCAAGAAAACCTGAAAGATGTTTTTCCCCATCTTCTTGACAACGTTGGCCGATGATTGGCAAAAATAACTTGGTTTTTTTTAAAATGACAAATACGTAACAGCTGAATGGATTTCCAAACAGGAAAGTGCTTTGAAGAAGGCTTGCAAAATACTCTGATAATTATATGCAGAATTAGCCAAATATCAAGGGTAAAGGATAAAAAAACTGTAGTCCATTTACAAGAAGATGTACTTCTGAAATATTTAATTAAAACTAGCAGGCTGAAATTTTCTGTATATCAGGAAAATTAATGTCCCATGGGTTGAAAGTGCGACCTCCAATGGGTAATAATTAATGTCTGTGGCTTTAAGTATCATATTCCACTGTCAGAAATCGAATCCTTCAAGGGTTGAAAATATAACCAGTGGAAAACTCTGCTTCCATCAGAGAATTTGGTTTCACTTTAAGGACACAAAACAGGTACAGCCGCAAGCCTGGTTTTAGTGGGGAGAAAACAATGGCACGTGGAAGGTATCAGTGTTCTCATTCCAGAAAATACTTCAGGGATGGACCCTTCTCCCCACAGACCGGCACTTCCACAGCAGCATTTCTAGACCAAAGAGCTAGCATGGGAAGATGGCATTGCTTACAGGATTTCTCAGATTCTTCAGAAAGAAGTACTGTTTGTCAAGTATAAAAATATACTCAGTCTGCAGCAAAACTATATACATAGTATAAGTGTTTATAACCTTGCTCTCTCAGTGTATAAATATTTATATATATTATTATACACATAAAGAGAAAGACTTCCCTTTAGTATATTCTCCCTCAGTTGAGAATTTGGGAAAGCAGCAATAATTAGGAGCAAGATAGCCAATATTAACTAAACAAGTCAACTATTGCACAATTTTCTTAACACTAAGAAAAAAACCCACAGTTCTGCAGATTGTTTTAGTGGCCTCAGTGGACAGAGCTAAAACTCATCCCTTTTGTAATCAAAGGGATACAAGGAACATGGAAAAGATGCAAGCTTTGATGTCTGCAAGAATATTGCATTACTTTCAATCTAAGGTAGAAATAAACCTTTTTTTTTCCCTCTGAGAAAACAGATTCTTTATTATTGAATATATTCAGCATATTCTTTTTCATACTGTTGTCATTATCACAGGGCACTACGAACTCAAAACTCATTGAAAAATCTTTTGCAATAAACTATTTTCAAGAGTTCTAAGCTGACAGCTTTCCCTGCTCTCTCTGTCTTTCGCAGAACAACAAAAAAGGGAGGAAAACTGCTGGTGTGAAGCCCTTTTAATAACCCAGCAGAGGGAACCGCGCAGCAGCAAGAGCATCGGCAATGCCCTGGCACCCACAACCCCGTGCTAACAGCCGGGCAAGTAAGTAACGGCCTAGGACTCCACCAAGGTTGGATATTCAGTGGCCTGCAAGGCGCAAAGTACTCATGAAAACACATCTCTCTCCCTCCAATAATGAATGACATGGCAAAGGAAAAGTATTTTAGTTGAAATCTTACTCACCTGGTTGGAGCCACTGTGGCAAAGTGAGTTGGGGTTTGGCACTTAAAAGGATAAGCGAATACAAGTTTTATTATTACATCATTATATTTATGTGGCTAATGGGAATGCTTATTTAACACTCTGGGGTGTGTGGAGAGCGAGCTGGGATAGGCTTTTACTTTTTTTTCTCTGAGACTTTTTAGTCCACGTTGTCCGTATTAATTTCTTTTCATTTTCTTTTACTGAATGCTCAAAGGCAATTTGCATAAGAGCCCATTATAAATTAGATCTCTTTAATGGTATGCTCATCTCATGGCTATTTAATTTTACTTCCTCGTATGTCTAAATTATATAATTTTGCACTGTCCCCTAGAAGCTAGTACATTTGAAGAGGTATCCACGCCAGGGACAAATGCTATCCTACCCAAACAGAGAACGACAAAGTTTCTGTTCTTTTTTCAGAGAACCACTACATCAGTAACAACCTGCTCTTCTTTTTTGAATACCTCATGTCATTTGGATCCACAGTAACTGAATACCTAGCAATCTTTATAACTCTGCATAACAAAAGTTGGCTCATAAACATGATATAACAGAATACATTTGCAATTTTCAGGAACATATATTATGAAAACCGCATTTTAACCAAATACCCTGTTGTAATCTCTTGCTCTCAGTGCTATTATAATTTGTTCTTATCTCTTCCTCCTTACATTTAATTTAAGGTTTCATGTCCATGAGTCTCAGGAATTCCTTGGCACAGACAGTTCCTACATTATGAGAAGAGGCATGAATACAATGATTATAAAGCAAAGGTAACAGGGGAAAAATGTATTAAAACCTAAAATCTCATTAAACCTTCTATAGAAAAGGTATTTATATAGAAGCCAAAATGACAGAGCAAGAAGGATGTATGGGAGGAGGTATTAAAACACCAGCTCTTATGAGATTGAAAAGAAAATGTTACATGGCATTTTAAAGAACAGATAAATCCCAGATACTGAGTAGAAGGATGTCAAACCTTTGTGGAAATATTTGCTAAAGATTAAAGAACTGTACCATTTACATGGAGATAATTTCAAACATCTTAAGATTGTTGTTCGAGAATGGAAGCAAAAGAAAAGGTGAGGGCAAGCTCAGAGGGCTAATAAAACATTTAGAAGAAATTGAGATAGACAAGAAGTGGTGAAGAGTCTTAAATGCAGAGTAAAGCATGTGAGGAGCAGATGGGAAGGATCTCAAATGATGAGGTGGTATCGTCAGGGAACGCATCAGAGACCAAAAAAAAAAAAAAAACGAAACATGGGATTTGCTAAAACCTGCCTGAGCAGAGGCAGCACCAGGAACAGAGATGAAAGCAAATCAGGCATATTACAAAATTAACTAATAGTCATTGGATCCAACCCACATGGACAAACTGACACATTAACTGGAAAAGAATAAATTGCACAACACCGTGTAGTCATGTTGCAGGAATGCTACTTACACGAGAGTGAACTATGCCTTTCCATGCCACAGATGAGTGTAGAGATGATGAGACGTGTAACTAACTGACAGCCAAACAAAAGAGGATATGTGGACCACAGGAAACATTGGGATGAACTAAAAAATGGATGGCTGAGGCTCCAGAAGTCAATAGCAACACCCTAATCTCTGTTTGTCTGAAAAGGAAGTTTTTCCAAGAAAAATTAAAACCTGTATTTTCCTTGCTAAACAGGTGATCTAGCTACCTAGGAGACTCACACCAGAAGTAATAATTACACTATGAAATACCGCTAATACAGGAACTCCCCTGATGTACATAACATACTGGTTGACAGCCTTATGGTGGGTGCAGGGTGCCTGAATGTCCAACAGAAGTAGGCCAAAAAACATAGGCTCTGTCACAGCCTTCTCCTGGGATGTTCAAACCCCCATTCCCAAACTCAGGACCATCATCCACCCAGACCCAAGTGGCACTTGTAGAAACACTGACATTTTAGGAAAAAAAAGGAATAAATACTTGGGATGGGATGTCAAGAGCTGGTGACTCATGGCCAGAAAACTGTATCTGTGGGCAGATGGAAACCATCTCCCACATCGCACAACAGCAGCAAGGGTGAGGCCAGGAGAGCACTATCCCCAGACTGTGGATGATGGGCCAGGGAGTTTCTGTTTACCATATACCTGAAAACTGCAAATGTATTCTCTCTCTGCTCTGGTTCACCAAGGAGATACAGACAGATAACAGGAACAGGCTGCAACCCAAATCTGCATCTTTTCACACAAGGCTGGGCAGGTAAATGTTTTAAAGGCAAT
The DNA here is from genome assembly GCF_965183815.1 of Platalea leucorodia. Lineage (NCBI taxonomy): Eukaryota > Metazoa > Chordata > Aves > Pelecaniformes > Threskiornithidae > Platalea > Platalea leucorodia. The sequence continues at coordinate 50,498,449 of NC_138823.1, read as the reverse complement.
TTCAATACTGCAGCAGCCAAACCTCCTGAACCTCTAGATTGCGTTACAGGCTTTAGATGTGGCTGAGAAGGGTCTGTCCTCTGCTCTCCGGCCGCTCCCCCACTCCAAACCAGGATCCTCATCCCCACAATCCCCATCACTTTTGACAAAGTGAGGTTCCTCCATCCGACAGACGTTGAAGTTGCTGACACTTCCCAAGAAAACCCATCTATCCCTGACCCTCACAGTTTCGTTTGTCTCCAGATACCAAGCACTCCCTCAAGCCCTTTTGCTACCATACAGACAAGACTCCAGAAAACTTAAGTCTTGCAATCCCCAAATAGGCTGTTCCTTCAGCCAAACCACTATCTACAGAGCAGTACCACAGCCTCTCTCTTCCTCTAGGACCCTGAGACACCTCTCTGACCAGCGGGCTTTCTGATCAACCCACCCTGCACGCCTAGTCAAGGAGACTCCATCTCATCACGAGAGGCATTTTGCTTCAGCCATTTGTGAGGACATCAGGCAATGAGCAGCTACACACAACGGCTCACCTGCACACCCGCTGCTCCATAGCCCAAGCTTGACTGCCGGTATTTTATGCTTTACAACACCATCTCTCCTTGGTTTTTTTTTCAGGCTCACTCACACGCTGGATATACCGAAGAGCAGACTGCAAGCCTTTAAGCCCCACATCTCCTACAGTGTTTGGTATCTTGCAAATAAGTCCTTAAAAACTTTTTAGTTTTTCCAGAGCATATCAAAACCACTTTTCCTAAAATCATTTAAACCAATGAAATGTTAAATCAATTATTCATGCAAATACTTTTTCCATCTCTGTTTTTTGTAACCAAGTTTTCTTGGCAATGATAACATTTCACAGAAAAACTAACAAATATTCTCTTTGCTTGCCAAGATAATTTTACTAAGCTTGAATCCAATTTCATTGAGGTATGTTATTTATGTTTTATCTTGAGGGAAGCTGCCTATTAAGTTAGTAGCAACCGTGTCCTTTTGCTTATGATATGGTTATTACCAAGTTATCAGGAGTACCTTTAAGTTATTAGGGTGCAATGGCAAATTAAGTACTTTGCGTCATAATTAGCTAATAACTTTTGAATTATATTTTAATCATGTTTAAGATGGTCAGGTTTGCTGTGAGTACAGATAATGGAGGATAGGAGCAGAACCAGAGTGTTTATCGTTCAATACCAAAAGTCAGAAAGTAGCTAAACCAGTGGATGCACAACATCCTAAAGGCCATGATAATCTATATATTCAGAACACTGAACCCCTTTGCAGGCAGCAACGTAAAAAAGTAGAACTTGCATCTCGGGATCATGTTTAAATAAAAAGCAAAAATACATTAGCTCCAACCCACTCTCCTTTGAGCCTGTCAATTTTTCTTAAAAAAAGACATGTTAGCAATACCCATCTTCAAATCCCTATCAATAAACCTGTAAATGCAGATTCCACAGAGAGAACACTTAAAGAAACTTAGAAAAAGCTACCAGAGTCATTTCCCTTTCAAAAATTTGGATGTTGAAAAAAACCCAACCAACCAACAAAAAAACCTTCTCAGAATGGGGGAAATTCTTTGTTGTATTCCTTCATACATCAAGGTTGCCCCCTCAGCTTTCACGAACTTCATTCAAACCACTATCAGCTCTCAGTATTTTCTCTGTACCCTTGAGAAGACTCAGCATCAAAATTCCACGTACAAATCACTGGAAATTTGGAAACACTGAGATTTTCCAGGAAATCCCTTAGAAAAGTAGCAGCAAAATGAATTCTGGATCCAAAACCAACAGATACCCCAGTTAAGCATGTGTATGCTATGTAAGAAGTGCTATGATATCGCTAATTCTGCCCCTTTCCAGGATGTTACTTCGGGAACCAGGCATCACACTTCATATGCCTGGAGCCTGTGCCCCTGTAAACGACTACCATTGCAATGAAACCATGATGAATCAAGCTTTCCAAGATCTTCACAACTCGGACTACTTAGCCAGAAATCCTGGCTATGTTGTTTTGTTAACTGCTGCCTCCTCTAAGAGAAAGGCCGACGCATCTCCATAGACAGGACAAGAACACACTTGCCCTTCCCTTTGCAAGAGCTGCACAAACTCCTCCTGCATTGCAGTCCATAAAGGCAAGAGACTGTACAACTAACCTCTGCGTGCTGTACGGGGGATCCTATGGGACTGCTCAAAAAAGAAAGAGGCCACTTCTGCATTACAGCCTAAGTAAGAGCTTCTCATTAAAGAATAAAATTCAGAGAAAGTGCTTCTAAAACCTTTAGCTGTTAACTATGGAGAGCCCATATCCCCAGAAAACACCATCCTCCAGAGCCCAGAATGGAATAGAGTATTCCCAAACATCCTTGCTCCTCTGCTTTCAATAAATACCCATGAAAGTCATTTTCAAGGTTCGTAACATCCTTCTCAAGCGCAGTTCATGCAGAGGACAACAATTTGCTACTGCTATCTTGTGCAGCAGAAGCCGGTAAAACAGATTAACAGGTTTCAGCCCTGCTGCTGAACTTGGGCTCGGATTGTCACAAGACACATCTGCCAAGGAAGGTGGAAAGGATGTTCAAACCTGCTTTTTTAAAGCCGTACAAGAATAGGCAAAGGAAAAAATACACATATAAAGAATGTTATTAAGGTAGTCAAAACAAGCTTCACAAGATATATCAGACATTAGAGATTCTCCTGCAATTTTCATTTGCAAACTTCCCTCTGCACTTTAGACTTAGTCTTTAATGACCTACTGTTTTCCCACAGCACCCTCAAACCAGGCAGCACGCAATCTGTGCAGAAGCCAGGGTTGTAGAATGTAGCAGACTGTTGCCCATGGGTCCCCTGCTTCATCTGTTGGAGGAGCAGGAGAAGGTCGAATGGATGAAGAAGGGGTTTCAAGAAAGGAACGCAGGTAAGGCAGACAGGGGCTGCCCTGCAGAAATGAACGCTGTCTAAGCGTGTGTCAGATTTCCCATGCGATGCTACCGCTAAGCATGCCTGCCTTGTTTTTTTGAGCTCCTTTGAGTGAAGCAAGAAGGTACTAGACTAAAGAATGCTGCAAAGAAAGCATGCGAGAAGGAATCTACAGAACAGGACTCGAATAATATGCAGAAAATACAGCTCAAGGACACATGCTGAACTGTGAGGAGGAACAGAAGCTGCTGATGACCTGTTTATTAATTAGGCACCACGCTTCTCTGTGCACAGCAGCAGGTAACCACGTATTGGAGATGGTATTACTACACATACATCATGAAGACGACAAACTAAGGTCATCCTGGCTGCCCTAATAATGTTTTCCTATAAAGCTGACTTATAATTGCAATGAGAAAAGCTGCAAGGCCAGCTACACAATAACGCATTTATTATACCTCTCTCAAACATTTGTGTTTCTTTACTACTTAGCTCACCTGCTCACAGATTCCTCCACCTAGACCAAAAATGGTACTTCGAGGCTAACATCCTAGATTATGAATTCTTTGAGAAAGGCAATCCAGATAGCATGAAAGCATATGCAACAGAGACAACGAAGATGTGGGTGTTATCAGCACAGAATTTAGCATAAGAAACACAGGACCGTACACTGCTCTTGTTTCGATTACCTCTAACTTATGTACATTACAATTACATTGCTGTGATTCCTAGTGTGGACACACACATATACACACACGTGTAACTCATTTCCATACATTCACATGTTTAACTGCTTCCATGCTAGAGGCTGAAATGATTTAAGCATTTCAGTAACTAGGAAAATCACACCATTAACCAAATCAGTTAATACAAAACCTGTGCACTAATCAGTTAAGATGACAGGAAAGTCCACCTAAAACAGCTTAGACAGTGAGCAATAAATAATGCTTAATGCATAGGTTAGAAATGCCAAAGCCATGCCTGCACATTCTGCTGGTGGTAGGGGTGATAAAAAGCACACAGATAACATTATTTCCATTGACAAACTTTACATATACAAACCAGCGGCTTTATTGTTTATTAAATTAGATGCTGTCATAGTGTAATCATCCCTGCAGCCATACCAAACCCAACAGTATGTCAGATGTGTTTCTGTGGAGGAGGTAAAGACAGAAGGAAGGAAGAGAACGGAGGTACTGTACAGAAGCAATACAGCCCCATAAATAGTGGCGTAAGGAATAATTAATCCATGTATGTGAAAACAGACACTATAATTGCAGCCAGTGAAATCCTCAAAAACACCACATGACAAAACTAAATGTTACATCATGATGCCTTTAATACATGACAGCCAGGATGTGATTCAACTGCCTAAACACAGGTGTCTGGTGCCACCTGAGATGCTCTAGGGCATCTCTGGGACTCCTGAAAGGCTGGACAATGGCATAGGGACACTACTACAGACTCGTGCCCTCCTGGAGCAGCCACAGGAGTCCAAGCAGGAACAGTGCATGAGCACTAGCTGCCCATGTTAAGGCAAACATATCCCACTCACAAAAAGACCAGAAACTAACTGTACTGAAATCCATACATTAAACACAGCTTAACAGTTTTCTTCCTAGATACTCATGTCAATAGAAAACTAGGCTTTATTAAATAAATAGTAACAAATTTATATGATATGAAGTTGTGAGCAATACTTTGCAGTGGTCCTAAAATGAGTAGGAATTTGTGGTGTTTTTAATCTAAGTGCTATTTTACCCTGCAATTCAGGTTACCCTCGCAGAGGAGCTGACTTTTCTTAGCTTCTCAAGATGCGCTTTACCAGAGGAAATACAGAAGGGTGCCATCTGAAGTCGTATAATACTGCAAGTTGTTAGGATCCTCATTTCCAAAATGCAGGCAGTCAGCCTCAAGTATTTTAGCAGGGTGTTGAAGTGAGCTGCCTCTAGGATCGAGCTACAGCCAATGGACAAGACACAGCCACCTATGGAGAGCAGCCCAGCCCACCTACACGGGACTGGATCTCATTGCACGTACGCCTCGTGCACCACTGCACTGGTGATCACACAGCTGAAACATTACAACAACTCTGATGTAGCAACTAATAAATTCTGAATACAGACAACATGGCAAACGATCTGCGAAGAAACAGTCAAATAAGCATAACTCCATCAGTCTGGAAGATTTACAATCGTGAGGATATAGATCTTGCATCTCTTGTGATCTTCCTGGTAGAAACCAGCACAGCCCAACAGCCAAGATTTCCCTGCTAACACTTCCCGGCTGCTAACAAACCAGAAGTTGCCCACCAAGCTGAGCACTGCTTTTAAACTAGCAAAAAGCTGTTGATCATGGAGCAGCCTACTGCTTGAATTTGTACACCTTCATTATTGTACTCCTTTAACTCTGACGCCTTTCTCTAAAAAGACAGAACCACATTTAACTACACTTGCATTAAAAAAGGAAAAAAAAAAAAAACATTGCCTAAAGGTCTTTCTATACTGCATCTGCCCTTGTCCACAGATATTGGTACCACTACACAACTCTCATATCCATAGATAAAGTCGCAGCTTGCACTAACTAATGACTGGTACCGCAAAAGAACTGATCAACCACTAACACAGGTATGTATGCCAAAAGGCTATGACTCCCTTACCAACAGGAAGGAAAAAAGCTAACAATTCAGTGAGAAAAATCCTGAATTCCAGAACTATAGTTTTTAGAATAATGCAAGTTCCAATATAGGCATTTTTAAGGGCAGAAAACTGTTTCAAAAAGTTCTCTTCCTCTCTGTGCTTGCTGAAAATAAAGTGTTACAACCACCTTGCATTACCCCCTCCACTTGTGTAGCTACTTAATACCAATACTTTTTTTCCTCTCTATCTGAACATAATAAAATTTTAATTTAGCAGAAATCCAGGTGTTTTGGTAGATTTCTGATTTTTTTTCCTCTTGCATCACCACAAGGCACAGATATAATTGTTTCCTACTATCTTTACAGGAGATCTACAGAAGCACATTACTAAAAGGTGCAGAAGCCTGAAAATAGTTTGGGGTAATCAAGAGCTGCACTGTTTCATCAAAGCTCTCCACCCCCACTTCTCCAGAAGCCGCTGGTGCTACAATAAACACTTTGGGGCTATGGGATGATTCTGATTATTTTCCATTACCTTCCTAAAAACCTACTTTTTCAAGTGTTTAGAGGCTGGCAGAAGTCAATTAGCACAACGAAAGGAAGGGGTCTGGGGAAAGATAATGTCTTAAAACAACCAACTCCGACTATGAAGCCAGACCATCAGACTATATTCTCCTGCTAACCCTTGCACGCACAGAAGTCTGTATTCATTTGCATTAACCAAGCAGTCCCCTCTGAGGGAAACGGACGACGCAGTCCTCGGCCATTCACTTTTGCACAGCTTTTCTTCCCTCAGAAGGGAAGATTGCAAGATGCCTATCAAAAAAAAAAAAAAATCACAGGAGGCGAAATGGCCCCAGGTGCCCAGTTGTGAAGCAGAAGACAGAACCTGCTGCCGAGCACCAGCTTTGTGATGGGTTTTAACTGGAGGGAGAAGGCACCTGAGGTCAGATTGGTCTCTGTGATATTACTACCAATATTGCAGAGATACAGTCAATAGAAAAACAGCAAAAGGACTGAGATTTGCTTGCAGCTGCCCCTGTCAGATCCTTGCCCCAAGCCCTACTGCACCCTTAAGCCCCACTTCAACCCTGCATCCAGCAGCCCACCCTGAGCTCCAGCTGCAGTGGGCAGCAGCAGTGGAAGCACACAAGTAATCTTTGCCACCTCTAATTACCACCAGCAGATACCTCCCTGCTTTGATGTTAAAACGCCTTCTGGCAGGGATATGCCCCAGGGATTTACACCACTGTAAGGAAGGAAGGAGTCTGCCACATCTACGCCAGTAGTGCAAAGGCAGTTAGCGACGGCTTTGCAGGGATCAGTGAGAAGTGTTGACTAAGACTTGAGTCTCATAACAGACTGTCAAAAGGAACGGGTATTTCTCCACTATGCTTCAAGGGCGCTGGTTTATCTTCATGGAAAATCCTCTGCTAAACAATACTGAGGGGTACAGAAACAGCCACTATATGATTGCAGACAGCAGCTCGGACGACTTTGCAGGATCAGAATCAGACAAGACATGTTTGCTCTTTAGAGTCTGTAAACACAGGCAAAATTACATTCCACATCTAATTTTGGGAGCACATTGCTGGCTTATTATTTATTATTATCTGACACTTAGACAAGACAAAGAAGGGGTTTCACCTCAGTCTCCAAAGCAGGGAAAGCTGACAGGAATGCATTCCTGCTGGACAAACCGTGCGGAGTCACTTCTTACCATGGGGACCGGCTCTCCCCTGTGCTACCCACCCTCCCAGCCCTGCCATGCCACCACAAGTGTTCTGTTACTACGGCAGAATAGTATTAGGATAGCAATGAGGCAAATAAACTCCCTCTGCTGTGATGCATGTGCCCTCATTTCAGACATACATTTAGCCAGCAATGTGCTACAACAAACTTGACCTTTATCGGGACTAGATTTCACTGACCCTGTTTTTTTTGGGACCTCACCCCATTTATTTTGTTCTGTCTGCAGCCTCTGCAAGTTCCAGCTGACAAAGCTTTCATCACTGCTCATCTTTCCCAGCAGAAGCAGGCTGCAAAGAAAAATATTCAGGCATGCAAGGCCAAGGGACAGAGTCCTTCCTGCAGTCCTTCATAGAAACAGAAAGGGCCCTTGGAAGAACAGCCTCTGGAGGAGTCACAGCCAAGCTGTCCCAAATTGGGAACAGCTCAGCACACCCCAGCATTGCTTCTGCAGGCTCGGGGACAGGTTTGGAGAGCAACATGACTGATTTTTCTTCTTTGAATGAGAACTGCACTACCAGCTTTATGCTTTTTGCATGGTACAGAAGCCTGTTATACGTTCTTCATCACTCCCACAGCCCTTTGTGTTTGTCATGTTTTCAGGACTTCTATTAATAAAGAGAAGGAAGGAGGACTCACACCTCTGATTTCACTACTTAGCATTTTAATAGGAAATAAAGTGACCCACATGGAAGCTAAACACAAATGAAAGTTCCAGCCATAGCAGCTGTTTCTATTTTCAAACCAATGCTTTGTGCCTTGTAATGATACCAGACAAGCAGCGACTTCCAAAGCATCCTTTTCACCCTTCCTTTTGTTGAGCCTACTGAAGAGAGAAGCATGAAACATACCTGATTAGGGCTTTTATTTCTGCTTCCCAAGCAGGGAATTAAACGCTCACCTGGAACCAGACCTCTGCAGTCCAGAGAGCAGCATCCATTCACTTTCGGAGAGCTACACCATTAATCCAAAGCCAAAGCGGGAAAGCTCAATTGTAGCTCTGCTGATGAGTTTATCGGGGTTAGCTACTAAGCAAGAAAAGGCCAGTATGAAAGGCATGGCCCAAGGCCCAGCTTTATGAGACAACAATATTAGAAACTGGGAAAATGAGAATGCCTGATAAAAAGTGGAGCCTCCAAATACTCTTTAGCTACAGAAAAGCAGCAGTATTTCTCCTCTCCCTTTCCCGTGAGTTGGGTCTTCCACAGGGGAAATACAAGCAGGGTGGCAGCTTTCCTGCCACCATTCCCCCAGCTTACATCTTCCTAGAATAACATTTACCCCCACTTTCCTGCTCATGTATCTCCTTTGCACCAAAAAGACGGACACTGTCATGGGGTTTTCTTCTGTGGCAGCATGCTGGAGCTAAGGTGACTCCCTACGGCATTACTGCAGCAGGGCTGGAAACTGCCATGAGCAGGGGTATGGCACACCACCTTCATCAGGTTTTGGAAGGCCAGAGCGAAGATTAACATTCAGGGGAGCTTATTCACAGGAGAAACTAGTAAAGTAAAATGAAACCTTAATATTCTGCAAAGGATGAGGATATTGGTTTTGAGAACGTTAGCAAGACCTGAGAAAAACCTATTTAAAAGTCAGACACTGGTATATCAGGAGCCAATCATGATGGGCAGCAAAATGTTTGGAAAAAACTAGAAGAGGAAAATAAATACAGTTCACATGTTTGAAAAGTATACATGCTGTGTGCTTTTCATATGCTTGATGGTGACTTCAGTCATATGCAGCTGCATCCACAGCACTTGGAGAACAAGCAAATCACCTTACTGTTTCAAACAGAACATCAGCAGTTTCATGTGACGAGCTCCAAGTATAAAATAAGAAAAAATACTTTTTTCTTAAACTCTGAAATTATACTGCTAGTCAACTAGAATTTAATAGCAAAAGTGAATAAACAATAGCTTTTGAGGCTGGAGAAATTACCATCATGGTGTTATCTAATCTCTCCCCAGAAGTCAAGAATTATGACTAAACCCTTCCAACACAGATATAGCCTGAAATTCTATGTCAGAAGTATGTCCAATTGCATTTGGCAACCCTTAGTCAAGAGAGAGGCTGACTATAATTGGATGAATATTTGATGCGCTTCATTATTCATGTAGGAAGGCTAGGTAAAAAGTGTTTTGTGCTCCCAAGACACTGGAGGGTGTGCGTTATTGGGTAATAACCAATTAGGAATGTTGACAGCGTTCTGCCTTTAGGATCACCCTGGCCAACAAAGCACCTGGGTGTATGTTGCTGTGCAAAGGCACACACCCACTGCCTACTGCTCAGTTTATTTAAGCAAACCTTTCACCAGAGAAAATGGACACCCCAAAGGACGTACATTTAACAACTCCGTTGCATTCAAAAATACTGCTTCTTCATTCTTCCCCTTGCCCTTCAAAAATACATTTTTTCAATAGCACTTCTGAATTATTGATACTACTGGTTATTAGAAATAAATCTGATTTTTTTCCTCTGTTTTATTGCATATAATCTACCAAAGAGCAGCATCCTTATTATTTGCAGTAAGGAAACGCCAACAGCAAAAGAGCAGCTCCTAACCACATAATCTGGTAAAAACACCACCACTATGCCATTAAGTAAATACTGCAAACTCAGAACAACAGAAATCAAAGATCTTCCTTTCATGCTAGTCTAAGAAAAACATACGAATCATCAGTACAGGCATGCAAAAGATTTAAAAAACTTCAGTGTTTAAAAACTAACAGTTCTGACACTTGCTCACAAGAACCAGAAATTCAACACCAATTCAGCTCATGATAGAGCACTCCAACCCTTTCACTACCTCCCAAAACAAGGCTAGAATGCATTGATGGTACAAACACTGATTTTTCTTTCCTCCTTTATTTTCTTTATTATTGTAATAAAAAAAAAAATCAACCAAAAAAACACACACCAAAAAAACCCCCCAAAAAAACAAAACCACAAAACCTTAAAGTTTGTATTCTGATTGAAAGCAAAGCAATTTTGTACGAGATGCCCAACAGGGCTTTCATACCTACAAAAGAAACATTCAAAAACTTTCCTGAATGATTTGCTTGTTTCTAACATGTAAAATATGAATTCAATTTGTCATAAGGAGGAACATACCAGTTTTTCTGCAGCTCTCATTTTCTGGCTTGTATCGTATTTAGCTTGTCCTGTGGCATTGAGAGTACTGCAGCATTTTCTCTGAATTCCCCCGATTACCAGCTCACCCTCTCCCCCATGTATCACAGACGATGATGTTTTGATGAAGCATCACACACGGGCCCTCAAGATAATGGATTCAATGGGATACACTTAAAAGATCGTTTTTCTCTTTTGTATTGACTGCTTGTGCTGCCCTAAGACAGGAAGGGCTTTCATTTTTTATGTAAGCTGTAAGACCCCGAGGGCCCTCTAAACTGTTTAAGAGGGATCAATTTTCAGATGGGTAGAAGGGGCCCGGCAGACCTTCACGGTTTGGAACGCCGCCTTCTCCTTGGATCACCGACAAGTTTGGGCGAACCTGAAACCAGCTCCCAGCGGAGCTGCTCTCCGGCAGGGCAGCACTTCCTACTGTTTAGGATTTGTGGTTAGCATTCGCACAAAACTATAATTTATAGCGTGCATACAGGGAACAAAATAAGAAAAAAAAAAGTTTCGTAGAAGCAAAATAATCACTACTGCTGATGGAGATAAACAGCAATAGAGCTGCTAAGCAAAGCAGTCCTTGGCACTGGTGTAGCGGCAGGAAACCTTTACCCTGTGACAAGGGTTTAATATACTGACATTGTTACTATTACATCCAGGCAACCTAACAAAACAAATTCATTGTATGGCAGAAAATATTTCCAATTCAACATTGCAACATTTATTTTTTAATTACAGCACAAAGACAACTTTTGGGGTGTGGAAGGACGTAATCCATCATTTACTCTGAAGTGACACACTTATGGCAAATGCTGTGTATTATAGCTTTCTATGCCACAATAAGTAACTACAAGCAATTTCTTAGGCAAGGAATGCAAAGGGTTTGGGTGCGGTCCTGGGAGATGCTGCTTATCCCTCCATCTCCCTCCGTGTCAGCGGGAGCCGAAGGCAAGCCACATGTTGCTGCACTGGGACTTCAATCACCCCTCCTGTTTCACGTGTGTGTGACACAGCTTGTGACAGCTCTCTACCTGCAACGCACCTTACATGAAAAAGGTTTTTACTGTTCAAATATGGCCTGTATGAGGACACAAATACAATTTTTAATTAAAAGGAAGGGTATTTGAATAGGTCACTCAAAGAACAATTATGTCTACCATTTGACTGACAGGCATGTCACTTTTTAACATGAAAACCCCAATGGGGTTTAAGAGATAGAATTAGTCTTTATAAATTGATGAACTACTGAAATATACCCCATTGCATTTAATACTGCTATGCTCAACCACCTCATCTTATGAACAAAACCCCTGTAATCTTTCTATTACTTTCACCTTTTTAATCCCTCACAAACAGAAAGTTAATTCATGGAAACTGAATTACCGGTGTTGCTCTCCTTCACCAAGTGCCTGTTCTGCAAAATGCAGCAGTGTGTAGAAACATAAAAGATAGGTCTTCAGTAATTAGCTTGGGTACCAGACGTGGCACAGCTGAGTTAGCTGGAAGCAGGATAAACGAGTCCAGGTGGAGTGTTGCGCTATATTGCTTTGAGCATCTGAGCTAGCCCGAGTGTCTATGCACGCAGCACTGCACAGTGGAAGGACTGGGTGGGAAGGTGACCGTGAGACCACTGCTTTCCTAAAGGTGTGCCCCTACAAAGCATGCCATAAGAAGTAGCTATAAGCTCAGCTTAAATGCTTTCAAATTGTTGCAGGACCCCCTTGGTTCTCTGAAGCAGGCAGAAAGTGCCTAGAAAATTGTCCAAATGAGGTGTAGAGACAACTGTGCTGGAAGAGTCCTACAGATCCAAGCTAATGTACACATCACAGTCAGAAACAGTTTACTTCCATTACCGATTCAAAGACTTGATGAAAGAGATCAATATCAATGAGTCTCAAAGCATCCTTCCAACTGATGTCACCAAGCGTGAAAGCATCGTCTGCAATATCTATAAAATATGCTGGCTGCTTAACTACTCAAAGAAAGCTCACCATTAACAGGAGCCAGAAAGCCAAGGATGTGTGGGGAGAAAGGAACAAGCAAGCAAACAACGTGCCTTGATGTGGTCAGGTAAAGATCAGTTGTGACCTTTGTGAGCTCCGACTCCTTCCAAGAAAGATAGAAAAGTGTAGATGAAAAAGAAATTAAGACAAAGCAATGAGGGAATTCAGATGATAGAAGTAGGGTCAATGCTTGGAGCAGAATGGGGACAGAAAAAAAGATCTCAAAGGGCAGGAGTCAGAGATAGCAACATCCTGAGAGCTGTAGACTAAGAGGAAAGAAAAACTGAGAAAAAATGACAAAGGAGAAATAAAGCCTGCCAGATGACAGTTGTCTAGTTATGACACGACCACATTTGAATAAACGGCAAACCAGTTAAGTTAGAAGACACGTCCACGTAACAGGAACTGGTGACGTTTCTCTGGCCAACACAGCATTTATGCGTTATTTGCCATTAAAACGAGCGTGGATAACCATGGGGTCCTAAGCAGGTTTCACCATTTCCTGTCCAACCTTTGCAAATGCATCCCTAAATGGCAAACAGACTTGTATACATGAAACCCAGCCAGAAGGTTGATCGTTACCAGAAAGAAGTAAGCCAGAAATTGGAATCTGTATCCTAAAGCTCCAAACACACCCAAGAGGTGGCCGGGTGTTGACGGTAAAACTGGAAGCCAAATGTTTACTTCTGCAATTACGTACGTACTAGATGCCAATTTGCTTAGCAACTACATGGCAATTCATGAAAGACCAATGAAGTACAAACAGTTCATGTGGGAGCAGGATGAGAACCTAGTGCTAACATACAGTGCAAGGACCGAGTACAGCAAAAGGCAAAACAAACGTCTGAACCTCAAGACTATGGTTCAAACCTGGGCCCTATCAGAAATGACCGCTAAGCAGAATACCTCAGTGCCACCTCAGTTTCTAATGGGCTTTTCCTTATCAGACCAGCAAGACCCACAGACTCAGCACTCTTTCTTGCCTTCCTGAGTATTTTCTTGGTCAGTTAGAATGTGAAATACTGCTTAAGTGCCTTCAGCCTGGTTTATGAAGCCATGCTACTGGGTAGAAAAGTGCAAACCCTACAATAAACTGTTCCTCACGGACAAATTTCCATCCATGGAGCTGATATCAAGCAGCCCTTGCAATGAAAGGATTTCTCAGAGCACAGACCCTTCAACTAGTTATTGACAACCTCCCCTCTCCCTGACTTACAGGTTGATCCAACCCATACAACCTCACACAAGCCTACTGGGAAAGGTATCTATGAGCCACACTGACAATATGGATATGGATTTTCTTCTTTCCCCTCAGGAAGAATGTTTGTTTCTTCAGAGGACTACTAGCCTCAGACATAAGGAGCTGAAGCCTTTAGCTTTCTAAAACTCCTGAATGTAGAAATTTATTCCCCTGAATATTTCCATCCACAGTCATAGCCATGCAGCCATAGTTAAACATGGCATGAACCCCTGCGATATAAAGTCTGCACATATACTTTCTCTGGGTCTGTGTATGTGCAAAGAGTACTCTAACAATCCACTACCTTGATTTTACTGTCATTTTACACATTTGAGTGCAAGAGCATTGAACAAGTAGAAAACACTGCTTTTTATCCTCCAAATAAATAATACACAAAACCACTTTTACTGACACTTAGAACAGGAACACATCAACTCCACGTCCCCTTTCAGTGGTGACTCACCACCAGTTATTACTGACCACATGATGTGAGAACCTGCTAATCTGATCATGCCATTTCTTTCACCTAGTCACCAGCCACAAGCAATAGCAACAACTTGCTGACCTTGCAAGTTAGACATACCACACGACTAAGATTCAGAAAATATTCACTTCAACTGAGGCAACAGTGATGACTGACCTGTGGTGATCATTAATTGAGGCAAAATGAGGTCAATATATACCCTGAGTTCAATATACCCACCTAGAGATAGATACAATTGATCTTGGTTCAGCCAGGACCAGAAAATACCCCTCTGAGCTCTTTATTGACAGATGTGTGCTACAGAAGATTTCTCTTTACAGTATCAGTTGCGTAAATTCTCTGAATTTCTTGAAATAGGCATAAAGTACACTACCATTCACAGTTCTGTTTCTATTTCTCCTCAAGTTTGTATATGTGGTTACACCCACCAGAACAACTGTACTGCCTAACTATACTGAGAGTCTGGTCCTTGTGAATCAACATTTCATTTTTTACTAATACATGCTACTGATGATAGCAACATCATCAACTGTTTCTATCTCAGTTACTGGCATCTATAAATATTTACGCTTAGAGATAGTAATCTTTTACACTTCCAATCATCATCCCAAAGCATTTTACAGATCGCTTTTTTGTTAACCTTGTTAAGAAGCAACCAAAGCTCAAAGTTAAATTAGTTACCTTGGGTCACGGAACGGGCCAGTAAGAAAGTCAATGTATTTCCCTATCCCAAGCCCTCCCTTCCCCTTGCCACAAGACCATGCAGCAATCACATGATGAAATATAAAAGGTGAGTAACTAGATGAGCAAGCCAGGATAGGTAACAAAGATTAAACTGAGCCTCTGCCAACTTCTTCTGCCTATTCGCCCCTGCCAGGAATGTTCCAAAATATTTAAAAACTGTGACCTGGACCACTCATGCTAACACAGCTGGCTGAGCTAGTGTATAGCAATATTGGAAACTCTCAGGGAAGCTTGCTGTTTACCACTTGCAACACCATGTTTGTTTTCAAAAAGTGCAAGCCTGCTGTAGTCTTTAGCTACTGTAGTGTCATGGTTATTTAAGAACAACCACATCATCGGGCTTTGATGTTGCTACTCTAGGAAGATCACCAAATACCTCCACAGATAGAGATGTGCCTTTCAGGAAGATGAATTCAAATAAGTAGAGTGGAAATAAAGATGTAATACCACCCATTCTGTTAGTATTTGCTTTAAAAAAATCTCCAAATGCTCATTAGTTAGAAAACTTTGGGTTTATTTCTTTAAACAATTAGCATCACATGGCAGCAGTTTGAGAGGTACTACCCAAGGTAAGAAACGTGTGACAGGGCTGCTCTTGTGGCGATATTGCAGAGGGAGTCCTACGCAAAGTGCAGAACACCCCCACCCCAACAGACCTCCTACAGAACCAGAAGTCTCCAGCACGGTGTTGCAACCTGCAGAAGTTTGAACTAAGGGCCATATTGGTATCTTATTTTGGAACTGGGCAGTCTACAGACAACAGAAACTGCCAAAGCTCTGAAACCGGTAAACAGCACTAAACTGCCTAATTCCTAGCATGTCCTTGGAGGTCCACCAAGGCTTGCTCACAAGCTGTCAAAAAAGGCCAAGGACAGTCTGGGCATTCTCCTAAGTAATTCTGTGCTCCTGATGCAAAAGAAACCCTTGGCAACCAAAAAAATACCAGTGTCCTAACTGGATCCAAGTGTGTGAAATTTAATTTCCCTGAGGGCTGAGAGTGAAGATTGGGTAAGAAAACTGGGACACGAATGGATTGGTTCATATGAAAACCTGAAACAGCTCTGGGCAGAAATTTGGAAGTATTGTGAAATACTGTATGGGAAGAATCCATCTTCATATGCAGGGAGTAACTCAAGATGGGAGATGTAGCAGCGCTAACAGATACCCCGAAAGGTTCTACAAAGAAATATATACAAGGTTTTTAATGAAATCTTCCCATTCTGTGGTGGGAATACAGGATGTGGTAAACCACTGCCATGGTGTTATGCAAATACTTGCACCAGATGACTTGGACAGAACAAATTAAAAGTCCAGGTGCTTTGAACCTATGAGATAGACAACACTGCTGATATTGCTGATATCAGAGATATCAGACAACTGATGCTCATACGTTCAAAGTTAAACATCTTCCCATTTAGATCTGATAGGCAGTTGAGGTTGTCTTAGCCTCGTGCACAATAACTTTTGGTAGATACCATACAGACAGCATTAAGGCTGAGAAATGTAGGAATGCTGACTCCAAGGAAAGGGTTCAATCTTACTGCAAGATGATAATGTGCTGGAAGAAGGAGAGTAGGCTGCTCATGTTCAAATATCAGAACTAGCAGGCCTGTGCTTCCTCTACTTATAATCATAAATCCTAAAACCTCAACCCATTTTCCACAGACTCTCTGGTGACCATAGGGAACAATGGGACAGCATGTATATGCCTCAGCTCTCTGGAAGAAAGGCTCCTTTAGCAGACCCTCATCTTGTTTCCATCTTCCCTGGAATAAAAAAATTTGATGCTTTTTCTGGGTGGTGAAAAGCAGACTTTTTTTTTTAATCTTCATTTGCAAAAACAAAATAATAAAAAAATTTAGGCAACCAAACCTTTAATAGATAACTTTGTGTTGCCAAGTATCATCCTGCAGATCTGGTAACTTAAAGTAAATCAAAGGTTGTTGCGAAGAGGAGGGCATGACCTAGTTCAAAACACAACAAATTCCAAAATAACAAAACTCCTCACAGAATAGAAACAATTTGTTTGGTCAATTCACATGGACATATGAATAACTATTGGTTGACAACTGAGAAACAGGAGGAAAAATCCGTGTATGGGTGAATGCATCAAGGTCTACAGTCTTGGTGGAGAGAGCTGCACAAAAGGACACCTGCCCCCTCCTCAGGCATTTAAAGAAAATTACCATTTCGTTCAGCAGACTGACTTTACATTAGGTCTTCTTGGTAGCTATACTGATTCAGATTGCCTTTTCTTGAAGCCTAAGTCTGGCAAATTGTACTATTCAGCTGCATGAGATCATATCTGAGGCATGGTCTCACTGTTGGCTTGGGAGAACCCAAAGTCTGTTGACGAGATAAAATAATCATATGGGATCTTCCTTGTGAAAACAGCAAATTCTCCCTGGTCTGGAATATAACTGGGCTCCTTTGAATTTTATACTGCTGTTTTTTTAAATTAATTTTTGGTTGGTTTTTAGCATTATTTCAGCTTCAGAATTTAAAATTCTAGGATGACTCAATTCAAACCATCCATTAGATAAGCTGCTTGTCTGTTGGATTGCTTCACTGTATCAGCCTTTGGCCAAAACACAGATAGGCTCTGATTCCTTGGGTTCTTCAATCACGAGAGCATTTGAGAGAAGCCCTCAATGGTCTTTCCATAGCAAAGGGCAGGAACTCAGCATCAGTAGCAAGATGCTTTTAGAGTCTCACCCAGGTTTCTTTGGAGGAATGAATGGATACTTGTCAGTAGGCATTTTACACATCAAGTCACAAACCAGGTTGGGGGAATCTAACAAAAGAATTATGGAAAATGATCTCTGTAAGCTACAAGTCTTTACCTGGTATCATTTAAGGAACCCTTTTTTAAAGTATTCTTTCCAGTTTCTACTCTACTGTCCAAGAAGGAGAAAATACAGAGGCACGAGATGAGATGCTACTGAACCAAAAAGGAGAAGGAAGAGTACACTCGCTCCAGAGTAGAGACTGCTCTATCAGGATAGGTCTCCTTCACACCAGCAGGTCATAGTGACTCCAAAGCTGCTGATTTGGATATCACCCTTTCAGTCTCGCAAAGAAAGATGACTCTGGTACCTGGCCCACAGATGAAAGATTCATTTTAGGCTTCTGGCCCTTAGACTACATGTAATACGAGTCAGAAGCCTAATGACTTTCATGTCTCAACCTGTTAGATGCTGGAGCCTGCAACCTATGCCTTGACTCATCCCTGGAGCAGTGCTCTTTCAGGCAAGATAATCAAGACCTTATTTTTCAAAGACAATACTTCATACAACAGTAAGCCTCAGGAGGCTTTAACTCATCCAAAGATATCTATGAAACCCTGCCTTAGTTTTGATCTCATTCACACACGTGATATTGGTAGAAAAAGAAAACACACAAGCAATGTTGACCAAAACCTTGGATTACCTAACACTAACAAAGTTAGACTGTAGATATAGATTGACTGGGTCAGGCTCCAAGGAACAATTTGTATTAAAGTCCAAATATTACTGGATAATTTATACCCAGCACTCGCCATATATATATATATACACACATACACACACACGCACCCCCATTCCCCCCTCCCCCCCCCCCCCCCCCCCCCGAAAAACACATTAAGGTAAAATCTCACAGACAAAACGAAACTACTATATCATGACTGCCAGCTTATTGCTTCATGCCATTGTCTTGACATCCAAACAAGTTTAGTAATTGCTCTTTTGAAGTTGCTAATGTTAAAAAAAAAAAAAAATCTCAAGTTCTGGAAGTGGCTGGGAATTCCAGGTTTGAATAGCTACGCTGGAAACATTCACTCATCAAGGGGTTCAAAAGATACTTGCTGTCAGAAGTGAAACACAAACGCATGTCAGAACGACTTGAAACAGAATGACTATAACTCACAATTTGGGTTTTCTTTAAATTATGTTTGAAGAGCTTTAAAATGTTTAATTTATTAAACCAACTTTGATACTACAGGCATAGCTTCCACTTTCAAGTGCTACAATGGCTCAATTGAACACAGAATACATTAAGCTTAAATTCCACTGCCACCATACACATTTATGAAAGACATTTTAGTGTTTCTTCACTTAAAAGAGTAATATGCTGTCCCAGTGAATTTGACATGGAAAGACAAGCTGCATGTATTAATAGCAAAAGCCCCTCATACTGCACATACAACAGTTTCAGACACCATCACTCCTCCAACTACTGGAAAACCACTAAGTAATCACAACTCCTAGTAGCTGAACACAAACAAGCCCTAAAAAAAGCTCCCCAAAATGACAGATTTGGTTTTCAAAAAACAGTTCCAGTTTTCCCAGACATTGCTTCAATCTCTCCTGGCAGGCCTGCGCTTTGGCATGGCTTCTACTACTCCCCCCTGCCTGGCTTTCCTTGAGAAGGTTGTCATAAGAAAGGCCATGTGCCCAGCTATTTCTCTTTCATACACCTTTATTTACTGTTCTCCTCCTCTGGCACTGTCAGCTCCGAGTGTCAGAAGCACTACTCCAGTCCCACCTAAAACTACGTAGGCAAGGCTGCAGAGGCAGTAGTACCAATGAAACCCATGCTTTGAACAAAATCACATCTCATAAAGTGTGCCAGGTACCATTGGGAAAGGCAAGTCAGAGTTGTGGGATCAAGACACTCAAAAAGTCCCCCCTCAAATGCTGGAAAGACCACGAAGGTAACACCGCCTTCCCTCTAGAGCAGGATCGGGCAGCGAAGGGCAAGGCATAGACTAATACTGTGGACATCAACACCTGCTAACTGATAACTAACTCTTAAAATTACAATGTCACTACAGTGTTTATCTGCCATCACCACCCTGTAACATCCACACACAGTGTTCAATGCACTGTTTTCTTAAAGCTGCACTCTTATTTCATCTACTCTACATACACCACTTGCTCATGCATGCAGAAGTTTTCTAACTGCTTAATACCAGTAAGCTATCAGAATCACAAATGTTTCATTTAGAAGGTACGTGAGAGTTAAGAGTCTAATTAGTTGAAAAGTCCTAAAAGTCTATAAAAAGTATTCAGTCAATGCTGTCCTATATTTTGTTACATACAACCTTGCCTTTACCTCAAGTGACACATCTGAGATTACACGTTGATACTACAGGAGGGCGGTTACTGCTCCAGAAGAAACAAAACAAATACCCCAACACCCCCACCTTTGAACTTAAAATGCAGTACCACTACAGTTTTTGAATGTAATAAACCACAGAATGGGTGCCCTGGCATAAAACCAGAATTCTAGGAGGTAGAAAGAAAGTGCTCTTTACCATCAACTTCATTTTAGCGCACACACATAGGGATTTGCAGCAGTGCCATTTGTCTGAAACATAGTGGAGCAGGGAAAGACAAGTCAGTCTCTAACCTCCTACGAACAAAGAAACCTAATTTAATTTTGAAACAAAAGAAACTAAATTTATCATTCTAAGACAGCCCCAGGACATCCAAGCATGAAATGGAAGAAAAGGAGTTGCCAAAGACATGCAGAACAAGCTTTTTAAAGTTACCTGGAATCGGGATATTTTGTAAGCGTGGCCAAGCTGCTGGTATACATGTGCCCACCCACATCAATGTGAACTGGTGCGTTGGATTTTGTGAGCTGTGCTGGAGTGGGGATGCCTTGATTGTTCAATGGAGATGCAGGGGATCTAGTGATCAGAGGTCTTGACATATTGGGCCGACTGTCCTGTGAAGAGATAGACCTGGGTTAATGATCTCCTTAAAAACCTCACAGAAACCCACAGTCTTGAGTCAATAGCACTGTCTCATAGTCTCAGCTTAGGATTTTCATCTTATTAAAGCACAGACAAATATTTGGCAGTTTTTAAAGTCAATCCAGCTCTAAGAGTCTTAACTGGCTATGTTTTAAATAAGTGGGGCAAAACGCAGTGATAAAACCCACAAAGTAAAAATCATGTTCAATAAAACAAGTTCTTCCTGAATACTACTCGTGACAGACCACCCATACAAAAAAAAAAAAAAAAAAAAAAAGGCTCATTCTCATATGTAAGAGCTGATAAAGGCTCTAAAAGAAACTGCAGACAGAAAGACCAAGAACAATTACTGTTTTCCTTAATTAAGATGACCCCAGGTAGACCTTCTGTTCCTTCCCAAGCCCTCCGTCACTGCCGTACAGTCAGAACAGAAATACAAACCCTCAACTCCTCCATCCTGCACACTCTTCTCTCGAATTCCCAATTCACATAGCACGGAAACAGAAGCAGAAACACCTGGACTAGTCAACTGCTCATGGACTGCAGACCACTGGACATCGACAGCCTTTGAGAAAGACATTTTCCATTTAAAAGTTATACGTATGGCGACAGATGCCCCCGCGTGCCCCGCATAGGCTGCAGGTCTGAGCGACTTCCCGAGGCAGGCGAGCTCCGAGAGCGGAGCGGGAGCCGATGCTTTGCTGATGAAACCAACTTTTAGTCACAAAGGAAGAGATGTAACGCCAGCAAGCAGCAGACACAGCCTGCGCGCGCGGCGGGTGGGGCAGGGCAGGGCGATTTGCTGGAGCCAGTAAGGCAGGCTGCATTCAAAGTTGGGGATTAAAATAGAAATGCATTCGAGAGCGGTTTTGAGACAACCCCGCTTGCGACTGAAGGAAAGCTCCATACGGGGTGGAATCTTATAGGGATGCCTTGAGAACTAAAAGCCCTTGCAAATTACTAAGTTTTACATTTAAAAGGTAAGCAAAGCAGCCAGAAGTTAGATACACTTCATCACAAAACTCTCTTTGTTCTTTCAACACTTCTTTCAGCCCTGAAAGGTAATGGATTCCTTGTAAACATCTCCACAGAGCCGGGCAGCAAACCTCACAGAAGCAGAGCACGGCCGTGAGAGAGAGTTACAGGGTATTCAGACTAGCAAAGCCCTTTGCCGCTGAAAACATTTCTCCATTTTTCATGGCTGTTAAAAGATTCAAACCATAAAGGCAACACAAGCCAGGTAAATGTCTAACTGAAATGATTTACAGGCCAGTGTTGCACAATAAATCCAAGTAATATGTAACAAAAGGCATCTATAAACCACAAGGTACTTAACTAATTTTCTTTCATACGCAAAAGCAAGCTTAGGTCAAACACTGATAAAAATGAAGGAGATGAAGAAAAACATCTAGTTTAGATGTTGGGGGGGAGGGCTGGGTTTTCTTCTGTTCCTTAACAAGCAGAAGTTAATATAAATCTGCAGAAATACCACGCTTAATCACTACAATTGCTTGAGGAGGTGCCTGAAGCACAATGAAGACAAGTCCAGACAAAAAAAGGTACACACGCTATGCAAAACTAACGTCTGCTATAAATGCCATGTGGTACAACCACCACCCAAGATGCTACTGATCTGCAGTATGATATTCAGTAAAATAATGAAGAAAAAATTAAAACCAACAACTGGAATGGTGAAAGTAAGAAGGCAAGACATCATACAAACCAGGGGGGTGGAAAGCATGTATTGGATGATCAGCAGGAGGAAAGCAGCAGGTGTGAGGAAGGGAACACATTTCAGTGCTTAAAATCAGACACACAGTTTAAAAAAAATAAAAAACAAAAATCATCAACGAAGGCTGAGACTAAAACAAAAACCAAATTCTGTAACTTGTATGAGACAGACACCACCACCTCCCTTAGCAGGATCCTCTCTGGCAGAAAAACACAGCCCTGTTGCAATTTAGCACACTGCAGCACCACCGAGTCTGTAATAGTTTTTCAATTGGACACATTCTCCTGTATACCCTGCCTGGGGCTGCTCGGGAGAAAATGAACAGATTTGCAGGGTTAATATTGTAGTTAGGCTGGGACCTCATTCAGCATAGCTGCGATAGCGCCGGCTGCATGAAACGGTAGAAGAATGTATAGTATAAACATCACTGCCAGGATGGGAAATAGGTCAAAGGATTGTGGGCATTTTAAAAGAAAGAAAAAAAACCAAAAACACAAAAAAACCACACACCAGCACAAGAAAAGGGAACCGGTTTCCAAAACCAAAACAGAACCAAGCTGCCATTTACACAGTTTACCTACTAAAACTCCCAAGAAATAAAAACGCTTTATAATAAAACCTTTTGCTGTCTTATTTCACCCTCCTCCTTTTCAACATTCCCCCTTCAAGCTACCTGCATTTATTATGCCACAAGAAACAACACCCATCTGCTCAATGTTTACATATTAAATACGATATTGCTAGCCTTGCTCCAGCCTTAGCTCACGAAGCACACTTCCCTGGATAAAACCAGTTCACTACTGTTTTGGAGACCACTTTGAAATGAGGCAATGGTATTTCTACTGAAGTTGTCCCAGAGAAATTAAAGCAGAAATGGGATTCAGAGAACCGGGTACTTAAAAACCAGTTTCTTTTCTGTGGCACAACCTACTAGCACAGCCACAGCACAGATCACCATCCAATGGGTACGGCATTAAGACCGCTGATATTTGTTTAACATATCAGAGTTAAATCGCTGCATTAGTTAAATCACTGTATTGTTCAGCTATGGAAAGCATAACACCGGGGCAAACACTCTCTCTGAAGAAGTACACTGCTTGCCTTGGATTACTGCAAACGTGGAAGCAAACAAGCTTAGGTAAAAAGTGGTTAAAACAAGGTATTGCTGGTAAATTAAGCTTGTACTACCTAAAGTGATTACAAATATAATTCCTTAGAAACAATTACAGGAGGAGAGAAGGGAGTTGCAGAAACTAAATTCAATGGGATCCAGCAAGATATCTACAACAGCTGATGACAAAAAGGATTGAAAAGCTCTTCAGAAGCCTTCTGTGGTATGCTAGGTGTCAGGCAGGTGAGACCTGCACCCAGGAAGGGTTTATAGCTCAGCCATGGCTGTTTCCACACGGGAGATCACAGAGGTTGCTGTCTGCCTCGGGAACCACACCAACTTTATTCACAAGTTGGACACAAAGCACAGCTAG
Organism: Platalea leucorodia; assembly: GCF_965183815.1. Classification (NCBI taxonomy): domain Eukaryota; kingdom Metazoa; phylum Chordata; class Aves; order Pelecaniformes; family Threskiornithidae; genus Platalea; species Platalea leucorodia. Next base: position 50,474,582 of record NC_138823.1, on the reverse strand, counting down.
AGCCTGTGCACGCTGGATGGGCAGCAACCTTCCTGATCTGACTACAGTCCATTTTTCACTTGGTACCTTTTTTTCCTCAAACATTTTGGTATTTACCCTACAAAAAATTAAATCAGAACAGGAAACCCCAGGTTTTACAATGCTTCCTGTGGACCAAAATACTTGAAATACCCTGTAAAACATTTATCATTATTAGTACTCAAAGATTTTTTTCCAACAACTTTACAACGTAGTGAGTTCTGATTTCCAATCAGAATGAATTTATTACTAAAACTACATACTCAAAAGTGCTAAAATTTATGTGCTAGGCAGGTTAAAAGCATTTAGATCATATAAAACTTTTCAGTTTTGGTTCAGCATACAAAAACACTGCTCTATTAGAGCAGTTTGGGGCTCCTCCATTTTCTTGATGATATTTGAAGAAGTCTTTCAACAACAAGCAGTTGGTAGGCCCAGGTCTTTTGAGTATACCTGAACCTGCTTCTCATTTTCTGCCCTAGGCAAGCCCTTCCATAGGCTCAACAGAAGCAAAAGCAGCCCTGCCTCAACTCCTCCTCCCCAGGATTTACAAAAAACCTTAGGATTTAGAAGTTTTTCTACCAAAGGAGATTGAGGATCACAGAGGAGAGCTTTCAGATCTCTTCTCCTCCTTATCTTCTATACCACCTTCTCCCCAACCTCATTCAAGAATATAGTTAAAGAATAAGCCTTTACATCTGGGTTGAAAAAACAGGGTAGCTGTAGGGCTGAGACGTGCACCCATGCAATTGATCTACCAAAGAACAACACAGGAACCTTGTCAATCTTCTGGTAGCAAGTGGAAGAAATAAGAGATACCTTAAGAACGTGAGTTATTACAACATGCTGATAAGTGTACAAAAATCAAAGAGACAGAAGGCTTCCTCCTCCCCTCAAAATACTCACTCATGTTAGACTGCTACGATTAGAAGTGGTTTCAGAAGGGTTATTTACGCTCTGTGGTCTTGAGTAAAGTCATTCCAGTCCCCTTCTTAAGCCAGAAACCTTGACAAAAACCATGCCACTACAAGACAACCCAAGCTCACTCACAGGAGGACCAACATTCAAGTACAAAACATCTACTTGACTCACCAGACTATGGGGATCATTTTAGGTTGCAGGTCAAGACATTGCTGGCTAGAGTTGTTATAGCCAACATCTTCCCTGTGAGCCAGCCCAGCTCAAGCAGGAGTGTATATATGCTACTCAATATACTGTAGCTTTAGCCTTTTTGTAAAATTCTAAAATCATTGGATGCTCCCTGCCACAGCCCAAGCAATTATCACTGCTGAGAAACTCAAAAGCACATCTTTCAAACTCTTGGATTTTTTGGGGGGAGGTGAGGACAAGCTTGTGTCATCTAGTCTGGACATTAAAAACAATAATCATGCAGTAGTTTATTCTAAAGCATGAAATCTCTCTGTATTCATTAACTTTTCTTCACAACAGAAAGCCATGAGACATGTTTCTCCTCACAAAAGCTTGGTGCCCAGGAAGAGCTGGCAACAGCAGTCAGCACACCCACATCAGCCACCTGCAGCAGAAAAGTGTCCTCTGAACACATACATCCCACTGCATGGGGAATGAATCCAAACAGTGAACAAACTTCAGAAGTTGGAGACAAATCCCTGTTCCTTCCGTACAAAGCAGAAATCACTAGAGTGTCATGGACAGCTATGCACCGAACTCAGAAATAAACAGCAGGCTGATGCTTAGGGGTGCTTGTGGGATACGGAAAGCCCATTTCAAGTCCCTCATCCAAACCAGGAATATTAGGACTACTCCCAGATTCAGCTTCTGCACAAGTGTCCCCATTTTGAGGATGCACTTTTTCAAAACAAACATTTCATTAAAGATTAAAAAAAATAATCATGATTATGTCTCACCACAATGCTTAAACAAGTACCCCTCACTTTTTTTTTCAATTCAGCAAAAACAGTCACCACAACAAAGAGGCTGAAGAAAACATTTATTCAATGTAAACAATATCAGTACAGTACAAAGAGCACTTCTGGAAGGTGTAGCAAGGAGGCAGAGATACAGAGCTACGTGTCCAGGAAGCCCAGGTGCTCGTCCTGCTGGAAGGGGAAAGCCCCACCCTGGGCACCTCTGTGGGCTGGCCATGTCCTCACACTGAATTCTCTGGCTATGGCCATGGTACGCTGCATCCACAGATGACACCAGGTTGTGCTGGTCCCTCAGACAGAGCCCTGCAAGGTGGTCAAAGACAACCATGTGCACAGTGGAGAGCACGCAAGCTGCATTTCGGTCTCTTAAGGCATGTGTGCCATTGCGGTGCCTTCTCTTCACCTGTGCTCTGAAGAGTGCGGAAGCACAAAGAAGTTGCCCAGATCTTTAGCAAAAAGTCTTTACACTTGAGCCTATCCGTGCCCTTTCTGCTTCTTCACTCTTACACTGATGGCCGGTAGCTCTCTGAGAAGATGGTTGGGCTGTATTGTTGCCACTGGGTCTGCAAAACAAAGAAATAGTGCATCATTTCCCCCAGCAAAAATACATCAATTGCACTCTCATGTTTTGCCTTTCATCAATATAATCCAACTGTTCTTTCCCTCACAGCTGCAAGCTTTAGGATTGCCTACTCTGAACATTATAAATTATGTTTATAAAGCAAAACTCCAAAACAATCGTGTTTGAGTGCTGCGTGAGAAACAGGCCCAAAACACTATCAGCTGCAATTTAGTGCCACAGTAAGCAGAAATACTAAGTCCCCTGAGACTCAGCGGTAGCACCAGAATTATGATTTTAGACCTCTGGAGGAAAAGCCTCATTTTAAATCCTGAACGTCTTGTCAACATTTGACAGAGGGTCAAATTATCCTATACAAGACAGTCAAATACAATGTAGAGCTTGAGAAGTCAGGAAGGTTTTCTTGAGATGCTGAAGCACCCAAGCACAGCAGAAGACCTGCTATGATACCAAGCAGCTGCTCACTTCTCCCACCACCAGTGCCATGTTTGCAGCACTCTACTATTTGCAGAAATAAATGCAGTAATGCATTTTAGGAAGGTGGAGGATGCTACAAGGCTGCCTGAGAGAGAGGACAGAGATACCCAGAGGGGTCCGTCAGAGCCAGAGTGTAAGGTATAGGCCATCATGAAACAAAGCCTTGGCTGAAACCCTTTCCTGGAGGTGCCAGGAACAGCATTATGCTGTCTTCTGTACCCTGCAACAGCCCAAATACAGATCAAGCCCACAAAGGCAATGATGGCCCTCTTGTCATACCAGAGTGGCTATAGCAGTGGTGACTGGAGCACTTACCTGACAGGACAATTTTAACTGCTACATCCTCCTTGTCCCAGAGGCACTGGCCCCGGGGTGCAACACCGATGCAGCCCCTCGAGACAGGGGTCCCTTGCTCCACATCCCACACGCTGGCTGCTCACAGCCGCCTCCTCTTCAAGATGCCGGCACTGCTGAGCACATACACCCGCTCGGTGCTGCGAGTGCTGGAGAGATTGTGGTTGCATTTCCTTGGTAAAACGAGCCTTGCTGGGATTTCATCAGAGCTGATCAGGACCTAGAATAAATGCCACAGGTGCAGAGAACCAAATGCAAGGCAAGAGGCTGAGGGAAGCAAGGTATTTTTGCTGGAGGGAGGGAGAGAGCTGCCTACCTGGCAAGGCAGGACAGTTAAAAATGTCCTTGGACAAGAGCTTGAAGACACTAAAAATTCCCAGCGCCCAGTAGCCGAGTCTGCAGCACTCAACTAACTTCAGCAGAACAGCTCTAACCACACCTTCATCAGAAACCAGCCACTGAGAGTTTAAGAAAAATCTCTAACTGGAGAAAAAGGATTTAGGGGTAAAGGCAGGAGTCAAATGATGACCTGTGCTTACACCAGTACAGCAGTAAAGGCGAGGCAAAAAACCTGGAAAAGGTCAAGTTTACAGAGACAGCACATATCTTCTCAAGTGCTTACAAACTTCTCTGAAGAGTCCCCTAAGCCTTGAAACTGCAGACAAAAGTTTAATACCTCCCACAAGATAATCTATAAATTTGTACTCTTTGTGGATGATTAACTCAGCCCCTTGCTTGTTTGGGTAAGCAGTGCTGAGACCAGCCCAAATGTTTTCATTTATTACATTCAGGCCCTGCAAGGAAAGCTCTGTTCTTCTGCACTGCTTACCCGTTTCTTGCTGTGCACACCCTCTATGCTTTGGTCAAGCAAGTGGTAAATGTGGCTGACGCAGGACTTGACTTAAGCCCATAATGCAAGCAGGATCTTCGGCATAGATCCAACCCATTGCACTGTTAAAAAAAAAATCCACATATAACTTGGGGGTCCAGCTCAGATTCCCTACCCCCCAAAGACACACACTTCCACTAGGCACTTTGGCTTTCATAATGGAAGTAGATGACTTCTACGGTCTTCGGACATGCTGCTGATTTGATTTTCGCTCAGTAATAGCGGCCATTTAATTTACAAGCAAAACTGGATTTGAAAGCTGCTCTCAATTACTGCAGAGCACACTACTGCCCACCCGGCATTGTATAATCACAGGGTGTTTACCCCAGGATGCAGCAGGCAAAAACATCCCCTAACCATGCTGGAAGACGCAGTGTTTAGACGCAGGAGGTCATCAGACCAAAGGTCAACAGACCTGCTGTGCTGCTTCTAATGGCGTCCTATGATAGGGGTGGACTGGATACCTGGCATTTCAGGCCACTTGCTCCACCAGGAGCTTGTCTGTTCTGCACCGGCTTCTACCCAAACTAGCAATAAAATTGATTTAGGAGTGACCCAAAGGAAGTGTAATTCCCCAGCCTGAACCTTTGCTAACTAGACGTGCCCAGCTCAAAATATTTCACGAGGTGCATAGTGAGGCACCTCCTTGACCTTCACTCAACCTTCTTTATTCTCACAGGCAAAAGGGGGATCCTGCCAGATACTGCAGAAACTATTACAAGCTAGTAAGTGCCAACAGATCCCTCAGTCCCAGCGGAGAAAGGCTGCAGTCATCGTGGACACTTTTTTTTTAAAAAAAAAAAAAAAAAGGAAACGCTATTAAAGAGACAAGCAGTTCCTGGGAAAGAGGCTGCCAGGTCTGAAGAGCCTTTAGCAGCCTGGCAGCCCTGCCCACAACACTACAGCAAAGACAAAAGTCTTTCCTTCTGCTGCCCCGAGGACAGTTTCATTTACTTTCCTTTAAACCTGGAAAATAGGTCGCTTTTTTTCCTCTTACCTCTATCAAACCTCAGGTAGCAGAGACAACGTGAATTTACCTGTACCTCATAGGAAAGCAAGCACGCAAAGTGAGTTTCACCTTTTGGCAAAGGACAGAGATGACAGACCAGTCCTCCTCCGAACAAGGCTTCATTCACTCCAGCGAGCAGCAGCATCGATCTAGACACCTTGGACCACTTCATCCCTGCTGCAGGAGGTGTGGCCTGCCAGCGCCTTTGCAGATAACACACCTATGTACTCCGGGGCTCCATCGAGTCCATACCTCCTCCCTGAAAGATGCAGCCGCTCGGCCAGCTCTCCCCTGTCACTGGGAATAGCCCAGCACAGAGCAGCCAACAGCTCCTGCTGCCTCCATGAGGGATGGAGGACCTCCCAGCTCATCTCCTGCACCAGTGAGGACTGACATGCAACAGCCAGCCCCACCCCACACATGTATGTGGGGTTCGGAGCAGGAATGGACACAAGAAGGGACAGAGGAGCTCCGAACACCGGAATCCATCTTCCAGCTGTTCCCAGGTGGACACCTCATAGGTTGATATATATTAATAATGTAACTTTCGGTCAGACTTCTCACTCAAGTGTTGCCTTTTATCCACTTCTAGCAGGCCCTCTGCACATTATTTTTTAAGAGTCTTTACATAAGAAAAGGACAAGAAAAAAAACCCACAACACTCCCTCCTGGGTTTAAAAGGGAAAGACTTCTGTCTGCCAGAATCATGCTGGTGCATTTGAATACAAAGTTAAACAAGTCCTTAAAGATGGTGTCAAAATTTGAGTGGGAAAGAAACCAACTGGTTACATTCTTCTCGGACCGAGTTTGTAATTTGTCTGATAATCTTCTGGTGAGAAGCAACACCAAAAGACAAGCATTGCTAAAATCTGTCTGTTTTGTTTGTGAGTTAAGATCCTATCAGTAGTACATGAATAAAGATTAACATCTTGAATTGCAGTCATATCTGAAGATTTTAAAGACCCATAAAAATGCAGACTGCAGTGGGATAACTGGAAGATCGTCATGAACTGTCAGAATTTGAGAAATGGGTTTTTCTTCTTTAAATTTGACTCTCAAACTGAACAAAAATAAGCCCGTCCTGCCTTATTTGAAGTTAATTTACACTCCAGTTTGAATAGCACCTGCCTTTGGGTATGTTCCAGAAGAACATCTACCTTTCCACAAAGGGAGGCTAACACCCATTGTAAAACTTCCAGAGGCACATTAGATGTCTGTTCCCCCCCCAGCAATTTCACCCTTAGAAGTAGAAGGAACGCTGCCAGTTACAGCCTGTGCTGAGGAAACATGAGTTATAATTTTACCCTGGGAAAATTGCTGAACTGGGAGCTTCTGGTGTGGCATAGGTCTTGCCTTCGCAATCCAATGGTTCTTTTGATTCAGAGAGGCTTTGAAAGGGTGGTGATGAAAAACATAGCCTCTCCCTTTGAATCAGCCAGCCACCTGCTTTCCTTTGCACTTTTTAAATTTGGTTTATTAATTTGCCTAGGAGCAGAAAGAGATAATACTGACCCATCTAGAGAAGATGAGTTTTTTGGACATATCAACAGAACATTATCTACTTCAGATTGAACACGCAAACAACAAAAAAAAAATCCACCTTCAGACTACCTGAAGAATTTTATATCTGGAGTCACCTCTCTGGACTTAAAAATACAAGAAAGCCTCTATTAGCTCTTCCTGCCATATGAAGAGGAAAAAGGAAAGGGGCAAATTATAAGGATCCAATAAAACTGTGTCTTTGAAAAGCTGTAACACACAAGAGCTCCAAGCACTCTCCAGATGTTTCTTGCAGCAACCAATAATAAAATATTCTCAGACTCAATCGTAATTTTGAAGACATTGCGTCCACTTAGTAATTACGAGACTAGACAATAAAACAGATAGATAGCTTCATCTATAACCTAACTGCAGAAAAAAAGGAACAAAAGGGCTTTAAAGCCATACATTCATAATTATTTAATTTATGATGAAGATGTAAACAGAACTGCAATTTTGACAGTTACAGTTCAGGCTGGTAGAGAATTAGAAATACAGTGTGAAATTGTAACCCTAAATTATACATCCCTCGCTCTAGTATCAATGCAATGCAACATTATGGGCAAAAAAGCCTGACTTTTAGGAGCCCTGGGTCATTGCTGGGTTCTCCTCCTCTCTCCCATCCACCTCCCCTCCCAGAAGGACTCTGAAACTGAACTTAGCAAAGCAACGACACTATCTTTCAAAAGTTGCTATCTACTGAAACCTCACCAGAGGGACAGAGACTGCCAAGAGGGAGGACAGTGCCAGGAAAGGAGAAAAGCTGAACTTACTGAAACAACAGGCTTTTTGGAAGTCGTTAAGATGGACTGCAAGAGGGAGCGTTTACTCAGCTCTACCATGATCCCATGCATTTCCAGGGCTGGCTAGGACTTTTTCCTCTCCTCTCGTAACTCCCATTAAAATTATCAGCCTACAGATTTCATAACAAGCAGGAGAATGAAAAAAGTCCAAACACTATCATGAGAAAAATCATATTATCATTAGCTATTTCAAAATGCACATGGCTTACTTAACACCTCAGGACAGGCGGCATGACACCACACGGGAGCTCCCGGTGCGGGGACAGGAAACAGGCTCCTGCTAAAAATACTCATACGAGGCAGCACACCACAACCAGGGCCTCCCCAGAGCTCCCGAAACGGGCTATGCACGTGGCACACGGGACCCGAAACGAAAACCATCAGTGACCCAGATACTTCCCTACCTCTGCCCCATACCAAAATCAGACCATCTTTGGATTTTAAATCCCTTGGAGGAGTAGGTAGGCTTTTTGGTGCCTGGTAGGAAGGGGCTGAAGTCCTGAGTTAAGCTAAATACAGCCATGGTTAAATTCAAAAGGCTTCTTCAGTGCACTACTGCACTGAGGTTTTTAGTTAGGTTTACTTCTTTTCTGGTGTTTGAGGTTTTCTTAGATGCTGGGAAAACATTTAGGGATGAAGGGAGAAAAGGAATGGAAGGCATATGACTATGGGGTCAAGAGGCAGTTTTTTTGCTTAGCGTGAAGGGCAGGATTTGAGGAAAGGAGAACACAGGCGTCTGCTCTGGAAGGCAAGAAGAGTGCTTGGCAAGATGACGACCATATGGCATATGAACAAAGCATATTTTAGATTTGGTTCATTTGATTCCATTATGTGTAAAAGATACTTTAGGATCCAAGGCTAAGAAATACAATTTTGATTATTATTGTTTTCAGACCTGTAGGGATTTCTCCAAGTAGTCATTGTAGCTCGTATGATAAAAACATCCATTTGGCAGCTAATTTCAGCCCACAAGGGTAGATTAACCCCAAATCTATATAACCATGTGCTGCTATATACTAACAGAAGCCATCATTGCCACCGCCAACCTCATGAAGCAGCAATCCACTATCTTGGTGTAGACAGAATGACCTCTGCTAACTATCTCAGCAAACTCTTAGTTTAATATTAAAAGGTTTTTACTTGACCCGACACCACAACAGACCTCACACATAACCTTAGAATAGCGGATGAAATCTTATACATTTCTTTGGATGGCATGGCCTATTTCTAAGTCTGTGTTTGTGCTTTTCTGGTCATTACTAACACGCAAAGCACCAGTACTTGGACAACAAAAGGACCTGAAAATGTTTAAAGAAGCAGAAAAGACTATGCCTGTCAATCAACAAGAAATGCCTATCTCACTTTCTCTAGCTATTGGCTTTCATTGCCTCCTATGTACCACACATTTCAGTAAAATTGAAAAGCAAGAAATAAAGACACTTTAACATAAACTGATAGTCCATATAGCTGTGTTATGACACAGAAGCCAACACCAGAGAAGAATCACATTAGATGATTCTGAGGGACAGCTCGAAATTAAAAAGGCAACTAGCAGCTTCACCAAGAAAATGCAAGCTAAACAAAAACCACAGTTATTTTATTTTTAAAACATAGAGAAGTTAAGTGAGACAACCCGGGACACACACTGTCTACTTGCCACAGCTGGACCAGCCACCGTGGGGTAAGCATTTAGGTATGAAATTTCTCTTTTGGTAGGCTGTTCTGTAACAGGGCTCTTGGAGAAGCTGGCCCTTGCCAAGAGGCTCAGCCCGGCTAATTTAACTACTGATGAGGCAGTAAGCTTTATGTGAAATTATCCTCATTCAAAACAGTACTCAAAGAAATCTTTTGTTAGGATAGGGGGGAAAGACTTCATCTAAAGCTAGGGAAAACAAACCCACTGAATATCTTGAGTGGTAATAACCAGTAAGAGCATGCCAATAAAGGGAAACATCCTCTATAGGTCCAAACTGACAACTCTGAACTACACCTGGCTTCTGCAATAGAGAAAAAATAACTTTGAACTAGGATCAAGACTATAAGATCTGGAAGTATCAAAAAAAAAAAAAAAAATCTTTACAAGAGCAGTTTGAGTATCAAAAGCAGGAGAAAGTGTCAGGTAGAGACAAGCACCAACTACAATTAAATAATAATTTTAAAAATCACGTGCAGAAAACCCATTACCTTCCAACAGAGACCTGAAAAGTAGAAGAAACCATTACAAGAGGAGGACTTGACAGGTAAAAGAGCAGATAAAGGGACAGTCACACACAGCGACACATCCGGAGTCTTTAAAGACCAATTCCAGATAAAGTCTGGGAGATAACATCTGCAAAGGATTTTATCTGGAACCAGGTAAGATTGAGGGAAACATCAAGAAGGCCTTACAGCTTGTGTCTTAACTGATGCTTGTCTCCTGCCCAGAGGAGCAGTGCAGGAAACCATCAGCTCCCTCCCCAGCATGGAAGGGAAGGAAAGCAGAGAGGCTGAAGCACCGCTGCTCCTGCAAGAGGCAAGGAAAGGAGGCAACAGACACACAAAGTGTGTGTTGGGAGTGGGAAACCAACGTATCCCCTGTTGGAACAACAAAGCCCTGCAAGAAAAAGAAAAGGGCAGGCAGAAGAAGGAGGAGGCATTTAATTAGTAAGAGTGTGGAGAAGGGTGGTGAAATAAAAAAACACAAAAACATTTGACAGGCTTTGGTCTCCCCTCTGGAACAAATACTCAAAAAGCTTGCCTTCAGGAAGAGATGAATTGTAATGTCACGAATAAAAGAGCATTTGAAACACACAGGAAAGGTTTCAGGGGTCTTGTGGTGATCATCTAGTAGACGGTAGCAGAAATTAACTTCAGCAACAATTCTTAAATCATGGATTTGTCTCATGGCAGCCATCTTCCATCCCATTACAGACACACTTGACTGAGCACTTGATTTCTGCTGAACACCACCCTGGAGTTGGAGAACTGAAGATTAGTTTGGGGAGAGGTTTTTCTGGGGGGAGTGAGGGGGTGGAGTGGAAGGATGCATGGTGAGATTGTTTTGTTTTTCAGCAGAAACACTAAGCCTCATGATTTCCACCCGCACTGCCTTGCACGGCGAACAGAGCTTCAATCCAGAAGACAACAAGGGGTGAGGGTATGCATGCGCCTTATTGCACAGACTTGACAAGCAGTGTGGAATGAGGTGTGGCGAGTGGAATTCGTAACTCCAGCCCTGTCTGGGAACGGTGGCTGGATGCCAACCACACCATGAAGGTCCCATCATCTAAATGTCAAGTAAGCTCCTGAGGATCCCGACATTTTCTCATATTGAGGTTTGCCACAGATGATAGAGAAAAAAAAACGTACTGCAGTCACATGGTTCGATAGCCACAAGAGTCTTACCTGCCACACACTTGCTTTAACAAAACCTCTTAACCCATCTCACAGTGATGAGCCTTACAAAGTGCTCAGCACTGAGTAGCTTCACCGAGAATAATACATTCCTACCAACAGCAACTTCATTTGACCACAAGCAAGTCTGGAAGTTTCTAGGAGGCTGAAGCCATGGAAACTGGTGGAAGTCATCTAGCAGTAAGGATGGGGGTTCACCTAGTGGGGGCAAAACAAAGTAAACCAGGAGATTCATCCCCAGGACTATGAAACCCAGAAGAAATCTGAACACATGACTGAGCTTAAGCAGTAGCATTTACATTAGAAATGGCTTTAAACACAAAAAGGGGACTGAAGACAACCAGATTAATACTCACGTGCTAGTTAGAATCAATGATGACAATTGATTTTTATAAAGGGTCTAATGATACAGTGCAAACTAATTCCTCCCATCTGAAGCTTGGCATCATTTGGTATCTTTAATTCAGAAAAACCCCGAGTATCTTTTTTCTCCCTCTCCTTCTTCTGGCTCTTTTGCCATGCTGACGCTTGTTTGCATTACATCTATTTTGAGCTAAATTAAATAGGAGAAGCAGAGTTTTGATTCAGTAGTAGCAATAAATGGGGTTAGCCTGGCATTGATCTGTGTAAAGGGGCCAAAGCTAGGACTGCCAGAAGCAAAATGTGGTCAGTGAACTCCACAGCACCAAGAGTGACCCTGCAGCTGAATTCCTAGCCCTGATTACAACAGAAAGAGACTTGCTTTCCTGAACAAAGAGTATTTCAGGCAGCAGATTAGCAAGAGAGAGTCTACTTGCAACAGCAGACCGAGGAAACGGACCAAAAATAAGAACCACAGCACAGTTCAGAGGATTTTAGAAAGCTTCTGAACAGTGCAAAACAAATGCCTTTCTTCCTCTATGTTTCTTGTAAGCCAACATTAGGTCCAAATGCTGAAGAAACAGCATTTTCGTTTTGCATCTCAGTTAAATAGCTTCAGTAAGTGTGCAGCAGGAAAGATAAGCCAAAACCATGTTAAGGACAGCACACTGAAAAAGTTACCTTGCAGACTAAGAACATTTGTCTTACAGCCCTACAGAAAGGGAAATCGTGTTTACTATAAGAGGAAAGGCCCCTTTTATAAATCATGCTTAAAATTAACCCAGCAGATTTATACAGGAGGAGAATTTCACAATCCTTAGGAAACACAGATCAAATTCGCTCCCTCTCTGGGTGTTTGTGCTGTTGTGCAATGCGAAACAGTGAAAGCACAGCAGTAAATCAAGCCTCATGACTATAGAGTTTAATCCCACTGTATCTACGATGGAGAACAAAGTGCCTCTTATTCCTGCTGCACTGTGATCCCACCAGATCGCAGGCCAAGCAGGGTTAGCTCAGGCCAGCATTTGGGTAGAGTCCAACAGAATGCCGGAATTGGCCGCTCCAAGGCTGAAGCGAGCTCACACCTCGCTCCCAGCAAGGCCGCTTCACGCAGTAGGAGCACACAAGGTGTTGGGTGCTTGCAGACATCCCTATCAGCACCTACAACCACTGCTCCCACCACTTCGGCAGGTCTGCTGGCTATTCACAAGTCCTGTACGCAGCAAGAAGCTGTCGAGAAGCGCAGCCCTGCCAAGCGATCTGAGGCTGCTGAGCAGCACTGCTTACTATCCTTGTTTTTTAATCCGGGACATTTGGGTGGCACTGGCCTGCATGTCCAGAGCTCACTCTTGCTGGAAACCCTGAGACGGGCCAGTCACCAGCAGCGTGGCCTTGCTCCTCGTGCTGGCTTCACCAGGAGCAGTGGGGACCTCAGCCCGCCGGAGCAGTGAGAGAAAGACAGAGAATCGCTCATCGTCACTACTCTGACTTTTAACCTATTTCTTTTCCATATTTTACAATAAATGCTGATTAACACGAGCATTTCCTTAAAAACAAGGATCACAATATTGAGCCATGTCAAATCCTTATGAACGAGCCATTAAAGGTCTTCAGCCCATTCTTCCCCCACAAAGTCCCATAATGGATTTTTGCTTGCTGCTTTACCAAGTAGCAAGGGGCAAGGTGAGGGCCCACAGAGGAAAGGGAAGGTGTTAAAGAGTCTGTCAGTGCACTGACAGCCTGCAAAAGATTAAGCCAGAAGTCTGTAAGACAGCACCCTGGTTTTTTTTTTAATGCTACTCATTTGACTTGCCACTCTTATTATGGGTTGATTGCACCGTTCACTAGAGTTTTGCAGTGGCTGCAATGTCAGAGCATGGGACATGGTTGTCACGACTGGGAACTCGCTGACTGATTTATGGGAACTTACAAACCCACAAAACCAAAAGATATTTTGTATTCACTTACATTCTTAATGTTCCTTTCACCTCTCGTTGAGTAATTCTCAGGCAAGTGAAAGTTTATTTCTAGTTCAAAATTCAGTTTCCCTTCTGTAGAAGGGAGCCTAAGCGTGATATACCTTTGCTATGGAAATCACCCCGCAATATACTCCCTGAACAGCTTGAGGTCAATATACCTACATTGGTAACAGCATCCTGAAATTAAGTTGTCATTTTAACTGTTTAGCGGGCATTGAGACATCTCAAATAGATCGGTTCATTATTAAAAGTGGCAATTATTGTAAATTACACTCTTCACAAGAGGAACAGCCTAAACTTTAAATACGTTATGATACCTGCCTGACCATTCTTTTTAAATGAGGATAGCTGAGGGCTCAGACTCACCATCATGCAGCAAACAGCTGTGCAATTTAGGACTGCTCTTTTTTAACCACTCCTCTCCCCAAGGCTACCACCCCCATAGCAGAGCTGGCAAAACAGACAGTATGCCCATGCCTCCCGTGTTCCAGTTCAGACTAAACATGGCAACTCGAATTGCTGGTGATGACAGCACCCAAAAAATAATAATCCCTTGACCAAGGTTTGCTGTAGCCGCTGAAGCGCAGGCACACGGTACCTTTTGCTGACTCTGCAAGGGAGCAAAAGCCTTCCGCAAAGGAGGAGGGCAGCCGAGGGCAGTAACATCAAGCTAAGATTTGCCAGGGCTTGTCTCTCAGAGGACAAAGTCTTGCATTTTAACCATTTTTGGCACATTCCACATTCGGTATTTTCAGGAGCTTTCTAGGATGTTTATGAAACAACTGCAAGGTAGGCAGCTAAATTGATGGTGGCACAAAGAATGCCTTCCCACATTCCTCTCCCATGCTCTACCGTCGAAAATAAATGAAGATGTAGTTTATGTTTTCGTAATTACAGTTTGTTAAAAGGAGAACAGGTTGTTAAGTTATGGTAAGGAATCTGTGAGCCTGTACCCTGCTTTGAATACCACAGCAATGTGGATTTTACCGAATAAAAAGACCGGTCAAAACATTACTCAGAAGGAATCCATGCTCTGATATCATCCAGCATAAAATGATCTACCTTTAAACTAGTCATGTTAATCAAATCAATCAATTGGAAATTGTTCTTATGAGAGCTATTTTAATGTAGGTGACATTCAAAACACTGTCAAGTTTCAGTCATTTAATATTAAATACCAAAAGGGTAATATTACACATATGGTTTATGACGTTTTTGTACCATACATCATCTGCTGTTTGCTTTTAATCCTGCATTTCCCCCATTAAATACTAACAGTATTTATACAGCCTTGTAAAACTCCGGTACAAAAGAATAAGCAAGAAGAACTTTTCCCCATACATTACTTACCAACTTAATTATGTAATGTAATGTGAAAGGTTTATGCACACCAGCTGGATCTCATTATGGCTAAGTTTCTGTCTTTTTAAAATGTACTTTATCTGGAACATGGAAGTCACTAAGAATTTCACTTAAAAATATGTTGAGCTGGCATACACACAAGTTTATACTGCAGGATCCTAACTCATGAAACAGGTTGACAAGAAGTCAAGTTTGTGGACACGTATTTCTGAAGGTTAAAATGCATCAGCTAAACAAATATTTGAAGCCAAGTATGGATTATGAACTGAATGACAGCCTATTTCAGTCTTCCCCTCCTAAGTATTACAGTAACCAGAGAGATGCCACTCCCTGTACAAATGAGAAAACTAGCAAGAAAAGCAAGAAAGGAAAAGTTTCAAGAGACCATTGGTATCACCTCTCTACTGATCAGTGTTAACACTCAGAGGTGCACCAGCTCTATACAATGACTAAGATACATCTAAACAGCAGGAGTTTCAGAGCTGTGAAGAATTCAATAGTAAGACCTTCAAAGAGGTTACTGAATAGCCAGCTGAACTAAAGCAAACTTGTTGCACACTTTGGTATCACTAACTGAGAGATTCCTGTTCATTTGTGAGGCAAGAATTGTGGTTTAATAAATGCAGAGAACAAAACCAAGCATAAAAAAAATCATGTGCAGTGATTTTATTTTTGTTGTATATTTGACTGTAATTACTGTCTTAAGTACTTTAATTGCCTGGCATCTCCTCAAGTGCCTTGCCTGTGGGGAGGGGAGGCAGGGCATTTTATAGTTTGTTATTAATGAATAAAGGACAAACAAGTTTACCTTGTCTGTAATCAACATTCCCATCAAAACAGTTTGAGAGGAAAATGCAGAGGGGTCTGTTCATCCCACAGACCCAACATGATTGTGTTAATATCTGCTTTTTAATGATTAATGTCCTTCTGCCACATCACTTACACCTCAGAAGGGGACCTGGCAAACATCTTTATAAGACCCACATGAGAAGCATCACCTACTCGCCCATTCCTGTTCTCTTCTGCAAACATTTGCTCTTGACCACTGCTCTGGGGATGGGGTATGGGGACAGACACCCCTTGGGTCTGGCCCCATATGACCTTTCTTGCATGCATTCTAGGTGAGAAAAGGGGGTGTGCACTGAGGGGAAATATGTTCTGCCTTTTGCAAGCGAATCTGTAGGGTCATTTACAATTGCTCTGGAATGACACGCATCCAGCCCCTCTCAGCTGGAAATAATTTTTGCCTGGAGTGGAAATGGAGTGGAGGGAAACAAGAATGAGTGACAAAAAGAAACCCATGCAGGATAAAACAAAATATACTCGCCTGCTTCATTAAGAAATGATTAGACACAAGAAGCCATCAGTACAAGTCAGCGCAGTTATATGAAGAAGAAGGTAAAGCCAGGGGGATGGAGATGCAAACTGCTATTTTTCACAATTAGTGAAAAGCACGGAGAGTATGAATTTGCCCATTTGTCTTGTTTTTCCACTTAAATTGGTACAGGAGCCTGCTACTTTAGATAACATCGCATTCACAGCCCAGTAGACCATCCAGACAGTAAATGCAGCACCAGCAGAGCAAGCTTTCACACACGGCCGTCAACCCATCCTGATGGTCAGGAGCTCACCTCTGGGGCGAGGGCAGCTCTTCCCCCATCTCACCACTCAGGCTGCCAACGGGAGTGACAATTAGTGTCAGTTCTGGTGGCCTCCTCCACTCTGAGGATACTAGGAACTGACTGAGACCACTAATTTTCACATAAGTCACAAAAAAAACTGCTTTAAGAACAGCTAATGACTTTCCGTTACTACAGATGAGGACTTTCTTCCCCCACCCACTTTTGGGCTAGATTGCTGGTGCAACCAGATTAACATCTCTTACCAGTTTTCTCAGCCATGTAGCCTGTCTCATCCTTGTAGCCTTTAATCAACTAGTACACCATCTCCAACACTGCCACCTCCTATCTCTTGAAGCACAACTTTTTACTCTCATGGTATCGTCCCGCTGGCACGCAGGCGGCGCACTTCTCGCTCCAAGGAGGGTTTATGTTGTGGTGGCCACTTGTCATACTTTTTTCCACAGTAAAACACAAAGCTTTAATTTTCAAGTCACAACAAAACCAGCATATTTGACAATGTCTCCAAAACACAATACTACTGCTTTTACAACAGTGCTCAAAGCATCCCCCTACCACTGCCAACCAGTAAATATTGCTGATCAGATGAACATTTCTCCTTGAATAAGTTTACAATAAAGTCCTTAACCATGTATCTTGATATAGGTGCATATATAAAGCATGGAAGCAGATGCTGTAAATACTGATCTGAGGTCTCCTACTCATTAAGACGCACAGGCAGAAACTTGATAGAAGAGAGATCTGAAAAGAGCCTGTATGGAAGTTGAAAATATGCTTATGAAAAAGTGGAGTACCATATGATAGCAGCTTAACTTCTTCTCAGGAATGGGTTCCTGAAAGATAGCATCCAGCCATCTACCACCAGAAGCAACGAGAAATTCCTGACTTCTCAGACCTATGACTCTACATTTGTTTCCTTAGAGAAAAAAAAATATGTTTTGATCAAGCACACCACTGAGGCATTTAAGGTTGTCATATATAACATGAACTGACTACACAACAAAAAAAAACAAACCAACATACAGAATAGACTAGCATTCACAAGTCATTCTGGATGCAGACAACTATTCATGGAAATAATTCAATAATCCTAGTATTCCACTAGGAAACCACGAGTCAGATAAACATGGGAAAAACAAGACTCTCCAACTGTTTCCTCTCCTCTAGACCTTGTAAACCTCCCGCATGCCCTTCCATCACGCAGTGGAGCTGCTCTCTCTCCGTTTGGCATCCAGGTGGGACGGATGAAAGCAGGAACCCACGAGGGTTCTTCTCAGGAAATTTATTAAGTAGCTGAAAGATTAATGGAGTAGATGACTAGCTTATACAGTGCTTTGATAAAAAAACATGTTTTCCCAACTTCCTCAGTGAGTTTTAATATGATGCAAATGAGAAATTGATCTGGACACTTTAGTTCACAAGGAATATTGCAAGTGGCTTGAGGAAACTAGTTTATTGTCCATTAGGCATAAAAACCAACACAATGCTTATATAGGTCATTTCACCACAGCGCTGACAGTGGATTTCTTTTGGGACACATACTCAAGAACCAACACTTACTCTGACACAAAGCCCTATAGGAAACCACTAGTTTAAATGTCACATTTTTTAAGGTTAAGAAAAAAAAAAATTTAGATTTTAGTTTCCCTAAGAGGCTATAATACAATGTACTTAAGTCATACTCATTTTCTTTTAACTAACTTTAAAGTTGAAAAAAAGCAAGACTTCCCCTGCCTTCACTGTTCTTTTACATTTTCCTCTAGCATTTCTACTTTAAAGAAAAAAAATGCACAATTCTTCTTTGTCGTCCTTCTGGGTCTATCTTTTCCTTGATCAAATCTGGCTTCAGTGTATCTACTACATTTGTTATTTAGCATTAGGAGAGAAGGATTTTTTTTTTTTTTAATGCTAATTTCTTCCTCCAATTTTAGCCCCTCTCCAGACAGAAGCATTATTTCCCACCCCTTGAATCCATTAAACTAATCCAGCAGAAGCACACTGGTATACAGAAATTAATCTAGTTTCCAAACTGACATGCTGCAACAAGATAGTTGGTATCATTTTCTCACCCTGCTTTCCCTCGCCTCCTTATTTTCCATTTCAACTTATTTCCAGATCTTTCTCTTCTCACAAAATTCTTACATTCTGCCTTCAAAATCCTGCTAGCACAGTTATTTAACCCCTGTTTTCGGACCTCCAGATAGGTCAGTAAGCTCATCTCTGCTCTCCTCCCCTCCCAAAAATCTAGTCCCTTCAGGTAAAGGAGGTGACAGCTATTTCATACCACTGTCATTAATGTTAAAGATAATAAAAGGTTTTCAGATTAGGGCTTGTTTTGGAGCTTTTCGGTTTTATAAAGAATTGGGGGGCGGGGGGAAGACATTTTAGTTTTTCCCTACAGTATTAGTTTCCTTTTTGGAGGAACGCCTGAGAAGACCCAAGGAGCCCAGAGCTGTGAGCTGTCAGCAGCAGTGCCCAGCATCCCTGCGGCGGGGCTGCACGGTCGCTACTCAAGCAGCGGCATTTGTTTGTGCTGGAGCCTGAATCGAGTCGCCGCAGGGAGGACGGGGCCACGGAGGACTCGGCCACCCCACACACCAAGCAAGGGGCTGCTGCTGTGGGGGCTAGGGTAGCTGGGTAGTCATTGCAGCTCTGTCACTGGAAATCTTCACAGAAGAATGCCAGAAAATCACCACACCTGAGCATTTTACAGCAACTAACATCAGTAAGATCACAACCCTGTAGTGAAAAAAAAAAAAGTGTCCAGTGGAATCAGGCCGGCACTTTACAGGAACAGAAATGCCTTAACAGGTTAGAATATTCATCTGCTAAGTTAACAAGCACAGAAGTAGGGGAGGTTGTTTTGCTTTTCTAGCAAAAATTTGGACATAAGCCTTGTTAAATCTAAAAAAAAAAAAAAAAAAAAAGGCTATAAAGAAGCTATTATATCTTTCCTGGAAAGATATGGATTTGACCTGACGCTTTGGTATCTCTCAACAATTAAAACAACACACATAAGCTTCTGAAAGTGTCTGCCATACGTTTTACATGACTGCAACAATTACTACCATATCATTATCCTGTACTGCAAATCTAGCCTACTATTATATTAATGATCCTGAATATATCGATTAGCAGTTTGGAAGTGAATATACCATACTGAGGAAAACTGACTGGTTAAAATTACACTTTAGCACAGGCATGAGGAATCCTTTCCTAATGAAGTACCATAGTAAACTTTAAAAAAAAAAAAATGTCTTGAATTATCCTCCTCTGTACCATGGGGATACTTCTGTCATTTACATTGTAGCGTAGTGCTACTTCCATACACCAATGAATTAGCAGTTCAATTAATACTATATTTAGTATTATTGGAGTCACTGTACATTTTAAACTCGATATCCATTTTGACACATTTGTACTTGCTAGTTACAATGAACCCGGCTTTTCCTTAGCTTTTTTTTTTTTTTTTTTGCAGTCCTTACTTTTGATACTTTTCAATGCCTAAAAGTAAAGGGAACAGCTTATATCTAAAAGTACTTTCAGTGGAAACATTTGTATCCAGGCCCTACTTAAGAGATATCAAAAAGCCTCACTATGTTTTATTTGAGCCCAGCTGGCAAATGCAGGTGCATTTCAAAAATAATGCATTTAAAAATTAAAAAAAAAAAAAAAAAGTGACTTGCAAAGACTTCTAAAGAGATAGAACCAGAAATAAGGCTGCTTTGGGATTATGTCAAATACCCCAAAAGGAAGGCAAAACTACAAAGTTCTGACAGGACATTAAAGTTGCTTCTGCTTTTTAAAAAAATCAAACCCTAACTGTGTTACACATACTGCTTTGGATTGGCAGCAGCTTCAGAAAGCCGATTTTGAAGCAGTTTAAGCCTGACACTGAAACCACGTTAGTCCCACTCTGCCTGTTTTATTTTCAAACAGTACTTGGGCAAAAGCACCAGAGTCAAAGGCTGGGGGATTTGCATTGCCATCCCTGCTAAGGAATATAAATTTTTCAAGTGTTTGTGCTGGAAAGAAATCATAGTCCTACCAACATCAGTCAGTTGTACAAAACTTAGTTCTCCTCACGTGGCTTCATGGACCACAGAGCTTTGCATTATCCCTTTTGCCTCCAAGAACAGTTACTTTTCTACTCCCAAGTTTGCCAGTCACTGATTAGTGTGCATTTTCGGGGGTGTGTGTGTGTGTGTGTGGTGTGGTGTCAGAGAAACTGTGTTTTCAAAGAGAGATAATCAGCAAGATACACGCTTCACTGTTACCAAATTAAAAGACAAGTGTAAAATATACCAAAATGCTACACAGTTCTTTATGAACTGGTTATTTGCCAAAACCCACATGCTTAGAACATTTTATTATTTTTTTTCCCCCCCCTCTAAAAAGCATTTTAAAGAACTGAGCAGAAACGTGAACCTGGTCTTGCAACAGGCGAGGGAGAGCTTCCAGAAACTAGTGTTATGATGACAGGAAAAAGACATCTTCCAAACCCAGGATGGAAACTAGTACTGATAAACTTGATAAAAGCCTACACAAAGCATCATCTCCCGATCACCACAAATGTGGCCTGTAATAATTGCCTAGCTAACTCTTGTGATAAACAACTGCAGCCGTTATCGCTGTCATATCTGAGATGAGGAGAAAGAGCACACAAGCATCCTTTATGTGAGTGCTGCTAGTCATAAAGTTATTAGAAACACTGGGAAACCCTCAAAAAGGCAACCAGTTCAAGCAGGTTCTGTCTTTATCTGCCATTCACACACCGTTCGTACTACAGCTGCAGGTTTGTCTGTCACAGCATCTGTGCTCCCATTTATACTTTCCAACTTGTCAACCTAACTCTCACAGGTAGGCCCTCCTCATTTGGCATCAAAACTATACGAGTTAATTACAGCACTTCAGACGACTCACATACTTCTGAACAGGCCGATTTCAGTAGGAGGGAAGGAATTTATCGGGCACGTCACAGGTAACAGCCAGCCCTTGGAAGAAGGAAGGAAGGAAGGAAGCCATTTAAGCCCATTTCACCTTCCTCGCTCCTCCTTTTCCCCCCCGCATTTCAGGCACAAGGAGAAAACAGTCTCAACCCACCCCAAGCAGAATTGGGGTGAGGAGGGCAATGCAAGCGGATTTCCCTTACTCTTTTGTGCTAAACCCACATACCCCGTGCTCCCACCCCCGCGTTGGCCAGACACACCACATGCTTCCGCTGCTTCTTCTCCAGGGGAGCTTTAAGCCAGAGGACGCTCGGTAATTAACCACTGATGATTTCCTATTGCGCCAGAGAGTTTCGGTGCTGTTCCTTCGGGTGCACTGCAGACCCCTCACCCCTGAAACAAAAGCTCACACTGGCAAGGCAAGCACAGGCTTCGCAGCCAGTAACCCCGGATCAGAGTAAGAGCTCAGGACGACTACACTGGCCCTTATTAACTCAGAGTCAAAGCATCAGACACAGTATGCTCTCCTTACTCCAGACCAACCTCTTCCTGCCACTTTTGAAGCCTACTAGAAACACGGAGAAAAACCAACAGCAGCGAAAGCAGCAGCTATATGCATCGCTGCAGTGAGTAAAAGCTCAGGATTCAGCTGAAGGGTGTTGAGAAATCGCTCTTGAAATTTCTCCAGCAATCCTTAATTTTAAACATACATAAAACAGACACACATTAAAAAAAAAAAGAGGAGCTTAAAACACAGTGGTGTTTTATGGAAGTCATTCATTTATGAGTTACATTTCTGACACACAGATGCACAAGTAGTAACAGCGTACACAGGCGCCAATCTGCAGGGAAGCCTGAGAGCTGTGGCTCCTTCATTAGAGCCACCAAGCAGCAGAGTCCCAACTACACAGCCTCCTCTTCCTCCCACTCCCCATATCGAAAATCAAACTAAAACAGATGACAGCATCATTAGACCTGGTTCCTGGGCACTTTCAGGGAGGAGAGAATGAAATGAAGCTCTGTGCTAGAGATTAGCCCCAGCTCAGAAATCACCCCAGCACCTCCACAAGATCTTTGGGATAAGAAAACAGAAAGCCAAAATTCATCCTAGCACCTTACCTCCCAATAAAGAGATTTCTGCCCTCCTCCTTTTGCAAGAAGAAGTGCTCCAGCCTGTGTTAGCTGAACAGCACGTACTCACACTACCTACCCCCACGAG
Source organism: Platalea leucorodia (assembly GCF_965183815.1). NCBI lineage: Eukaryota > Metazoa > Chordata > Aves > Pelecaniformes > Threskiornithidae > Platalea > Platalea leucorodia. The sequence continues at coordinate 50,452,104 of NC_138823.1, read as the reverse complement.
CTGTGCACTACCGAAAAAGCTACACTCAAACCCCCTCTCCTACCCTCACCTTAGGGAAGCTTCACCAAGGGATTTGCAGCCCATGCTTCCCTCCAGATCACATCAGCTTTGTCTTCCTTGACTCCTGCTGTTCCCCAATGGAAAACCCTGAGAGTATTACAGGAGAAGCACCAGTTTCCCACTGCTGGTGCCACTGTTCAAAGAGAAGTGATCACCCCTTGCCAAAAGCTACACGATAACGCGTTCTCCAGGCTACGCTACCCGGTTCAAGTACCTGAAACACCGCAGGCCACATGAGCACAGCGCACCACTCAGGCCAGTACAAGAAGCGAGTCAGAAGTCCTGAGGAGGCACTAGCTCAAGTATCTACGCACAGGACTGTGTTATACAGAGCAGATGTGCCCTAAGCATACAGTGAAAAAAGTGGTTTTGTATATTGGTAAAGTGAATAGGGCTTAAAAATTTCACTCAATTTCAATGTAATTTAAATGATCTGTCCTAGCTACAGAAGCGTACAGATGCATACAATAGGTAAGCATATTAATTAACTAAGAATTTACTGGAAATGTATATATTACATCTATGCACTACAACTGTTATTACTTCCCAAACTAAAAATGGCATTAAGAACACATCAAAGGCACTTGTCCTCATTAGGGATTAAGTCCTTAGCAAGTTTGAAGGTTTTCAGATCAACTAACTAAAACTGGCTGAGTGCAAAAGCACGTGAATTTCTAGAAGCCCGGAAGAACCATTTTTCCTTGTGGATAATCCCCAAAAAACAACCAGAACAAAATTCAGTTGTACGTCTTCCAATGTTACTTTTAGATCAAGGTATTATGAAACGTTCCAATCCCTTCCTTACTTCCCCCTCAAATGCCTGGAAGAGCATTCCCTGGAAACATGATTATATATTTTTACTATCACAACACTAATAAATCTCTTCTACATCAGATAAAATGCAGTTACCAACACTTGTCCCTTGAATCCAAAATATGATAAAAAATTATCTTGCACGTACATATTTGGCTACATGCCCTTAACGATTTCCCTCTGAAAAGAAGAGTGCATTTATTGCTTCAGAAACAGAAAAGGAAAATAATAAGAAAGAAAGGACACAGGGAAAAAGATGAACAGAAGGGCTTCGAAAGTGACTGAAAATCTACAACATCGCTAATTAGGTTCCAGCTTCTAACACAATAGTGGGTGTACCATGGTCTGTTATCAAGTTTATAGCCAAGGGCACAAGACAATACAACCCCACATTCAATTTAATTACAGCCTATGGCTTTTGCAGTAGTGGTGTGTTTCAAAGGGTTTAAGCACTCATTTATTTCTACACCACACATGAAATAAGGCAGCTCACTGTCATACAGACTCACCAATTAGACTGAACAGTTTCTGATCTCTTGCTCTCTAGAAGGAGAAGCAGTGGGCAATGGGAAATCTTTTACAGGATAATCACAGAAGACTTTTTGTTAAAAAAAAAGCTCTCTGCTGCCTTTAAGTTTGTGCATTTTATCTTTGATGTGCACAGAGGAAGAGTACCAATGTAGTCATTTCAGATTCTATAGAATTTAAAAAAAGTGTCAAAATACAGCAGCGCTTCAATGATGCTGTTTTTTCCTCCTAATCGTACTAAAAAGGTCATCTTCATTTGAATTATACAAAGCGGATCACCCCTTGCATTCTTGCCATCACTGAAGGATGGACCAAGCAAGTTCTCTGACTAGCTCATGTGATGCAACTAAAGAAAAGGAGTTTAATTTCTAAAAAGTAAAAATAGTTTGAAAATTTAAGTGATAGTGGAAGAAATCACCATCTGAAGTAGTTACAAAATTTAATACCTCCAATATATCGTGCCAATGCAACTAAGAGGACCTACAAAGCTGGTATTGGACTTTAAACTCCACAACCACAATTCTAAATGCGTGTATCGAAACACCATTCGCAGATCTTCTGTGAAATACTCTCCGGAGTCACCTTAAATCAACTCCCTCCCCAATGGCTGATCCAAAACGGACCAACTTCAGTCTAGGAAAGAAAAAACAGTTTCCTTCATTCCTTTCAGTGCATATACAGTCCTCAAAGCTGTATATGAGATCACGAAGCCTAATCTTTATTCTGTTTTTCTTGCACTCATCTTGGGAAACATTCACATGCCTACCAAAGCTCATGTTAGTTATAAGGAACATAGCCTGGGATATTCTACTTTCTTCAAAAAACCCCAAAACTTCTCTGTTCAAAGATCTTTAGAAGCATTCAGTTACAAACAACACTGACTTACACCAAAGAGAGCAATAGCCATGATTCACGTGTTTCACTATGGAAATTGATAAGAAAGCTGTCTTTGGGGACCATATTTGACATCCCTGCTCTACCCTATTCCCCTCCTCCAGAGGATTTCAGAGCAATTTTAATGACTATCAGATACAATAGGTCCATTCCAAGGTTAATCACTTTCCACACCTGTAACTTAGCAGAAGATTAAAATCTTCCCCATTAAAAAAAACCACAAACAACAACCAAGAAACAGTAGCCTCTGAGGTAGGCACAGTTTTTACAGTTCCTTTAATCCTCACACTTTTAAGATTTTAACCTCAGTGTTTCTTTTTAAAAAGACACCAAGCAAATCCCAGATTTTCTTGCAACCTGAGCTAATCCATTAATCAAAGAGGATGGCACTAACTAGGCAGTAGCACAGCCAGTACTAACCTCTGAAACCAGATCAACAGAAGTACGGCCACAAGAACTAACAAGGTATTTAGCAGTCATCAGTCTTAATAGCTGCTGTACTTTAAGCCTTTAAGATAGGGATATTGCCCCATCTATTATCTGTATAGAAATAAAGCCTAGCATCCTAACACTGGCATCCTAAGCATCCTTCCCTGAAGCTGTCTGATGAGTTTTCCTGCCCTCTATATGGAAAGCACCTAGCGATGATTCTAGTCAGAGTACTACAAATATTCATACAGAACAGAAGCCTTTTTTGTGGCCATTTTATGGAAATGTAGTATGTTCTCAGACCAAAGATCAAGCAGAAAGATTCTTATACACCTCCAAAAAAACCCAGAGACTAAAAAGAGCTAGACTAACTTATTAGATACTTTGATTTATTCCCAGTTGTGCCTGCTGCCTAGTTATATTCATCATGTGCTATTGTTTTGCCGCCTTCTGTGAAACCTGCAGTCAGAACCAGATATCTAATGCTGGTCAAAGCAAGCCCTTCAAAGACAGCGTAAGGCAACGAAAAGACATGTGCCAGATCAAAAGAAAACAAAAACCCAGCTCTGGATTTAAAGCAGGAGGAAAAATGGTTAAGGATTCCCTGGAACAGCCAAGACAAATGCACGTGGGTCATGTTTTAATGACTGACTGTTTGGTAGATATCTTAATAGGTGATGAAACTCTTCACAAGCAGCCCAGAAAAACCCAGCTGAGTTAGGGAACCGACATAACAGAAGCATTTTCAAGTGACAAGCAACTCTCCTCACCCATGGCAGAAGCCAATTTATTTTCTTAGACCTATTTTTGGGTATTACTACTATAGTAAGTTCAGTGTGTACCAGATCTATAAATCTCAACAGCTACCACCACATTGTAGCATCAAAAGCTTAAACTTTAGCTATTGTTCATCTTTCAGTAACACACGAGATGAACAACAGCCAAATTACATCCCTCTGTCATCAACTTGAACTGAAGTACTGCTGTCAGTGACAGGAAAATTGCTACACTTCAGAACAAATAAGGACTGAAAAGAAAGTTGTTGCATGATGGCACAGTGCTGTATGCTTAAAATACACTCTATAAATGCTGCTTTCAAGGCTGCAACCTAAAGCAATAGTTGGATCAAGATGAACATTTAATGTACCTTTCCCTAGCTCTGGAGGAGGCTCCTACAAACCCAGCATTGAAAAAACATCTTGGGGCTAAAACAAAAGCAACCACGATAGAAAAGCATAAAATTAACATCCTTGCACAGATTCTTACACTTAAAGTTTGTAGTCAGTGCGAAGTGAAGACATCCCATTTAGGGCCTTCGTTTAACCTTTTCCATACCTTGCTTGATGCCATCAATGCTATAAAAAAAGAGCATACGTGCATGCTAAGAAACCCACTCATCACGCCACCATTTATTCATCAGAGTATTGCACATGTCTACGAGGGCAGCAGAATCTGTCTCCTGGAAGGATAATTGCAAAGACAACCAATAAACCACAAACTTATGACCTTCATGTTTTCAAGGAATCAGTAATATTTGTCAACAGCGGAATTTAGTGTCACGTTACTTGATGAGATGTATTCAGTAAAAAGGCCTGGAAAGTCTTTGTTTATAATTAAGCAGTAACGATTGAGGGCCAGGGCATTTCCTGGGGATTAATGACCGGCTGGGAGAGTCGATGGCTTGAGGCAATGCCTTGGGCCATTAACCCGGGCCAGTCATTAATTTCCCCAGGAAATGCCCTGGACCTCGATTAGTGTAACTATTATAAAAGGTAGCTAGGGAGAAAAAGTTTAGCATTAACATTCTCCCAAGGAAATCTATTCCACAGCCAATATTTTTTCATTTTGTCACATCCCAGAAGAAGTGTATAAGTTAAAACTGACAAGAGAAGAATCGCTGATCAAAAAGGGGGGGGGGGGAGGAGACAGTTTTTCTTCTCCTAAAGACTTAAATTAACGAGTTTTGTAGCGAAGGCAAGATTCAGCTACAAAAGTGGCCGGGCAGCTTGTTTAGCTCATTAAATTGTGAATAGAGATGAACATTTCCATATAATGACTGAAAAAAAACCCACACTGTCTAGTATCCTTGCTGATTGCTCACTTTCTTTCTTAATACACTTAAGAAAACAGCACATGCCTGTGTACTCTATCATCTATTTTAGATATTTCTCCCTTTCTCCCCAGAGCCCGCCACTAATGAGAATTACAGCTCTGAATGCTTCACATAGGAAGCGCGGCTCTGCGACAAACAGTACAGCGGCTGGATTTCTCCTCACCTAGGCTTTATGCAAGTGTGAAGAGATTTGTGGGCCAGGGTAGAGATCCAGCTCTCCAGCCTGATGACTGAAGGTACCAAGACACCTCATTTAACAGGTTAAAGACACGCATACTCTGTTACCGCTAACTGGATCAGAACTGCTCTGCCCATTTCCCTCTTCCCCTTCCCGTACTCATGTGCGCTACTGCTCTAAAAAAGCTAAACTATGCCTGAAGTTTCAAAATTACTTTCAAGGTCATTAAAAGCAAGGGAAAGAGGAGTCTAGGGCTAAATACAGCAAAGAGCATTAGCTTATACCTGAAATAATGAGCTAGAACAAAAACATTATCTGCACATAATCAAGCCTCTAAGCCATTCAGAGACACCAGATACACACAGCAGGAGATCAAACTACAGTACTCCACTGAAGTGGTCCAAAAAAAAAAAAAAAAAAATCCCTGCTAGAAAGGAGAGGTCACAGGTATTTTAAAGAACATAGATGCTTATGCAGGCATTCACTAGAAGCCCCCCTCTCCCTCCCTCTCCCCCCCCCCCCAATTAGCCTTCAGGCTGGTTGATTAGCTGGCAAACTCTTTGAAAGGGTCACTCTGTCCAGAACTGGTATTTCCACTCGGGAAACAGCTCAGGCATGTCATATACCTGTGCTCACCCAGCGCCGCGCTCTCCAGCCGACGGCTGACGGCTGCAATCCCTGTTATTACTTGACACAAGAATGTCAGAGGGGTTTTGTAATCGTGTAGGGCAGCCAGCAGTAAAGTTCTTGCCTGAAACACGGTATTTTATGGGGCACAGCATAACTGCATACACTTTATAGATTTAGTTAGAATGATTTCCAAACTTCAAGCCAATTGCAGAGGTGCAGCGACTCTTTAATTGAAGTAATTTAGCTCCAGTGCTGAAACACCAGAAAGGAAAGTACTTTTGGAGGGGATGGGGAGCAGGCACCAGCACGTGCCGGCACACAGCAGAGGGGGTTCGCGAGGCACGCATTAACGCACAGCTCAACAGCGTTTTTTGACAAGACCGCTTTACCTCAACGAAACACATCTAATGAACTTGGGTTTGTTCCACAGTTAAGCTGCACCTAAATCCATTTAATTGTGCTCTTACTGTATATTTCACCACTATGGCAACTAACACAACTAAAGGCAATTTTCCTTATTAAAAAAAAAAGGGGGGGGGGGGGGGAAGAGGAGGATCACTGCCAGGAAACAGGGCTATTTTAAATAAACAAATACAAGATGAATGCAATTGCCATATTAACCCTCTTGTTAACTTCTGAAGTTTAAAATTACACCCTCATTACTAGTGTGTAATTGAGTATTCTCCTGGCTGTTTCCTGCATTTGAGGTTATTCAAATAGTTCATTAGCACATCAAGAACACCACACACACTAACGATACCTAACATCCTTATCTACTATTTTGGCCCGACTTTCATAACTCACATCTCCTGCAAAAAGATAAAGAAAAGAGGGGGAAATAAAAAGAGGGAAAAGGGGAGCCCGCAGGGCTGAGCCATCAGTGCCGCTGCCAAGGGTAGGCATGGCAGCACCTGGGCACCTCTCGCAGCTGACCCACAGGCACGCAGAGAGCAGCCACCGGACCAGTGGCAAGCAATGAAGAACTTGAGGGGGCAAAGAAGTTGGATAACTCACGTCCAGGCTCCTTGGGTGCCTGAACAGTGAGAGTCGCCCCAGGAACCACCCAGGGGCTGGCAGTGTGAATCAGTGCCCAGCCTCGGGGGAGATGGGGAAGAAAGGAAGGGTGCAGTGGGGGCTATGTGGGATGGGGTGCGGGGTCGCCACCTTGCTTTTTTTTTTTTTTTTTTTTTTTTCCTCCTTCCTTTTTTCTTTTTCCGGTTACCTGTGTGGGGGAAACAATAGCAGGTGAAACTACTGTGGGTGAAGTGGTGCTTCTGTGCCCATTGGCTTCGGGGAGGAGGTGAGGCAGGGGGTCATGTTTCACTGAGACCACCACCACGGCAGGCGCGGCGGCATCCAGGGGCTCGGCAGGGCGGCGGCAGAGTCTTTTGGGGGAGGCGGAGGGCCCGCAAGCGTCACCACCGGCTGCGGCCCCTGCCGGGAATACTGCCTCGTAGAGCGCCCGCTTGGCCGGGGCCACCGCGGCCGCTTCTGCCTTCACCGGCACGGTGTCACTGTCTTTGGGCAGCACGTAGGGATTGGCGGCGGGCGGCCGGGGCCGTGGTCCACCATTGAGGGCGGCAGGGGTGTAGCAGCCCCCGCCGGCAGGGTGGTGGAGGAGGTGGTGGTGGTGGTGGGGAGGGGGGTGGTGGTGCGGCTGCTGCGGTCCCCCCAGCTTGGTGCCGATGCCGGCGATGCTGTTGAGGGTGGCGATGGAAACAGCACCAATGCAGTGGTTGGTGTAGGTCTTGGAGAGCTTGGCCGCCTTGGAGAGCATCTGCATGCGGGTACCCAGGAGGTTCTTGCCGATGGCCTTGTTCTCATACCAGGTGATGTCACCCTCGCTGCAGTGGTCCCGCGGGCGCTGGAAGAAGGCCTTGCAGAGGGGGTTGCGCTTGGAGAGGTACTTGACGAAGCTGGCGTAGGGACAGAACTCGGTGCCAGTCTCATACATGCGGGGCAGGTTCTCCTCGTCACTGCTCTCCGCCCGCTTCTTGCTCCAGGAAGACGAGCGCGACTTGTGGTAGGGTCCCAGTGCCTTGAAGTAGACGAACTTGCGTCCATCCTCATCCACAGCCAGCCCAAAGGAGTCCTCCTCCAGCTCCCGCTGGTTCTCCCGGCCCCGGGTGCAGAAGTACATGCAGGTCTCGAACCAGACCTTGTTGAGGAGCCCGAAGGGGCTCTGGGTGCTGAAGACGCTGCAGGTGTACAGCTTGCGGAGGTCGGCACGGGTGATGGCCTGCTTCTGCACTACCGGCCCGGCACCCTGCTCCTCCAGCTTGCGGATGACAGCGGCCAGGGTGAGGTTGGCGGCGCGGAGCTCGGGGTCCTTGGTGAGGTCGAGGGTGCGGCAGTAGGGCGGCTCGTTGAGGTAGCGGTTGAGGGAGCTGCGGATGCTGATGAGGGAGGACTTGGAGTAGAGCTGCCCGCTCTTGGAGCGCGCCTCGGCGTAGAAGGAGCGCAGGACCCGGCAGAGCGCCCCCTTGTCCATCGTCTCGAAGTCGGGGCTCTGCGCCTTCTCGCTCAGGTACTCGCGGAAGATGCGCACGGCGTAGCGGGTGGCCAGACGCGTGTTCTCGCTCAGCCGCGCCCGCTCCGGCCGCTGCAGCAGCAGGGCCGCCTCCAGCTCCGCGTCCTCCGCCGCCCCCCCGGGGCCACCGCCGCCGCCGCCCCCCGGGGCAGCCGCCGCGGCGCCCCCCGGGGCCGCCCCGACGCCGCTGCTGCCGCCGCCGCCGCCCGGCGTACGGCCCGGGGCGGGCGGCAGCGGCTCCGTCTCCTCCTCGCCGTCCCACTCCAGACCCATCTCCTCTTCCTCCTCCTCCTCGTCCAGCAGCAGCCCCCCATCGGCTCCGTCCTCCTCCTCCTCCTCGTCCCCCGTTATCTGCACCTCCTGGATCTCATCCTCCTCCTCGCCCTCCTCCTCCTCGCCGGCGCTGCAGTAGCGGTGCGGGCGGGGGGCGACGCCGCGACCGCGGCCGGGCGGCCGGTCCCCCGCATTGTTCCCGCCGCCGCCGCCGCCTCCCCCGCCGCCGCTCCACTCTCCGCCGCCGCCGCCGCTGCCAGGCATTCTCGCCATATTGCCGTCTCCCTGCCAGTCCTCGGGCAGGGCGCATGCGCTATATTGGACCGCAGCGCTGGAGCGCTTTTGTGTTTTAATGACCTTCAGCTACCGGGAGGCAAAGCCGGGCTCTTAAAGGGGCCGCGCTCCCAGTGGCGGCGACGGGGAAGGGGCGGGAGGGGTTGGGATGGATGGGGAGGAGGCTGAGCCGCGCTAAAGGGGGACCGCGGGGAAGGGAGCGGTACTTACCGCGCCCGCCGCTCACCTCGGGTCCGTCCCGTCGAGCAACGGAGATGGGCGCCGGGGGGAAACGCCGGGCCGGGGCGTCCGCCGCCCCGGCCCGGCGTTTCCCCCCCACCCCCGGCGCCCGTCCCGCCTCCCCATCCCCGAAAAAAAACCAACCCACTCCGTGTGCGGAGCAGCTCTTTCGGTAGCGACGGACCGCCACCAAGCAGCCGGGACGGAGGTCGGCGCGCCTCGCACCTCCTCAACCATCGCACATCCTCATTTCACAGTAACTTTAAAACAAACATAGGAAAAAAAAAGAAAAAAAAAAAACGAAAAAAAAAAAACCCAAACCACTAAAACCACCCAGACAAACTCGGGTTGCGCTTGCCCGGCAGAACGGCTCTGCCCTCGACGGGATGCTAGCGGGGCGGACCCGGTCCCCGCCTGCGGGACCGCCGCGGCATCGCACCTTTAGCCGGGCGCCTGGATGTCGGTCGAGGGGCTCGGGAGGAGATGGACGCTCGGGGCTTTGCATCCGTGCGGTTCGGAGTCCGCTCGGGAAAAGCCGGCTGGCAGCCGCAGCGCTCGCTTGGATTGCGGGAGCCCCGGCGAGGTTGGTTGCTGAGAGGGAGAAATAAGGACTCGGGGGCTGACGGGCGCCCGCCCCGGGCCGCCCACTAGCTCACTGGGGCTGCAGACTTTAGGACAGCCGGAGGGCCATCGGCCCCCTCTGCCACCCAGGGAGCCCCGCTCCGTCCTCAGCTGCCCCCTTCAGTGACGGGACAAAAAAAAACCCGAGGGCACGCCAGAGAGCAGAGGGGTGCGGAGCCGCCGGACCCAGCGAGGCCGCTCTGCGGGGGCTTTCACAGAGGGGAGCCCCCGAGCAGCCCAGCGCCGGCGGGGAGCGGAGCCTCGGCCCTGCCCTCCGCCGGCTCCGCACCCCCCCGGCGGGGAGCTCCTGCCCGCCGCCCGGCTCTGCCCGGGGGAAGCCGTACCCAGCGGCACCGCCGGCAGCCGCCTCGCTGCACACTGCCTTACCCTTCCTTCCCCGGGAAGGGTCCTTTGCCGGGCCGGAGGGCGCAAGCCCTGCGGCCGCGCACCGCGGGCGGGGGAACCGGGGACAGGAGGGGACGAGGCGGCCGTGCCTCCCCAGCGCCCCGCCGGTAGCACCCGCACCACACACGCTGAACTGCCCCACAGAGCTCCCTATGTCGTCTAGCCGGGCGATTTCTTTTATTTGGTACCTTGAAATAAATATTCATTACGACTACTGGCTACACCTGAAATTATAGCCTTAATTGCAAAGCTGCTGGCCTGAGTTACCACATTTGGTGCTTACTCATCCGTAGGCAATTGCTCGGCGCCGGGCCCCAGCCTCGGTGGTTACCTGGGGGGGGGCTCGGTGCCGATGCCCGGCAGCGCCGGGCCCCGCGGCCGCCCCCGGGGCGGGGACCGGCGGCCACGGAGGGGGCGTGCGGGGCAGCCCCAGCCATCGCCGTCCGGGCGAACGGGGGATCCCAAAGAAGGGATGTGCAAATTGTTGAGCAAATTAGGCCAATTCGAAACAAATAAGCGCTCCGGGAAGAGAGCCTGCCGCTCCCAGAAAATAATTGAAAAGAAACCCGGCACTGTTATATTGATGTAAGACTGGAGTAATTACACCGAGGTCAAAGTTGTTGCATGCACTAGAGAAGTTGTACTAGCTCTGTAGTTTGAGAGCGGATTATGTTCCCTCTTAGGTCGATGGCATACATATATATTATCTAGATAATTTTTTCCTATGCATATAAAGAGGATATAAATAACTTTTTTTTTCCCTGTCATATGCTATTTGCAACCCCATCCTGAAACAAAGTCTCAAAGACCTTCCAATGATGGACCACATGCTGAAATAGATAGCTAAAAGCAGTAAGACCATGTTGTGGTTAAAACCTAAATGCCCCAGACAAGCTCCTTTCAGGAGCTTTAACAACCCACCTTGGAAGACCGAGAACTGGAGGGCTTGTGACATATACCTTTTCTATGGGGATCTTTTTTTTTCGTTTATTGTTCCCATAAGTGTTAAAAATTACATGATTGGCATTAACCTTTGAACTTGATTCTGTCTTAAGATCGTAGAAGAGATGAAGCCACTTTCTTTTTTAAGAAGAGCTTTTCAGAGCCACATGAGTGCAAAAGGTAATTGAATGTTTGATTTTTTTAACTTTAAAAAAGATGAACACCAGGTTGACAGCTTCTGTACTTGGATGTTCATTTAATCACCATTTCCTGATTACAGGAGGTGAACTATGTTGACAGACTTGGAGATGAATATGGAGCCCAGTATACTAATAGTAAGTATAAAGGACAGAAAAAACTTGCAGTGAGGTTGGAGGGGAAAAATATATATGGAGCATCCATATTACACACATCAATTGGAAGCACCTCAGCAGCCAGGGGGGAATTCAGAGAGTAGCAAGTGAGGTGTTTAGCATGCTGCAGGCACCCATAATTGGTAAGACACCCGTATAATGTATATACCTGTATAACCTATATGTATATATGTGTGTGAATGTGTATATATATTCATATGTAAGTCAATCACGTATTTATGTTCACTTATGTGTCTACATTCCTGAAGATAAGATTTAGCCTAGTCAGTTGGATTCCAGAAGTTTAAATCCTATTGTTCAATCTCTCAAGTTAGACGAGGTAGTCGACCTGCGTTCCAAAACGGCGCGAGTTGCACAAGGTTGTCTAATGGAAGTTGGCATAACAACATTAAATTTACATCCACTCCACCCTCCATGTCACTAATCAGAGTTTTATCCTGCCGAGAGCTCCGCGCAGGCATAGATAGCATTCTCTCCTACCACTCAAGGTTTGAGGCTGATTCTAATACAGGTCCTGTCCATACTTGGAGAATATGTTTTATTACTGCTGTCAGTAAAGAAGATGTAATACCCACAGAACACTAATAACGCACCTACTAGACTGGATTATCCTTCCTGGTATGGACTTGGAGATCAGTCCATATGCCACAGAATTAGCACGCCAGGTTAAAAACCAAAACCAAAAAACCTTCTCCGTGAGCCAGTTGGTTTACAATAAAGGTAATGCTTGTAACCACGTTACCAACTGGTTTCAGGCCTTTCCTCACTTCTTTTTTAAGTTACTCTTCCCCCTGGCCCCCAGTCTCGCTCCTGGCAAGCAGAGAGCTTGCTAGAGCCACGCTCTTTGACAATCCGACTATTGTGCTAAAGCTCTCCACAGCCTTGTTCTCCTTCAGACTAACACAGGCTACTTCTCCTGTAGCCTCCGTAAGTGGTTATTTCACTTACAGCCACCTAAGCCTTCCTGGTTTGGTGTTTCTTGGTAGGTGTTTCATCATGAAGCTTCACTAGGAACTAAACTGGAATATCCCCCAAAAGCCAAGAAGCAAAGAAAATCCATTGGGCTTGTTTGTTCCCCAGGATCCAGTCTAGGCATCTAAAAAAGATTTTAAAAAACAGTGCTTGAAACAAGTTTGTTGGTTAACCCTAAGGCTGACCACATGGCATCTTTTTAAGAAAATAGCTTTTTCTCCATGTACAATTTTACTGTTAGTTTAAAGGCAATAAACATGTTCTTAAAATGTGCTAATATGTTTTCTAAACACAAGATATTTTCGCTGTAGAGGCAGGTTATGTGGAAATTGGTATGAGAAATCCATATTGACACTACAGAACTAGAAGGCAAATAACACTTGGGACTCTTGGAAAATTCACTTAGAGAAAAAGCATGTCCTAGAAATCCTTCTCCCATCCAGAAACATGCAGGTTTGAGATAAGATTTTTTAGCATTTCAGAACTGTCACTTCAAAATGACAATTCCATTTTTATTTTACTCTTTTACTTGTGTATATGGTATTTCTAGTTGTTTCATTACTTCTAAGGACAGCTGATGCTGACATATAATGTGCTATAATAGATTTTAAATCTATTTTATTTTAAATTTTTCTTTTTTAGATAAGCGTCTCCTGTCTGTGTGGCAATGAAACGGCTTTATGTAACACAACAAAGGAGACATTGATTTAGGAAAGTAATGATGTATCCATCAGCGCTAAGTTGCAGCTGTTCTTAATGAATTTTGAAATACAAAAAGCTATTTCACCTCTTAGATTGTCATATTATGAAATGTTAGTGGTAGTTGCGCATATCAAAGCACCAGCTACTACCGACAGGTTGTGAAACGTGAAGGCAGCATCAAACCAGCCCCCTCATGAAGCTCCACGGTGCCAATCAAAAGTGTATTTCTGAAGTACACTTATATCTTTTCTCCTGCAGGTACTTGCTGTTATTCACTTCACTGCTTTTTTTTTCTTTTACAAAAGCAATATTTTTGTTGCCGAGGCCATGATTTGTTTCCCGATTGCTCCTTTTTCAAAACAAACCAGAGAAAACCTGAGTCATCATCTTTGTAAGAAAGCACGCGTTTAGTGCTTGGCAAATTAAAAGTCAAGACTTCGTGAATCATCGTTATTTTCAGTGACAAGCAGCTGGAGCATTTTTGCTTCCAAAAATATAGAAGAACTATGTTGTCAGACAGCTTGGAGAGAGGCAGGTAATAAATTGCATTGCACTGCATAAAGGTTTTAAGGGTCTTTTAAAATGGAGGTAAGTTGCCAGGAGATATATTAATGTTTTATTTAGCTGTGTTTCAGTTTATGTTTGTCTTTGCTGCTGTGGTGATGAGGGCACTTGAAACAAATTGGCTGGTCTGTGAGGAACAGCAGTAGCTGGTTATAGTTGCTCTAGCAGTTGTCTGGTCATTTCTATGAACTACTGACACTGAGCAAGCCGGCACGTTAGTGGCATAACGTTTATCCTCCGTGTAGAGAAAGAGCTCTTTCCATCCAGGCTGATAATTTAAGTTAGTTTTTAGTCCTTCTCAACTGGGTCCATAAATTCTATGTGAGGGAAATTTAGAAGGAACAAGCCAGTAGCTCAAGAAAGGAACCTCCAAAGAGAGATCCCTGTGAAACCACAAAGCCTTGTTAATAGGTGTTGTAGGTCTGTGTCAGTACAGGTTTTCACTTTATACAGTGGTTTTAGTACTACGTAATAGAGCATAAATTAATGCTGTATTGGATATGGAGTTCTTGAAATCCTATTTTCCGTTCATAATCTTCCAATAAAAAATTATTTTGAACTAAAAGTTCAGCCTGGAAGTCACACTGGGCTGGATGAAGTCTAGAAATGCAGGGAGGGATGAATGGTTATATGACAACAGGGTCAGGCTGAGAAGGCTCCTTAAACACACCTTTAAGAAAAAAGGAAGAAAAAAACCTGAGTCCTTACAATTTAACAAACAAAAACGTAATGTAATGAGACTCTGAAGAAATGCGCTTTCCACCTTGTTTCTGTACCGTATGGATTCTATCTTGTTTACTTTTTCTATCCCCATTGCATGACCCAAAGTTTCCGTGCTGCCAAAAGGTGCGCTGAGCGCCGATTCCTGCGCAGGACCAGAGGTAGGGCTTTACACCCCACAAAACTTATTCACACCAGGCTTTTCTCAGAGCTGGGGGTCCTCAAGGGACAGGGCAACAGCTGGCCTTCAGCACAGCCTGGAAAAGGGAATCTTCCTCTGACCGTCGGCTAGTGACTTTAATGCCTCTTTATACCATGAATTCACTGTCAAGATATTTTTGTTTTGACTTAGTGACTGAAATAAACTGATTATTCCCCTTTTCCACCAGTATTATGTCTGTGTCGTAGTGAATTTGGAAATTCCTTTTCAGGTATTTATGTAGCAAAAACCCCAGCATCAATGGCCTGTCTACTTGGATTTTCTTTTCTCAATTGAGCTATCTCAGCTGGGTCGACACAAACCCAGTTTAAGCAATTTTAAAACTGGGTGAGTTCATACAAAGCCCACAGAGGGTGTAACCATACTGTTAAACAGTGTCAGAGCCCCACTCCAGCTGTCATCCAGACCCACCTTTCTGTTGCTGAGACAGTAACTTACAATTAAACACAACTTTCATTTTTCTATGTCTCCCCTTCATTCTCCCCATTTTATTTGATATGATGTTGGCGAATCTGATCTGTGCAAATTTTGCATCTATTTTCTTTTAAACCATGATCTGGTCATGATGTTTTCTGGCCCTAGTAATAGAATGCCACATTCCCTTCTCAATGTGAGAGATGCTAAAGTATCACTAGTTATCCTATGAGATCTAAACACACAGGAACTGCCTAAATAAGGTTTCCATCACAGACTGCACTAACTGGTAAAGCAGCATTTGAGTAGAAGGGAACAAATTCATAGATCATATGGAAGAAGAATACAGGGGTAAAAAAGTATAGCACATTCACCTCCAGCCCCCTTCACGTCATTTATCAGACCATAATTTAATTCATATCAAGAAAAAAGTTGTTGTAAAACATGTGACAGAATACTAATAGATAAAAAAAATTGCGTGCTTATTTGGATTTGACTCATCCTTTATGCAAAAGCACTTTCACAAACTAAATGTTGCTAGTGTACGTGATTTCAGGGAAAAACTGGGGAAAAATCTTCAGGATATTGTCAGGACTTTCATTTGAGGTTTAAAACCAAAGGCCATGAAGTAAAAGAGATCTGAAGGTGCAGACTGCAATAGAGTGCTGTGTTTTAAGTTATAGAGGATAGAGCTTGGAAAAGTAAAGAAACTGAATTGATTCAGAGATAAGATAAAGAAAGCTTACAAAGCTCAGTGAAAAAGACTGGATGCATCGGACGTACCTCTCTTGTTTTTTCAGTATCAGGTAATACTAAAACGGATGAAAAATACCTTCTAACAGCTGGTGAGCATCACTATTTTCTTCGAGTCTGGCATTCCGAAAAAATTATGTCTGCAACTGTTGAGTGTGAGTGCAAAAACCTTTTTGTCCATCCTTGAGTTGTACCTTGCTTTGAATAGCCTTGCCTTTTTCTGCCCATGAAATATTAAGCTGTGGCCAATTCAAAGTTTCCTTATTTGAAGATCAAGGCTAAAATTCAGTTTCTTTTCTCAGAACTAAAGGTGTCATCAAATAAATAAAAATAATTTAAAAAACCCTCAGAGCCAACACTTTGCACATTCATGGACTGAATTATTTAATTACAAGCAGGTAGTTATTTGCTAGTAAGGACCCTGGGTTTTAGGATCAATGAGCATTGTTAAAATAAGGAAGAAAAAAATTGTAAGCTCTTCTTTTGCCTTGGACAAAACAAGGTCACATTTGCAATTTGCAGTGCATGATCTCTCCATTAGCAATCTTGGCAAAGGTTTATTGAGTTATTCTGAATAATTTCCTCCAAGTTATGAGTGTGTCACTTGGCCTGTTACGGACCTGTCCCTGCAGTTTACTCTGCTGTTTACCTGTGTATTGTCAGACTTGCTCTTGCTCATTGGCGTCAAAGGAAAAAAAGCAGTTTTTAAAATCAAAGCTTCAGTGTGGAAGGATATCAAGTGTGAAATCCAGACCCATTGCTTTCATTCTGGCTTTAGTGATCATAGAAACCTGCTGTAGGGCAGGACTAATCTGCCAGAAAATTATTATTGAGCCCTGGTAACTCAGATATATGTGCAGACTTGAAAATGTTGTTCTTTGTGCCAACTCCAGGTCCTACAAGAACCTCACATGGTCTCCTCCACCTGGCTCAGAAATATGCTGCATTCCACCATAAAGAGGAAGAAGTTTGTTAATTCCCAGGCAGCTGTGAACAATTTAATTTCTTTCCAAACAGCCCGGCATCCTATTCCAATTGTGAACTTTCTTGGGGGATGGATAGTTTGAAGAGCTGGTGAGAGATAACAGGGCCTTTATTTCAAGGTCATTCCTATGGATTTGGCCTTGACAGTAACATCTTGATAACAGGGTTGCCAAATCTCACAGCCACATGATACTTAGTGGTTTTGGAGTTTCCTCCTCCATATGCTGGAATGGAGAGGTTGAAAATTAGCATTTGGAAGAGAAGTTTGAAACCTTGAATTACTGCTCTGTAAAAACTTGGAAATCAGGTGGAGAACCACAGTTTTGTAATTTTAGGAAGAAGAAATCCCTGTGATTTTGAAGATAGACTTCTTATTCTGAAGACTGGTGGTTGGCACTCCTGGGGTTTCCCAGACAAACTTGCCTACGAGAACTGAGCTGGTAACTTGACTTGGTTTTCTGGGCAAGTCTCTGAATTACTGACTTCTTTTCCTCTCAAGATTTCTTGATCAAAAAAATCACTATCCAAACCCTATGCAAGGCATTTTTTCTACCTCTTTGGCAATATATTTAGAAGAGTCAAAGAATCACAAGGAACTACTTGAAGAAATCCATATCCAGATTTCTTCGAGTTCTCAGAACCGATAACTTTGTTCTTAGAAGGTCTCTGCATTCAAAAACTATTGTATAGGTATTTAAGCCAGCTGTACTTTTAAACAGGCTTGCACCTGATACCGTTTCCATGGGAGCTGCTTTGTGCTTAGCTATTTGCAAACATGGCTGCTTATGTAGATAATTAAATTAGAGTTAGTGAACCCAGTGTTCTTCTGAAAAGCTGACCTTTGGTCTTTCTGGCACACTGGTAGAAGACTGAAGGAAAATACATCCTTTCTGTGCTTTACATATTCTGTACCACAATTTTTTTCCCTCTAAAACTAGCTAGATGTGACTTTCAGGATGCTGCTACCGAAAGCTCCTGCTATTTCACTGCATTTTCAGCAGTGACAGTTGGATTGTTCTGCCCAACTCTAGATACTGCATTTAATCAGCTTAGTTCTTCTATTTTCACCGGAGTTCCCAAATTTTAAGGCTTTTCTTTTGTTCAGCAAGATATATTGGGCTCTGCTTACACTAAAATGTTTAGTAATACTCTCTAAGAGCTAGTTTTATTCCATCAGAAACTTCTGCTGTTTAAGTACTTCGGAATCTCAGTCATACATAAAGTGGAGAGGCAGAATTACAGGAGCTTTGTTTGTGAAGCTAAAGGGATCAAAGTATCTGGATTAATTTGTAATGTTTGGGGGATGGGCACAGTATTTGAAAGGAAGCTCTAGATTCAATTTGTTCACCCATCACTTCAAATGAGCTTGTCAGATCCCAAACAGGGAGTGACACGATTTTGTCTTCTGAATTCCAGTTTGGCCACTAGTGCACGGGCTAATTAGGGCCACGTAGAGAGAACCCCACACTCTGCTGAATAAACTAGAAAAATCCTGATGTCCCACTGAGGTCAGCAGCACTAATTAGTACTCACGGACAGGAAATCTGCTTGAACCTGCCTGCTGCGCTTCCTGGCTTTGGCCACTTCCAAAACCTTATGGGAAAACAATTCTGGTGCTATATCATGGCAGAAACACATGGTGGGTCACTCGTGGGCTAACCTGTCCACCTAGGACTTTTATAATCATTCTCACCTACTGGGGTTGCTGAAATATTGTTGTATGGAGGGTACGAGCCCAGAGGCTTTTTGGCCACCCAACAGAACAAGTTTGCCCCTTGCAGGGGTACCTCTCCACCTGTCTCTTAAGCTCTGTGGGGCCCAAGAAGCCTGGTACTATTTTGGGAGGTCATGTTGAGAGTTTCAACTCTCAGCAATAGTACCAGTAACACACAGAAGCTACACAGCCACTTCCATGTTGGGGAAGACTGTCAGGTCTTCATTTCTTTGTGCTTCTGGCCACAAACAGTGAGCTTTCATGAAGGTTTTCCCTAACGCCATGGACAAATGCCACTACCCCGCTTTGCTGTCCTGCTCCGAAGCCCACCGAGGGGCAGGCTGCTGAATTCTGGTTTTGCACATGCTCTCTGAAGGGCTGTCCCATCTCTTAGGCTTTATCTAGAGCTGGGTGACTGTTTTTAAAACAAGAAATACACCTAAACCCAATACCCAATTTCAGTATTTTTGGATATGTTAGTGGAGTAATACCTGCACGCTTATAGTATTTTTACCTTTTTATTTTCTGGTGAACAGGAGAATTTTGAAATAAAAAAGTAAGAAGAGTTTTCACCCTCTGAAAGCTTCAGAAAAGTCAAATAACAATTTTCATCATAATTTGAACGTAAGCACTGTGATATTTGTATTAGGCAAGTCTCCTTCACATCATTTATAATACATTTTTTAATGAAAGGTGGTAAATACTGGCCCCAGAGTAGTTTTCAAAGTCCTATGCATAAACGATTATTCTAATAGGCAGTAGGCAAGCTAGCACTTGCCTATATGAAAGGTTTACCCTTCTTTTTAACCTCAGAGAGAGAACCATTCCTCTCAATTTCTTCTGCTTTGCAGAAAGGACATGAAACAACCAAAAATGTTGTGAATGTTCTACAACTTGGAATATGTTTTAAACCAGAATAAAAAAACAAACCAAAACAAAAAATCACCTAAGCTGAAAATAGACTAATGTAAATAAGGAAACAAATAAAAACAGTTGATAAAATTTCTGGCTTGGATGACACAGGAGTTTTACACAGTGCTAAAAGAGGATCTTTTCCCTCAAGTGTATCTAAAATGTCACTGACAGAACAGTACACAGAAATGGGAAATAATTATATTGTATTGGCATAATCAGTTTGAAGACACTTGGCCGGGTAATGAAGAGGGGATATTTGTCATGTGGAAATTACCCAGTACTACAAAGCACCTATTACCTAATACTGCAAAGTACTTCAAGAAGCACCCCAAAAGCAAGAAAAGAGAAAATCCTGAATCTAAGACCACTGGTTGCACCTCATCTTTTGCATCTTACCATGAAGAGTATCCTTGTGTTCTGGGCTGATGCAGACTGGGTTGACTCTGTTGAACCTGCCAACAAAGTATGGCTTAGCAAATAGACCGGGGAAAGGAGAATTTGGTCTCAGCTGTTTGCAGTCATCTGAGAGCTTGTGGTGATACATGCCATGCTGTTTGTGCTCGCTGGAAAATGTATACACCTTGGGGGAAAATGTTAGTAATCTGGCAACAAGAGCTAAAGACTTTCCGGCAGAATAATCTGCATCACATATTTGGCTTCGTTTCCTCATGGAAGAAATAGGAAGCCCCCTTGCCCTTGCTTTGTGTAGTCAACCGTCATTCAACTTACTATTATATTTTTAAAGGACATTCTCAGTAAACAGCAAGGATACCAAGACTGCTGCTGTGCCTTAATGATATATGTGAGACCTTAATGTTCTCCTGTTAATACAGAGCTCAGAGTCATGAAGGTTTTCTAGGAGAGAGCAGGAACGCTAGAAAATCTCCCACCACATTTGCAAAACCAGCAATATAGGGGGAGCTCATCTTGGACTCATGACAACCAGTCTGACACATGATGACTTGCGAATTCATAACAGATAGAAGTACAATTTCACCACGGGCATTCCTCTTGAATAAAAACTGCCTCAAAAAAACCCCCAGAAATCCAGACCAAACAGATGGTTGTTTCCTCCATTAGCATCCTGTCTTGCCCCTTTTGAACCACTGCCACAGCTGTATCAGAGAAGATCTGATACCAGGATGTCAGGGCCAGGCTGGGTTAACCAAGGAAAATAAGCTGGAACAACGGTGAATGGCAGGAAAAGGTGGGGGGCTGGAGTTGGACTACAGAAGAATATGAAACAGTTCTGAAATTACTCCCACTCGGGTCATGCTTTCCTCCAACAGTCCCTGTGTCTGCCCCCTAAGTCTGTTGGCAATTATCTGAACCTTTACAGCCCTAAAGCCATCCTGTTGTCAAACTGTGTGCAATTCATCCTATACTTTTCTGAGAGGAACATTTAATAGAAGAAGATGTGGTCTGGCTGCCTGCAGTTTCTTCCCATCAGCAGTCCCAGTGAATAGAAAGAGTCACTGTGGGAGCATTCCTATCGCCCTGATCCATCTATGAACCTTGGGCACATACAGGCATATTCATGAGCTCTATACCTGGAACAGGTGAATGTTTCTCCATAGCACAACTAAATTTGAACTCTGCTGTCCCAGTGAAGGGGCAGTGGTGGACAGGGTTCAGGGCCAGAGCACATTTGACACAGAAAAGAGAGGGGACAGATGTGACAGAGCCAGAAGAAGGCTGCTGTAGAGCCAGACTTCCTTCATCCCACAGCTGACAAGAGGAGGGATCTGACTCTTTTGCCTCCCAGCAGTGACTTGGTGAAGGCAGCAGCAGGAGCCAGTCTCATTTTCTACGGCTTTGGCACAGGTGACGTAGAATTGGGGCCAGAGCTAGTTTGTTCCTCAAGGTAATCTGCTGCCTTCAGCAGCTTCTGCGTTGCTGGAGCCTCAGGTCAGCTCTGCTCAAAAGCTCCAGCAACCTTCTCTCAAGTCAAACTGCTGGTGTCGCAACCAAAGCCTAAGTAAATTTGCTGTGCCTGCAGAGGTAAGAGAAGATTTCTCCTGGGACACTGATAAGGACTCTAGACAGTGCTGGTAAAATTGGCTGATAAATGTCGTGGGCCTGGCGTTCTTTCTGCTGTTATTCTTCTATGAGAAACTCCCTAGTTTTTCCCCTCTCCCTGGTGCATCACACCCAGGTAACGGAAATGCTGCACATCAGTCCCAGCTGGGACAATGCTTCCTCTCTGCATCTGTCCTCCACTCTCTCCAAATCACCTTGTTCTTTCTCCCATACCCTCTCCTTCACCACCTGTTCTTCCTTCAGGAATGAGCAGAGGTACGTGCCCAGCTGCCTGAACTGTTTCCTAGGTTTCTGTTGGTGGGGATCAGGAAGATGATAAACAGGGAAAAATGAGACAGAAAATACTCTGAGCTGATATGCAAAGCTACCTTGAACATCTCTTCTACTATCTTCTCCTTCTGCTTTATTTCTTCTCCTTTGCAATCCCCTGAAAACTGGCAGGAAAAAATTGCATGCCTGTCAGCTTCAAAGCAGACAAAGAGAAAAACCCCTTCCTTTCTGAGCTATGATTGTATCTCAGGGTGGACAACTTCCCACACTTCTCCAGGAGAATCCCCAGCTGCTCTGTTGTTTCTATGGAGGCATAAAAACAGCTGAACAGACAGCGCTAATATCTGTGGGAAAGACAGGATGATCCTCCCCCTCCTTCTCCAAGTTCCTTCATTTTTTTATAACCCTGCCTGCCTCCTCAAGAGGTTCCAACTCCTCGCCTGGGCACATGGCACAAAACAACTGTGATGCTCTACTCAAGGTGGCACCAAGCCCTGCAGCAGTCTGCCAGTACTGATCTCCCTCACCATACGTAGGGGAATCTCTGTGCTTTCAGCCACGTGTCCTTGCAAGTGTTTGGGTACAACAGCGCCCAGCCCTTGTCAATCTCAAGTATTTTTATGACCACAAGATGTTTCCAAACAAAGCATGAAGACAGAGAAAAAGTGTTGATTATTTTTTAAACAGTGTATTTGAGAGTATTCACTTAACCTCTGGTTTTGAGTTTTCAGATTGCATTTGTTTTCAAGTCCTATTCTGCCTTCCTCTTCTCCCACTGCCCTATCCATTCACCCTCCATCCCAAACATGAGGGCTAAGGATGATTGTTTCTCCCTTTGAAATCCAAGAATCTCTTCATTCCTGGATATGAGGCACTGGGAAATATACTGGGAGGTGAGGTGGGGGAAGCGGCTTGGCAACCCAAGAAAGAATGCAATAAACCAGTCATTTCCTTCCAAAGCATTAAACCCCACACCCTAGAGTTAGTGGTCTTTATGACAGTGTAGTCAAATAGAAAAAGACTCAGAAAAGCAGAGGAGAAAGGTCCTATGTTTCCAAACTGATGCATGGACAAGGTGCCAAATGATTGCATTTCTTTCATTTGCCACAAACTGGGTTAGCTTTGAGCTTGAAGGAGAGAGAATAGCAGGTTTTTAAGTACTGCTTCTGGGCCTGGCATCAACACTTCTGTTGCCATAATGAGTCAGACATCACAGGCAATACACACAAAAGGATGCAGGCCAATGCCTAGGCAAATAGAAGTGGGAAAGGAGGACTGAAAAATAAGTGCACATGGCAGGGAAGAAAGACTCCATCCCCCCAAATGTTTTGAAATTATAACCTCAATTTCCTGCATTTCAGCAAATAAAGTCACTTCAAAATAAAACCAATGAAAAAAAAACTTCTAGAATTCTGAACAAGGTTAATTTGCCAGAGGCAGATTTTGTTCTGTTAATTGCCATTTGCCATGTACCAAAGCCACAGTCCCCAAATGCTCTTGCATGTTTCCCATCAGGGAAGCACACACACGATTAAGAACATTTGAGCAGTCATCCTTAGAACTGTGAAAAAGAGAAATCCTTAAATGAAGGGAAATCAGTCTTCTCAACCACAGAAACCACAGCCTCAGATGCTCCTTCCCCTTGCCACCTTCCAGAGCTCCTGAAGGGCTGTTGGATGTCTGGGGGTAGATAACTGGCTCTGGGGACAGACTATGGGATGGAAAGTGCATTGAGGGAAAACATTTGAAACTTTGATTTCCACCCTTACTTGGGGGCTCCACTGGGAACTTGGGGCAGTCTAGAGATACGTATTTGGCACTTCTCACCTACCGCAGCTGCCAAGGAACTCCCTGATTTGTTCTCTTGTGCCTCATACTTCCAATGTTTTTTCTCCTTCTGTTTATTTTCAGACCATCCCTTTTTCTCTGCCCCCTCTTTCAACTTCTGTCACCATGACCTGGAGAATCCATATGCATTGCCTGGTGCTCTTCACTTTGCCTTGTTCTCTCCAACACTTATCAAACATAATTGTCACGAAGAAAATATTTACTACAAGAAATTACAGCGACCTGCTAATCAACTAGTACAAAATTACCAACTAGACCTCCAAAAGACCTCCCATGTCCCTTCCGTTCTCTGTTACTAGGCTTCCTGTACCATTTCAGGACTTGTCTACCCTTAACAGTTTTACTAATTGTCGTGGTTTAACCCCAGCCAGCAACTAAGCACCGCCCAGCTGCTCGCTCACTCCCCCCCACCGGTGGGATGCGGGAGAGAATCGGAAGAGTAGAAGTGAGAAAACTCATGAGTTGAGATAAAGACAGTTTAATAGGTAAAGCAAAAGCCGCACGCACAAGCAAAGCAAAGCAAGGAATTCATTCACTGCTTCCCATCGGCAGGCAGGCATTCAGCCATCTCCAGGAAAGCAGGGCTCCATCACGTGTAACGGTTACTTGGGAAGACAAACGCCATCACGCCAAATGTCCCCTCCTTCCTTCTTCTTCCTCCAGCTTATATACTGAGCATGATGCCATACTGTGTGGAATAGCCCTTTGACTGGTCTGGGTCAGCTGTCCTGGCTGTGCTTCCTCCCGGCTTCTTGTGCACCTGGCAGAGCATGGGAAGCTGAAAAGTCCTTGACTAGTGTAAATTCTACTCAGCAACAACCAAAACATCAGTGTGTTATCAACATTATTCTCATCCTAAATCCAAACCACAGCACTATACCAGCTACTAAGAAGAAAATTAACTCTATCCCATCTGAAACCAGGACACTAATGTGACTGATTAATGGAAGAGCTTTCATTTTATTTTGACCAACAGTTGTACTGATAGAGTCTCATCACCGTTATCACAGCTGCATTGTTGTGAAGATGACCTACACAAGCCACCTTTCTGATGAGAAGATCACCACCCAAGTGCTGTGCAGCTACAAACGGGTATCACTTCTTTGATCTTTGATACGTGACGGAGCCTGCCTTCCATCTTAGGAATTAGAGCAACACGCTACAAACTTTTGTCTTACAAAATTGCGTGGCATAAAAAACCTCTCCTTAAGCACACAGGATCCAATAACCATGTTTAAAAAGCTCTGGTACCTCCATTTCCACAGTGTTAGACAGTGCTAACACAATACAAGCCAAAATGGTGAGGTCACTGCTCCAACGGGAACAGAGTAATGAGGTCCAATATCCACAAAGAATTTGCATTCACATGCCATTGTTCTGGAGTCAGTTAATGATTAACATGGATTAACTCCTATGCCTTATGGACATAATACCAGGGTTTCTCTAAAATGCAGGAATACACAGATATATTGTAAGGATTTTGAAATAGATTATATTCTTCAAGACTGCACAGTGGTAAAAAGCAAAAATCTTACAGAATATTAAAAATGTGTACCATTCCTAACTTTGCTGCCGAAGACCGGCCATTATTTTACATGTAGTGCCTTGGTATTTCAGGTCATGCCTGCCTTGTGTGATCCATGCACATGCTGCAAATAAAGAGAATGTGATAAGGCAGCAGGAACATGATTTAGCTTTGATCTGAGGATGGATCCTGACTCTATTATGTTGCTGAGAGTTTGTGGGCACCAAAGAGAATATGGTAAGTTTGCTGAGCAAACTAAGGGTGTGACATTAATGCAACTCACCCAACACTGGAGTCTTCCATACAGCCACATCTACAATAAAACCACTTCCCCACTAGTTAGATTAAAGCCAGCATGGCTATGCTTCTTCTTCTACTGCCACATTTACTTTTGCACTTAACGATCTAATCACATCGTCTTTTTTCTACAGGGCCTTTGCCTCATTCAGTGCCCAGGGTGGATGGGACTCATTGAATAGGCATCTGCAGTCTGACAGTTTGTCTGCATATTTGCCTGGAGCTGAAGATACATCCTTTGATTCTATCTCTGGCTCTGCCACAAAGTTCCTATGTTAAGATACTGGACTAGTCACTTAAACGAAACCAAAGTGGACACCAAGAGCCTCTTTTTTATGCTGTGGGTGCCTGAATCAAATTACTGGAGATCTCATTTGTGAAAGAGCTAAGCACTCATTGCATGCAACTGGAGCAGAATGCTACAAAAATGCTAAATATTCTCAAAAAAGATAGACACTCAGCAGCTCAAACTTAAAATTAGTAGACAGTTTTAGCCATTATCTCCCTGAACTTCCTTTCCTTTATGCAAAATGCTTCTTGCAGTATGGGGACAGTGTGACAGTTACAACTATGTCTCTGGGAAATGGTATTTCCTTTCTGTAAGATGTTAAGGCTTCAAATCCCCATTAGGACAAAAAGAAAACCACTTACAGTTCTGAGTGGGGCACCCCTCATACAGCTTCCAGGTGTTCAGGTTGTCCCATGTAGTCGCTCAAATCAGCAGACTTTTGGCATTTCTAGGTCATTTGTACACTCAGTTTAACTGAGAAACCTTTCCTGGTTAGGATTTCATCAAAATGGATACATTCCAGCAAAAAGCTTCAGTTTTGACAGAACTTTTCTTGACAGACAACTGCTTTGTACATGTTTCCTATCTGGACTGCTGAGACTCTCTGGGAAGATCGTACCAGTCCCACCGTACAAGTTTCTGTTTCCAAAGGTTGTTGCTTTGGGTGAAGTCAAACTAGGCTTGCAAAGGCACCTCTTTCATCTGAACTCTGTGGTACCAACTACAGATGCTCCAGAGCTCCAGGGGAGTTCACCTGGCTCAGGTCATCATCCCATGCTACCAAGGGTGACCAGTCTCCTTCAAAAGCCCAGTAACCCTGGGCCGTCTATCCAACCTGCAAGGCCTTCAGATTTGCTCAGAAGGGTACCCTGCTTCAGATTTAAAGTAGCCAATCGGTGCAACTTTATATAAACTATTTGAATGAAGCCACTACCTATGTAAACGTCAAAGGTTTATACCTTCTTCACATACATATGTCCCTGTCCATGCTACATCTGAATCTCTTCATCTTTCAGGAACAATCTGTCAGAAGAGAGATCACCTGTCCTTCAAGGCCAGTGTCCAAGGGTGGCAAGGAGCACCTTGAGTAGCCCTGTTTGCTAGGAACTACAAACACAGGTGTAATCAAAGCTGTTCCAAGGAGAGGAGATGATAGTCATTCCATCCCTCCTGGACTCCAGCCAGGTATTTCTATATCCTTTTTCAGCAAAGCTTCCCACCCTTGGAAGATGACAAAATTTAGGCAAGACTATTAAAAGAGATGGAAAGATTTCAGGATTTTGTGGCAGCAACTACACGCTTTGCTGTTTGGGTTCTGTGCACATCACTTCTAACAGGGATCAGTGCAATCTGGCATTTAAATAATGTTACCGTGGGAGCGGTTCTTTTCTGCAGTGTGCTACAGTTTCTTGTGCAGTGTCAAATTTGGTATCATTTTGACATCTGGTCTGTGGCACTCATCCATCTGTTGTAACTGAGTAGGTGTTGGGTGGAGTTGGCAGGAGAGACTTGTTTAAGTGTTTGTTTTCATCCTGCAGAGGAACTGCAGAGCCAGCTCAGTAATTAATTAAATACTCATCTTTAAAAAAAAAAAATGTGTGTACTAATATTCTAAAGAAATGGGGAATAAGGCAGCTGGTGCTTCTCACTGCTGAAATGCAGGGACTTTGTTCCCATTTCTCCTTGGTTCCATGTTGTTTTAGGAAGCCTTCCCCATTGGGCTGGCACTCTGGTTTCTATTCCTGACTCAGCCAAATGCCTCCTGGCTGAATTTGGATAGGTCATTTCATCTTCTGTGCAGCAGGCTCCCTCTCTGTAAAATGCATCCAAAGTTAAACACCTCTTTTGTTATACACTTTGAAATCTGCTGATAAAAAATGCAACAGAAGAGGAGGCCATTATCATTACTATCATTATCTTGCTTTGTGGTTATTCTATTCAAATAATCATCGTTTTAAATTAACCTTTGGTGTCATCTGCTCATAGCAAAAGAGAGGTTCTCCTGAGCACAGTGGAAACGCGTCCACAATTTCCATGGCTGCCTCTCCAGGTAAATCTGTGTTCTTTGGGAACTTGTTTCTCTCATTTCTCTCAGAACAGAGCACAAAAGCACTTCTCTCTGTTTAACTGCCGACCCATAACCTCTCATAAATGCATGGTGCACCAAGCAACCCTCTCCTCCTCCGCGTGTGACTAGGGAATGCTCCACCTGCTCGGTTTTAACTTCTGGACAGACCCTGGTATTCATTTCTTTCCCTTGGGACAGTGACTCCTGCTGTTCTGTTTGCCAGTCTACTGGGACATAGTTGCACTTTCTATCTAGCAGTCAGTTCTACCCTGCTTGTGATCAGTTCACAGAGTGAAGAAGTTATTGATAGCATTTATTAATGCCTTCAGCAGAACATTTATTTGCAAATGTAATAGATAACCAAGGAAATGGGGGAACTCCCTATGCACAGCTAAATATAGCAGGTTTTGTCCAGCGTATCTAATCCTGTGAGTTTCTGACCACCTCCACAGGAACGCTGGCACAGCGAGGGATGCTCGGAGCAGCTTGCAGATTGCTATTTTGTGGCTGGCAGACATGAATGCCAAACTCATTAATACTCAGAATATATTTAAAGATGTGCACCCACCTATGGAGATTACACGATATGCCCTTGAGAACATAAAACTGTGATCTGGCTGTTCTCTTTCCTCCCTTCCCCTTCTCATGTACACATAGCAATAGGTGTTACCCTAGGAGTCTCTGTAAAAGAGTTTGTGGGAAGTTCATCACATATTTTCGTCCTATTTTCTGGTGGCCCTTGTAAGGCCTGGCATCTCGGCACTCTCACAGGTTAGCAATTTTGCACCTAAGATTATCAGTCCTGTTTGTTACACAAAAAAAGAAGTCAAATACTGGGCTCTCAGATGCAGTTTCTTATAAAATACTCTGTAACAGCAAGACCAGAAACATCCACTGGGAACACTGATTAAGAAGGTCAAAATGTGACCTTCCTTTTTTTTTAGCTAAATAACAAAAAAATTCAGCATTGGCAATATCACCCTGAAGTCACCTACATTTTACCTATACTGTCACTCTTTACTGCCAGGGAAAGGTGGAGGAAGTCAATTGATTTTATTTGTAGATCAGGTTAGGCAGAGAGGTTTTGTATTATCATTTCTTAGCTTGCAGACTAAAGCAGGTACTGTATGTGGGAATAAAATTCACCTTCCGTTTCTCCACTGTGATTTGTGTCATAATAAACTTTTAGTTTCTTCTCTAAATTATTTTCCTCTCTGTAATTTCCTCTGGTGACTCTTGGACCCTGAAGTGCCACTAGCCTCAAAATTACAAATAGGAGTATTTTGAACTCTAGTCATTCACAAGAAACTTGTAATCCTGACATCTCACAAATATTGTATTTGCTGTGAGATGAAAGGAGCTTACGCTGTGCTTTAATCATGTCTTATTCATTTCCATAAACTAGAATTTCTTCTCATTCAAGTATCTCCCCATTTCTTTCTTGCCCACCCCAGGACTGACAAAATTTCAAATAACTCATACCAAACCAAACATTTTTTGCTAGTAATTTTGCAGCAGAACATGACCACTGCAGGAGTAAGGGAAGGAAAACACACAAGAACAGTGAAAGGAACCTTTGAATTACAAAATTTTGTAATTTTTGTAGACAAAAAATATGAAGGAACCAGTACAGTTCTCCTTACAAATGGATCAGAGATTTGTTGTAGGGCACTAAGTCCAGTCTTTGCACAGCCTTCTCTCCTGTCTCTCTCCCAAGGACCAGCCTGGGTGAACCTCACTGTGCCAGCCCACGCTGAGCAAAATGGTATTTGCTGTCAGTTATATCCTGCATCAGGGAGTTTCCATTTGGTATCAAAATGTAATTCCTCTTACCAGCTTTAGACTTGCTGGCTGTATGTTTTATTGTATTTTTGATCTTTGTGAGAACATTGCCCTGGCTGTTCCAGTTTGCAGAGGTAGGGAAACACACGGAAATAGGCGGGAGTGATGCTGCAGCCAGTTCTGGGCAGAAATTTAGGAAAGCTGAGTCTTCCAGGAATCACACCAGTTTCTTTGTTACAAATTAACACTGCCACACAAACCTTTTCTTAATATTTTGAAAGAGTAAAAAGAAACATATAATTTATTTTTTCGACTGTATTCTTTATATCATCTACCTTCATCACACTCTCAGTCCTCTCTACACAAACCAGCTTGCACACAGCCAGGTGATGACTTTCCATGCCTCTGTGTTTTTGTGTGGTTTGGGTCCCTTCTGTATTTACTCTAACTTTTGTACAACAGGGTGACTGGACCTGCTCACTTAGGTCAGTGGCTCTCTCCTTGCAGGCCAGGCTTTGTACCCCACTGGTCCTGGGCAGCCCCAGCACAGGGCGAGGAGTCTGGCTGCGTTACGGGAGCCCCCTCTCCCTGCCCTCCGGGTCCCGGTGCTGCTTGGAGTCTCTGTGGCTCTGCCTTCAGCAACCGGGCACCACAGTCTGCCTCTTCCACCGCTGCTCTGCTCTGACATGACATGTAAAATAAGGCTTTAAGAGGTTTTTCATAACCTGATGGTGTATAGAGAACTCGAAATATTTATTCTCACATTTGTCACTGTGTTATCAAAGTAAAAAATGAATGTCATCTTCCTCTTCACATAACTGTATTTGGGTCCCCAATTTTTTCAGAGCCTTGTCTCACCCTGGGTGGCCAAGGGGCCAGACAATTTTGACAATGTTGTTACCTCCAAATGTCCCAGCTTATTGCTCTGATAATTCATCAAAGTTTTAAAGACCGCCCCTAGGGCCTATCTGTAGGTATTCTACTGCCTTCCTTGCTAACCTTTCACTCTTCGTTCCTGCAACACGTGGTTTCATTTGTAAAACAGGCGCTAGGGCAGAATTTTGCATCTCGCCTCATGACTGCTAGATTATCTTAACAGCATCTTTTGAGTAAAGTTATCAAAGACTTTCTGAAATTTCCTCTAAAATTCATATTAAATGGTTCTGCATAATCCATGGCTTCAGCGAGATACTTCAAGGTTTTTTTAGAAAGTTAAAAAAGGCATGCTTTTCTGTTACTGGATCAGTCATGCTTAGCATTAAGCTCGTGTGCAGATTTTATAACTCACTAACTTATACTTCAGCCTTTCTTTCTTTTTCATGTGGCTGAGATGATCTTGATTTTAAAGTAAAATACATGTCATGTTCCATTGATTTGGTATAGGAGAGTAGTCTATTTTTAAGGGAAACCGGCATGATTTTGTTAACAGCGATCAGCCTTGATTGATGCCATCTGCTCTGGGAGGTTTGTTACTTTAGCATGTCAGTCTTGTGGTTTCTCTTCTGATACCTCAATGTTTGACAGGCCCCCATCCTTAGTAATTAAATAAAATATGTAGAGAGTGAATGTATTTCCAACCAGTAAAGACTGATGGAAGGATATAATACAGTCTCTGCAACACCCTTGTCATTTTTAACTGCCCCTTTGGTCCAGCAAATCCACTGATTCTCTTTCAGATATTTATATTTCGCATTTGTTTGCAGAAATGTGTCTGTTTGCACTTGAAATTTCCTCTCACTCCTCCTGTTTCCCATCTTTCATTTTTCCTTGCCAGTTTACGTTCCTTTCTTTCGGTTTAGCCAGGGCTAGATTTCCTTTTCCCAAAGGTTACCTGTTTGGTTCATCATACTGTGTTTGTTTTTTCTTGCCTGCTTCCTTTTTGGTTTCGGGGTATGCATACCTTCTGTGATGCAATTATGGTATGCTTAAGTAGTTCCATGTTGAGGCTCAGGATTGTAATGTCTTCACTTCTGACTCATTTCCTTCTCTGTACCTCTTTCCAACCCTCTCCTCCCTTCAAATCCAAGAAATTTAAAGGATTGTATTTTAATTGTAGTGCAGTTTAAGTGTTAGCTAGTTATTAGATTTCTATCTCCACCCTAGAAGGCTTTGAATGATGTTTTGCGTTTCTTGTGTTTTACTGGGGTGGGGGGTATTTGCATTAGCTTCTTTATTTAAGACTGGCCCGGACCCAAGTCTGTATGCTTTTAGATCCTGCATGAAACGCAGTTGTGACACAAATAAGTGGCAAATCCAATTTCAAATAAACATCCTGCCAAGGCACTTTGAATGGAAATGACAAATTCAGATTGGTCAGACCAGTAGATGCTGGAGCATACTTCAGTAAGTTCAAGGGCACTAGCACGGTTTTGGAAAAAACCTGGATATGTTATCAGGCTGGTGCTCGCCAGGAAGGGAGGAGTTGCTTTGCTTTTTTTACACCATGATCCTGTTTAACCATGTTTGCTAAATAAGAAACTGGGAAAAGAGTAAAAAAATCCTGGTTTAAAACCAAGAGACACACATGCTTTGTTTTAGCATCTCCCTGCCACTGTAGGACAAACTGCTTTAATCAGTTTCAAAAACCGTGCACAGCTCTGGGACCTAGAGTAAGAAAAGAGGCATTTAAAGGAAAATGCCAGGAATACTGAGAAGTGGGGAAACAAGAGGATCAGGGAGGAAAGAAGTGACATCTTGCCTTCTGCTCACTCACTGAAAGCAGAATTATGATCCATACAGAAGGTGAAAAGGGGCAAAAATGAGGAAAGGGTCAGGCAAGGCTCTAAACACGAACAAATGGTTTGCATATAAAGGCTGGCCATGAACGACACCAAGTTACTGGACTGCAAAGTTGCAACCAAACCCACACAGGTCCAACTTAGAGCGGGGGACCTGGGAGTGTTTCAAATCTGGATGCCTGATCCAGTCCCATCCCATCTCTGGCAAGAACCTGCTTCCCTTCCCTGTGAGCCGGTGTGGCAGCCAGGTGGGAGCTGGTGCACCCTTCAAGCCACGTCCCCCGTTTGGACGTCTCGGGAGCACAGCAGGCACGAGTGCCACCCCACACAGCGGAGGTCACTTCAGAAAGAGTGTCATTGACTTTGGCACAGTGGTATGGGGCCTATTTGGCTGTGGCTAACTGAAGTCAGTGGAAAAAGTGTCCTTCCTGATGTTAAGTGCAGGACTGAGACCTGCATGGGAGAGGAAGAAGCAACCTCCAGTTTTATATTAAGTTCTCTGTGGCCTTGGCAGTAAGGCAACATTATGTTCACTTGACTTCGACTTTAAAAGGAGATGTATAAAAAGGGAATAACACCAACATATTTTTAAGGCACAGAAAATTTAAAAAATATATATATTTCGAAACTGACCCTTGGCGGCCTGTTTAAAAGAGCTTGAAACTATCTGAACTACACAACGAAAAAGAAAAAAAAAGAAAGAAAAACATGCCCATGAGGGCTGAAAAATCACTTCAGTAATAGATGACTTTTAACTTTACATCAGAAAATGTTTGGCAGGCATAATTTTAAAGTGTTAGGGAAATGCGTCTGATAACTGCTTGGGTGAAAGAGCAAATGTAGTCCACAGTGAGATTTATCAAATGTTCACATAAACCATCAGAATCTGGCAGGGCCAGCTGCCCGTGGAGAGGGGCAAAGAGGATCGCAGCTCTAAACTTTGAAAATTTAATGAAGCCCACTGATTTCTCACAGGAAATTTTTCTTTGAGCATGTTCCTGTGTCATGGGAATGCTAGTGAGCAGAAGGCTCTGACAAAATGCCAGCTATAAGGCATAAGGGAAACAAAACCCTTCAAGCCCCACCAAAGGCCAAACCACCCTTTTCCCCTTTTAAAGCTGCAAAGATTCTTGATGCACCAAACCCCTGAGCATCCTTATGTGTTATCCTTAATCACACAAACAGGCCTATTGACGTGATTGGGGTTATCAGGAGAGTCGTGTAGGATTGGCCCCTTTTCAAAGAGACCAGAAGAGCACCAAACTTCCCAGGGCTTGGGTGGGAATGTGCGCAGAGGCTTGAGCCAGCCAGCAAAAGGAGCAGGCAGTGCCATCTGGGGTATTCGTGGGAGCAGTAGCTGACTATTGGCTTACAAAAGGAAAGAGGAACATCAAGGCAAAAAAGAAGGTACAGGGCTAGGAGGATAACAAGCAGACAAAAAAATGCAGTTTAAATCAGAATTTAGTTATCCTTAGTTTTATGCTACAAATATCTAAGCAGCTTGCTTTTGCTACTCTGTTGGAGTAGCATCCTATCAAAGAAGTGTATTCTTTTAGCACCTTTTGTGGCACAAGATGTTTTTTAAAAAAGTAGGTTTTATAGTTCAGACACCTCAAAGATCTCCTATCCCGTTTTGCAGCAAGTGATGACATTTGGGAATGCATTTACTTGTGAGATCCCTTGGAGCACGGGGCCGTGACAGCAGCGCACACCCAGCTGCAGTGTTGCAGGCTCCTGTGTGCCAGAAATGACGAGGCACCGAATCATACACCAAGGCAGTGAGGTGCCCCAGACCTGAAGCGGGCTTTTGGAGAGTGACAGAGGTGCTAGAAATATCTAACAGCCAGGCCTAGCTGCAAACGTCAGAGGAGGAAACCAGATGGGCGAGTCTTACATTCCTTGTGAGAGTCTTGACAGGTTGTGGATAATTAGTTCATTTAAACTGAAGACAAGCCAGCAATACCTTAGTCTTGATCCCACGTGTGCAAAGTATGAGTGGGAGTGAGGGGTACCCAGCGCCTCCCAGGAATGGGCCATGTCCTACACATAAAAGGTCAGACTTTGATTCTGTTTTTCACTTTCAGCAGGACTGCGCTGGCTTTCCAAGTCCCCAAGGAGGCATGAAAGCCATGTGTCTGTTCGGCCCAAATCGTTTGTAACTCATACTTTCCATATGAAATTCACCATAAAATAACAAAGAGAAATGGCTTAATTGAATTTGTTTGGAACCCAATATCAGAGCAGTGTAACAAATAGAAAACAGTCAAGTGCCATACAATCAAACAGTCAGGGAGAAGTTACAAATTTCAACACACACGCAGCTGCCTTGTGGAAAAACAGTCGAAACTACTACATCTAATATGGCTGTGCTTCTATAATAATTTCCATCCAGGCGTGGAGAAACACTTAACATATTTTGCTTGAAATTTCCCCATACGATTTCCTGGGACTAAAAAGGGAACTGTGGATTTCTGCAGCTGAGTGATTAGCCCAAGGTCATAGGGCAGGAGATCTGGAAGCAAAACTTTGGACTCTCGGTGATGTACTTTAACCACAAGACCATCCTTCAGTCTCCTTCACGCTGATGACTTTGGAACTAGCTTTAAAAGATCCAGTGAGACGCAATGATGGGAGTGCTAGATAGCTACACTAGAGAGCCAGAGGCAACAAAAATGATTAGAGGCATGTGGGGGTATTCCTAAACAAAAAGATTAAGACCAGAACTATTTCATTTAGAAAGGAAAACAGTAAAAGATGATAGAATTGAGGTATATAAAATAATGAATGGTGTGAAGGAGAAATCAGATGCCCTTCATAAAATAAGAGGGCACCTAATGGAATTTAAAAAGGCATTAGCTTATAAATGGACAAGGATATCACTCTCCAGCTTATCTCCAAGCAACCCATGGAACTCTCAGTTGCAGGACACTGATGCAAATTGTTCAAAAAGATTAAAGAAAAGAGGAAAAAATGTATGTAGCCAATAATAAATACAGAAGATTTCTGAGCTATAGAAAATACTTCTTCAAAGCTACGGTTTTCACCTAAAAGAACCACCTCTTACCCTGAGAAAGAGATAACTCTCTTTATTCCTGATTGAGTCTCACCTGCTCGAGTGCAGAAGGCCCAGCAAAAACTGCAGCTGCCTTCTCATGTGTCCCCAAACCAGGAACACTTCTGCCTACACATTGTTCAGGAAGCCTCTTCCTCAGAACAGCTTCAACAGCCTTAGAAATTCAGTTTTCTGCTAATAGCAAAAATCACGTCCTCATTTTGCCTCCAAGAATCCCAAGCTGTCTTTGTACCGCAGAGGCCACTGTAAGGAAAAGCTGGAGGGTAAGGAAGGTTGCACCGTCTCATTCTTTTTCCCTCAGCTTACATCTGCAGCCCTCTCCAAACTCCACTGCTGCTTTTCCTCCCTTTTCCTCTTTCTCCAGAGCCAAGCCGCAGATCCACGTAAGATCCCACCTGGATCTCGTCAATGCCCGTCTCTTGGATATCTAGGGCTAATCCATCAGCCTTTTGTTTGTCTGCACAGAATGGAGCCCTAACTGTCCAGCTCTCCCTTTTGACTCTCTTTGAATCCCTCCATTGGTGCTGCATCTGCCAATTTTCACCAGTCTTCAAGGCTCTCCCTAACTTCCTTGCATCCATGACCTCCCTTTGATAATCAGGGTGTTAATTGTCCTCTGTAGATCTAGTCTGCCCTTTTCTCATTTTCTCCTATAATGGTCTTCATGCTTTCACCTACAGTCACCAGCTGGTACAGCTGCCTTGACATCACCTGTAGGGCCCCCTCTGATAGAGATGGTAAGCCCATCTAACCCCTTCCCCCTTTTGCCTTACCACTTACAGCAAAACAGACTGCTATAGAAAAACCATGTCAAATTTGCTTGTTACTGGCAAGCTAGGAAGGTCTGTTTACCTTGTGTGAGTGGTCCTTAGTGCATGGATTATCTCTCTGCAGTGTTTAGAAAAGTGTTTGGTATAATGGGTACACAACGGGCTACAGAAATGATAATGATCCTCTGAATTATTCAGCACTGGTCCCAGGTGCTGAATGGATGGGCCATCAATCTCTCTTAGGACACCTTAACTAAACCTCTAGGTGAGTCCTGGCTTATTTAGAAAGCAGTGCACCTTGGGGAGATCAGCATCAGTATTTTATTGAGAGACCCCCATTTCATTCCTTTCTCTGAGTCTGGGCTACCACGGCACTCTTACCTCCCTCCCTGGTTGGCTGCGTGATCATGCTCATGGGCCTGTACTCCCTTCGTAAGACGTGCTATGCACAGCACCTCTTCCATCTAATGCCACTGCCAAGTTCAGCTCACACAGGGAAATAAAGCTGGTTTTATTTCATAAGAGCACTTTGCCTTAACTTTGAGCTACTTTAGCAGCCCCTGAATACTTTGGTTTCCAACAGTTATTTATGTTTTCAACGTCTGCCACTCCTCTCCTCTCTTTCCCCTGCTCCTCTGGCAACACTGATAGCGGGAGCTATTATTAATTACTTGTTGAATACCTGCAGTGCTCTGCTGCAGTAGGAGAGACGGTCCTTCCCCGCCAGGATTTATAAGCTGGGTATACAAGTAAACCAGCATGCAGAAAGTTTACCAGGTGATCGGATGATGAAGAGGATGTTTTTAAGTTAATGTTTGTAAGAAGGTGAGAAAAAGAGAAAAGGGCTCTTTGTTCATCTTTCTTTGTTAAATCTCTCCTCTCCTCGTTACAGAATATGATGAAAATGAAGTGAGTGCCACTAAACAAAGCAGAAGAAAACAGTAAGCATTGAAGTTCTAACTTGGAAAAAATGAAGAACTATAGAAAGAGAAATAGTTTTGCAGCTGGAACCGAGAAGAAATGATGGTTCCTATCTAAAGGGCAAATCAGAAATTCCTCCCATTGACAAACACTTCGCGAAATTTTCACTGATCATAAGAACAGACATTGAGGATTTTTTTCAGTGAAAAATTCAGGGGTTTTTTTTTTCATTTTTCTGTCAGATGGTCTTTTTCAAAATTCTATCTAATGAAAATTCAAAATAAATAGTGGTTTTCAGGTATGAGAAAGGTCCGGTTTCAGTTTTGTAAAAGAATCTCAAATTGCTTTTTGACCTTTTTTTTTTTTATATATATGTTAAAACGTATTTTTTCTTTAAAAAATGAAACCTTTTCTCCACTGACAGAAACACTGATGAAAAAACTTAGTCAACTGTAGCCTATTGGGACTGTGCAGGTAAGGTCACCAAGGTAAAAGGTTGGCAGTCCTTTTTTTGTAAATATTCTCTAAGTAGCCCAGGTTTTAAAGACATGACCAAAGCTGAGTATTACCAAATTCAAGGTCACACTTTCAATGCTGAATCTTCTAGATATTGAATCGGAAAGTGTTCTTGGAAACTGTTGCCCAAACAGGGCCAGTTTATATACGTCTTTATTGTCCTTTAGCTTGAACAGTCACTTCACTTCTCTGTGGGATTTACTACCTGTATGTATTTATATAGAATAGTCCTATCTCTTTCCAGACTACACTTTGCTAACACGAACATTCAAGCCTCTTTGAATCTCCTTTCACAAGACAGATACTCCATTCCCCGATCATCCTTCTAGCAGTGGTTCCAGCTTAAGTTCACCTTTCTCAAAGATGGATGCTCAGAGCGGCACACTGTGCTCTAGATTAAGTTTCGCCCATGCCTCACGCAGAATTATTAACATTTCCTCATGTCTGCTGGAAATACCTCGCCTGAGACAGCCTCCTATCATTTCTGCCTGGCCAAATCACAACGTGGCTTCACAGTTCTCGGGTGAGAACTAAAGGCTGTGACAGGTGAGGTCTGGCAAAACCTACTACAGCAGTAGGAGACAGTTGTGTCCCCACTCCAGCTGCCTGTTTGATAGAGGCAACCACACTCACACAGAGCCAGAAGCGGGATGCACACGCCTGTCCCGACGTACTACCAGTTACAGTCCTGCATGTTAGCTATCCTGCAAATCAGCCTGAATTATGCCCGTGAAAATTAAGGAAAACTCATAGATGCTTATATGGAACCTGAGGTTTGGGGCAGAACTGAGTCACCAATGCTGGCTGAGGGGGAACGGCCACAATTGTAAAGGTCTCGTTTGAGAAGCAGAAGCAGAAAGAGCCATTAACCTGGGTGAGACAGAACTTGCTTCCCTACCGTCTTGGGGCAACCCTGCTGTGCAGTGTTACTTTTCGTTTTTTTAAAGGCCGTTCCTTATTCATGAGTGTGTTGGGCAAAGAAAACCAGTTGAGTAAAAGCCACTAAATAATTTGTCAGGATGAGTTGTCCTCTGCTCCAACAAGCACTTCTAAGGTTCGTATCCCTCACCCGTAGACTTCGGCTACATACAAACCACCTGCAAAGCCGCATTTGCGCTAACCTGCCAACCACATCAAACCGGTAACTTCCATTGCCAGTGGGGGTAGCCAGCCAGATGAAGAGCTATCAGGAAAAGGTTATCAGGTGAGCCATTCATTTCATAAACATGGGCTTACACCAACTGAACATGCAACAGCATCAACTTTGGTTCAGTTGGATATGGAATGTTGTTTATTTGACTTCTGGATCAAAAGCATGATTAAAATATACATTACAGAACCCAGGATTATTAAAGCTACAACACACATCATCAATATGGAATGTGCTAATGGCTTTCACATACATTAAAATTTTTTTGAAGGTATTATCAGCTAGGAAGATAGTAGTTACTCCCTCCTCCCACCTACAGACATCCTCTAAATGTATATATATATTCAACTTAATTTAACAGAGAAGTAGTGAAAGAAGAGGTACCTCTGCCTGCACAAGTAGCGAAGTTGGACAAAATAAAAATGAAGATGTGCATTTTATATTTTTCTCCTTCAAACCGAAAAAAATGAAATTGTATTCTGTGGAAAGTAGGGCGACAGAAATTTGTATTTTAACACAGGAAGGCAAATTAATTCTTTGTGAAACAACACAGAAGTCAATGGCACTGTACCAGAGATGATTTTTACCCAGGCTGTAAAAAGAAAACATAAGTGCAATGCAGACCAACAGAAGAGATTCCATTTAAAGTAAGAATTATGTTTCTGTCAGAAAAAAACAACAACTAACTAAATTTGTTTCCTGGAAGGAGATCCAACTTGGCTCCGCTGCAGCAGTGTAAAAGGATCCAAAATAAGTAACAGCAGGCATCTCCGCTAAAATTTGCTTCTGATCGACATTATTTTTCCTCTGGTACCAGAGAAGAGTTGAACACATATCGCAAGTGAGGCACAGTAGTTTACTGCACAGAACATGAGAAAGGGGGCTAAAGCTCTGGCATTTAAAACTTGGCTCAGCCAGTACATTGTCTTAAACAAACCACATACACTCTGTGGGGCTAATTCCCACTTAAATGCTTTCTATTTCAGAG
The DNA here is from genome assembly GCF_965183815.1 of Platalea leucorodia. Taxonomy (NCBI): domain Eukaryota; kingdom Metazoa; phylum Chordata; class Aves; order Pelecaniformes; family Threskiornithidae; genus Platalea; species Platalea leucorodia. The sequence goes on along the minus strand of NC_138823.1, from coordinate 50,412,568 downwards.
ACACATAAACTCAAATTGGGGGGGTGGGCGGAGCGGGGAATATTCTTAATTACACCTATGCTCTATGTCTGCTTCCCTACATGTTAAGATGTGGGGTCAGACCCTCATTGCAGGGGTGTCAGCAACACCGAAGGACTACCAGCTCCCTGAAGTATCAGCATCGTACTCAATCCAGCTGACAGCTAGTTACACAAAAGCAGGAACTTTACATTATGCTTTAGTGGTGGCAGTTTGTATATACCAGCACACATTAATAAATGTAAAGCACCATAATCACAATCTGTGCATCTCTGTCTGTTTTATGGTATCCTGAAAATGTTTCTAAAGTAGTTGGAATACAGAAAGCAGAAATTATCATTCCTTCCCAGCTGGGCTCATGTGAAATGCTGCCTGACTGCGCTCATGTGAAATGCTGCCTGACTGTGACTGGCAGATCTGATATTTTGTTAATTGTGAGAGACCCCACTTTGAATAACGTACTCACATTTGTTACAATCAGTGAATATTTCCTTTCACATTGCATTTTCTCCATACATAAACTTATCATAATCCAATAAAGAGCCTATGTGTGCAAGTCTGCTACATGCAGCCTTTCCCCTATGCAGGGGGAAGGCTGGCTTTTTTGCATACGATAGTCATGTAATTTTTCATTTCTGCCTGAGTGAGATCCACAATGAATGGAAGTCTTCCTCGTGCAAAATCATTTGTTCTCAGGTTGTTCTGACCTAAAACTGAAGGCTTCATTCAGAGACGTTTAGTAAGAAGTGCTTCTCAGAAACCAGCAACAAAAGCTGCACCAGACATGAGGAAATTGCTTATTAAAAAAAAAGAAAATACCAAAAACCAACTAGGGAAATGCACTGATGTGACAGATGAAATTGTAATGGGTGGGAAAAAAAAAAAAAAAGAGAGAAAAGAAGAATCAGGAGCCAACAAAGTTCTAAAGTTTCACAGTAATTTGTCTTTTAAAAATTAGATGTACACCAAATATTCCCCCAAAAATCTTCCATCTAATTCAGTCATGTTCAAAATGGAATTTAGACGAAGGCGGTGTTCTAAGAGAAACAGCAACACCTAAGGTCCGAATCTGACTTAAATCCAGAAGAATTCCACTGAAATCAATGGTTACAGCAGTGCAAATCAGCAAGAGATCTAAATCTGTCCTAGCTGATTCCAGATCTATCTTTTATTTGCTATATGGCTTTAGGCAAGTCAGTGACCTTCTTTTTATTTCTCAGTTTCTCCATCCCTAAAATGGTGATAATACTGCTTGTAATACATGAAGACTGAGGGAACTAGTTAGTTCCCTAACATGGTCTGGATATGAAAATTGCTGGGGATCAATCATTTTTAGTTGCCTCCATCACCTTTATTGACTTTTTATAATCTTAATATTCAGCTTTTTGCTTGCTTGCATATTTCTCTTTTTAAAACCACGAGCCATAGCCTGGAATCCTTATTTAAGTTTTACGCTGTTTACTTCCATGGCAGGATTCACACGAGAAAAGCGAGCACGAAATTTGGAACTTTGCCCCAACAACAAACTGCGAGGATATTTCAAACACAACTCATAAATCACGGCACGAAATTAATCCCGTTTAGATTCGTTTTTTAGAGCACAGAGGAATGTGCGTATTAACTGACCCACTGATGCCCAAACAACGAGGGCACAAACAGAAACGTCGCACACCCTTCTTCACCCTTATTTGAATAACGCACGCTGCGCTGATATTTGCAGCAATAGTCAATGTTGATCAAAGAGTGAAACCGGGGGGGGGGGGGGGGGGGGAATCATAAAGAACAACCCAACCTGAAAACACCCTAACGTCTGACAGCTCTGAGAGGGACCTCTAGTGTGTGCTAGAACATTTTGTGTTGTGCTTCGGGCGTCATTAATACACCAAAATCACCGCAGTCATTTTGAATAGGCGAGGGGAAGTTTCGCCAAGTGCCTCCGACCTGCGGGCCGAGCATCCTCGCACCGCCGCTGCTGAACCCAACCGGCACCAATTAAACTCCCACTTTTTTTTCTTCCCCCCTCGCCCCCCCCCCCCGGACCCGGCGTGCTCAAGGCACCAACTTCCTCGGCTCGCCCCGCAGCCTCCCCGCTGCGCCCGCCCTCCCCGCACCCCGCAGCCCCCGGCCGCCTCCGCCGAGCCGCCCCCGGCGCTTGAGGGGAGGAAGATGAAGATGGAAAGTTGCGTTTCAGGCGCAGCCTTTCCCCCGCGCTTGTGACAGAGCAGACAAATAATCACCGGAGCCACCGGCCCCAAAGCGCCCGCACCCGCCCGCTGCCGTCCCGCCCCGTCCCGTCCCCGCCCGCACCACCGGGCGCTGCGGCCCCTTCCCCCGGCCTCCCCCGGCGGCGGGCAGAGCCGGAGGTCCCTCGGCAGCCCCCGCCGCTGCGAAGGGAGAAGCGTTTCGCCCATTTTTAATTTGCCCGAACAATCCGAGCACGCTCGCTGCCCGCAGGCCACGCTCAAATAAACTTGTATCTCGCTGATTGGAAACAGGCGGCGAGCGGATTTTTTCCTTTTTTTTTTTTTTTTTTTTTTTTTTTCGTTTTTGAGACGGCGGACGCGGCTCCTTCTCTTCCGGGACGGCGTCGGACACCGGGGGCCGGGGAAGCGGCGGCCGGCCCCGGGGTGCGGGGAGGCGGGGGGGCAACCGCCGTCCCGCCGCCAACGGTGGCGGCGCCTCAGCCGCCTCATCCCCCGCGGCGGCGGCGGCGGGGGGCCGGCGGGCGGGCGGGCGGCGCGGAGGAAGGGCGGCCGCTGCCCCGCGGCCCCGGGGCCGCCCTTCCCTTCGCCGCCCCGGCAACAAAGGGAGCCGCGGGGGGCTCCGGGGCGTGGGGGGGGGGGGGTGCGCCGCGGAGCGACGGCAGCGCCGGGGTGGCGGAGGGGGGGAAGGTGCCTCCCGCTCGCTCCCTTTCTCGCACACACACACAATGGCGGCCCCCTCCTGCAGCCCGGCGGAGAACAATGCCAGCCGCGCACCCCCCGCGCGAAAACATACACATTTAAATTAAATAAGTCCCCCCCGCACACACCAACCCCCCCACGTCCCCCCCCTCGGAGAGGCGGTGGGGAAAGGAGGAGCCCCCCCCGCCCGCCGCACGGCCCCCTCCCTCCTTCCCTCCCTCCTCTCTCTCCCTCCCTCCCGCCTCCCCGCGGCGCTGCGCGGGGGCGCGGGTTGCGCGGGGGAGCGCGGCGGGCGAGGCGGCCGCGCCGCGTCCCCGCGCGGGGTGCGAGCGCCCGGCACATGCGTGGAAGCGAGCGGCGCCCGAGTCCCTCCGCACCCTCCGCTGCAAACAACAACAATCCCGAGCAGCCCTTACCTGGAACATCGGAGCCGCAAAAGTGTCCCTCTTTTTTTTTTTTTTTTTTCCTCCTTTTTTTTTCCCCCCCTTTCTCCCCTTTCCCCCCCCCCCCCAACTCACACTTCCGATATTTCTCTCTCCCGGCAGCGGTCTGCTCTCCTCGCTACACCAGAGAGAAATGCAATAGCTTGGCTAAGGTAGACAGAGCAAAATACAGAGAATAGTTGCTCCAGGGCTTTGAAACCCCTCAAGGCAAGGATCAGGATACAATTAGCTCATGTCTCTACCTCCAGTCTGAATCAATCTCCGAAATAAAAGTTAAATTAAATTAACTGATCACACGGGCATAAAATTGATCTCCTTCGAAACGTGCATATAGATAGATAGATACATATCGCGTGTATTTTTTTTTTCGGATTTTTTTGGTGGAAAAAACAGTCTCATTCCAGCCTCCAACTTGCTTTTTACTCTCCTCTTGCACAGAAAAGCTGATTTTAATCGTTGTGATTAGTTTTGATGTAACGTTTCCGCGGGCGATTTCTGCAAATGGATGGAGTGTTTCTTTGCCAGAAGAGGGAAAAGCAGCAGATGATGATAATTATAAGGATTGTTGGTTGTTTCTTTCTCTCTTTCTGTCTCTCTCTTTCTTTTTATTTGTATTTAGATCTGTCTCTTCACTTTTCCGAGTTGACCTGACATTGCCATTGCACTAAGGTCGCGCAACTTGTTGATTAGGATCACCTCCCGTTTTGATCGAGGGATATGTGATAATTTGGCAGTGGAGCAACACATTTTCTGTTCCCTTGGCTATATAACTTCCCAAATGACGTGTATAAAAATAAGCACATGGAGTCTGCTTTGCCCCAATCAAGTCTGAATCAATGCCTGGGGGTGATACACAAACTCATTTCAAATGTTCAACCATGCAGAATTGCAAAAAAGATTGAAGGAGTTGCACTGCATTTTTTATTTTCTTTTTCTTTTTTTTTTTTTTTTTTTTTTTTTAAGCAGCAAAATTAAAAGAAAACAAATCCATGTAAGCAAATCCAGGAATTTACCACTTAGGTTCATGTGACATCGCTCGCAAATGCCACTAACTTTCCTTCTCCAATTATGCCATTACGGCGGAGCCTTGCCTTCTTCCTTTCCCTCAGCTGGGAGTTTGCAGCTCCCTTCTCCTGAAGAAAACAAAAGCGGGGGTAACCAAGTCATTTACAAATCTTATTCTTCATCAGCGTTCCCTTATTCTACCATTCCTCACCTCCCACTCCACTGTATATTGCTTTGTTCAAAGCTACTGTGTATAGAAGCTGCATTTTTTTGTTGTTCTTGTTGTTAGAGTGGGCTATGTTGTCATAAACCCATGGGTCACCTCCCATTAGTGTCACATCCTCCCAGTATACTTTTGTGAAACGGTATGTTTCTAAGCACTTCACAGTCCATTAATTCAGAGACTTTGCTGACATTTCTTATGAAAAAGACCAGCCTGTGAGGCCAAAACTGCCCGATAAAGCCCCTGAATAGAACCAGTCTGTCCAGCGAATACCTACAATTAGCTTTTTATTATATGTTTTTAGTATTTTAAAGCATTACTTTATGCAAAATATAACAATCGCCTTTTTCTCCTAAGGCAGTTGCTGCAGCCTAAGGAATGACTAATTCCCTTGCTTAAAAATACATCCAACCCAATACATTCTTTTTGTCCTTTCTCTTCTCTTTAAATGATCAGCATAATAACGTGGTAGGACTTCTCACCCAGGAATCACACCATTTGTGAATGCTTTGTTACTGCGATATAACGAGTACAAATATGTTTGGTTGATTAACCAGGAACGGCTGACAGAAATTAAAAGGAAAAACTTCAAGCCACCACACACTTACCTGCCCCAAGAAACACTCAACATGGCTTCATCTTCATATTTTATTTTTAATATTCTTCCAAAAAGCAGTAGGACACAAGAGGAAAAACTCCCCTCAACCATTTATGCCTTCTCCAAGTGGGATTATGTGGAACAGGGTCATTACAACCCTTACTAATGTTATGCAGCTTTAGCAACAGAGTCATTTTTAAGTACTTAAAGCTGGTTTAATAACTTAAAGATTCTCATGGCTTGTCAATTAAAAGACAATAAAGAACATTTTTGAAGTTTGCCATCCAGATGAAATGAACAGTTTACAAAGTTCAGTAGACCTGTGTCTTGATCTAACTTTATTTCTGTCTTACAGTGTGTTTTTTATTTTTATGGCTCCTTGTATGTGACTGCTTTAAATGCTTCACTGCTCTTCTCTTTCTAATAAATAAATAAAGCAATGCCAGCAGCCTGGCACTCATTAGCGACCTGCATAATACAGAGAAGAAAAAATCAGTAAAGGAACAAATTTTAATTTTAAGCTTGCAAGTGGCCATTATGGAGAAAGGTGAAGAAAGATAGCAATGTAGCATCCTTTAAAAATGCGAAAAATATCCTTGTGCTGTTACTTTACCTGCAGTGAAGAGTTTATCAAATGATGTCAGCACTAGATAAGAAAAGGTGTATTTTCTTAAGAAGTAAGAAAATGTATTTATTACCTCAAGAAGGCTCATTTGGTAAAACTTTCATCTCTGAGTCAGATAATCAAGGGCTTAAGTCTCACATCACATTCGTGGGATAGGGCAAATGCCCACTGGGGCAGCTGCAAACCTGGACCCAAATACCCGAAGTACCCAAATATCTTTTGGGTAGATATTGTTCCCTCCGTTTGTCCGCTGTCATAGCACGATGGGACTGCAGCCTGCTCCTTCCCTCTACACGGCGGTCAAACATATAAATGCGCATGAATAAAATGGAGGTATTCTCAAAAAAGTCGATTAAAAAAAAAAAGCAGTTAACTGCTACACTGATGCACTGTCTGCATCTCTTTTCACATGCAAATCAAACATTTCCATAGTACTTTCCCAAGAGAGGAGAGGAAAGACCCTGGCTTTGCTTATTCTTCCTTCTCAAAGCTTTCAGTATCCGCAGCCTTCTTACCTTAACTCGGGCCTGAATTTACTACTGGTGTGGCCGTACTCTGATCTAGGGATGAATTTTTGTCAGCAGGAGAGTTCACGAGGGACCAATGTAACCCAAAAGGGCTGTCACATATATCTAAATAAGTTAGCAAGGTTTACCTTTATTAACTGCTCGGAGGTAATTTGCATACAAAGGAGAACACATTAAACCAAATTCTGTTCTACTTGGAGTTATCTTTTTTTAAACAGGTTTACATAAAACTACATCGTGTTTGTGCATTATGAATATTTTACTGATGCTGAATAGCAACCTTAATGAGCTCAAACGGAGCTCAATATTTGATTTCTGAATTTTTCCTCAAATCATCACCTGTTCATAGTTAGTCTCTGGAAAACTACAGTAGTTTTGCCATATCATTGTCAATGTTAACAGTTTGGAAAATTGCAGCTTTTGAAGGGGCAAGTTTTCCAATGTCTGCAGATCATATGTGTCCGCTTGCTAAAGGGCGTTATTTCTGATTTAGCTGTAATCCTGCCTGGAAACAAGCACGGGGGCTCTTCTTGGGAAGGCCCTCATGTTGGCTTGACCTTCTTTTGAAAGTTCCCTCCTGCAGTTCCATAGGCTCTGTATGTGTTGCAATCTTGTTTCAAAAATATTGAGAAGAGCAGCTAAGTGTGGAAATAAAAGCCAGCAACAGTTGCCTGCATTAGATATTTGGTCAGTGGCTCTTTTTTCTTTTTAGACAAATAGAAAAGATTTTACATTGCATTTGAAGGGGGAGATTTATGAACACAGTTTCTCCAGACTTGTTTTCCCCAAGGAGTGTTAAAAATAATGTATTTTTTCTTTATTACCAGTAACATTTTGATGCAGTATTTGAAGAAATAGATTTTGTTGCTTAACTGTGAAATGGATTGAACAGCGCGAACCATACCAAACAGGGCAATAGCATCTCTTCTGAATTTGTGAGAAAAACAGGGAATCAAGCCACAGGTCTACTATAGGAAGGTGGCAGAACTAATGCAGCAACAAGTACTTCTACCCTGTTTCTACATAGCCCTTATGTACCCCTTGCACTTACACCACTTACGCTCTTTTAGTTAAAAAACAAGCTGAATAAAAGTATTTCCATAGCCCACTACAGTTCCCAGTTTTGAGGTTGGCTCTGTGTCAGGCAGTGCAAATGCATACAGAAACAGAAGTAGTGACGGCTTTCCACGTGGATCTCTCGGCTCTGCCCTCAGCTGCTCCGACATGACAGCTCTGCCTGCCAGTCACTGTAAGAGGAGGTGATGTCTATCTGCATCACAGCACCAAAATCTCTTGAACTCCAAGCTCACACAGTTACCTGTTTCAGAGAATAAGACTAGAGTCTGTGGGTAGCTGATTTAAGGAGAAGCAGCATCACTGGAATGGGAGGTGAAGGTCATTTATGTAATTTTGTCATTGGTATGAAACCTCCCAGATTGAACTAAGTTCTTCTCCAGAAACACCAATTTTTGGTGTACCAAAATCTCCTGGGAGTTTCTGGGTCCCTTGTGAAGACATGGATAAGCTTGCAGACTGTATGGGCAATCGAGGGACCACAGAATAATTTCACAGAAAGCCTTTCTTCAGGTTTTTGGGGCTCTTCCATGGGTGTCTTTCAGAAGCCTTCAGTGCCCCTAAATCCCCTGCCTGCAACGGCAGCTGGAGATGCTAAGACCTCCAGCAAATCACGACACTTGTGGAAAAGTGAAAATAAGAAGAGTTTAGAAGATTGTCTTTGAGTATGCAGGATAGAAAATGCGAATCCTGGTGTCATCTCCTCCTATGTGTATATGGATTTACAATGAACTTTGGGAAATTCTCTGCATTACTCTGATGTTCTCTGCTTCCCTCTTCCCTCCCCAGTTATTCATTCATGAGAAGCAGCCCCTCTGCTTGCTCAGTGATTGCAGAGGCTTTCTGAGGGGCACAGCAGGATAGTACCATACCGGCTTTTTTTCCTGCCTTCAGACACTTGTTCCACAGAAAAGTCTGTCTGTCTTGTCTGCTGCAAAACAGGTGGGAAAGGACCAATTCTGTATAACCTGTGAAGGCAGAGAGCAAATCGGAGTTCACCTCTGCTCCTGCTACCTACTACTTTGACTGGATTTCCCCTATGCACATTTGAAATCTCTCCTCTCCTTGCAAGCCAAATGTTTAATTTGGATTAGTCACTACGCTTTACAAAAAGATTAATGTGCCCTTATGGTCACTGTAAGCTTTTCTGGGCTGGATCATGTGAAATATCAGCAGGGTTGAACATGGAAGAAACTTCAGTTGGTGTAACTGTTCAGATAAAGCGTGCAGATTTCAGGGCATAACTGATAATGTATCTCATGAGATTGTACAAATTGCTCTAAGATCGTTCCAATTTAACTGCTCAACTCATTCTAATTAAAGACTACACTGAGGAAAAGAGGGTAAAGTGTGTGGGTGCGTATATGTGTGTATATGTTGGGGGAGAAGGGAAGTCGATAAGGAAAAAAATAAGCATTTGATTAACTTGGTTTTGCTATTTTATATTACAGTACCCTATAACAAAAAACATGGTTTCAAGAGGTGATATAATCTGCCTCATTCTCCGTTCATCTAGTCCAGAACCACTCAGTTTTACTTCATGGTTCTATTGCCTGAGCCAAAACTGCTCACGAGAAGCCCTATAATACAATGGAAGTACCTTCAGGGCACCATAGAAATTTATGTTAGTGTTTCTCTTTGCACATCCTTTGGGTGTCAGAATCTCTTAGCTTTCCTACCTATAAAAATTATTCCCTGAGCACACCTATATATGTAGACAATAAGCAAAGGTATTTGGTGTTGTTAAATAACAAAACACACCAACAACCTTCCCTCCTGGATTTTTAACATTAAAACAACCATTCTCAGAAGCGTTACTCAGCTGTACCATGAGTTTTCAGAGAGAAAATTGACATTGATGTTACAATACTCTCTGTCAATATAGCTGTATTTCTAAACACACTCTTCCAGAAAGTGTGAGATACTGGCATAATATGGTAATACATCGAGATAGTTATTTGAAGTATGAATTTCTACCCAATAAACCAGCCTATTCAACAGAGGAAATATTTCAGAGGGATACACAATACAGCTTCAAGAGAAACTCAGGCTGCAAAATCTGGATTTGTGACTGTGTTTTCAATAGCCCAGAGTCTGGGAGTGTGTGTATTGGTCTGGGATTGTCAAGCAGCTGATCTCGATAAAGAAAGGGGCAGATCGTAGAATTTGAACAGGGTTGTTACTACAGCCACCCTTCAGAAACAGTCCGTTCCAAGGTTTTAGACCTACAAATGCTGATTGTAATGAGTCATCCACAGATTTCGGAACCAGACTAATTTTCTAGACTCATTGTAGAGCAAGTGTATCTTTTAAAAAGAATATTTCAAAGAGATACTCGCCACCCTTCTGCTAAAGAAGTAGCAACTGTCTGGAACATTCCCTTTCCAAAACAAAAGTGTATTACAGTTTGTGTTATATTTCTGTGTGACAGAAATTACCTTATGTTTTCAATGATATGCATGAGATTTGAAAAACTGATGTTGCTAGCATCTCCTTGCTCTCTCTTTGTAGAAACAGGAATCCGCAGAAACCAGCTGTACTTTTCTGTTTGGAATAATTTGGAGAAATCCACTTTTAAATCAATGATGTTTTTCTCCTAGCCACTTCCTGAAAAGCAGCAGTTTTTCACCTCATACCGATTTTACATCACTGTCATTTCCCAGGTTTGCAAGGAATTATAGGAGCTGGGCTAGTCTGGCCATACTTGATGGATGAGTTTATGCAAAGGAGGAAAAGTGCATAAATGTTAAGCTACTATGTGCTTCGTTCTTGTTTCCATATATAGTGTATATATCACAGCTGCAGTTATAATGGTAATTTTCATGTTTTAGTAATGTCCCAGTACCTTGTTTCATACAAGAAACTTGTAGACACTGAGCAGTGATAGACAACAGTACGTTTTTGGGTAGTGATAGCAGTGAGGGGTATGAACCTTGTGGCCTCATCACAATCCTTATTTGTTCATTTCCTGGTCAAAAATAGTGGCTTGCCAGGAGCTCATCGATATTTTAATCCATGCCCTGCTGGTCCTGTCACAGCTGCTAGGGGGACATGAAGAGACCTACAAGTTTAAAGAGGATTTTACTTGACTGCCTGTGAAAATAGACATAGTCATCTCCTAAGGCAGAGGCTGAAAATGTCTGCCAGGGAAAAACGCCCATCTGGCAAAACTCTCCCTCTCATGCCACAGTCACTGAAAATTGCTGGGCTAGTTCATGCAAAGGCAATACTCCCATATATACCTCCAGGCAACCTTTCTCCATCCAGACCAGCATAACAAAGATGTTGAGAGAAGTCCTACCTTGTCAGCCAACCTCCTGCTAGCCTGCTTAGGGTTTTGTTGTTGTATTTCTTCCGATCTTCAGTTGTCTTGTGAGCAACTGAATCATGGAGTGTATATGTGAAAGGGGAGGCTCTAGAAAAGAAAGGACATGATGATCACCAAATATAAATCCAAAGACAGTTCAAGGAAGGTGGCACGAAAGAGACATCTCACAAGTACACATCGGCAAGCCAGCATTGCTGCCAAGGCCACGTCTATACTAGGAACACTCCCCTGACAGATATAATAGCAAACAGTGCTGGCAAAGAGTCAGTGGTTTGATGTAGCTGGCATAGTTGCTGGTGCAAAGAAGGGAATAGGGCTCTGTGTCAAGGCAAGTGACTGCTTTCTCTTCTCTCTGCAACTACGCTACCTGTGCACACAAATAGCTACTCCAAAGTGAAAAACTACTACTGTGGATGCACTCACACGGGCAAAACTGGCTTATCCCTCTGTGTGCTGCACTTCTCTTCCCCAGAAGAAAATGCAGAGTTTTGCTAATGCAGCAGCAGCCACCTTTGCTCTCCTGACATCAGCCAACAGAGAAAAGCAGTATCCAAAATGATCAGGAAAAGTCAGAAATACTGAGAAAATATTCCTTCCCCTTTGCCTGGGGATTTGCTGCCATTTATCAATGGCTTGGCCATGATATTGTCTCCCTTGATTTCTCTCTTAAAGAATGATGTTCTCAATTTGCCTTTTTAACTCAATGGTCAGCTAAACCACCCACACCAATGCCTAGGACAGGAGCAATCCTCTCGTGGTTATTTCCCTGTGGCCACATAGAGATAGATGTGGAAATATACAGGTTGTGACTATGCAGTAAATTCAAGCCAAACTTAAATGAGTGAGGTCACAGAGAGAACCTTGCCAATGTTTATTACCTTATGCTCGTCCAAAATAAATTTCATTTGATCATCAGTCATCCTCAAATTCAGGATACACCAATATTTTTTAATTCATCTCAGGCTTCTCACAATCCTCTTCAACTGCAGGGACAATGAGTACCATCAGCAAGTGTCACTCACTCACTTTTTTATTTTCCTCTGCCAGCTCACTAGTGCAAACATTCATTGTGAGCGGTTTCGGTGTCCCCTTTGGGAGCGCTCCATTCTCCCTCTTTTCTCACCAGCGGCTACAGCCTCAAACCTGAAGGATGCCAGACACCTCTGTGGACATCCTGGGCTCCTTTGACAGCTATGGCAGAGGAGTTGGTGTGTGCAGCCTCTTTCAGGACCAAGCTGAACTAAACCAGGTGTAGTCTGTGTCAAGGCTGGGTTCATTTTTCTTCTGGTATTTCTTTTCTGTAGCATGCCTTAGAATTTATTGGTCATGACCTCCCAAGAAGCTGAGTGTCCCTGCTTCCCTGGGAGAATCGGGTCAATACGCTTTCAGCTGCTTTACAAACATTGACTAACTAATCCATGCAATACCCCCCAAGATAAGAAAACGAGGCAGACAGATTATATGACTTGCCCAAAGCCACAGAAGGAATAAGTGTCAGGCTTATTATGAACAGGGCATATAGATCAAAGGAAATACAATGAGAACTCAGGAGTTCCTGTCTCCCAGTCCGCTTTTTACAACAGAGAACAACGCTACTTTTCTACCGTGCAGTTTTTACAGGATTTTTTTAGTAAGGGATCTTGTCAAAAGCTTGAAGGAAATCCAAATAAATCATCTTAACTATCTTATATTGGTGCAGATGACTTACGTTTGTGAAAGAAACTTGCAAGCTTGCCAGCTTTCAGTGAGAAATGATGTTGTAAGATCACAAAGGCACAATCTCTTTCTCAAGTAAAGTTAATACAACATCTTCCCCCTATGGCCTTAGCTATACAGCTGCAGGATTTTTTTTACATATGTGTTTTAAATATTCTATTCTTAACTAATTTAGTCGCAAAACTTTACTAACTGGAAGATTCAACTTGCAAACTTCCTTGTAACAAATGCTTGTCTTTTTTAATCATAGCACTTCAGAGAATGAGGAACTTGCAAATAGATGTGTACCACATACCACCCTTCTGAATTTTTCAGAGTTACTTGGTGCACTTTAGTGATTTGTACGTCCCAGGAAAAAATCATTTTCATGCCAACTGTGCTCCTTGTCAAACTGAAGTCAATAGCAAAGTTCCTATAGATTTAGATATCCCGGGTTTGTACTTCTTATTTCTATTTTGATCTCTAAATTCATTTTACTGTGGGGATCATATCACAGATCTAAAGGGTAAGCTTGTGGAAGCAAACATACTGCAATTTCGTATTACTTTTAGTACTGGTAACAAATATGTTGTATTATATTTTTTCAGGTTTTAAACATTACCTGGTTTTACAGGAACTCCTTTACAGGAGTAGTAGTACTGAATACTCTTCTGCATATATCTGTATGTGTGTATATACACATACATAGCTCTATCTATCTGTGAGCAACAGAGAGAGTCAAAGCTATGCTCAAACCCCTTACTTCTGCATTTCCTAATTTTCGAATGATGAGCTATACAATCAGTGCTCTATTCAGAATGGCTTTCTCCTACTGAGTTTCCTAAAATAATGTGTTTTTTAGAGAAAAATGGGAAAATAGGAAAGACTGCTGGGCAGACTGTGGAGAGAATTGCAGGAAGATATGTAAATGGCATACTCTGAAATGGCTGGGTTGGATCACAGACTACCAGAAGGCTCTCTCGAGGTCCAGGTGCTCGTCACCCTGCTCAGCCATCGGGTGTTTCTGGGTGACTGCAGATGGCAGCCATCCTTGTATGCAATGGAATCTCCAGTGACGGGAGGTGACCTGTTTCCTTCCTACCATTTGGAGATGATCTCATCTTCTCAAAGGGTGTTTTCTTAATTTGACTTGCTGGATTCTGCTGTGTGATGGTATTTGATTACTTTTTACTGTTTCTGTTTTGTATGGGAGTATGCCAATCAGCTCCTCCTTTGAGAGACTGCTTGTAATAGTGACAAGTTCATTCACCGGTTTTAAGAGTTTTGTTTTGCTCTTCAGCCTGCTAGTTCCCTTGCACTCTTAAACTTTGCATTCAGAAGTTTTTATTCGGACGCTATTTTCTGAAATCATATTATTTGTGGTCTGACTTAATCAGTGAACATTTTGTCCTCAGTTCCTGTATCAAGTCACTGAACTAGCTAAACACTTAGGCAGAGACTTAAGTCTCATTAAGCGCAATAATACTTAAGCACATGTTTAAATGCTTTGATGAACTGAGGCCTAAAACCTCCATATTGTTATTACACTAGATTAAGCTGGTAATTAAAATTTGTCGTTTGGAAAAATGACTGATTTCTGACATTATTGTTAGAATTCATTTGAGCATACTTGCTACCATATGACTTGACAGAAATGCATGTTACATTCCCCCAGCACAAAGTGAAAATAAACGGCAGCAAAAGGGAAAACTCTTGCTTGTGGGCATGCTGGTGTTCCCAGAATGTCTGGATCACAAGGTTTTGGAAAAATATCTCTCCCAACCAGTCATGTATGAACGGGCAAAATAAGCTGGGAGTAGGTAAAATAGTTGCTGTCACTGCTGTATTGAATTTTGTAGGTAATTCTGCACCAGATTACCTTTGACTGTATAGAAAGCATTCCTCCTAATGTTACTTGCTACATCACTTGAGCATGGGGTTTGTAACACACCTAGATTCATAAATCTCTGAGCTATGGTCTTTAAATAAACACAGTCCCTGCCTGTTTTGTTTTGTTTTTTTTTTTCAGTTTCTTAGTGCCTGGTTGTACCCTATGCATTCAAAGTGTGAATGCCTAAACCCTCCACTTTTATTTAATTTTGATTCTGCTGAGCTTTGTTTCAGATTTGAGAGGAATCCAAAAGGTAGGCAACGCCGTGCCGCCCCAGGCACATTTTGGCAGGTGTTGGCACAATTTCTAGGACTCCTGGGCCCTCAGATTCCCTGCAGACCTGGGCAGGCCTTTTGATCCTTTCCACCTCCCTGGGATGAGACGTTAGCTGGCTCACCTCGTTTCCTAATCATGCTTAATTCTTTGCTCTTCTGCTGTGCTTCCTATATGGAGAGTGCTGTTTTTTCATTATTTAACTGAGTATCCTGAGCGGCAGTCATTGCCTCCTTATGTTTACCTTCCCCCCTGCTTACAAATGACATGAGCTGAAACCAGCTAAAAAGTGGACAAACAGATCTGAACCATGTGGATACAGAGAGTAAGAAAAGTAGGTGTAAGAAGGAAAATTTTTCTCATCTTAGATAAATTTGATCAACACCTCTTGGTGTGCTTTTTGATTTGTTACTCTGACACCTTTAAGAGAGAAAAGAGGTCTCATCTGATTACGTCCCGCTGACTTCAGCAGTGATTTGTTTACTAAGTCGGCAATACCTCTAATTTTGGATACCATTTCCCTTGTAAATGAGATTAATACACCCAGTGTGAATGTGTAAGTGTTGCTTCATTCCTCACTCCCTCCCTGTTACATCTGCACTGATGACATCTTCTAGGCATCAACAAAATCATTGTGAACTCACTGTGAAGATTCACATGGCAGAGAGCTAACGCAGGGAAAGGGACAGCAGCATTAGTTGAACTTGAGGCCAGTGTATGTCCACAGACACTTTGCTTTCATGGAAATGTGTAAATAAAGGTAAGATGATTTTGTTTTTCAGGATGCCAAAAATAAAAGTAAGATCTAACTACCTGGTAAATGTTCCAGGGTAACGGCGAGCACAGAATACAGTCCTGCAGGACTGAATAGCCTCATGGCTGGCTCATATCAATGACAGCACAAGGTTATCACCACCATCAGCTGTCACTCAGCACCGGCACGATCAAGCCAAAAAAAGAAGGGATTCTTCTCCTGGTGTAAGAAAACAGCTCAGTGTGCATGTGGAAGCTTGCCCCTACCAGATGCCTGCCACTTTTGATTGCCCATATGCCTCATCGTTGCAGATATTAACGTTCAAATATGAGTTCTCATTTGAGACTGACTGTGTGAAATGACAAGGGGAAACTCTCAGTGTCACAGTTATCTCAGTGACCAGGGAGTACCACATCAGAAATGCAGGTTTATGGCTCACGTCAGAAAAGAGCAGAAAGAGAAACCAGACTGGAAGGAAAATCTTGTAAACACAGAAAAATGCAATTAATGTAAGCATTGCTTTGGGTGGAGCTGAAATCTCTGCTCCAAAGGTTTATAATTTTATAATCTAGTCCTGCTTGAATTCTTAGTTCTGAACTATCTTTTATGCTTGTAGCACTGGACTAGTTCACGACAAATTAAATGAAAAGTGTTATAAAACGATGGAGTTTCCATAAGCTGCTCCTGCTCTTCTGGGCCAAAACCTCAGGAGGCATCAGGCACCCTCTGTAAATGAATCATTCATCATGGAGCTTGCTCTTACTTTTATTTTTGGCATCCTAATAAATAAAATCATTTTAACATTATTTATACAGGCACGCTGGGCTGATTTATTTCATCTGAAGACCTGGCCCATTATTTTTTGTGTTAAAAGAATCAGTGTGGAAAGAATCCTCACAATTCTTGAAATTTCCCCAAGTGAACTTAAATTATGAAGGATGTGTGTGAGAGGAATTACAGAAGAAAGGAAGAATGAGTATCTTGATAATCCCCCCAACCCCATCCAGACTATCTTTAACATAACTTCTTTTAGCAGATGCAATATTAAAAATCCCCCCAACCAGCCAGGCCTAATCATCCAGTGGAATTTACTGTACTGCGACTGTGTAGTTTTATAGTGGAATCTACAGTGTGATCATAAACCAGCCTTGTTGTGTCCTAAATTTTACGGCACAAAGATTGCTTGGAGGAATAACCCCTTTTGTTTGGCGCATTGGAGCCCAGATTGCCATGACCGCGGCTCATGTTTTGTTCATGTGTATACATATGTATATATTTTCACTTTCCGCTCTTTTTCATTTCTCTTGGAGCACTGAGGCTTGTGTATTTGCTAGTTTTAAATTTCTGCAGCAGGGGAGCTGAGGAGTTTTCTTTTTATTTCTTTTTTTCTGTTTGTTCCCTGAACTCTTCTTGCAGTTTAACAAGTCAAATACAAAACACAGGGGGAATAAACATCCACATGATGGTACCGTGCGTGATATCACGTCATTGATTGGATATACTGCATTGGAACATCACACAAAAGAGCCTGTAACCAAAAAAATTCAGTTGCCTGGAGCTTTGAGCTTTCAAATTAGGCTAAAGAGGTTCCCCTGATAACCAGCAGTGTTGAAGCTTTCAGTATTATTTAGCTGCCCGGGCATCAGTAATGGTTTTCAGTTAGAAGGGCACAGAGAGCTGATGCACTGGTGCGGTAACCCACCTGCCCACTCAATACTTTGGGATCAAAAAGCCTATCTAAAAATCTTCAGTTTACCAAGCATAACTGGGAACGAATGTGACTCTCCCTTCTTCAACACTATCTCCGTCTGTGCAGCCTATTTTGCATCAAAAGATCCATTTGAAAGTAGAGATCCCTTAGAGCTAAATATTCTAAACTGACAGAAGAATTTCTAGTGGCACACCAGCCTAAAGCCATATTTTTATGAGGACATCACTTTCTATTTCTAAGCTTCAGTATGCACTCATGCTTCCTCATTGCCAGGAGCCATGCCACATCAAGTTGCCTCCTCCCAGCTTTTATGTTTTTTTAATGGAGTCCGGTTTTCTGCCTAACTTATGGCTATCTCCCTGACAAATTGTCAGACACCTATGTCACTAGTATGGAGGTGTCCTGGAGTGGCACAAGCCAGAAAGGACATCATAGGTTTCGTTAAAAAAATAGGCGGGACATCTGTTTTTAAATCTGATTATTCTTGAAAGTTGGGAGGGATTTAAAAAAAAAAAACAAAACAAAAACCAAACCATGAAAAAAGAGACAATATGCAGTATTTAGTCCTTAAGTATAAGATATGAACTAGGGAGAGACAAGACAGTTCTCTCCTCTCCCCAGAAAGCTTTAAGTTCATGGGTCTGATCCTGTATTCCTTGCCACCTCCCAGCATTACTGCAAAGGGGAGCTGTGCTGGACCCTTGGCACCAGCACTGCTTTGCACGACTGCCCTTGGGTTGCAGGCTCCTTGGGGCAAGGCTCCTGACTCCTTGTACATCTTATTCAGCACTGAGTAGACTGCTTGCACTTAAATAAACTGCAGTCGTTTCGGTGTCTGGCTAGAGCCTGACATGTCATACTGCTGGGTTTAAAGAAACAATAATGGACCTTCTTTTCTTTCATACCATGCGAAAGCATTGCTTTTACAGTAATGAAGCTCATTTTTTTTCCAGATGAAAAGGTGTCGGGGTTTAGCTGCTCCCTTGCAGTGCCGGGGAGTTTAACATTCACTAAAATATTCTAAAGGACTAGCACAGGATTTCAGTCCTAAAAATTCCACATCCATCAAAGAAGGTGGGAATTTTTATGTTAAAAGAAGAAAGATGTGCTGTTATAAGTCAGCAACTTAAATGCCTTTATCTATACAGCCTGCAAGACATCTGCAGAACATTCAGCAATTAAATATGCCCCCAGCTGAACAATAATGTTGCTGCTTGGTCTGCATATAAATTAGAGTGAGTTAAGGGTGGGTTTTCAAGCTGGGCTCTGTTGTTGTCAATATCCTATGCCAAAAGCTGCCCTTGAAAGCACCCCAGAGTCTGCAAAGGGCACTTGTAAAGGTCCCAGCCACACATCTCTTCCCCCTCGCCCCAATAAAACAGAGCACAGATCCTTCAAAGACGGATAAGTACCAATCATTCATCATTGTAGATAGCTTAGATTGTCTCTCTGCCTGCCAAATATGCCTGTTTGGGAGGGACAGAGGAAGAAGAAAAAGGGCATGGAGTATTTCACCTCCAGATGCCCGCTCCATGTGAGTACCAAGCCAGGCTGGGAGCATCTGGAGAATCTCACCTCCCACCCCAGCACCAGGGTTTTCCCAGAGGTGCCACTATGCATAGAGGTTGGTTTTTAGGCTGCTGCGCTCACTGCAGCTTCTCCTGCTTGGAAATTTTGGCTGAAGGGCCAACAGACTGTGTTTTCTCCCCCCAGCAAATGGCCGGTCCAGCTGTGGTTTGGAGCTCCCAGGCATGCATATGTGTATGTGTGTGCGCACTAGAGGGGCTGGAGAAAGCTGGCCAGAGAGGTGCTGCTTTTCTTCCGCTGCATCATTTCTGAGGGTCACCAGAGGATGTTGGCAAATCTGGCCACCCGTGGAAATTTTATTACAAATATATCGTTTCTCTAGTGCCTTCTGTGTAAGGATCCTGAAGTATTTTAAAGATGTTAAGGTATTTCATGAAGCTGCTCTATTGCTCTAGTGAAGCAGACAACCTGGGGAAGAAACTACAGGTGCCCACTCATATGTATACCAGCAACAGCTGCAGTTGCTGAAGGGATAATAGCCCTTGCTCTGGTCACTGGCCCCTCTCCTCTGCCAGAGGTCATCACCTGCAGGAGCAGAGGCAATGGGACAGATGCCTGTCCATGCCTCTGTGGCTCCTGTCGGGGCTGCTGCAATGGTGCACATCCATCCTTGTCCCCCAGGGAAGCACAGGGAGATGGAGCAGGGAGAGCGCTGGCACATGATGCTTTCTGTGCCCCTGCTCGGAGGCAGGGACTGGGAGCATGGGTGGAGAGCTGGGGGCACGGACATCCGCAGCGCCAGGGGTGAGATTTGCCAGAGCTCATCTTTCAGGACCCCAAGGCATAAACTTCTCAGATGACTTACACCTTCCTGTAGCACCTTTTTGCTTACATTAAATTGCCTTGAGATTAAAAAAAGGAAAAAAAAAAGAGCATTTAACTTGGCCTGTCGGGGCTTATCCTCCTACAGAGCAACAAAGGCCACATTTGTATCTCAGAAGGAGAAACACTGGCTTGTTCATTGCTTGCAGTAGTAACCTTGTGTGGATAACCTGGAGAGCACAAGAAAACACATAGCTATGTGGCACAGCACCTTGCATGTTAACTGGGCTCAGGCACATGTGGTTTTTATAAAAAAAAATCCAGTTGGAGCTCTGTCTTCTGGGCAGAGCTTTCCATGTCACTTCTCAGCAGGCGAGAGCTACTTATTCTGTGCCTTGAATCTAATTTTAACAGCACCTTTCTTTATAAGCACTACAGAGTATCTGTTTTCTTTCAGCAATTTTATGGCAACAAACAGCTTATACCTCTCTTTCTTTGTCAGCTTTTTTTTTTTTTTTTTCCTTTCTTTTTTTGGGCTATTTGAAAAGAAGCCCTGAATTTAGCCTGGTACAAACAGCACTTGAGTTGTTACAGGTGATATAACGGGATAAAGGGACTTACAGTATGCAGGGTAACAGCCCTGCATATCTTGGTAACCATACAAGCTTCTGGGAGAAAGGTACAGAAATATCCAGAAGAAGTAAATATAGTAAGGTATGCATAGGGCAACTACAGACCATTAGCTAGGGACCCATAATGGAACATTGCCATCTTTAAAGGCATTTTTGTTTCTGCAATTTTATGACAGTTTTATGGCAATTCTGTAGCTACTGTACTTCACTGCTTCACAGTCATTCCTTTTTATCTCTTGAGATTATTCCAGGATGTTAGGATGTAATATATGGAGAGAAGAGCAATCATTGCATAGCAAGCTACACATAAAAGAGTCATATAATCAATTGCTCTGATGTCATAAAAGTCACAGTCCACTGATCTGATGTCACTGTGATGGATTGGGACTTTTAATGCTTCATTTATGGTGTTTAAAAAAAAGGGGAAAGGGTGGTTATGTCAAAACACATGCCATTCTTAATGTGGCATTAACAGAGCTAAATGGGATGCAGTGATATTTATTTATTTGACCACAGAAGTGTGATCCAAGTTCAGTGTTAACAGCATAAATGTGGCTACTTCTGTGTGCTTTCAGAAACCAGTGGGCGAGGACCAGGAGCAATGAATATTTACTCCAGCTGAGCATCTCCTCCGATGTTTTAATTAATAATAAGGGAACTAAGGGCTCAGCCATGACTTTGCCCCAGGTCAGGGGCAGCACATGGCTGTGCTATCCAAAGAGCAGCCTGGGAGGCTGTGGCTGGTGGTGTTGCAGTCTGCTCCTGCTTCCCACATGCTTTGGCAAAGGAAATACCCCCAACTTGCTCTTCCCTTGCTTGCAGTAACCAGCACGTGGGGAGAGTAAGAGGAGCCAGGGCTGAAACCAAGGTCTGTAAGCATTTTCATGGGCAGAGGTGAATGGACACAGCAGTCGTGCAGCGGTGGCTCTCCTGCCTTCACTGTGGTCTGCAGTCAGGGAAAGTGTTTGAAGAGGAATATGTCATGGCCCTTAGTTTCCAGGTGAGACAATGCAAGATGGGTCAAGTGGGACCAGAAGATTCAAGGCAACCATAGGTCACATCCTGTTAGGATTTAGGACTAGAAAACTGTCCTGTTTCAGTTTTCACACTCCTGAGGCAAGAGAGCTTTTGAAGGGGCATGGGCTGGTAGCATTTTTTGTGGTCACTGTGTGGTGAGGAGAAGGAGTATATTACTTTTTCAAGGAAGGAGATTGAGGCTGGCATTTCCCATCCTGGCAGTCAGCCATGGCCCTCTACTGAAACGCATCAGGTGTCTGTTTCTCCTCAAACTTTTATCATCCCAGTCTTTGAAAGTGTCACTGACAGGTTTCAGGATCTGTGCATGCTGAGGACAGGCACACGTGCATGGCTAGGGACAGCTCCTGAGTCCCAGAAACTCCCCTGGGCCTGCAGGACTTGGTTTAATTTTGACTCATGTTAAGAAGCTTTTCTTTGCAACCTAGAAGACTGCAAAAATGAAGTTTCTTTTTAGCAAATACCACAGCCATGAAATCACTGCATACATGGGTGTTATGTGTAAGACAACCACTACCTCAGTTTGAGATAGGCATTCATGTTTTTGCACCTGGCCAGGCTTATGTCTGGAAAAAAACAACTTGAATCATTCCCATGCAACAATCTTGCTCATCCTGGCTGCAGTTAAAAGATGATCCTTGTCACATTGCCAGACAGAGACATTATCACTCTTCTGCCAGTGCTGCTTTTAGCTCCCCTCTCCTCCCCTGCTCTCCAGCCTCCGCTTTGCTTTCACCTCTTTGCCCGTAAAGTCCCCTCAGCCTAAGAGTGTCCTTCTTGGCTCAGCAAAAGTGAACACCGTGCCCTTGTGAGCTTTTCCAGAAGGCTCTCCAGGGCATATCAGCCCAGCGCTAGAGAGGGCCTGTGGGGTCACAGCCAGGTAACACCAGGCTCCCCCTCCACACCCAGCACCTGCCAGCCTGGGAACAGAAGATCTCACTCACAGAGCAGGATCCTCTGACTTTGCTTGGAAACCTCTTGTGGGTTCCCTGGACAAAAGCAAAGTGGTTTATCTTTTTGTTCTGGCACTGTGAATCCTTTGAGGCTTGGGAGCAGGGCTTTCGCCGCCACCAGAAACTCCTGACAAAATCACTGCCCTGTGCTGGTCTGCATCTTCCCCGTTATCCAGCATATTTTCTGCTCCTTGAAGACAAAGTTGGAAGAGAAGCCAAGGGATCCATTCCAGATATCTGTACTAGTGCATATTTTTTTCACCATCATTTTTAAACTATCATACAGTCCCCTTCCTTCATGTTGGAAGCAGAGTAAGAGAACTCCAATTTCATGCCCTCAGGCCTGAATAAAAGAACAAAAACAACACAACATTTGCATCTGTTTAGCAGGCTCTGTTCTAGAAGTCTCCATGCAGGAAAAAAAAATGGGGGGAAAAGCCCCATCACTCCAGGTTAAATGGAGCTGTTCAGAGAGTACTGCGGGAAGGAAAGGCAGAGAATAAAATTATTGTCATAAATGACCTAAGAATTCATGGCCTTATGATTGCAAACACAAAGTCTAAAAAGGTTACATTCTCTTGCTTCTCTGCCTACCCCTGATATCAATGAACATCAGCTAAAGGTGGCTGAAGAACCAATTTCATGCATCTACTGTAGAAGGAAATGAACTGAGCCAAGGGCAAAAATAAAATTATACAAATGTTATTATAGACTAGCCTGCTTCTGTCCTAGTTTAATTCAAATTTCAGTGCTGCAGGCTTTGCTGCTGGCAGTAGCCTTCCTGAATAAATCAACATTTGCTTACATCTAAATTATTAGAGAAACATGTGACTTTGTTTATTGTATAAATTATACGCAAGGTTAAAGCATTAACTGTTCAACTGGCTTTGTGCAGCCACACAATCGCTCCCATCCCCCCCAAACCTTTCTCCCCCAAACACCATTTTGAGGATAAGCCAGGCAGGGAGGGCTCTGTGGGGGCTGCCCGGCAGGAGCACGCCTAAAGGCATAATTTCAGGGCCTGTTTCTCCATTGCGCTGCCCCTAGGGAAATCATTTACTGCCATGCAGAGCGCACAGGGGATGTAAAGCACTGTCGTGCTGACTGGGTAGCGCTTCAGACCTACTTTGCAGGAGTGTTTATGGCTGCAGGAGGTGATGGGGAGAGCGGCCTCCAGTGCCTAGGCACGTTTACAGGCAAGAGGAAGAAATGTACTGCTACCAGGACTGTTGTGATGGGTGAAGGGGTCCCCTCTGCTATGGCCTGGCTCTCTGGGACCACAGCAACCCAGGGGCTGGGACCACAGCAACTTAGGGGCTCCAGTGAGCTTGTGTATGCACGAGCCCCAGACTCCCCTTGAGTTTTCCAAGCTTCATGGTGACTGCTGCTGAATTTCAGGTGGGAAGATGCTCATTAAGAAACCCAAGCAGCTTCATTGCTGTCACCACGCATGTCCCAGCCCCCAAAGAGCCAGGGGCTCATGGGGCAGCCCACAGGGCAGCCAACGGCGCTGAGGCCAGAGCCCCGTCCCCTGGCTGCCAGCTCTGGGTCTGTGTAGTAACAACTGGTATGGTCCCTCCCAACCGGACTCATTTTCCATAGCTGCTTTCCTTACTGCTCCCCAGCTGGTAAAAAAAGCAGTTTGCTTCCAATCCTATTGCAAAGAAAAGCACCACTGTAACAGTCCGAAGCACTGCAGCAGTATAACTTCAAACTGCAATATCTGGGATTATTGCTACAAAGTATTGAAGGATCCTCTTTTCAAAAGAAAGCACGCAAAAAAACGCAAGGAATCCTTCTCCCCCAAAGCCAGTACCATCTCATAGACCAGTTGGTACTGTGCTTTTTGTCACAAGTATATCACCACATTGCAGCTGAGTAAATCTTTCCCACAAAGGTATCAGATGCCGCTAGCTCAGGGTCTAGGATATGGAATCCAAACATATGTCTCATGGGTTCCTGAACTGAAATACTATCAGGAGGTTTCTGTGGCCAGACTGAACTGAATATTTTATTTACATTTCATTTACACTTACAAATTAATATATACTTTCAATGCTGTTAAAGGGCCATTGAACAGAGCTGTAGTTTTATATTCAGCAACAGGATGTAATTTCCCTATCAATAAAATTGTTGTTTGTTTTTCTCTGCACTCGATTATTATGGAAATTTCACAGTTTCTCAGCTACAGTGATGTCTAGTGAAATGAGCAGGCCACTTATGTGGAATTTTTTTCAAGCGTCCTTACTCTTTTCCATTTATGCTAATGTTATTTCATGCTAATAGCAGACTATATTTTGCTTTGATACTATTAAAACCTGGCTGGCTTGAGTAAAGGGAACTTTTTTATAATGCTTTCTGGAAATGATCTAACAGAGTAAAACCATCTCCATTAAGAGTGTGGTTTTGGAGGAGATTCTGCTTCCCCGCCCTTCAATCCAAAAACTGAGAAATCCTTTAGACATAAATGAATTTCGCTGACTCCTTTTCCTATTTTTGTTCTTTGTAAATGATAACTTACTGTGTAATTTAGCTATGCTGCAAGGAGCTCTTTTTCCAAGAGGAATTCAGGAAGCATATATTGTTTATCTCAGCCTGTGAACATGATGTTTACAAATCCCATTACCAAATAATGGGATTGGAATTCCTATTTCAATTTTTATCCATCCTCTTGCAACAAATGTGCCCTCCTTCTCCCTCCTGAATAGCTGAGATCTTCCTTTTCCATTAGACGGGGCTCTGCATTGTGATAACCTGTCCTGGTTTCCTTCCTGAGGATTGCCACAAACCTCAGCGGGGCTGTGCCTGCAGAGCCAGAGCATGATCTTTGAACACGAGAAATTCACTTTCAGCCTGAAATGCAAAGTAAAGTGAACTCCAGCTCCATTGCCTGAAATGTATATCAGATCCATGAGAGGGGACTAGCTGATTGAAAAGACTCAGTGCAGAAAATGTAATTAATATTTAGGCATTTCTAACTACAGAGTAAGGCTGTGTTCTATAATCGCTTAGCTCGAGCCTGCCTTCAGAGCCTCCCACCCCAGTGGCACTGAAAACAGCGCTGCGGAAAACGGGTCCAGGTTCCCTGCATACACCCTACTGGGGAAGATGCCTGTGAATCCCATGGCCATTTTGGAGGGGATGTCCCAATGCCAGCGAAGTCTTCCTTGGCCTCATGCTGCTGCCTCCGAGCTCTTACACCAGGGATAAATCTGGCACAGTGATATCTTCCCTCAGTCGGAAAATTTGCCTTGTCTGACTGACAAGCCTGGGCACCGAGGTCAGCTGGGAGGCCTGGCTGAACAGAAGGCTGTAATGAAGACATTTTCTCTCTCCTGGCTGACCTCCTACAGCCGACAGATTTGAATAGCCTCTTCCCCAGCTGACAAAATGAAATACAGGCTAGCAGAGATCAAAAGCACTTACCATTTATCTATCTAGTTATTCATAAAGTCCCCCATCACCATGGTATCTGAAAGCCTCCAGTGAACTGGGGAGAGTTCCCCAGGGCCAAGAGCCTCCAGTGCTTCCTCACAGCAATCAAAATTGCTTCCTGAGGGTTTTTTTTCCTTCTTTCTCCTACTCAGAATTTTTATCCATTACTGCGGATCATTGTGGGGATTAAAGGGAAGATTGAATCAACTGGGCAAAAGGCTTTGGCTAATTTGCATACACTCTCGGCTGGCTCCAGTGTTCTAGCTTCTGATCAAAACACTTAGTTTAAGTGCAAAAAAGTGGCTGAAAAGAGGAGTTAAAAGTTCCTAACCACAAAGTCCTATATAAGAGGAAACTAACAGAGGCAAAACTACCATTTTAAGACTGAGACTAGATGTGTTTTACACACTGAAAATACAGGGAAGTGCATGGATGAAATATTTTTACAAAAAAAATACAGAATTTCCCAGTGGGAGTTTGCTCCTTCCTTGCGATTTGCACAATGCTTTGACCGTCAGTCACGCAAAGCCAATAACTCAGTGCCATTAGTATCAGAGAAACAAAATGCGCGTTAGGTGAGTGACTTGCTGAATGAGTCTCACTAGAAATGGAGGCAGTGGCAGGTGGATGTTAGTAGAGAAAGGCAGAAAGATCATCTGTTGTAACAAAGGATTTTAAACATTTTTGTTAGGAAAAAAAAGATCTCTGAATGTGTTTATATTTGATTAGGTATTGTCCTGTTCTGTACTCATTCTCTCCCAAGTACGTCAGACCAAACAAGGGTTGTGTGTCATGGCATGGGCAGATAATGCTGGGCTTAACACATTTGTCTGGACGCTGGTGGCTTGTGCTGTAGGAAGCGGGGAGGGCTTTGCATGGGCCCCCAGCTGTTGCTCCAGGCTCCTACCGGCCATACCCGCTGGTAACCCTAGCCTCGTCTAACCCACCAGCGTCTTGGGGACATCAGCCCACTCTGTGCAGGCAACTGCATCATGCCACTGCCTCAGCAGCTCCTCTCTCACCCAACTTTGGTGACAGCTATGGTGAGCAAAACACAGCGAATGTAGCATGTGGGTGCTTACCCACAGCATCAGTAGATCCTGATCTTCTCCTCTTATTCTGGGCATTGGGTTTATAGGTAAAGAAGACCTGACAAGGCCAATAATATGGCTTTGGAATCCAACCCTCTGTCTTGGCTCAAAAGCCGACAACTCAATATTATTGAAATTCTGTCTAAAATCTTCATGTTCACCTGCCATCAGCTCTATAAGGCATAACCCTTTAAGTTGCTAGAATTAATCCCCCTGCATAGTCAATCCTATTGAATAAATACAGTACCAACTCTAGCAATTTTTTCGATGAGTTTTACAACATTGAGCATTTGTCTTAAAAACCCAGCTCCTGAAGGCATCGTTGCATACAAATTTCAAGACTCTTTTAGAGCAAGTGTGAATAAAGAAAAAAATGACAATAAAAAGGAGTATTTATTTAAAAACATTTAAAAACAATTTTTACACTAACCTCGTGATTTCTCAAAATCTGATTCATGATTTCTGAACCCTTACTGCTAGCATTACTAAAAATATCATGGCATAGATTTTTCCTAGCAGGGATTCCAGCTTCCCACAAAAGCAAATACACGTTCAGTATCTGATATCAAAAGCCAAACTGCAAGCAAGTTTGGCTGTTCCTTTTCATCTGCAGCTTGTTCTTCTTTCTACAGTCTTCCAATCTAAACTAAAGACTAAACCCAGGACTGTTGAGGGACTGTAAAATAGTCCTCAGGTAAGACCAACTGATAAACAGCCTACTCCGACTTGACATCGATGCTGCTATTTTCTTTTGAGACTGCGAGCAAGTTTTTCAACTGGTCTTTGCTCTGTTCCCTACTTGTTAACCTCTTTTTACATCATTCTTCCACTTCTCATTGGTATCATGAGACCAAATTCTTTATTGTTTGAGAGGCGCTGGGATACTTCAGTGATGAACATCCTAGAGTTTCTATTAACAAACTATGAAAAAATGTAGTCAAGGGATGCCAGTGTTTGCTTCTTCTGATTCACATTAAACAGTCAATGATTTATTAAGAACTTGTTAATTAATAATGCAGCCAACCTGATGATTAAAAAGAAACCCAAAGCAACAGAGAGGAGAACCTCTACAGGATTATCTTATGGAAAATGCAATCAGGTCATAAAAGCATGCTAAAAATAAAACTAATATCTTCTTCATTGACCCCAGGCAGTTGCAATTGGATAAAGCACTCTTCAGTTTGTTCCCAGCAGTTTTTGTGCGGTGTTGCTCTATGATAGGACTAGCAAGTACATTCTGCTTGGAGGAAGATTCATTTTGGCTGTGTGTGGGGGGAAATTTTGAGTTCGAATGAAGCCTTAGAAGAATCATATTTCAGGTGCCTACAATTTTATAAACACAGGGTCGGAGAGAAGTGGTTGCTGTCATGGAAGTACGTCCTTACCCCTTTATTTAAACATTTGAATGGCATGAGCTATGGTACAAGTCATTAATGTGACAGGGCAGAAAAACCTGGTTTAAAATAAGGCTGTTTATTTCCCAGGTGGTGGCAGGCATCCCTTTATTTTGTAATTTGATTGTATAGGAGACCGTGGTAGCAGAGTTCCATTTCAGTGGACCAGTTTGGGTTTTTATCACAGAATTTGTTTTGTCCTTATGAATGTATAGAACTATTTTAAGTATAAATTTACACTGAGAATCACTGTAGTAAATACATTAAAACACCTGTCAAGGAAATAAATCTAATATCTGGTGAAGTATCCTTTGCTGGCTTATTTGATGGTCTTTAGTCTCATAGTTGTTAATTTGCAAAATTCAGTAATTCATAGTGGGGCTTCCACTAGCTAGTGCTAATTAACCAAATTCTGTCATATGTGTAAAAGCTGATTGGAATGGTATTCTGAACTCCAAACTGTTCTTCCCACGTGGTATATCACGTAAATCACGCACAGAGCAGTGCAAAGGGTAATAAGCTCCAGTGTCCTGTATGTATAAACAGTCTTGATTTTTTGGTTAGGAGCATAATGTTCTATCACATGAGAAACCTGGGCTGTGGTGTTAACCTCACCTAGCTCAGAGTTTAGGAGCATCGCAGAGGTGATATTTTCAGCCTTGGAGGGATAATGTATCATACTTGAGCACCTTGTTCACAGCAGTGCTGCAGTCCTGAAATAGGCTATCATCACTTCTCGGGGCTGATGGCTTTCTGCTGCAAGGTAGCAGCGGCACCTAATACTGTGAGGTGAGGGGACGTGGGTGTGGAAGGACAGAATTTAATGAGGAACAGTACTTTGCAGTAGTGCTTAAAATTCTTCAGGCTTTGTGTCCTAGTCAGCCCTGAGTAAGTGAGGATAGGCACAAATAGCTTGGACTTTCACATTAAAAAAAAGGAAGAGTGTTTATATAGCTTACAATTACGCAGGGGTGATTGCTTCAGCTCTACACAGTTACACACAGCCACCCCTAAAGCAAGGCCTGGTTTTTGCTCAAGCTGGCACACAAACCTAAACCCTGCCCTGCCCAGGACAGAGGAGACCAAGTGGCAGTGCCATGGGACATGTGCTATGAAGTCTCCTCTGTCCAAGGGAATTCAGCCTCCTCTCTCATTCCCAGCTGAAGGGAGCCTGAAGGATGAGAGTCGTTGAAATGGCTCTCCCTCTTACTGAGTCCTCCATCCAAGGACAGCCCCAGACAGGGAAATGACCTGCTCCTTTTCTGGCCAGCTATTAAAAAAAAAAGGACTGCCATAATCTACTTGGGGCAGGGTTCCAGGCAGTGAATCCTAAACAGATATTAACCGTATCTTACAACAGATTAAATACCTCAGCCCCTGGAAGAGGCAAACCTGAAGATATAGCTGTCTGCCTAGAGTTTCCTGCTGCATTGTGCTAAGCCTGAGGAGGCTGCAATTATATTGTGAAGTGTATCGACTCTTTTGGCTCCTGTTATGAGGTGCCTAGCTTTTGTCAAGCACTCTGTAGTGTGTTTTGACACAAACTTTTGCAGTGATTGGGCACTCAAAAGTTAGCCACTAGCAAAATAGCATCAAGCTGCCAGAAGAAATTCAAGACATCTTTTGCGCCTCTAGATGTCAAGCTTTTCTACCACAGGTGATCAGGCTTGATTTTGCCTAGCTGGGAAAAATGACAAAATCCAAACCCAAAACATTATGACTATGAGAAAAATGATTGCATGGCTTCTATGCTGGTCCACTTTGAGTGCTTGGCATCCCTTTTCCACTGCCATAAAAGTAGAAACAGCAGAAGTGGATGCCAAATCTAGACATCTCCATTCTTGTTGTAGCTACAGAGCTTCTGAGATGTCCACAGGACACAGGGACAGAGGTATGTATCAGAAGTACATGTGGTAGATGTGATTAGGAAATAGAATACAAATGCAAGGATGGTCTTGTCCCTGCTGCTGGTGCTGCAGAGTGAAGCTATAGGTGCATGTTCTTTCTGCACTGAACAGTGCAGGTTGAAGATGTTCCTGTCCTGGTCGCTGGAAGTTACTTTTCCTGCCAGAAGACATGATCCAGTGAGAGCTCCTGGGCAAGGCAGCTGGGTGAGGTTACAGAGCTGAGAAAGGCAGTTTTGCTAACTGTCTGGCTTGAAGCAGATGAGGAAGGGCTTTTCTTGGCAGAACTGAGGTGACAATGCTTTCTGGTAGGAGCATGGTAACCCCCAGTTAGGAATGATAGTCTTTGACAGGCACAGCTGTTTGCAGAATCCATGACCTAGTATGAAAATTTCAAGTGTCACTGAAAAATTAGCTAGACAGTGGCAAACACCATATTTATAGATGAGAAAAATCTAGCCAGGCTTTTAGGCACTAGAGGGCTATGGTGCATGGTACTGTGGCAGCCACAGGGTTGCAGGACTCCTGGCTCACTTCGCCCTCCTCCAGGCTCTCCCTACTTCTGCCTTCCAACCTCCCCCAGAGGCAGGACCAGCTGGAGGGGTGACCCAAGGGATGTCCTCACCCATGCTGGCATCCAGCATGGTCTGTCCAGCAGCAGAGCTCAGTAGCTCTGATATGAAAGAAAGCACACACACAGCCTGCAGTTTTGGCTGCCTGCAAAAGCAAGTGCTGGCCCTCAGCCCTGGCAGCTGGAATGCAGAAGTGCAAAGTGAAAGGAACAAAAGCACTGCTTCCTTTCTCTCCTCTTTATCTATTTATTCAGTTAGTTAATCTAGTTTGGGATGCTGTCTGTTCTGTGAGCAGCCTGTGTCATCCCCAAGCTACTGTAACCTTGATTAAATCCAAGTACTTTAATAAGGAGAGAGCTATAGCTCTGCATGATGGTCCCACACTGTGCAAACAGCAGTAGGGAAGTACAATTACACATAGTGACAGAGGCAAAGCAGTAATGTAGGTGGTAAACCTGCGCGCAGCTCACAACCCAACAACGCTGGCTTAGCCCCATGGCTTTTCCAGGTGAATAGGCTGAAGAGTTGGAAGTTGACAGAGTGTGTGGGTCTTTCACGACAGGTCTTAAAACCCGAAGTCACAGCACCTTTCGTCTGAGTGGAGGTTTGCTTGGGAAAGTTCAGCAGTATTTTTTCCTTTCCTTTGTGGCTCTTCTTCCCAAAGGTTAGTCCTGGTTTTGTCATACTATGCGCAAATTGTGCAAAAGGGATTTTGGTAAGAGCCCACTTCAGGTGGGTAAACAAAACAAAATGAAAGTGGCTTTAACACTGAATTTTGTACATCGTTGTGTTAAAGCCCCTTGTGAGAGTTGAAGAGCTATCTTCCTGGTTTCAGCTCTCCTTTTTTATAGCATCTTCATTCTGAGCGGATCCCTCACCATCAGCAAGTCTGACATCCATGAACTTGAAAAGGATAGCAAGAGGGACTGAGAGAAGAGGGAGAGAAAATAAGGTCAGAGGTAATTTTTTTATCTCTTGATCAGAGTCTTTCCAGAGAGGCACACACAGGAGTTTCCACTGCATTGGCCACGGTTAATGAGCCTGCAAGGGACTTTTCCTCAGCAGGTGACAAGTCCACTTTTGAGTGCTCAGCAGATGACATTAGTAGCATCACGTACTATTTCCAGCCTCAGCTACCTGCCTCCCTTTTGGAAGCTGGGCTCAGCAGCACTCTCCAGGATGGCAGCTATGGCACATGTTCCAGTGACTTTCTTCTCATCGATTAAAGGGCTATTGAAGTAAGGCTCACCATAGCTGAACAAGCCAGGTTTTTCTCTGAGGATCTGTGGCATGCACACAAGGAGAATGGGGAGAGGGGTGGGAGCTTTTAATCTACGAGTGGTACAAAGAGTTTTACTGGCATAAGTACAGCTGTGGAAAACAGAGGGTTTATTGTTTAGCATGCCCATGTTTCACGCTCAACCAGGGAAGTGCTGATGAAGCAGTCACACTTGGGAGAAGAGGAGGAAAGAGGACTGTTTATTCAGTAGGGAAATTATAAAGCCACAGAAAAACATTGCTCATGCTCTTCAAAAACTCACCACTGCTCAAAAGGCAACATCTGAGGTCATCTATTAATAGGATTTATGCTACTGAGCAAGCTGTCTGGAGAATACAATAGAAATTAGTTCCAGGGCACCTTTTCTTCCTGATACTTTTGCAATCCAAACAACAAACAAAAAGTCAAGATTGCTATCTATATTTCTCTGAATGCATAAACTTCTTTCTGAAGTTTGGCTGAGGGTAGGTAAATGCCATCCAACTGTGTTTTTTCTTTCAGTCTGCTTAAAAAGCAGCACGAAGAATTCCTCATTGGCTTTAATAAGGGTAGAGGGAAGCGGGTAGAGGAAGGAGGAAGCAGCCTTCCAGCTACCTCAGCCAAGCAGTTGGCCTCTGCCCAGGGCTGTGAGGTGTAAGTGCAGTAGGCGAAGCTGTGGTAGGGTTCCCGGGATGCAGCGCTATCTCCAACCCACCTCTTGAATTGCCTACGCTGCCTGGAATGCTGCAGCTCCCACACTGGAGCTGGAGTCAGGACATTCCTCCTCGCTGTCCCTGCCCTCTTCACTCCCTAAAGAAAAATGCTTCCATACAGACCTTTGCTACAGTTAAAGAGCTGCCAGGCACATCTCTCCGCTTAATTTTTTTCCCATCTGCTTAAGTGCATAAATTCTGGATTTCTACTTGACTGTCTCAGTGTGTGCCGGAGGGGAAGAGGAGGCCACATGAAACAGCTCTGCTGTTTGTGCCCTGGGGATATGTCTACGTGGCCTCCAGTGGGCAGATGTGGGCTTGCTTTGCCCATTCTCTGAGATCAACCAAAAGCCACACACAAGTGTTACCCTGCTGTGTGTCTCAGCTGCCTCCAGCTATGCAGCTTCCTGTGAAGAACCCAGGGCATAAACCTTTGATCAAACCCAATATTTGATACCTCCAACAAATCAGTCCTCTCTCAGTGGTACAGCGGTGTAAGGAGACCTCATCACTGACACTCTGAGTGGGTGAACAGAAGTTTTGAGGGAGATTTTAGGGCTGATTCTTTCCACCTAGTTGGAAGGAATTGGCGCATAGCAGAAGGAACAGCTTCTGGACCTGTTGTAGATGTGTTATTTTTGCCAAAGGACAGAAAAGGTTCCTGGATCACAGCCTGAAGGCTCATGGAGAAGGCGCACAACTGGAAATACAAATTGCATGTCACATCACCCTGAAAAAGCTGTACTAAAAACATTACAGAAGAGGAGGGTATAAACACAGCAAATTGGCAGTTGTGACCAACAGGGGAAAGAAAACTAGGAGACATTAAAGATGATGTTCTTTAACATTTTCTTCAGTGGTTTGGAATTGCAATGTCACTGCTGGCAAAATTTGCAGACAACTCTAAGTGATAAACAGTAGTGGGGAAAATTACATAGTGATCAAAATTCCTTGGAAGGACAGGCCCATGTAAACAAAAAACATTTCTGTGCTAAGAATACAAGCTGTACCTGAGAGGCATGGGAGGTGGTCCATAGGGTAAGGCAGGGGAGGCAGAGAGCGCTCAGAAAAGGAGCTGAAAATGAACTCCAAGTGCAACTCTGTAGGTCTACACAGGTAGGAGCAGGGAAGGAGTAGGCCCTTTGTGAAAGCCTTGATGAGACCAACAGTGGTGTGCTGCTCGCATTCCTGGTGTTCACATGGTAAAGGGGAGATGGGAACAACTGAAAACAGCATTGAAGAAAGTCACAGAAATAGTTGAGCTATGGTGTACAAGGATGAGGACCTTGAGGGGGAAAAAATACTGGCTACGAAAGGGCCTCTGAGTTAGTACTGGTGGCTGGCAGCTGAAACCACACAAATTCACACAGGACATTAAGTGCAGGTTCTCAGTATAGACGGTGATTAAATGTGAAGTAAGGTAGCCAGGGAATTGGTGGAGTTTTTGTTTCTTGGTATCTTTAAATCAAGATACATTGGGGAATAAATTACTTGAACAAATATATTTTTTCTTGTCTTAAATTCAATGAATCTTTGATCCTAGATGAGTCATCACAACTTACGAGCATAAGGGAACATGTTGGTTTGTGCTTACTTGGAAAGACAGTGTATCTAGGGTTCAGGGTCTGTGTTGCTCCATGTAGATGCACACAGACATTTTGGTTTTGTAACGGGAAAAAGGCAGTTAAAGGATATAGGATATAAGATGATCATAACCCAAGTGTCACAGAATAGTAATGATTAAACTATTCTGATCTGGGTGTAATGGTAAAAGCAGATTCTTCATTATAAAGGTAATGCTGCTGAAACTTTTCATGCTTGCTGATTTCTCTTCAGTTCTGCCAGATGTGGGTCACTGAAAGCTTTCTGTTTGAGGAAAGGATCTATTTTAATTGCAGGGAAAAAAAATCACTGCTTTACCACTTTCCTTACCCTCTTTCGAGCTGCTGTGGTTTCTAGCACAGGTTTCTTGTGACAATTCTGCCCAAGTCTGTTGTGATTTTTGATGCTAAAGAGATAACACTGCAGATGATCTTGAAGGTCAGATGAAGGCAGGAGAACTGCAAAACAGCATGACTTTGCACCCAACTACAAGCTGATTAGGAAGAAAACAGTTGCAACTGGACAGCCTGTGGATTGCTAGCCTAAACCTCACAGGGACAAATGCCTTTCTTCATTTAAAGGGTTAGCATTGCTTACTGGAACTGTACAAAGAAAAGAAATGAAAACCCCTTGTGGGATGT
Organism: Platalea leucorodia; assembly: GCF_965183815.1. Classification (NCBI taxonomy): domain Eukaryota; kingdom Metazoa; phylum Chordata; class Aves; order Pelecaniformes; family Threskiornithidae; genus Platalea; species Platalea leucorodia. Next base: position 50,377,921 of record NC_138823.1, on the reverse strand, counting down.
GATGTTCTATTAGCTGATATTACCATCTTTGTTTATCCACTCCTATGCCACAAACCCTGAACATGTGCTACATGTCCTTAGGCACTCATTGGTTAATTTACTTGTGCAGAGTAAGACAACAAAATAATAATAATAAATTACAAAACATAGTACAACTGGAACAAAGATACTCTACAAAAATTCTTTCTGCTTTTTTCCCTTGGTATTTCCTCTCAGCCATAGATATAATATAAAACTACAGGTGAAAGTATGGTCTGACACAGTAATAAATCTTATGAGAAAAACTAAATAATTCATTAAAACAAATTAACAAGTTAATAAGAGCAGAAGTGAGTTAAAATACAATAAAATATTATTAATACATCTCAGCCTGTATCCAGAGCCTGTTTAAAGTGAATCAATGCACAATTAATGGGAAGCTGAGCTCCAGTTTCTGTATGATTATGTATAGGGCATATCATGCAATATCATCCAATCTGCAAGCTGTTTAATCTCTTTAGCACTTCTGAAATGAAACTAAATGTGATCTGGACTTCAGGCTGCTCAGTTACTGCAGTGACAGAAATTTTAGAAATAAGAGAAAAGTGATAGTCAGAAAATAGCATATATTTTTGTGGGAGGACTCTCCACAGCCCCCTCCTCCCCCAACCGCAATTTCCTGTCTTCATAATTTTTCAGTTTAAGTAGAATCATTTGGGTTTGGACAAAAAAGCCAGAATTCTGTATAAAAAAATGACAATTTCAAGTGCAAGATAATCGTCACACAATTGTTTTGAGTGGATTGTTAGACCTGTTATAACTGCAGCATTGATTAATGAAGTTTTAATTTTTTTGTGATGGGATTTCTGTGGTGGCAAAAAGTTTGAACAAAGGAGACTGTTCTGGGAGAAAAAGCTAAAGGCAATTTTGGAGGCCAGGAATATGAACTACAGTGCAACCCTTCTGAGATTTTGGGTTAGGGCAGAGCTTGAAGGCCTGCTGAGTGTCATGGTTTAACCCCAGCTGGCGACTGAGTGCCACACAGCTGCTTGCTCACTGCCCCCTCTCCATGGGATGGGGGAGAGAATCGGAACGGTAAAAGTGAGAAAACTCATGTGTTGAGATAAAGACAGTTTAATAATTGAAATAAAATAAAATAATAATAATAACAACAACAACAGAATATACAAAGCAAGTGATGCACAATGTAATTGCTCACCACCTGCTGACAGATGCCCAGCCAGTCCCCGAGCAGTGGCTCCCTGGCCAGCTTTCCCCTAGTTTGTATACTGAGCATGACGTCATATGACATGGAATACCCCTTTGGCCAGTTTGGGTCAGCTGTCCTGGCTGTGACCCTCCCCACTTCTTGGGCATCTCCAGCCCTCTCAGTTGGTAGAACATGAGAAGCTGAAAAGTCCTTGACTTAGAGTAAGCACTACTTAGCAACAACTAAAACATCAGTGTGTTATCAACATTATTTTCATACTAAATCCAAAACACAGCACTGTACCAGCTACTAGGAAGAAGAATAACTCTATCAGCCAAAACCAAGACACTGAGTCAGCCCATTTATGTGCTATCCAGGGAGAGGTGATTTCACTAGGAATTTCCAGACTTGGCATTGAAGAAGTAGATCCCATCACTTTGAGCTTTTCGCACAGTAACAATTTGAAATGTTGAAGTAGGTACTGTGGGTTTTGTGTGACTTCAGTTTATCATGTGTTTTATCCTTATCACATAAGTAAACGATCTAAGAACTCAGACGAATTCCTACATCAAGTACCTGGTATAGGATAAAGTTTGTCTAAGTGAGAAAACTGCCAGATTTTTCTCTGAAAGAACTTACATTCTTCAAGAACTTACATTCTTGAACCCTTATTTTGAGATAGGTGCTGCTCTTCTCAGGGGCAAGGCTGGCCTTTTGTATCTCACCAGTGCTGTGCTCCCTGAGGACTTTTTTAAGTACTTGGATTTTCTTTTTACTTTGGTGGGTATTGTGGAGACCAAAAAGACAGTTGTGGCAGTGGAGAGAATTGAGATTGCTGAGTTTCAACTGCTGCAGAGGAGGCCACAACAGGAAGGAAAGCTGTGGCCAAATCTTGGTTCAATGAAAGAGGGACGTTTCCCTCTTCTACTGTAATAAGCAATGACAGCTGCAAAGACATGCCCTGCTTTTCAGTGTGATAACTCATTTGCCTTTCCCCTAGCCATGAGCATGGTCCTCCCTGACTGCCTGATGTTAAATACGGGTAGCCCAGCCTGGAAGAAAACACAGCAGACAGCTCTGGACATAACCTCTAAGAGAAACATGTAGATCAAGTTGGTGAGTTGTGAGAAACAGGCAGCTCCTGAGAGCAGAGATGTAGGGGTAGGGAGTGTGAGGGCAGGAGCGTACAACTCATTCGGTACATCACCAACACCATCAGCACCAGAAAGGTAGTATCTCAGGCAGACCTGATTCAGAGGAAAACCAGGAGCAAGGACGCTTTCTAGAGTGACCTCCCAGCTTCCCTTCCCCACCTCTACCCTGGTTTTATGGGGTACATTTGAGATTGATGTCAGTAGATTTGCCATGACAAAGCCCCAGACGCTGCTCTGGGTGAAACTCATCTCTGTGGAAGCTGAAGTCAGAGGGGGAGCCATGTCTCCGATGCCCTGTCCTCTTGTCACACTGCAAGGAACTAAGCTACCTTCTGGAGAGGTGTCCACAGTGGATGTGATAACTCTGCTCTGGATGTGCCCTGGTTCTCAATGTTGGCCATACAGGGACTTAGATATCTGACCTTTGGATAGCTGAGGAAGTTACTGCCACCTGTCCCCAGCAACCTGGAGATTTTTAATACTGCCTCCCTCAAAAGTCTGACTTTTTGTCAAGGGCTTGCTCCACAAGGGCTTGCTCCACGCCATGCACGTTGAGTTGGGGAAAACAGAAAAACAAGCTGGACGTTTGACCTGTCTTTTGTAATTTGATGTCTCTAGGGGAACTATATATTCCTCATTACAGTAGTACTTGAGTTCCTGGCTAATACTAATATATGATGGGACCAGTCTGAAACTCTCTTTGGGTCACCTCAACATCAAAGAACAGATTCTGTCTGAGTGGAAAGAGAGGAGTCCCCCATGCAAAGGGAGTCCTGGCCCCATGTAAAGGTGCTTTATGGTTTCCCTACTTGACTCAGTCCTACGGAAAATTCCAGGGCTCTCCAGACCCATGGAAGGGTCTTCCCTCTCTCTGGAGTTCAGCAATTTGGGGCAGTAAGGGCAGGAGGAGCCACCAGAGGTGCGGGTCTCCCTGCTGTGGTGCTGATGGGGGCCAGCTTCATGGCAATTTTATTTTTTCCTCCTGTATTCAATTTGAAACCTTTATCTGGGTTAGCCTTTGGTCCTGTGGTGCAGATGTTCAGCAGCCTGCATTCTTTTGAAAATAATGGGTTATTTGCAGGGCACTGATTGTCTCTATTTAAAAAAATAACCCCTATCCTTGAAAATGAAAAAGTATGCCTCTCCTACTCTGTCATCTCTTCTAACACATTGCACTGAGGGTTAAAGGCGTGTCTCCATCTCCTCCCCAAATGTCTTTATTAATAGCTTTCAAGTATTGGCCTCCTTAGGCCATGGGCAGATGCAGCTCTGGACATGCTAGAGGCTGCATAGCACTCAAGGAGATAAGACAGTTTAGTTTAACACAGCACGAATGATTCCAGCCTCAAGTCCCAATCAAAGAGATTTACAGCTGTTTTAAAAAGACAGTAATGTTGACTTGACTGGTGAAAGAATGCATGAAACCACTTTCAATAAAAGGCCTGGTTTTAACAAGTAAATAAATGTTGGAAGCACAACATACATAACTTGATTATTATTTCATTAAAAATTAGCATAGTAGTCTAATTATAACGCATCAGCAATACTTGTCCTTTTGGAATTAACAGTCAATACCCCACAAAAGAGACACTTCCTTTAGTTAAAACAATTAATATAACAGTGAAACAGATCTTCTTTGTCACCATTTAGGAGCAATTTAATACACTCTGTCCCTAATATTTTATGACGTAGAAATCCAATTCTCTAATTTCCTTTCCAGGCCTCTATCCCAAAGGGCTGTTAATTTGGTCTTTTCTACTTCTTTAATGTAAGAGACCTTGCTCAGCACCTCCCTGCATCAAGCCCTGGGAGAGGCATTAAAAGATGAGAACAAGCAAGCCATCCCCCTCTGCAAAGGGACAAAGGCGACCCCACACCTTGTGAGGGGTGGGTCTGCGTCTAATCTAATGAAGTGACCATCTGCAATCTGCATCAAATAATTACAAGTTGCCTCCCCTGACTGCACTCCATGTGCTGGCACAGCCTGGTGGGAGGCGCACTGTGGGCTGCGGGCTGCCGGTGCCACAGCCCGTGCATGGGGGCGGCGGGGGCTCAGAGGAGCGGATCATGTTTATCCCTTCACCACGAGGCACACAACCTGCTGAGCAGACAGGTGCTGGCTGTGCTGATGTCCATGGGCAATGAAGCCTGGTTGTCCTAGTAGCTGACATCTATATCTAGATCTATCTGGATTTTTAAACTGATACAACATGAAGAATGTCACTCTCTGTTACTGTATATGTGTATCTTATGGATATCCTTTAAGCACAATGCCTTGACCATGTCTGCCCTGCTTTCTTCAGCTGATGGATTTTGCCATTGTAGTGGGCTATTGTTTTCCACAGTTTTTTTAATTTATCCTTCAGTTCAAATGCTTCTGGACGTGATTACAGTTAGACTCTTTCCCCAGTACTGTAACAACTCTATTGTTTCTGCTTATGCTTTTAAAAACTTTAAACTTCATCTTAATAAAGCTCAGCCATTGAAACCAATGTAAATTCTGCCTTAACATATACAAAAGCTTTAGAAGGAGCCTACTGCACTAAGCATGCTTAAATCCTATTGATGTCAGAGAGAACAGATTACATTGCATGTAGTACAGCACTACAATAAGTTTAGTGCTTCCTTTTTTCTTCCTTTTTCTGCCTTGTATCCAGCTGCCTCTCTGCTGGTATTAAAAAGATTTTGTTGGCTGTGCTTGGTCCAAAGTTTAAGCGAACACAAGCTTTTATAAAATCTACCTCTAAAAATATCTTCCCAAGATATTCTGTAAAAGGCAAGGATGACATATATTTTTACATCAATGTACTTTCTTTGGTAGTATTTGAGACCTTGCTACAATAGGACTAGAACCAGTTAGAGAAAAAGGCTCTGAACAGAAAAGAAATACATTTAATTGAGTCTTCACCATCTTGCTCACAAGAGGAAACAATTAAACTCTGTGTTCAAAGGAGTTTCAAGAAAGCATTGTGGGCGTCACCCAGGGCAAGATCAGCAAGATAACTCTTATCTAGATTTTGGTCCATTTTAGGCAGGCAGCATCCTATAGCAAAAGCTTTTCTGTTACAGACCAGAGCTGAAGTCAGAACAGGGAGGTGAGAGGGTGTTTCGGGTTTCAGCCTGTTTCTGTTTAGCTGCAGTCCCCTGCAGTCCTGTTCCTCCGATCGCCTGGCCTGGAGACCCAGCTGGGGCACATCAGGCGGTGCACCATGGTTCCACTCTGTTCCCCAGCTGCCTGTCGCCTCCTGGGAAAGCCAAGGCAAGCCTTTTCTAGCAATGTTGGCAGTGACAGCCTTCTAGCAACATGGATTGTGCTTTGCATGGAGGTAGTGAAAACTCAGCATGCTGATCAGTGCCTGCCAGCACACGTTTATGGAGGATGGGGCTAATGGGACAGTCCTCCCCACTGTCAGCGCCTAGCAGGCACAGGAGAGGTGGTGACAGCCGTCCTCTTGTGCAGCTTCCCTTCCCCTCACCCTCAGGTCACGGCGCAGCTGAATCCAGGCCCCAGCATACCGTGGTTTTCTAGCAACATGCCTGCACACACAAGGAGGGTTAACTCCAGGCAAATGTCCCTGGGAGATGATATCAGGCCCCTCGCTCAAAGCAGTTTTGTGCTGCGCATCCTCGCATACAATCTGATATATCAGTCTTGTGCTTCTGCTTGTCTTTCGTACCACACCCTAATTCTTCCCAAGTTTTCCCTTGCCCACAATATGGTATCTGGCCGACATACAGGGAATTACAGGAGCAGAAATTGCTATGGTATGTAGGAATAGTGGGTAATCTGTTGGGATTATACAGACATTGTCACATGCCTTTAAAACTCAGTTTCGTTTTTCTCCCTTTAGGCTCTTTCAGCATCCTTGATACCCTCATAGATAAAGAAAGCTGGCAGGGAGACCACCTCAATAAGCAATGAATTTTTCATTTTTCTGGTAACCCGGCTGTCCCTGTGCAGGCTCGTCCACATGTTGTAGGTGCTCGGGTAATGGCTAAAACAGCTGTGAAGACCTTATGCCAGTCTTTTGCAGTGGAAAAGGCCACTTTAAAATAGAAGCTAACTTAGGGTCTGGAGCACACTCCTCTGCCTCTAGGATTTCAGCTGTCTTCCTAGGGCTCACTCCCTCGGGAGCTGCTTTTAGGGCTCTTGAGCTTAGCTGGTGCCAGAGGTGTATTGCACCTGCATCACAGCCCAGCCCTTCCTGAGAACAAAAAAAAAGATCATCTTTCCTTCAAAGGAGGTTTTAAAGTAAAATGAGTGGTTTCAGCTGGCAGGAGGCAGATCCTACAGACCCACTCCCCTCATACCTGTCCAGCTGTGTCTCACCTTCTTCCCTCCCACCATTAAGCAGATGGAAGCAGAGGGGTCATGATCGAGAAAGGACTAAGGAAAAGGCTTTGGGGAGGGTCCAGGATGGTAGCCAACGCTGGGACAGAGATAGCAGTTTTAAATTGCTCTTTGGACAGAAACTCAGCTATCCTTTGGGTTATCCAGCCCCACTGAATGACTGGACACTGTTGCAACATCCCTTCTTTCCCACAGCAAGTCACCTTACACCAGCATTACTCAAGGCCAGTTCTACCATGAGCTAGGTGGGGGTTCTGCAGCCTGTCCTTACATGATCAAGAGGACATGCCACGCTGATCAATGACCACAGTCCTCTTGTTCTCCTTCCCCTCCACTTTGTTTCTTATAAATTCACCTCTGTGACTACTCACAGCATAAGGTACACCACCATTTTTGAGTAAAGATACTGAAATCTGTCATTAAAGGTAATTGTGTTTCAGCGTTCCTCATTTTTTATGTGATGCACGTGGTGCTAAGCGGTGCTTTTTTGCAAAACTATCATTAACAATAATGTTTTTCAGAGGGAGCTGCTCATTTTGAGCAAGCATGACTCAAATCAGCACTTTAGTTTTTACAATAAGAAAGATCTGAAAGTGGCTTGTAAACCATGGATTGGTAGTCAGGGGATCAGGCTTCTGAGGGTTCAGAAAGGACAGAGAAGTAACCCTTAAAGTGATAGAATAAAACTACCTAATATTAATTTTGAGAGAAATATATAAACCTAAACCACAAAAAATAGTTTGGCCTCTCATAGCCTATGTTCTACTTGTACATCAGCCTATGGGGAAGAACATATGGTGTTAACCAATTTAAAGCATGAGGACTCAGCTTTCAAAGGTCATCTTTTTGGTTTTGGTATTAAACAGATAGGTATCATTATCATTAACAAAGGAACTATATTTGAACAGCAATAGCTACCTCAAAGATTTCCAAGTCCTAATTCAATCCATTTGTATTAGTAGAAATATTTCTAGTGACTTCAGTATGCCATGGATTAGGCTCTTGTTACAATACTTGGCTGATCAAGAGCATTGTGCTTCAGGCACCACTGCAACAGCTAATCCTTATGTGGCCTCCTAGCAATCAGAATTATCATCTTAGTGCTGGGCTAGACAACCTAAATGTTGTGTGGAGGGGTAATTGGTAATTTAGGGTACAAACTAGCAGAAACCAGCCTAGCAGCATGCTTACCAGTCTAAACCAGCCTATACTAGGTGGAAGCAAAATGCAGATAAAGTAGGCACAGACTGGACTTGCTAGAAATTGCTTCTTCTTCTGGGCAGTATGTACATTTTTTTGCTTTGATCATAAAACATGAGCTCTGTCTTGGAGCTGGGTGTGGGATTAGCTTCTTAAGAGACACATGTCTGGTCTTTCCAGTTTTGAAAAAACTGCAGGACTTCAGCTGAGTGTTTTCATCCTTTTTTGACTTACAGAACCCTACAAATTTTTCATTGGCTCCAAAGTGAATGGAAACCTGTTGAGAAAAATTTGCCTTTTTGGTCTTTTTTTCATGACTCTACTGAAGTAGTCCACTAGCATCTAGGTGTCCAGGTGCTCAGGTGCTAACCTACTGTCTAACACTATGTCCGTTGGCATTGCCACTATTTTCCCCCCAGAACCTCTTCTGATGTAGCCTGCTTTCAGAAGTTCAGGGCCATAAATCCTGATGAAAAGAAGTGGCTTTTTCTAACTTGGAATTAACCAGGTTCATCTTTGATCCTTTAAGCCCTGTTTTTGTCTCTTGCTACTCAGTTAGCTGAGCTTGTCCTGTTTACCATGAACTGTTCCTTTAGTGGGAAGCCTGGACACCTGCCTAGGGATTGGAGGTCTAATGGGGTACCTGAGAATAACAGAAAGCAATTCTAAGCGTAAACCCTCTTTGTGAATGTTGTCTTCTAGACACTTAAGTCCTTAGTAAGGTTAGGTAGCAGCAGAATAGATTTGAAGAAAGTACACAGTGCCTTTAGATACTTAGAGAGGCAAATTACCTTCTTTTTCAAACAGCCCAAGCCACAGATCCAAAATCTTATTATGTGTCATAAGAGATTATGGCTCTGTTAGATAGAGTAGCTATCCAGGATCATTCCCTCAGTCAAAATGGATTGCCTGCATGAAGGAAGGCTGTGGTGTTGGAAATGGATCCTGTAGATGGATTATTTGGCAGCCGGTGGCTGCCCATGTACACATCTTTTTGCAGACTGAGGCCTTCTATAACCTAGGATTTACTGGCACCTCACTAGGGAAGCGTCTGCTGTGTTAGACAGCTCTTAATGCCTGCAATGTCAAAAGAAAACCATTATAAATGGAGAATATGCATGCTGCAGTGAAAAAGCTTTTATATAGCTAACTTGTTACTTATTTGGGGCACTTAAAGATGAAAAAACTCCACAGTTAGAGAGAGTTCATTCCTTATAATGGACTGTCAAAGTTGTCAGAAGCTCTGTGGCAAACACAGCCAATAAAGAGAAAAAGCTCAGCAGATTGAGAAAGATTAGCAGCTTTTCTACAGGGCTTTGGTTTTCTTCCCCAGCAGAAGTCAGAAATATGCAACCAAATGTTCAGAAATAATTTTGATTGAGGATTTTGAGGATCTCACTAATATTTTCCATGTTAACACATCCCAAAACCAGTTGTGCCAATTAGTCAAGGTGAGTGCCTCAGATTTCTTCTGCTGAGCTGCAGCATAATACCTGGCTTTTCCTAATAAACAGAAAATTAGCTTTCTGCTTTGTAGGTATATTTGTCTAGAAATAGCAAGCTCAGTAACAGGACCATGAGGTCCAACTGTAAATCCAATCCTAAAAGTACTCTCCCCTTCTTTTAAAGTGAATTTAAATCTTGTGAAAAGTTAGGGAATGTCAATGTAAAAGAGCAAGAACATTTATTTACCTTCAAGTGCAACAGCAAAACAGTATCATCGCACATCAGCATAGCCAGCAGAGTATCCTTCCAGCCTGAATGAGACAGTTTAGTATCACTTTTTCCATGATTGCTCAATCTTTAGCTCGTCCAATGAGATGGACATTAAAGGTGCCAACTGAGCCAAATGTGTGTTTTGGGGATGCAAATGTCTGCCTTCATCAGGTGGGTGGTGACCATCAGTCATAACTGGTTCAATTCAATGAACTCCAGGGGAAGGTTTTATTCTTCTTAACACACAAGATCTCTTCATGATACCAAATGTCATCAAAGAACCCAAATGACATCCTCCTGAAATATCTTCAGCCACCTGAGCATACACTCTTCTATCCAGTGAAATACTGGCCATATAATAGTTTGCAGCTATATCCCTTGACTTTGATGTAACTGTAGGAGCTAGCAACTTGTCTCCAGATGTCTAATCTGCTGTTGGTATTGATTGATTTGCCTACTACTGCTCCTACAGTTTTATAAACATCCATTTCTCATCCACCCTCTCTGCTACTAAAAATTTATAAAACATAGAAAAACAGCCTTGGTGTTTCATAAGCTGTAGTCACCACACACCAAGCAGGAGTTTGTTAGCCACGTCTGAGGTATTAGTGCAACCTAGAGAGAGCCCACACTGAACACAAAGAGGCTGTGTCCATTGGGATAACTGAAAATCAGACCGAGGCTTATCTGTTGCGGCTAATAAATATCTCCTATCCACCATTGTAATAGCTTCTTCCCATTTTTGGAACTTACGAGCTTCACAGAAACAGATGAGAAATTGGCCTCAATTTCTTTCCCCACACAGTTTTACATGACAACAATACACGCTCATTCCGCCATATTAGGAGCTGATATTTGGTAGGTACAAATCAGAAAGAAAAAATCAGAGATGCCATTTATCACGCATAAGGGAGAAACTAGAAGCAACAGCAAAAATAATCTTTCTTTCCTATATCAGCATTTGCATTTTTTCTCTCCAGCAGATTTTGACAGAAAACATGTCATTGCGATCTGAGAATTGTCAATTTTTTTTTTTTTTTTTGCCAAAGTGTGGCTAAAAGCGAACCCAGCATCTTTCATGATGATTCTTTCCTGCCTGGTCAACAGTAATTCTGGTCAACCCATTCTGTGGTCAGGAAATGATTAAATCCAGGATGTGCTGTCAAGGATATACAAATTCTTATTTTCCTTCCATATATTAAGAAGGGATCAACTAGGTCTATCTCAAAAGATTTTCTTTCTGTGCTTACAGAGAAAAGAGTGTAATGGGTTTTAACCTTTCAGGTTTTTTTTCCTTTTTTGTTTCTTATCTATACTCGAAAACAATTAAGAGACCGGCCGTGGGGAAAAAATCTCTAACAACCACACGAACTCCTAATGACGGTAGTAAAAGGAACAAGGGCTCACCCCTGGTTTATGCCTTTACAGTTTCTTCTAATGAGGTACAATGTTGGGTAACTGGTGTCATGTGTCGTGTCATAATGCATCATATTCATAAGAGGGTCTGTCATGTCACAGAGAGTAATAGGAGATGACAGATACAATGAGACTGTCAGCCTAGAAATCTTTTTTGAAAATTTTTATGTATAAAGATTTAAAATGTATAAAACATGCTAGTGGTAAGTTGAAGGGATGAGGAAGGAAAAAGAGAAAGAGGAGGGAATGAAAAACAGTCTTTACAAGACAGAAAGAAGGGCAGGGAAAAGGCTAAGTTTCAGAATGTCACTCAGAAAGTCAGGCAAGCTGGATCCCCGTCACCTCAACCTACAGGATTAGATTAGTGATAACATTGGAGCTGCTCAGAATTTGAACCTCAGATTTTGGGACTATTTAGAGTAGGTTCTAGTTCAGTCCATTATTTTTTGGTTCAGCCCACACACTGGAAAATTGAATTCAGGTGTACGTTCAGGTTGCTAATTCCCTGCAAGTTTAGGTGTTGGAGTCCAGTTTTGAACAAAAGATTTTGTGCTTCCCTATGCCAGGCCAGAGCTTGGCTCAGGTGAAGCTGTGGGCAAAGAAGAGCGTGAAGTCATCCTTCCACACCTACCCAAGGGCCTGGGGCAGGCGAAGGACTCAACTAATGCAACTTGCAGCATGTTTACATCTGGCACTTATTGTGGTTTCCGTGCATCCTACATTAACTGATCTGCAGCCCCTATTGCACGAGTAGTGTGCACACAAGTATCAGCAACTGCTGACTAAGCTGCTGCCATGCCACACCACTGTGTTTCGACATAAACACCAAGGAAATCTGGTCGGGTGCCCCACTGCGCATTGTTCTGCTGCTCTGTGATGGCCTGCAGGGAGACAACATAAGCTAGGGGCGGAGCTATATATCTCCCAGCATTCCCTGAGTTTCATCCCACCATACATCTACTTCTTGTGAGACAGTCAATGCCATTTTACAAGTGGCAGCATGGAGGAGATGCTGTTGAGCATTGCAGTCCTCATGGTGACGAATACAGACAGGCGTGGCTTAGCGTAACTCCCCTCAGGCTGTGATTTCATGGCTCGGGACACCTCTGGCAATGCCTGAAATCAAGTAGATGTTCTTCTGGGATTTTTTTTCTGGGGAGCCCCAACTTCAGAGCCAAGCCAAGATACTGCTCTCTTGGGGCAGGATACTGTTGCTGACCCTCATGGCCACAATGATGGAGCAGCCACCACAAACTTCACTCCATGTGCCAGATGCACATAGGCATCCTTGCCTGGAGACTTGTTATACCACCCACAGTGTAGCTGTTACTTCAGCCTTTTGGAGAAAACTAGCTTACTGTCTAGGTAAAGACCTCTCACAGCATGCTTGGATAGTAGCAAGGAGATTTTGCCATACCCACTGGTACCCAGAGGACTGAAGGACAGATTGAGGAGTCTGATGTTAAAGCTGATGGGTGGCAAGAAGTAGATGTGTCTCATTGCAATGGCTCGTTTTGCTTTGCAGAGCTTTGGTAAGCCTAGGAGTGAGACTTTCTGTGCATCCAAGAAGGGAGATGCTGAGCGATCAGAAAGAAGACTTTGATAAAATGTCACCACTGCTCAGAGCATACAGCTGGGGATGTGTTATGCTGCTACGTTATTGATGATGACTGGAAACTATGGATGTTCCTTTGGTTTTGGCTTTAATCCTAAATCTATGTACTCTTTATATGTGAGTTCAACAGTGCGCGTATTACGGTTCACGTAGGCATTTTTATTTACTTTGTCAGGGATTTTATTGCACTAAGGGCTGGTGTTTTAATGAACTGCTTAGGATGTGGAACCATAATTGTAAAGATGTTTCCAAAGGTGTTTTAACTATAAATAAAACTAAATGTTGTGAGCAATAGAAAAAATGAGAAAGAAATAACATGGTAAAGTGGAAAACTCTATCATCTTTATACTAAAGATTTCAACATGATTATTTTTATTTTAAGCTACACAATGCAGAGAAGCAAACACTTTCAGGGTTAAAATTATGTCTGTGCAGGATGCTCAGGAATGTCCTCTATTTCTTAAGGTTTGGGGATAATGGGAGAAGGACCTGTCTCTTCTGGTAGAGGGAGTAAAATCCTTCTCAACCATACTCAAAATTGTATGTTTTTATTTTTTTTTGTTACACTGCAGCTAACAAATAACCTATTCCTGGTCACTGTGGCAAGAAAGGTTCATCCTAGTCTCTGGAGACATCTAAAAGAAGGAATGGAGCACAAGGAATTTGTGAAAAGAACTTGACTGAATGTGAAGAAGCAACACAGGTTTTGTCTTAACATAGAAATTACAGTTTGAACAAAAGGAACATTGCCTTTTTCTTCTCATTTTTCCCCACTAGCATCTGCAGTATGGTGGATGCTAGCACTGATTTAACACCTGTCTCCATCCTCGACTGGATGAAAGGGGACTCAAGAGATGACATGTCCAAGGAATTTGCCCCTGCATTCCAGGGGCAGCTCACACAATGGGGGGAGAGGCAGCTGAACCACCAAGCAGGGTGCCTGGGGAGGATAATGCCTCTGATCTCAGAGCCCCAGGTGTGGGGGGTGCTGCAGAAAGCCGGGTTATTGGATCATCTTTACCTTCAACACTCTGTTTGCAGCACTTCTGCATCAACACAATGTGTGCAGTATGCTGTGGTAACCCAGAAGAGTGGGGTGGGTGATTGTAAAATTGTTTCAAGTCCTTCAAAACAGGTTTGGAAGAAAGAGGGGAAATATTCTTACGGAATAGTCAGGTCTCATAACATTTCACAGTAGCTCAAAGCTGAGGGAACTAGTGAAGCTGTGAGACACAAATAATCTCAGTGCTTTTGCTTTTCTGCACCTATTACTACAACAGAAGTTCTTTGCCTTCAAATTCCTAATTAATCCTAATCATAAAGCCATTGTTTTTTTTCCTAGAAGTGGACCTGGCAAAAAACAGTTGAAAAACAGAACAGGAGAGACACAGTCCAAAAATTATAATCAAAGGGTGTATAACTGTATATTGTTGCTGACACTGCAAACTCACTCAGCTATGGTAAAGTTTGGAGAAGAAATAGATGGAGAATATATATACTCTGTGCATTTTGAACTACATGTGTTGAAAGCATAGTAGTTAGGAAGAGGCTAAATCAACATGGCAGCATGCTGGCTGTTCCCTGGAATAAGGTGTTGCTGTCCCCTGCAGCTATAATGCATCAATATAATACTATGCAATCAATAGCACAGGCCTGTAAGTGTAGATCTAGTTAAGGTGGTATTTGTATTAAACACTTTACTATTATTAAAGTTTACTATTGCTGCTCTAAACTCTGAGGCAAACTTCTACTATGCTATTTATGTCAGCTGAACTTTCCATGACCAGTAGCCTCGTTAACTCTTTTTCATATTTCCTGTGTCATTGACAAAAAGCTTTCTTGTTCTATGGTATGAATAACCATTCTTGGTACATATTTTCCCAGTTTATACATTTTTTTGTTACTTTAAGGAAAATCAAAGAAGATTGGCCTGCTACTTGTTGTCATAGGTGCTATTGTGTTATTCTTCCCCTTCTGCTTATAAAATAGGAGATGGAAATCAGGACGCAGTTTAGGATTTTTGTAGTCAATAAATGGGGTATATATTTTGGTAGATAATCCTTCTGTCGAGTGAACTTGTCACTTTCTCAGCTGGTGTGGGACTTGTATTGAAACCAAGATCTGAGAATATGATAACTTTGTTGTTCTAATTAGTGGTGGCCTTTTGTGTTTAATAAACTGAACTGGCTGAGTCTGAGTGCCCCCTCCTCCTCTATTTACAATTGATTTTTAATAGTCAACAAAATGTGTAATAGGACATAGTTCCCCATAAAGCTTGGGTTTATTTGGGATTCAAGTAATGCCTCTGGCTGTGACTTCAGGTGTTCATGGGGAATTTCTTGGCTCCTGTAAGCCATTAAGTTAGTCAGGTCAACAAAATCCTGGGATTACTGTTTTCAGGAATTGGCTACACAAAGGCTTTAGCAGCTGGATAACATCTTATGAGGGCGTCCCTGGCACAGCAGAGGAGACTCTGACAGCCTATTAGGTGCCATAAGTACTTCATAAAGCATTGCAGGACAGTGGTGGGAAGCTACTGTTGGCCATAGAAAGGGATGCCTTCACACTTGTTTTGCAGGGGGCAGCTCATACCTCCAAAGCAACTATCACCAGCACCATCCACTTCAGAAGTCCAGGCCTCTGGCATAAAAGATTTCCTGCTGCTCGGCTGCCTAGACAGAGCAACCGTAATGTTCAGTGTTTCATCTAGGTGACAAGACCTATTCATCTATTGCAGCTTTTTGGAAGACACAATATATCAGAAAGACCTGCAACTGTAAATTTGGCTCATGTGTCCAGCCTCACTAGAATCAGGTACTTCTATGGGACCCACTCATTTAGATGGGTAAGGATCCCAGTTTCACTCTTGAGAGGAAATATACTCCTTTCAGAGTATGCAGTTGCTGACACTTTTTTGATGATGCCCTAGTTAGCTCTGGAAGAACATTCCCTTTACAAGGAAAAATGGCCGTTCCCTTTCTTTGGGCCAAGAGAAGAGAAAAACTTTACTTGTATGGAGAAGTGGGTAAACCATGTGCTCACTGAGATTTTAGACCCACACATTTGCAGAATGATGTGTAAATAGCTGAGCAAGCATTATCACTCCAAGGCATAGCTGTAGTCCACAAGACTGTTCTTCACTTGCTTTCCTCTTGTCCACTTGTGTGGAGGGTTTATTTTGGTAGACAGCAGGTGGTATAGACCATCGTAACATCCTTAGCCCTTCCATCTCTGTCACCTTGTCAGAGGCTGTGAGAGAGAAGTAGAACCAGCCACAAGTTTGATCGATACATTTGCCTCTGAACTCTGGGGCACACAGTACTGTAATAAATACCTCACATGGCTAGCAAAAACTGTCATACCATAGCAACACATGTCAGGAAGACTACTGGTTCTAGCAGGAGTTTTCCAATGAAACAGAAATAAATTCAGTGGAATCGGCTTGCAGTATTGCAACTAGAGCAGCAAACCCTGCCCAAGGGGACCTGGACATCAGAGCCATCAAGGGATGGGTTGGTTTTGAGGGGCAGATTCTTCACTTGGTCACCCTCCCCCAAGAACATTTTAGTAAAGAGAAAATGTGGCTGGCTGACAGACATTGTTTTGGGTATTTTGCCACTGTTCAGCCAAGAAAGAGAAAATATGAATCAATCAGAGAAAGTACTTTAGAAAGACATATGTTTATGAATAAGCCTAATTCCTGCTGTGGACTGATTGCACTGCAAGAGTCACTGATCTAAACCAGAATATCAACTTCAGAAAAAATCAGTTTAGTAAATGAAATTGTATAATTGTTCTCCCTCTGTTTTCCCTTCTTTCTGTCTTTTAACATTCTGGCTAAAATATGTTGAAGTTAATTATCTTAACTTACCTGTACCAAAACTAGAGAAATAGACATTATTTCAAGGATTTCAAACCATCCAGAGTTTACTCTTGGATTCTGCTTTGGGAGAAATATTTCACTTTCCTATAAGTTTATACAGTTTATACTTTCACTTAACTGTTTAGATATGTAGTATACATTCAGTCAATTAAACTTCAGACCAGGTCTTTAAGTGTTATAGTTCAGTATATTTTCACTAAGGCTATAACAGTCTATTCCAGTGAAGTGTATCTAGTGCAGTGCCGAGTCATCTTTGAGACAAATCCATCAGCACTATACTTTTGTTAAGATTACATGTGAAGTCTAAGGTGGGCAGAAGAGCATTGCATTGATTAATAATTTGCAACGTATTATAGATCTTGTTCCGGGGGGTGTTCGGCCTAATCACTCTGCTCTCATCTGCAAAATATGAATCACTGCTCCTTGGTGGAAGTGCTTGTGGGAGCCAAGAGTTGTGTATGTTGAAATGAAGAACAGACTATCCATCTTAGACACTTCTGTAAATTCCCTCTCTGTGCCATAGCACCTAAATATGTTTAATATATTTATCCTTGCCAACATCCCAGAAGGTAGGAGAGTGTTATCTTTACTTCATGGGGGAAGAACTGAAGGGTAGTGATAGCAAGGAAGCATCCAGGAAATCTAGGACGGAGAGCAATTAAATCCCTGTCTCTTGGGCACATTCCAGAGCCAGGTACTCTCTCCTGACTATCCTAACATCCTTAATGGGTCACATTGCTTTTAGGAGCAAAACTGCAATAACTTTATATGACCCATCTGTTTTTTATGGGAAGATAGAGCTTCATAAATAGCATGTATTCACTAGATTTATCTGTGGGTTTTTTGCAGGTGGGAGAAACATTTGTTTAAAAGAGATTCAGATGATTGGTGGAGCCAATGAATATGTACTTTTCCACCAGTTCACAAAAAGGTATTGCAGTTGAAAAATGTGGATTTTTCTCCATCGTCTCTGAATTATCTAACACAAGAGAATTCATTTGAATCATTCATGTTTCTAACAACCTGTATTAAAGCAGGTGCAAACCTTACCCATTTGTGGAAAATCTTCCTGCTAGGATAAAAACAAAACAGTGTTAGCATTTCCAGCAGCTTTCCTACTGCTGCCTGGCAGAGCGCAAGCAGAGCAGCTTTCCATTCACTGGTTGTTTGCTGAGCTGCACCCTCCAACAGTACAGGATCTGTGCTTTGGCTCTTCCTCTCTCATGTCATGTTTTGAGTAATATGGCCTATCACCAAGTCCTCCTACTCAGTTATTGGCAGCTTGCTCTCCTGGAGTATTGCTGTAATCGATCTTTGGACCAGAACCTCAGTCTGAGGCTCTTTTATTGTAATACACTACCTACTTTATAACCACACTATTATAGAAAGTGAGAGAAAAGGGAGAGAGAGGCAGAGAGAGAAAAGGAAAGGTTTTGTGCAACTCAAGCAAATTCTTTCCAAGGAACAGTGAATACATGGGGAGATTAACCGTGGATTAATGTGAACGTTATGTTGATACAGCAAGAATATGTCTTGATATTAACTACATATTCTGTTTCTCTGTTACACAGTAATGGTTTACCAGTCCATTTTTAAGATCCATAGAAAAGGTATGGGGAAACAAGTAGCAGCTACATTGCGGAAATAAATCAAGCCTCTCTCCCCTTTTTTTCTGCTTTGTGATGTACAAATTACACCCACTCACACTCAGTGCTTTTCCACATGGGGAAGTTAATGCACAGTAATGGTACAGTGGACATGCTAGGCCCCAAGGTGGTCCTGAGTGACTTCTGCTTTGAAAGCAGAGGAAGGTACAGGTGGTAGTAGTTGAAATGATGAATTGACAACATAATCTTCTCCAGGTCAGTCACTGCTTGTTTATTTGCTCCTTTTTGAACTCCACTGGCCTCACAACATCTCATAGTGATTTCCACAGTATCATTATGTCTTGTGGGGTAAAATGTATTTCTATAAGTTTGCTCTAAATCTGCCATCTGGTCATTACTCAGAGTGTTTTATAGAAAATGTTGAATAATCATTCCCTGTTTGCCTTCTCCGTACCATTCATGATTTTCTATGTCATAATTAAACTGATTTTCTGAGTATTCGGATTTGACCATTTATTCCCCTTTTCTTCTTTGTCCTTATGTTTTCCCATCATATATGCCTATGTAACTTAATTCTTTGACCTTTCCCAAATAAAGCCCATCCATCAGCTCCCCCCTCTTCTTCTTTGAAGTGTAACTTTCTGTTCCCTTACCAAGTCCTTGCATGCCAGTGCCCAACAAAGTCAGTCCTGGGCTTGTACCAGCTTCCAGAAATAACTCCTCATTGCCCAGCTTGCCCCCAGAACTTCTAAGGAGCCTCTTCAAAAACATCTGAACTCCTCTTGAGACTAGGATCTCCCCTTCCTACTTGTTCTTTGCACTGCAAAAAAAAAAAGTTTACTGTGGACAAGAGAGGTGGAGAGAGACAAAAGTTATATGGAGTTTTCCTAGAGTTTCTGTCAGTCCCTAGGAGATATTTACGACTCCCCTCTCCTGCTCCTATTAGAGAGGCCCATTCCTACTGTTTGCTTTCTCATATACCTGCTCCTTTTTCCATGTAGAAATGTCCTGACCTATGTAATCTCCCTCATTTCTCTGTGATTCTTCTCAGTATCTTTCCTAATGCTAGCATATCTTTTTGCAAAAGAGGTAACTAAAATTACCAGTAGTACTCAAGATGCAGACACACCATGCATTTATATAATGCTACAAGGATGCTATCTATTTTATTTTCGGTTCCTTCCCTACTAATTCCCAAAGCACTATTTGCCACTTCACTGCCATGGAACTGACTTTTCAAAGCGCTATTCGTAATGACTCACAGATCTCTTGCTAGATTGGAAATAGCTAGTTCCCCTAGCTAATAACTAATTTAGAGTTCATCACTGTGAATATAGTCATACAGATAGTTGTTTTTTCTCCTTCATGCACCTTACTTGCATTTATTGGCATTTCATTTGTGATTTTCATTGAATTTCATCTGTGATTTTATTGCCTCATCACTCAGTACCGTGAGATCCTTCCATAGCTGTTTGTAGACAATTGCACATTTCACTATGCCAAATAATTTTCTGTCTTCTGCAGACTTCCTTGCCTAATTTTTAACCTTCTTGTCCAGATTACCTTTGACGATTTTGAAAAGCATACATAGAATCACAGAATCATAGAATTGTTAAGGTTGGAAAAGACCCTTAAGATCACCGAGTCCAACCGTTAACCTAGCACTGCCAAGTCCACCACTAAACCATGTCCTCAAGCACCATGTCTACCCGTCTTTTAAATACCTCCAGCGATGGGGGCTCAACCACTTCCCTGGGCAGCCTGTTCCAATGCCTGACTACCCTTTCAGTGAAGAAGTTTTTCCTAATATCCAACCTAGACTTCCCCTGATGCAACTTGAGGCCGTTTCCTCTCGTCCTATCATTTGTTACTAGGGAGAAGAGACTGACCCCCACCTCGCTACAACCTCCTTTCAGGTAGTTGTAGAAAGCAACAAGGTCTTCCCTCAGCCTCCTCTTCTCCAGGCTAAACAACCCCAGCTCCCTCAGCTGCTCTTCGTAAGACTTGTTCTCTAGACCCTTCACCAACTTTGTTGCCCTTCTCTGGACATGCTCCATCCCAGTACAGGTCTTGTGGGACTGACCTGGTAACGTCCATCCATCATGAACATCACAGTTTATACTTGCTCTTTTTTTCCTATTTTTCAGCTAGGTACTTATCCATGTCAGGACAAATGGACTGTTTTCATTAGCTCAGTTTATTTGAACCCTTCATGATGGACTCTCCCAACAGACACCTCCATTATATCTTTCCAGCTGTCCTTGAGCTGTATATAGTAAACCTGTACCATGTGGCATGTAGGCCAAGTCCATGGACTTCCTTGATCTCTGGAGAGATGTAACAGTTGAAGAAGACCAAGAGCTGTCAAGGGGAAGACTCTCTGGAGTCTCAGCATCATAGTGATATTGCAGGGTCACAGTGCTACCGTACAATGCCACAAAGAGACCAAGAGGCCCACAGGGATTAGATCCTGGTATCTCTCCATCCCCAAGCACTTATCCACAATGTGAAGAACTGAATTGCTTTTGGAGTAGAGTACCCGCACAGATTTTAATTTTGTTTTGGACGTGTTTGGTGTATCGGAAAGTGCTGCTGTTAGAGCAGGTATAAGTAATTCTAAGTCTTAATTTGTAGATGATGAGGATTCACTGACATCCTGAAACCTTTTGTTCAGTATACAAGAACCTGATAGAAATAAGTCTCTAAGACTGAGGGGAAAAAATATATCTTATGTCCCTATGTTGTATTCAGGTACAAGTAAATATGTGACTCTTTGAGTCTTTATTTTAGAGCATAAGAAAACTTCTGCAGCTATGCTATCAACATATTTTCCTTGTGCAAATGCTGTATTTTTTTTTTTTTCCTTCTACTGATGAACTAACAGGTCAGATCAGTCATTTCTGAATTCTTTGCGCCATAGAATCATAGAATGCTTTGGGATGGAAAGGACCTTTAAAGGTCACCTAGTCCAACCCCCTTGCAATTGGCAGGGACATCTTCAACTAGATCAGGTTGCTCAGAGCCCCATCCAGCCTGTCCTTGAATGTTTCCAAGGATGGGGCACCTGCCACCTCTCTAGGCAACCCATTCCAGTGTTTCACCACCCTCATCATGGAAAATTTTTTCCATCAATATGAGATTCAACTGTACAAAAGTCAACACAGTTTAGAAGGAAAATAAACTATTGCATGTGTTGAGAGCAATTGCAAGGCAATGTGAGTTACATGTTTAGCTGCTTTGGACCTCTTTGCCGATCTGCATCATACTGCAGAAACAGCAAATTTTAAATCCCGGTAGGATTAGTCTATTATTTTAATACCTATTAGCTTTTCCCTCTCAGTATGACTGATTAGTTGTTGTCCCTTTTCCAAAGCAAAAAATTATTTAATCCAAAATCAGGCACATTAAAAATCCCATCCCAAACATAGCCCTCCACCCTGCCTCAGCTTGTCATCCATGTAAGGATTTATAAGTATAAACAAGTTCAAATGTTGAAGGGAAACAGGACAATAAAGGATGTTTGCCCAAACTTCTAGGGCTTATAAACCCAACTATGGGACTTCTGGATAGAAAAAAACAATGCTTATATTTCACTTAACTTGACTTTTTAAGCTGCCAATCTTTTTATATATAAAACATCTTTATATGGTGGAGCTATTCTCACTGTGCTTTTCTAACAAACATGTGTAATGTTTTAAGTGAGGTCCTAGATGAAGGGCTGAAACAAGTAAACATTTACAGCACAATCTGAGCACGACAACATGCCACATGTCTTCACAAAAATGTCCATCAATGATCTTAGATTAGTCTGGAATTCCCAACCCATTTCAATTAATCATAATTGCACGCATACATTAGCAAGGAAACCTCCCTTCTAGATAAAATGCAACTGCATGTTCTGACCTGGTAACCTTTCCTCCAAAACTACTGGTACAGCTCAGCCCTTCCTTGAAATGGCATAGTTTTCCATAGCTCCTTTCCCTCTGGGATCAGCAAGGTCAAAAGTGGTTGGAAATGTACTGAAAATGCTATTAGTTTATTTTTTTAAGGGGGAAAGAGGTTGGTGATACCAGGATATGACTCCATTAGTGCTTTTTTTTTTCCCATGCGCCTCCAGAGACATGTGCCCAAATGATATTCTACACAACCACCTTCTGAATTTTGTCATGAAAGCAACATAAGCATAGAGCATGAATAATAGTCTCAGTAGCAAAAAACATGCCTTGGTTATTTGTGCACCAGGCCCAGCTGTACATCCAGCGAAGGCAATGGGAAACCTTCTGTTAACACGGGGGCAAGAAGCTCGGGCCTCAGAGTAATTCCTAATACCAAAGTGAATTAAATACTACCTCGTATTAGTAATACAGAAACATGTGGCTCTTGGGGAAAATTCCCAATGCCCCTACTCCAATTTATAGCCCTCTCATCACCAAGCAACTGATCGGAGAGAAAAGATCATCTGGAGTTTCACTGGCTGCCTGAAGCAGCTACTGGTTTCTGAGAAACTCTGGCATTGAAGATATTTTGTATAGGAAGAAGGGAGATGATAATTTTCATGGGCTTTGATTTGTCTGCACCTGTGTTTTGATATATCTATCTAACCGGCTCAGAATCAAACAAATCTGGGGCTGAACTGCTGGAAAATTGAACCTAACTCCCTTGAGTTCAATGCCCTGCCTAACAGGCTGGTTTTCATCGCTTCAGTGAGAACTTTGTGTCCTCTGGGTTTGACTCCACATAACAATTTCTTTCCATACAGGTTTCTTGCTAGAGTCCTATGCCTGATATAACTTAGTCCTTCATTCACACATTTCTACAGCTGATGTATACTAGGATGTACTCTAAACAGCTGCACCCATATCTGCATACAGCATCAGTGGCTGTACAGGTAATTAGCACTTGCAATTGCGTTGCATTTCATGCTTTGGGGACATATAGAGAAAAAGGGCAGGGACCTGACCTGTCATTGGCGTGCAGTGTATGAACAAAAGCAAGAGTGGGACAAACGGCTCCTGGCTTTAGGAAGGGTAGATTACTCTGGGTCTCAGGTTGTGTGTCAACCACCACAGATTTCCTTCTTCCAGCAGTTCCTCTTCTCCTCTATTACTTTGTTGCTCTTGCTGAGGCCTGAATTTAAAGTAAGAGAAGAAACAAAGTAGGCTTTTGTTGAGAATGTCCTTGGAAATAGTAGTCAGAAAAAGTTACATTTAAAAATATGTTCCAGCTGTCTAGCATTTCGCAAAGTTAAAAGCTAGCCTGGGCCTCAGAGACCTTTCTCTTTTTAGTTACACAAATAGTATCAACAACTGTGTTGGAACTATTTGTGTAAATTAGGGCAATAGAGAGCTATCTCAAACTCAATCTAAAGCTATACTTTAACATGTTGCTCCCTCTATATGTATGTGTATGCACTGTATACCTTTCAACTTGGGTAACTGTTATTTGCTCATAGCTTTTAATTTCTCTCTATTATTTAATGCTCTAACTGTTGAATTTTGCTGGATGTTGCAAATCATACAGCATAAAAACCTTCTGTGAAGTTTGAACTAATAATTTATTGTCATCCTCAGGGACACTTATGTTTTTCCATCCCGTAAATGAATAAAAACCTTTTTTTTCTTCTTTCATGTAAAAGGCAACGTTCTCTTGTGGATAAGACCTGGGAAATTAAAGAGACCTGAATTTATTTCTAAGCCATTTATTTGCTCTGACCTTGGGTGAGTCATCTGGACATTGTGTGCTTCTGTTACGCCAGTGGTCAAAAGTGAGTATAAAACCCACATGTATCCAGCTCTTCATATGATTGAGATATGTAGATGGAAAGCATTAGGCAAGTGCTTTGGGTGTCCACTAATTTCCTTTTAAAATCTGGTTTATTACAGGAATAAACAGTCTTATTTTAAAAACATTTAAGAAGAGATTAAAGAAGAAAAAGAGAGGACACAAACTGAAGGCCACCCAAGTCAATGGGGAGGTGCACCCAGATTTCAGCAGGTTTGAAGCAGGCTATTAGTGCCAAGTGTATTAAACAGATGCTGCTGTAGGTCAAACATTCTACATCTCATTAGCCACAGTCCACTTTACTGTAGGACTTATGTGATCCCGAACAAATGGCCTGGCTGAGTCCTTTTCCTACACAAATCTTCACTGAATTCATGGAGGGAGGGTACCACCTATATGCATCTTTTTCAGGATCAGGGCTATATTTTCCTTCCAACACACTGATTGGAGGAATGCCTCTTTGGAAGAATCTGAGTGTTTAAATATCCCAAAAAGCAGAAATACTGTAATTCAGAGACCCATTGTTTTAATTAGCAAAACACTGAAGAGCATGCTGCATCCCTCTTTAGCTGAGCTATTCTTTGGCTCTTTGTTCAATTCTCTGGATGTTCAGTCTATGAACATTATAAGCATGTGTGTCCTTATCCTTACTTTAAAAGCTTGTTTGTGCTTCATTATGAGCTATTAGGGAGCACACATCAAGCGATAGTTTTGGCAGGGATACAGGAATTGTTTCACATTCTGGCAGGGACAATTCTCTCCTACCAAACACAAAGCTTCATGGTCGGATCTGTTGCTCCCTCCCTCCTCCTGAGCATGCTTACGTTAGGAGAGCACCTCTTTGAAGGAGAATATGGCAAGGAGTCAGTCTCAAAAGGTCAACTATAGCTTTAATGTGCAAGGTATTTTTCCCTTATCCCACATTTCCAAAAATCATAGAATCATAGAATAGTTTGGGTTAGAAGGGACTTTTAAAGGTGATCTAGTCCACCCCCCCTGCAATAAGCAGGGACATGTTCAACTAGATCAGGTTGCTCAGAGCCCTGTCCAACCCAACATTGAATGTTTCCAAGGATGGGGCATCTGCCACCTCTCTGGGCAACCTGTTCTAGTGTCTCACCACCCTCATTGTAAAAAATTTCTTCCTTATATCTAGTCTAAATCTACCCTCTTTTAGTTTAAAACTATTACCCCTTGTCCTATTGCAACAGGCCATGCCAAAAAGTTTGCCCCCATCTTTCTTATAGACCCCTTTTCAGTACTGAAAGCCTGCAATGAGGTCTCCCAGGAGCCTTCTCTTCTCCAGGCTGAATAACCCCAACTCTCTCAGCCTTTCTTTATAGCAGAGGTGCTCCATCCCTCTGATCGTTTTTGTGGCCCTCCTCTGGACCCACTCCAACAGAATCATGTCTTTCCTGTGCTGAGGACTCCAGAGCTAGACACAGTACTTCAGAGGTCTCATCAGAGCAAAGGGGCAGAATCACCTCCCTTGACCTGCTGGCCATGCTTCTTTTGACGCAGCCCAGGATATGGTTGGCCTTCTGGGCTGCGAGCGCACATTGCCAGCTCATGTCCAGCTTTTCATCCACCAGTACCCCCAAGTCCTTCTCCTCAGGGCTGCTCTCAATCCCTTCGTCCCTCAGCCTGTATTGATACTGAGGACTGCCTGACCCAGGTGCAAGACCCTGTACTTGGCCTTGTTGAACCTGATAAAGTTCACATGGGCTCACTTCTCAAGCTTGTCCAGGTCCTTCTGGATGGCATCCTGTCCCTCAGACATTGTCAGCCACACCACTCAGCTTGGTGTCATCTGCCAACTTGGTGAGCATGCACGTGATCTCACTGTCTGTGTCACTGATGAAGATATTAAACAGTACTGGCCCCAGTACGGACCCCTGAAAGACACCACTTGTCACTGATCTCCATCTGGATATTGAGTTGTTGACCACTACCCTCTGGATGTGGCCATCCAACCAATTCCTCATCCACTGAACAGTCCATCCATCAAATCCATATCTCTTCAGTTTAGAGAGAAGGATATTGTGGGGGACTGTGTCAAAGGCCTCACAGAAGTCCAGACAGATGACATCCATAGCTCTTCTTGTCCACTGATGCAGTCCTTGTCCACTGATGCATCTTGTCCACTGATGCAGTCACTCCATCATAGAAGGCCATTAGGTTTATCAGACAGGATTTGCCCTTGGTGAAGCCATGCTGGCTGTCCCAAATCACCTCCCTGGCCTCCATGTACCTTATCATAGCTTCTAGGAGGATCTGTTCCGTGGTCTTCCCAGGCACAGAGGTGAGGCTGACAGGTCAGTAGTTCCTGGGGCCCTCCTTTCTACCCGTTTTAAAAATGGGTGCAATGTTTCCCTTTTTCCAGTCCCCAGGGACTTCACCTGACTGCCATGAATTTTCAAATATCATGGAGAGGGGCTTGGCAACTACTTCAGCCAATTCCTTCAGGACTCTCGGATGCATCTCATCAGGTCTCATAGACTTATGTATGTTCAGGTTCCTCAGGTGGTTACAAACCTGATCTTCTCTTACAGTGGGAGGGACTTTGCTCCCCAGTCCCTGCCTTGTGGTCCATCTACTGGAGAGGTGTGGGAAGAGAGGCTGCCAGTGAAGACTGAGGCAAAAAAGTTGTTGAGTACCTCAGCCTTCTCCTTGTCCATTGTTACTAATTTGCCAGTCTTGCTCATTGCGGGGATATGCTTTCTTTGACCTTCCTTTTCTGGCTGACATACCTGTAGAAGCCCTTCTTATTATTCTTTGCATCCCTTGCCAAGTTCAGCTCCATCTATGCCTTGGCCTTCCTGACCCCGCCCCTACACAACTGGGTAGCATCCCTATACTCTTCCCAGGATACCTGTCCCTGCTTCCACTGCCTGTGCATTTCCTTCTTGCCCTTTAGTTTGACCAGCAGGTCTTGACTCATCCATGCCAGTCTCTTGCTTTCCTTACCTGATTTCTTACACCTGGGTATTGAGAGCTCTTGTACTCCATGGAAAGCGTCCTTAAAGATCTGCTGGCTCTGTTCTGCTCCCTTGTCCCTGAGGGCAGTTTCCAGGGGGTCCTATTGACTAACCCCTTGAAGAGCTGGAAGTTTGCTTTCCTAAAATTCAGGGTCCTGACTTTACTTTTTGCATGACCGACATCCCTCAGGACTGCGAACTTCACCAGTGCATGATCACTGCAGCCCAGGCTGCCTCCAATCTTGATGTCACCGATTAGCTCACTTGCGTTGGTGACCAACAGGTCCAGTATCGCATCCGCTCTGGTAGGGTTGTCTATTATCTGGCTTAAGAAGTTATCCTCAATGCATTCCAGGAGTCTCCTGGATTGCCTATAGCTCTCTGTGCTACTTTTCCAGCGGATGTTGGGGTGGTTGAAGTCCCCCAGCAGGAGGAGAGCCTGTGAGTGTGATGCCTCCTGTAGCTGGAGTAAGAAGGCTTTGTCAGTAGGCTCCCCTTGACGGGGTGGCCTGTAGTAGGCACCAACTACAAGGTTCCCTTTGTTGCCTTGGTCTCTAATTCTTACCCATAAGCTTTCTACCTGCTCGTGGCTGTTCTTCAGAGACAGCTCTTCACACTCTATCCATTTCTTGATGTAGAGAGCAACCCCTCCACCCCTCCTTCCTTGCCTGTCCTTTCTGAACAGCCTGTAGCCATTGATAGCCGTACTCCAGTCATGGGATTTGTCCCACCAAGTTTCAGTAATGGCAACTAGGTCGTAGCTTTCTAGCAGCATGGTGGCTTCCAACTACTCCTGTTTGTTGCACAAATAACAGCATAAAAATCACTTCAGCGCATCAGAAACTCAAGAACTAGAGAGAGGTGTAGGTATTAGGATGTTTTGAAGTAAAGGTTTTGTCAGCAACTTCCAGACTTGGGAGAAGGGCTGGCTGAAAAACATTACAAATGCAGTGTTAGGAAGCTTATGTGTGATTAGTTAGAAATTTGTGGGCAGGACCCCCTGTAATACGATGCTTCTCAGACTGACAGCAGGTAGAGATGAACAGAGACCATCATGAGCACTAAGTTATGCAAAAGCAGTTGTTGCAGTTCTTACATGCTTCTTCACCTCTTGCAAATTGGACAAGCTCCAAAAGGCATGGAGTTTTGTCAGAGAACTACCATAAAATCTTATATGAGCCTTGGCTCTGGTAACTGCTATATTTTTGGCTAATATAACCTACTCAGAGTGTAGATACCTTCCAAATCTCTCCATATTCCCCCAAATGATTTGCTTTCTTGGTTATTCTCCCTGTGTCCCAGGCAGAGGCTGTAGTTCCCCACTCTGAAGGTGATGTGATGTGAAAAACTAGCCTGGCAAAGCAGGAAACACCATGGTCCCTTCCTAATCATAAAATCATAATCGTAAAATGACCCAGCAGAAAATAGCAGAAGTGTATTAAGTAGTCCTGGTTTAAATTCTTGACAGTGAGTTTCCTGAGGGCAGAGACACTATCAGTGCTATATGTACATCTGGTGGCCAGCCCAGGAGAGAGCTGCTTCTCTATTGGAAACCTCTAGCAAAGCAATAATTTCTTGGAAGGCACCAGACCATAATGCTCCTGCTCCTAGAAAGTGTTTGTCTCAATCCCGTTGGCTGACGAGGAGGCTAAGGGTGTGGGGGATGCTGTTTGAGACACCTGTTGCAGCACCAGCAAGGAAGCTGTGAATATGCACGGACATATTCACAACTAGAGCAGAGCGAGAAGCCCCCCAGGGCAACCCAGAGCACGGGATAGGCTAATGCCACCTGGCTGCTCACCAGGGATGGAAAACAGGGTATGGGGACAAGGTCTTTTCTGCTGCCCTGTGATGTGCTGTGCCTGGGGACTTCACAACTCATGCCAGAGGAGTTGAACTGGCTGGTGGTGTCAAAACCGTATCTGTGACTGCAGCGGTGGTTTCTGTGCCTGGGGAGCAGTGGTGGTGGTAGCTGCTCTTTCACAAACCGTCTTAGCTAGGGGACCCTCACCTGCGATAGCTCAGACAACCATGCAATGTAATAAATGCAGGTAATTCTGAACAACTTTTTGAAATCCCCAGACCTTGACTGAAACTCACTTAAGCCAGTTCCTATTAACTTCAGCCAGATTTGAAGCAGGCATTGGGATATTATTTTTAAACCTATAAGAAAGTCATTTCAACTTTAATGTTGTTATAGACACAACAGAGAAAGGCACTAATGCCTTCAAAAGCTCCCAGGTAATTTACAGAAGCTGCGACCAAGGCAAGAAACCGAGCACTGAGGGACAAATCTGATAACTTAGAATCATAGAATTGTTAAGGTTGGAACAGGTTTGTATCTGTTAATCTGTTCCAACTAGAACTTAATCTGGCTACTGCTGTAAAAGACAATAAAAAATGTTTATATAAATACATTAGCAACAAAAGGAGGGCTGAGGAGAATCTCCATCCTTTATTGGATGCGGGAGGAAACATAGTGACAGAGGACAAGGAAAAGGCTGAGGTACTTAATGCCTTCTTTGCCTCAGTTTTTAATAGTCAGACCAGTTGTTCTCGGGGTACCCAGCCCTCTGAGCTGGAAGACAGGGACAGGGAGCTGAATGAAGCCCCCATAATCCAAGGGGAAATGGTTAGCGACCTGCTACACCACTTAAACACACACAAGTCTATGGGGCAGGATGGGATCCACCCAAGGGTACTGAGGGAGCTGGCGGAAGTGCTCACCAAGCCACTTTCCATCATCTATCAGCAGTCCTGGCTAACCGGGGAGGTCCCAGTTGACTGGAGGTTAGCAAATGTGATGCCCACCTACAAGAAGGGCTGGAAGGAGGATCTGGGGAACTACAAGCCTGTTAGCCTGACCTCGGTGCCAGGGAAGGTTATGGAGCAGATCACCCTGAGTGCCATAACACAGCATGTTCAGGACAGCCAGGTGATCAGCCCCGGTCAGGATGGGTTTATGAAAGGCAGGTCCTGCTTGACTAACCTGGTCTCCTTCTATGACAAGGTGACCCGCTTAGTGGATGAAGGAAAGACTGTGCTTGTTGTCTACCTGGACTTTAGTAAAGCCTTTGACTCCATTTCCCACAGCATTCTCCTGGAGAAACTGGCTGCTCGTGGCTTGGATGGGTGTAGTCTTTGCTGGGTAAAAAACTGGCTGGATGGCCAGGCCCAAAGAGTTGTGGTAAATGGAGTTAAATCCAGTTGGTGGCCGGTCACAAGTGGTGTTCCCCAGGGCTCAGTATTATGGCCAGTTCTGTTTAAAATCTTCATCAATGATCTGGATGAGGGGATTGAGTGCACCCTCAGTAAGTCTGCAGATGACACCAAGTTGTCCGGGAGTGTTGATCTGCTGGAGGGTAGGAAGGCCCTACAGAGGGACCTGGACAGGCTGGATCGATGGGCTGAGGCCAACTGTATGAGGTTCAACAAGGCTAAGTGCCGGGTCCTGCATTTGGGTCACAACAACCCCATACAATGCTACAGGCTTGGGGAAGAGCGGCTGGAGAGCTGCCCAGCAGAAAAGAACCTGGGGGTGTTGGTCAACAGTCAGCTGAACATGAGCCAGCAGTGTGCTCAGGTGGCCAAGAAGGCCAATGGCATCCTGGCTTGTATCAGGAATAGTGTGGTCAGCAGGACTAGGGAAGTGATTGACCCATGTACTCAGCAGTGGTGAGGCCACACCTTGAATACTGTGTTCAGTTTTGGGCCCCTCACTACAAGAAGGACATCGAGGTGCTGGAGCCTGTCCAAAGAAGGGCAACAAGGCTGGTGAAGGGTCTAGAGCACAAGTCTTATGAGGAGTGGCTGAGGGAACTGGGGTTGTTTAGCCTGGAGATGACGAGGCTGAGGGGAGACCTTATTGCTCTCTACAACTACCTGAAAGGAGGTTGTAACAAGGTGGGGGTTTGTCTCTTCTCCGAAGTAACAAGCAACAGGATAAGAGGAAACAGCCTCAAGTTGCACCAGGGGAGGTTTAGATTGGATATTAGGAAAAATTTCTCCACTGAAAGAGTTGTCAAGCATTGGAACAGGCTGCGCAGGGAAGTGGTTGAGCCCCCATCGCTGGAGGTATTTAAAAGATGTGTAGGTGTGGTGCTTAGGGACATGGTTTAGTGGTGGACTTGGCAGTGCTAGGTTAACGGTTGGACTTGATGATCTCAAAGGTCTTTTCCAACCTAAACAATTCTATCCAGTGTTTATGAACTGCTGTACTTTGTCAGGGATGGATGACTTCTCTGCAAAACCCGTCTGCTGCTCTCCCTCATTTCTTTG